>NW_026521900.1:10739303-11431107 GCF_021234435.1 Artibeus jamaicensis
TGAGACTACATGACACATTCCTTGAAGTTCCAGAACAGCCATCTCCTCTCAGCCTGTCTTCTCAAGCAGGAAGTGTTCATTTCTCCTCCTCCTCCATCACAAAGTCTCCTCTGAAGTTTACATGAGGTGGTCCATGCTGGCAGGAAGCCCTTTGGTCCTCTGGGCTTAGGATTTTGAGCCTCTTTCATCTGAAATCTAGTCTTCTTATGTTCTTACATGGTTGGCTTTATTTTTAGTTCTAAAAATGTGAGTTCTCTTTAGTCCTGGAATCCTGAGCTGTCTTGAATTAAAGGATTTTGAGCTTCCTTAAATTCTGGAAATATGAACTCTCCTGGGTTCTGAAATTCTCAGGTTCTGATTTCTAGAATTCTCACTTTTCTGATCTTTGAACTTTGCAACCACATGAATTCAGAATTCTTAGCTCTCTGAATTTGGGGATCCTAAGTGCTGAGATTGTAAATGATGACTTGGAAAATTCTGTGGAATAGTTCTTCCTCCTCACGGGGTTTACCCCTTTCCCTTCCACCTCCCACAGGTCAGATCTATGGGGATTTACTCTACTTTCTGACGGAGTACCATGATGGATTCCAGCATGGGGAGCTGGGCCACCCGCTTTACTTCTGGTTCTACTTTGTTTTCATGAATGTCCTGTGGCTGGTGCTGCCCGGAATCCTCGTGTTCGATTCTGTGAAGCAGCTCACCCGTGCCCAGCGCCTGCTGGATGCCAAAGCCACAAAAACCAAGAGCAAGTAGAACTAATGAGGGATGGACTAGGCTTGAACGCTGGCTGACGACAAACAATTCACCTGCCAGAAGAGTCCAATTCTTGCTCCCACAGGCTGAAAGGACAAAATGAATTGATCTGTCAATACTCAGGCTGATGGGCAGGCACCAAAAGGGCCAGGAATCGGGAAGAAAGGAGCTGTGTGGAGCTACTGCCAGGAGCTGTTGGGACAAAAGTCCAAGAGAACCTAAGAGGTTTGCAGTGGTGGCAATTTTTAAAACCAAGAAATAAAAGTCCTTGACCCTAACACTGAAAGATCTTTAATTACTGATGCCCCATAACTGACCCCACAGATCCCTCCATCACTCACTAATTCTACAGACCACCATTCTCTCAGCCATAGATCCCCATCCTCATTACATATGGACCTTCAATCACATACACCTCACAAACCCCGATCACTAACCCCAGAGATTCCCAAGATGGTTGATTATATTCATGAGTCACACACCTGCAGTCTCTCTGAAGGAGTGATCTTCTAACCACACCCTTGGAGTTCTTGCTAGAACACACTTTCTCAGGTTTTGCAATAGAGATGGGCTGAGAATTTCCCAAATCTTCAAGTTCTTGAATTTCCTCAACCTCTTGCCTCCTGAGTAGGCACCCCACAGGCATTTTGTTAACTCCAAGGACCCACATCACTGACCCCATACACTCACCCATCACTACCCTAAAGATCCCCATCATTTACCCAAGAGACCCCACAAAGCTCATGCCCACAGACCCTCCAATAACACTTAAAACACCTATTACTCTCCCCACAACACCCTTTCTTTTGCTCCATAAACCACCCATCATTCACCTCACAGACTTTTATCACTCACACCACAAATCCCAATTACCCACTTCCATCACTCACCCCACATCCTATCACTTATTCCACAGATTCCCATCATTCACTCCACAGCTACCCCTCATCCTTCATCTCACAGTCTCTTGTCATTAACCTCAGACCTTCAGTCATAAAACAAATGGGTACTTGAGGAATTTTGAGGAGGTGATAAAGAATGAATAATAAAACTACAGATACCTGTAGGCTGGCTCCAGGTGACCTGTGCAGAGCAGGATTTCAGTCCCAATCTTGGCTGTGCTTACGCCTACAATGTAACTTTTGAGAAATGCCTCAGTATTAAGGCCAAGGCCATGAGTTACTTACTCACCTGGTATCCATCAGTTATTTCATCATTTCTTAAGGTATGCTGGCTTTCTTGCTGTTCCTCAAACATGTCAAGCATAGCTTTACCTTTCATCCATTGCACAAGTCTACTCTCTGTGCCACTCACTATCCTCTAGGCCAGTAGCCTGTTTCTTCCTGACCTTTAGTACTTTCATCCGTAACATGCTACCTCATAGGGTTTTTATGCAGATTGAGTGAATTAATATATGTAGAATATCTGGCATACAATATGCATTTGTCGAATGGAAGAATAAATAAAAGAAAGAAAAAGTTCTCCCCACAACATATAAGAAACTCCTTTTGGGTCTCCTTTTTTCCATTACCTTTCCATCCAAGGCTGTCCACATCCAAGACAGAGGCTTCTGACCATATCATACCCACATCTAAAACCTGTGCTCTCAGGATAACCTCCAAGCTCCAGGCTAATGTTTCACTCATCCCACCCTATAATTTTAATGAAAAGCAGACTCTGAAACTCCTTGTTTCCATCAAGAAAAAAATGCAGCAGTGCCATAAGTATTTTTTGACTCCACCACATGGAGCAAGAGAAATGTGCCAATAGCCCTCTTCTGGTTTTCAAAAAATTTCCCACTTATACATTCCAGAAAATAGATGTCCGCTTAATATAAATATCAGGGCAACAATGTATTTTAAAAGATACCAAAATAGAATCCTAATGTTCTTTTTTAAAAGATTTTATTTTTAGAGAGAGGAAGGGAGGGAGAAAGAGGGAGAGAAACATCAGTGTGTGGTTGCCTCTCGCCTTAGTGGGTACCTGACCTACAACCCAGGTATGTGCCCAAACCAGCAACCTTTTGGTTTGCAAGCCCGCGCTCAACCCATTGAGCCACAGCGGGCGGGGCACAATATTCTTTAAAAAGTTAATACTGCCCTGGCTGGTGTGGCTCAGTGGATTCAGTGCTGAACTGCAAACCAAAGGGTGGCCAGTTTGATTCCCAATCAGGGCACATGCCTAGATTGCCGGCCAGGTCCCCAGCAGAGGGCGCATGAGAGACAACCACACGCTGATGTTTCTCTCCCTCTTTCTCCCTCCCTTCCTCTCTCTAAAAATAAAATCCCCTCTCTACAAATAAATAAATAAAATATTTTTTAAAAATGAAGGCCAAGTTTGTCCTGGCTGTTGTGGTTCAATGGATTGAGCACTAGCCTACGAACAAAGGTCATTAGATTCCAGGTCTGGGCACACGCCTGGGTTACCGGCCAGGTCCTCAGCTGGATGCGTGTGAGAGGGGCAACCAATCCTATATATCATTGCTGTTTCTCTCCTGTTTCTCCCTCCCTTCCCCTCTTTCTGAAAGTAAATAAATAAAATCTTTAAATTTTTTTTAAATTCTGGAAAATGGATTATTTTTCCGTTCAGCGTCTTCATTACGAGAGATGGCCACAGCATTTGAAATAGATGACATCATCTGAAACTGAGGCACGAGCCAACTTGGCGCAGGCTGTAGGAGGACTTAACCTCACCTCACGGTACCTTCCTTCCCCACCCCACCCCTCGGTTCTCTCGCTCCAATAGGTCATCACTTTATAACACTAACTACGAGAATTCATAAGTAAACTACCCAAACAACCAAATCGCGACAAGGGAAGGCGGGGCCTAAGTACGCACCTGCGCACTGGCTGAAGTAAGGCAAAATGCCCGACGCTGGGGGCGGGGCTTCTGGCTACTGTACGGTATACGCACGCGCAGAGGCGACCTCCACTTGGCCAGGTGGGAGGGGCGGTGGCAGGGGTTGCTAGGGTCGCATAGCGCCCTTTGCGCCTGCGCCCGGGCGCAAGGTGGGGCTGCGGGCGCCTCACAACGAGTGGGCTCAGAGAGGCAGCTGTCACCTGTCACCCTAAAGGGGGTGGCGGGCGAGATGGCGACGGCCCCTGGGTCTTCGGAATTGGCCGGCTCCAGAGCGCCCTCACCTGGCGGGGGAGTCCAAGCAGCAGCGGCCGAGGAGGAGGAGCGAGAGGTAGTACGGGTTCGAGTCAAGGTGAGGTTGGCTGACGCTCAACCAGACCGCCCGGGGCTGTCAGGGAAGGAGAAGGTGGTGGCTGTCCTAGGCTGGAGGGCAGGACCTGAGATTTGGGTTGTTATCTTAGGGGCGAGGCTTGAGGGCCTAGTGATGGTGGCAGGGGTTGGAGTAAACTGGAGCTGGGAATGTGGGGCAGGGCTGGAAGGCGTGGAGACGAAAATGAAGGGGTAGGGGCCTATGGAGTTGGATGAGTGGAGATTATGGGTAGAGAAGAGAGGCTATAGGGATGAAGGAGGGGGCTTAATAGTTGAGGAGTGAGGCCCTGAGCAATGGGGAGGGGGTGGGTGCTGCCTAAATAGGAGGCACCGAAGTCAGTGAACATGTGTTGAGAGTGCACTTTTGTGCAAGTCTCTACCTGGACGAACTTACAGTTTGCGGGGGAGACGAACAGCTAAATAAATGAGATACTGCGGACACTGGTGAATGTCATGAGGAAATAATAAAAAAGGTTCTGAACTAGGGTGTTACTTTACCCAAGGTTGTATAGGGAAATTCCCAGAGAGGTATTGAAGAAGCAGAGACCGGAATTAGAAGGAGTCAGCATGTGCCTATGGGGGGGGGGGATGAGTGTTCTAGGTAGAGGGAATAAATAGCAAGGGCAAAAGCTGGGAGGTGTGGATGAGCTTGGCATGTGCCCTTAGGCTCCCCTATTGCTGGAGCCAAGGGAGTGAGGGTAAGAGTGGATGAAGGTGAATCACAGAGGTGAGAAAGGGGAGATTGTGAATGGCCTTTGGTGTGTACTCTGAGTGAGAAAGCCGTTAGCTCTGGCTGGTGTACCTCAGTGGACTGAGTGCCGGCATGCCAACCAAAGGGTTGCTGGTTTGATTCCCAGTCAGGACACATGCCTGGGTTGCGGGCCAGGTCCTCAGTTAGAGGGCATATGAGAGGCAACCACACATTGATGTTTCTCTCCCTCTCTTTCTCCTTCCCTTCCCCTCTCTCTAAAAATAAATAAATAAATAAAATATCTTAAAAAGAAAAAGAAAGCTGTTACACTAGTTCCAGCAAGCAGTGATGATGACTTGGACTAGGGTGTTGGCACTGGTGGTGTTAAGAAAAGGGTAGATTCTGGAGAGAAGTAAGTGGATCCCTTCAGTGTCCTAGAGGAAAATCTAAGGTAGAAGTTTGGGTGTTCAGAAAAGAGATGATACCTGAGCTGAGTGAACCATTTGAAGAAAGTGGGAAGGACCCTCAAGAGAACAGAATCAGCACAAGCAAAGGTCTAAAACCAAGGGTGTGTTCAAAAGTAACTTTCAGCAGCTTGGTAGTACCAGCATGTAAAGTGATAAAAAGCTGACAGGAGACAGGCTGGCTTAGGTCCTATAGGCCCACCTGTTGGGGACTCTTTCAGGATATTTAAACAGGGAAAATAGGGGGAGAGTTGTCAAGGAACGTGTATGAAGGGCACATGGACAATGCCAAAGGGGGTAGAATTGAGGGTGGGAGGTGGGGATGGGTGAGGCAAGGGGGAGTAGTGGGTGGGATGGGGACAACTGTACTTGATCGGCAATTTAAAAAAAAGATATTTCAACAAGGGAGTGTTGTAGCTTGATGTACTAGATTGGTTGCAGCATGGAGGACTGATATAATAAAGATCAGACTGGACATGATGATCCTGGCAACCATCGTTGAGGGGATATAGAAAAAGGACTGAGTGCCTGGACGGTTGCAGTATCTCCCTCCTCACTAGACTGCTGCTGTCTCCCTTGCCCTCCACTCTGTTCTAGACAGAGCAGCCAGAAGGATCTTGTAAATCTTAAGTCAGAGTACATCCTTCCTTTCTCAGAACCCTCCCAATGCTCCCACCTCACTCAAAGCAAAAACTTAAGTCCTCACCATCATCCAGAATGCCTGCCTTGCCTTGATATGGTCCCTGCCACTTCTCTGACCTTGCCTCCAATGCTCACTCCGCTTCAGCATGATGATATGCCTCTGATGGCCTACCTCATGTCTTCTCTCCTCAGAAATGTGAGAGTTTCTTGCCACCTGAGTTCCGCTCTTTTGCTGTTGACCCCCAGATCACCTCACTTGATGTGTTACAGCACATCCTCATCAGAGCATTTGACTTGAATGGGTGAGTAATAGGATGCTGGTAATCGACCAGTGGGCGACCTACCTCAAAAGCAATTGTTTGGATTGTTTTGTTATTATTGTTTGGTAGGTTGTTTGTTTTATTATAGTAAATAAACCCACAGTGAACAGCCATATATATGTATCTTGGAGCATTTGAGGAAATTTAGTCATGGATTAAAGGGGGTATGCTTTTTATTTTTTTCAAAGATTTTATTTATTTATTTTTAGAGATATTGGAAGAGAGGGAGAGAACATCGATTTCTGTAAGAGAAATATCTATCAGTTGCCTCTCATGTGCCCCCAACTGGGGACCTTGCCCACAACTCAGGCAAGTGCCCTGACCAGGAACCGAACCAGGAACCACCCGCATCCCATCCAGTTCACAGGCTGGAACTCAGTCCACTGAGCCACACCAGCCAGGGTAGGTCTATGCTTTTAAAAATGTCAGTTGATTGGCCCTGGCTGGTGTGGCTAAGTGGATTGAGTGCTGGCCTGTGAACCAAAGGATTGCCAGTTCGATTCCCAGTCAGGGCACATGCTTGGGTTGCTGGCCAGGTCCCCAGTAGGGGGCATGCGAGAGGCAACCACACATTGATGTTGCTCTCCCTCTCTTTCTCTTTCTGTTCTTCTCTGTCTAAAAATAAATAAAAAGTCTTTTAAAAAATTTCAATGGATGGTTCCAAAATGTTCTCCAGACAGGTTTTACCGATTTACAATATCACCAGCAGCATGTTAAATATGTTTCCCTGATACCCTCATAAACATTGGTTATTAGAAAACATTGGAGATTTTGCCAACCTGATAGATGAAAAAGCGGTGTCCCTCAGGGGCAGGTGTGATGGTTATTTTGTTGTGGTTATTTTGGAGGAATACATGCACATGGTAACAAAACTCAGAAGAGTACAAAAGTGATGGGTATTGGATGTTTCCATGGTTACAGTAGTCATCACATGACACGCCTCTTTGCATAGTTACACAAGTATATCTGAAGAACAAATTTCTAGTTGTTATTTGACCTTTTTTGCTTAAACATCTTTTGTTGTGAAAATCATACAGATTGCTTTTTTATGCAGAAACAAGACTGCTTTCTTTCCACTTCTATCTCAACTACCCTGTCACCCTCCCTAGAAGGTACCAACATTTTACCAGTTTCCAATGTGTCCTCCAGATATAAGCAGGTGTGTGTCTGTCTCTGTGTTTGTGTAACAAAGATGAACAACCTGCCCACAATCCTTAGCATAATACCTAGTATATAGTAGATAGTTGTCAGCACCATCTACCATCCCCTGATTCTTTTGAAAACTGTCCCTAAGGCCTCCGGGGCAACTGGGGCACTGAAAGCTGCCACACCTCTCATGAGCAGGAAGAAGAACTTTGGCATCAGCTACCTGGGCCGGGATCGGCTGGGGCAGGAAGCTTACCTCTCACTCCTGTCTGACTGGGATCTCAGCACAGCTTTCGCCACAGCCTCCAAACCTTACCTGCAGCTGCGTGTAGACATTCGGCCCACTGAGGACAGTGAGTACCCAGTGTCCTTCACGGAATTGCTCTGGGACCTACCTACCATGTCCCCATATGATGACTCTGCCCCTTGCAATACCCTCCTTCACACTGGGCTAGGGAGCAAGGTAGCCTAGGCCCAAGTCTTGGCTTGGCCACTTTTCTTTACCTGTAGACTTAATGGTATCTTAGGGCTATCAGGAGGATTAAACAGGGAAATTTATGTAAAATACCTGTAACTGTGCATGGCTGCATGGTGAATACTCAAAAAGTATTAGCTCTAATAACAATAATTATCATTTTATATTTACTATTGTAGCACATAATCTAGTAATATATAATTATATAATGCAATATAACAATAAAGCTATAGATTGTATGTTTCAATTATGATAATATATAAATATAACAATGCTGATTATAATGATAGTTGTATTTATTCATTCACTCATCTTGCACTCATCCATTTGTTTGTATTCTTTTTTTAATATCAGTACAATATAGTTTCTATAATTTTTTAAAAGATATTATTTATTTATCTTTAGAGGGGAAGGGAAGGAGAGAGGGAGAGAAATCAATGTATGGTTGCCTCTCGTGCATCCCCTGCTGGGAACTGGCCTGCAACCCAGGCATGTGCCCTGACTGGGAATTGAACCACAGTTGTTTGGTTCACAGGCCCGTGCTCAACCCACTGAGCTACACCAGCCAGGGCAATTTTTAAATTTTTTATTGTATTTTTATTACAATTTGTATTCTTTTTTTATCTTTTTAGATTTTATTTATTTTTAGAGGGAAATGGAGAAAGATAAGAAAAACATCAATATGTGGTTACCTCTCACGCACCCCCTATTGGGGAGCTGACCTGCAACCCAGGCATGTGCCCTGACTGGGAATCCAGCCGTCAACCCTTTGTTTCACAGGCTGGGACTCAATCCACTGAGCCACACCAGCCAGGCCTGTATTCTTGTTTTTTAAAGATTTGTTTACTTATTTTTAGAGACAGGGGAAGGGACAGTGAAAAAGAAGGAGAGAAACATCGATGCAGGAGAGAGACATCATCAGTTGCCTCTCCCCTGTCCCCAACTGGGGACCTGGTCCGCAACCCAGGCATGTGCCCTGATGGGGAATCAAACCAGTGATCTTTTGGTTAGCAAGTGGGCACTCAATCCACTAAGCCACACAAGCCAAGGCAATTTGTTTGTATTCTTACTCACTCATTCAATTGTTCCCTTGATCTCTCAGCTACTTCTTTTCTCGTATTTATTCCCCCACTCTTCCCTATGCTGGTCCCTCAGAACACACAGATTCACCCCAAAATTATGTGTATATACACAGAGAGAGTGAAATGAAGCAAATATGGCAAAATTGTCAATAGTTAAAGGAGCTAAATGAAGGATGTATGGATGTTCAATATATTCATTTTTAACTTTATTTTAGATTTGAAATTCTTTAAAATAAAAAATCATGGATTGAAAAACATGGTTCCCAGCCTCAGGGAACTCCTGTGGCCATTTGGGGTGACCAAAGCATTTTATTGACATCATAATAACATATAAATAGCTATTGTGTTGAATGCTTGGGGTCATTTTACACACATTAGTTATTCATTGGATTGTCAAAACAATCCTACAGGGTAGGACCAATTGTTGTCCCCATGTCATAGATGAGGAAACTGAGGCTCAGAAAGGAGACAGAACACATCCACGTCACACAGTAAGTGGGGGAGCAGGATTTGAACCCAGATGGTGGTTGGAATGACTCCTCAGTCTTTGCTCATAACCATTTGACTGTACAAAATTTTGCCCTTGTTAAGATTGGCAGCCTTGAGAAAAAGAGACATGAGAAAGACAGAGATAGAGAATGAAACATGAGTCAGAGAAAGATGGTGACAGAGACAGGCAGAGAGACAAGTGGAAAAAGACAAGTAGCCAGAGGTATAGGAACTTCTGCCCCTGAGCAGCCAGCCCTGCGCGCTTCGCTCATTCACTTAACTCAATCTAAGCCTTGCCTTTCTCACCTGTAAAATAGACACTATAACGCTACTTCAGTAAAGAAACCAAATTACTTGGCTAATAAATACATGAAGAAAACCTCAACTGGGTAAGAACTGAGAGGAATGCAAATAAAGCACGGAGACAGACATTTTTTAAAAGAGAACCAACTTTCTGGTTATTGATGAGTCCATTCTTTTCCTCCTGTTGTCTTATCTACCAAATTCCTTCACCTCTACGGGTTTGTTTCTAAATTCCTGATTCTCCAACCTTGATTTCTGTTAAATCCTAAACCAGTTCCATGTTGTTTTAATCACATACCTTTATGATATATTTAATGATTTCCTTTCTAAATTTTTTTCTTGATAATTCTGTGTACTTACTGTTCTTTTTCATTTAATAGAATTAGCCCTGGCTGGTGTAGCTCACTGGATTGAGTGCCAGCCTGCAAACAAAAGGGTCACCGGTTCGATTCCCAGTCAGGGCACGTGGCTGGCTGGCAGGCCAGGTCCCTAGCATGGGGTGCGTGAGAGGCAACCACACATTGATGTTTCTCTCCCTCTCTTCCTCCCTTCCCCTCTCTCTAAAAATAAATAAATAAAATCTTAAAAAATAAAATAAAATAAAAATTTCAGATAGTTAATTATGCCAGCATGATTTTTATTGTTATTCTATTACAGTTGTCCCAATTTTTCCCCTTTGCTCTCCTCTGCCCATCCCACCCCCCGACTCCCAGAGTCAATGCCCACACCATTGTCCATGTGCACGTGTCATTTATACATGTTCCTTGACTAGTTCCTTCCCCTTCTTTCCACCATTATCCCCTCCCCTGTGGTGGCTGTCAGTCTGTTTCATGATTCCATGCCTCAGGTTCTATTTTGCTCATTTGTTTATTTTGTTCATTAGATTCCTCTTATAAGTGAGATCACGTGGTATTCGTCTTTCACTGACTGGCTTATTTCACTTAGCATAATATTCTCTGTTCCATCCACACTGTCACAAAAAGTAGGAACTCCTTTCTTCCTACTGTATAGTATTCCATCGTGTACATGTACCACAGTTTTTTTGATCCACTCATTTACTGATGGGCACTTAGGCTGTATCTAGCACTTGGCTATTATAAATAGCACTGCTATGAACACAGGGGGTGCATAAGTTTTTCTGAATTGGTGTCTCAGGATTCTTAGGGTATATTCTTGGCAGTGGGATCACTGGGTCAAAAGGTAGTTCCATGTTCAATTTTGTGAGGAAATTCCATACTGTTTTCCACAGTGGCTGCACCAGTCTGCATTCCCACTAACAGTGCACTAGAGTTCTCTTTTCTCTACATCCTTGCTTGCACTTGTTTGTTGATTTATTAATGTTGGCCATTGTGACAGAAGTGAGGTGACAACTCATTGTACTTTTAATTTGCATCTCTCTAATGGCTAGTGATGTTGAGCATCTTTCATATGTCTATGGGCCATCTGCACGTCCTCCTTACAGAAGCGTCTATTCACATCCTTTGCCCAATTTTAAATTGGATTGTTTGTCTTCCTGGTGTTGAGCCATATTCTATAGTTTTCTGAGTACAGGTCTTTTACCTCCTTGGTAAAATTTATACATAGGTGCTTTATTTTGATTGTTGCTATAGTAAGTGGAATGTTTCTCCTAATTTCTATTTCTTATAATTCATTGTTGCTGTATAAAAATACCATTGATTTCTGAATATTAACTTTATATCCCACTACTTTGCCAAATTCACTTATTAGGTCAAGTAGTTGTTTGGTGGAGTCTATGGGGTTTTCTTTCTTTTTTTAATTTCTTTTTTTTTATGTTTTATTGATTATGCCATTACAATTGTCCCATTTTCCCACCTTCATTCCCCTCCCCCCATTCCCCCTTTAGTTCATGTCCAAGGTCATGCTGGTACTGATCTAGCTGTCTGCTTAGTTTGCTTTTATTTTAGGTATGGTTGTTAATAAATGTGAGTTTGCTGTCCTTTCACTATTCGTATTTTTTATCTTGTTTTTCTTAGATAAGTCCCTTTAACATTTCATATAAGGGCTTGGTGATGATGAACTCCTTGAACTTGACCTTACCTGAGAAGTACTTTATCTGTTCTTCCATTCTAAATGAAAGCTTTGCTGGATAGAGCAATCTTGGATTTAGGTCTTTGGATTTCATGACTTGGAATACTTCTTTCCAGCCCCTTCTTGCCTGTAAGGTCTCTTTTGAGAAATTTGCTGACAGTCTGATGGGAACTCCTTTGTAGGTGACTGTCCCCTTATCTCTTGCTGCTTCTAGAATTCTCTCCTTTTTTATCTTGACTAATGTAATTATGATGTGCCTTGGTGTGTTCCTCCTTGGGTCCACCTTCTTTGAGACTCTCTGAGCTTCCTGGATTTCCTGGAAGTCTATTTCCTTTTCCAGATTGGGGAAGTTCTCCTTTATTATTTGTTCAAATAAGTTTTCCACTTGTTGCTCTTTCTCTTCTCCTTCTAGTACCCCTATAATTCAAATGTTGGAGTGTTTAAAGATGTCCTGGAGGTTCCTAAGCCTCTCCTCATTTTTTTGAATTCTTGTTTCTTCGTTCTTTTCTGTTTGGTCATTTTTTTTTCTTCCTTCTGGTCCACTCCCTCGATTTGAGTCCCAGTTTCCTTCCCATCACTATTGGTTCCCTGTGCATTTTCCTTCATTTCACTTAGTGTAGCCTTCATTTTTTCACCTAATTTGTGACTAAAATCAACCAGTTCTGTGAGCATCCTGACCACCGGTGCTTTAAACTGTGCATCTGATAGGTTGATTATCTCTTGCTCGCTTAGACGTATTAGCTCTGGGGCTTTGAGCTGTTCTTCTTGAGCCATAATGTTTTGGTCTGTTCACGCCTGTTACGTATGAGGAGCGGAGCCGTAGATGTTCACTAGGGCAGGGCAACCCACTTGCTGGGTTGTGACCCTATATGTGGGGGCGGGGTCAGAGAGGGGCATTGGTGTTTTTTCTTCTCTCTCCTGGATTTCGGTCCTCTCTGCTGCTTCCCACAAGCAAATTGGGCCCTTCTGGTGCTGGTTCCTCTATGTGTGGGCTTGTGCACCCTCCAGAACCCTGTGAGTCTCTCCAACGAACTCTCCTGTGAGCCTGGGAGCCACTCCCGGAACCTCAACCCCTGCAAGTTTTTCCAACTGGTGCTTTTAGGCTTTATTTCCCAGCACTGGGGCCCTGGTTTGTGCAGTCTGTCTCACTGTTCATTTTTTCACCTGGTTTATCTGCATGTGAATGCGTGACCATAGTCAGCCAGCTGCCTTGCACCCTCACTGGGTCTGCCTGTTGCTATCCCACACGTGGGATCTGCCAACTGGTGCATGCGCGCCTGGGTTGGTCCAGCTGCTTTTTCCTGCTGGACCCGGCTCTGCCAGTCACTGACTCCGCCCCTCTTACCGGTCTGGATGAATGATTTGTTGTTGTCGGACTTCAGTACAGTTCAATTTTCTCTGTTTTGGTTGCATTCTGGTTTCTAAATCTTTGTTGTTCATAAACTTGGTTGTGCGAGGAGGTACAGTGTTTCCACCTATACCTCCATGTTGGCCAGAAGTTGGGTTTTCTATGTACACTATTATGTCATCTGTAAATAATGACAGTTTTACTTCCTCCTTCCCTATTTGGATGTTTTTTATTTCTTTTTCTTGTCTGATTGCTGTGGCTAGAACTTCCAGTACTGTGTTGAATAAGAGTGGTGGAAGTGGACATCCTTGTCTTGTTCTTGATCTCAAGGGAGAGCTTTTAGTTTTTGCCCATTGACTGTGATGCTGGCAGAAGGTTTCTCATATATGGCCTTTATTATGTTGAGGAATGCTCCCTCTAGTCCCACTTTGCTGAGTGTTTTCTTCATAAATGGGTGCTGGATTTTATCAAATGGGGTTTTTTTTGCATTTATTGATATAATCATGTGGTTTTTGTCCTTCATTTTGTTTATGTGATGTATTACATTTATTGATTTGTGAATATTGTACCAACCTTATGTCCCCGGGATGAATCCCACTTGATTATGGTGTATGATCTTCTTAATGTATTACTGCATCCAGATTACCAATATTTCGTTGAGGATTTTAGCATCTATATTCATTAGAGATACTGGCCTGTAATTTTCTTTCTTTGTTGTGTCTTTACCTGCTTTTGGAATTAGGGTAATGCTGGCCTTGTAAAAAGAGTTTGGGATTCTTTTTTCCTCTTGAGTTTTTTTTTTTTTTGGAGTAGTTTGAAAAGAATAGGAGTTAGTTCTTCTTTGAATGTTTGGTAAAATTCTTCTGTGAAGCCATCTAGTCCAGGGCTTTTGTGTGCCAGGAGGGTTTTTCTTTTCTTTTCTTTTTAGATTTTATTTATTTATTTTTAGAGAGAGGGAAAGAGAAGGAGAAAGAGAGGGAGAGGAACATCAATGTGTGGTCGCCTCTCATGCCCCATACTGGAGACCTGGCCCACAATCCAGGCATGTGCCCCGACTGGACATCGAACTGGTGACCCTTTCGTTTGCAGCCCACTCTCAATCCACCAGTCAGGGCTGCCAGGAGTTTTTAGATTACTACTTCAATTTTGCCAGTTGTTATTGGTCTATTCAGGCTTTCTGCTTCTTTTTTATTCAGTTTTGGAAGATTGTATGTTTCTAGAAATTTATACATTTCACACAGGTTGTCCAATTTCTTGGCATATAAATTGTTCATAGTAATGTCCTGCAATACTTTGTGTTTCTGTGGTATCAGTTGTTACTTCTCTTTCATTTCTGATTTAATTTATTTGGGTCCTCTCTCTCTTTTTCTTGATGAGTCTGGTTAGAGGCCTGTCAATTTTGTCTTTTCAAAGAACCATCTCCTGTATTCATTGATCTTTTGAACTGTATTTTTTTTTAGTCTCTATGTCATTTAATTTTGCTCTGATCTTGATTAGTTCCTTCTACTCACTCTGGGCTTTGTTTTTTTGTTGTTTCTACAGTTCTTGTAGATGTAGGGTTAGGTTGTTTATTTGAGATTTTTCTATGTTTTTTAGGTGGGCCCGTATTGCTATGAACTTCCCTCTCAGGGCTGCCTTCACTGTGTCCTATAGGTTTGGGGTTGTGTGTTCATTTTTATTTGTTTCTAGATGCTTTTTTATTTCTTCCTTGATTGTGTTGTTAACCCATTCATTATATAATAACATGTTATTCAGTCTCCATGTATTTGAATGATTTTGAGCTTTTTCATTGAGGTTGGTTCCTAATTTCAAGCCATTGTGATCCAAGCAGATGCTCGATATGATTTCAATTTTCTTGAATTCGTTGAGGCTTGTTTTGTGCCCTACCATGTAGTCTGTCTTTGAGAATGATCTATGTGCATTTCAAATGAATGTATATTTTGCTTCTTTAGGGTGAAATGCTCTGTAAATATCAATTAAGTCCATTTGATCTAGGGGGTCATTCGATGCCACAATATCCTTGTTGATTGTTTGGAAGATCTGTCCATTGTTGACGGTGAGGTGTTAAAATCCCCTATGATGACTATATTGCTGGTAGTCTCTTTCTTGAAGTCCTCCAAAATTTTTCTTATCTTAGGCTCTCCTGCGTTGGGTCCATATATGTTTACAAGAGTTATATCCTCTCGTTGGATAACTCCCTTAAGTATTATGTAGTGACCGTCTTCATTTCTTGTTATGGGCTTTGTTTTGAAGTCTACTTGTCTGATAAAAGTATTGCCACCCCAGCTTTTTTTTTTTTTTTCCTGTCCATTTGCTTGGAATATTTTCTTCCATCCCTTCACTTTCAGTCTGTGTTTGTCTTTTGTTCTGAGGTGAGTCTCTTGTAGGCAGCATATGTGTGGGTCATGTCTTCTCATCCATTCAGCTACCCTATGTCTTTTGATTGGAGCATTTAATCTATTTACATTTAAGGTTATTATTTATAGGTATTTATTCATTGCTGCCAGCATTGGTTTTTAAATTGATTTGAGAGAGAGAGAGAGAGAGAGAGAGAGAGAGAGAGAGAAACTTCAATTTGTTGTTCTGCTTATTTATGCCTTCATTGGTTGCTTCTTGTATGTGCCCTGACCAGAAATCGAACCTGCAACCTTGGCATATCTGGACGATGCTCACCCACTGAGCTACCTGGACAAGGCATGCCAGCATCTTTTAAAAAATATATATGTTTATTTTTAAAGAGAGAAAGGAAGGGATTTTAGAGAGAAAGGAAGGGAAAGACAGAAAGAGAAAGAGAGAAACACTGATTGGTTGCTTCCCACCATGCCCCAGCTGGTCCTTAAACCCATAAGCTAGGTATATGCTGTGACCAGGAACAGAACCCCCAATCTTTTGGTGTATAGGACAATGCTCTAACAAACTGAGCCACACTGGCAAGTGTGCAGGTATCTTTTTTCAATAACTACCTTTTCTACAGTGACTTGAAACGCTACTTTTGTGAATGTTGAGCTTCCGTGTGCACTTGCAATTAACATGTACATCTAGTCTTTCTATTGCATTCCACCAATGGCTTTCTTTGTCTATTGCTATGCTAACATCATATTTTTATTACAATACTTTTATGGTAAATGTTAATAAGGCAAGCTTTGCTATCTTCCCACTCTTCTTTTCTTGACTCTTCTTTTTCTTAACTATTCTTAAATGTGAATTCTTCCATATGAGCCTTAAAATAATTTTATCCATGTCTATGGAAAACTCCATTAGATTTATGATTAGCATTGCACAGCATTTACATATTAATTTAGGGTTTGGGAAGCTTGACAAATTTTTGATGAGGAAATGCAGTACATGTAGCATATATTATATAATACTGCAAACAGGGTCTGAGGTCACACCCCATAATGAAACACTTAGGTGTTTGTTCAGGAAAATGTGTGCATATTCACACTTAGTGGGGTTACATAAAGACTATGTTTAATCATGTGTTAGTTCAGATGAGGTTTTGCCACTAGATGAGTTTGTACTTGTAGAAATCATTTACCCATTTTATTAATGGATTCTTCCTTTTTGAAATCAATACAGATTTTCCTGTAATGTTTTTGGCCTTGAGTGATGCTTTTTCTAACATTCAAATTGCTGCTCTTGCTTTCTGTTTGTGTTCACCAGGTACAATGTCCCTTCAGGTTTCTTCAATTTTCATCCTTTCTCTGTCACCTAGTTTTAGGTATATCTCTCATAAAAACCTCATAGCTGCATTTATGCTTTTTTACACAATTGGCAGTGACATCTTCAGAGCACTTTTCCACCCCAGGGTTCCCCGCCCTCCCTAGCCCTAAAATGGAAACTTTGGCTTTGGAACACTTGTAATTCTAATTCTTCCTCTGATCCCTAACCCTTAACTTCTGGGTTTTGCTAAAACAGTAATTTTTGTTTCTTTTTAAATTCCAGGCTATCACTGTCTTTTCTTTAGAGTCGGTTAGTTATGTTTCAGGAATGCTAAAGTAACAGTTAAGATTACAAACTCCCAATCACAGTGTCTCTGTCAGCTTATGTTTAACTATATGTTACAAACTTGCGGCCTGTCACCCTTTGCCCTTCCTTTGCCTTCCCTTCCTTGAGCCCTTGTAGTCGTTTCCTTTGAGTACTTCTTTGTTCTCTTCCGATAAGGTACGTGGTGATCACGTACTCTAGTGATCAAAAATGTCTTTCTTTGGCCAGCATAGATATGTACTGTTTGAGCTGGGCATGGAGCCCTTGGATCTCAGGCCTTCTCAGTGTTCCATGGGTACTGCGAGCTACCGTCTTCTTGCTTCCGGAGTTGGGGAACAGAAATCCATCACCATTCTGACCTTCTTTCTGTTGTAAGCAGCCTCATCCTCGTCTTTGGAAGCTGGCAAGAGTTTTTCTTCCTTCTTGGAATTTGGGCACTTCACCAGCATCTGGATAGAGTCAGAGGAGGCCTGCTATATATGTGTTGTTTGTTAAATAATGCTAAGATTTGGTGAGTCATTTCTTCATCTGATGGACCTCCTTCATGCCTGTACGATTATACTGTCTCCTCCTTATCCCCCTTTCCCCCCCTGCATTTCCCAGTATTTGTATATTAGGTTTCCAGGTCTCTTGACTTTTTCACTCAAATGATGATGAAGCTTTAGCTCTTGTGCCTTGAAGGGGTTTTTCTAGGGTGTATCTTTCAAACCATTATTTTGACCCTCTCCATTTTACCTATTCAGTAGTATGACCTCCATGTTGTCTATTGTGTTTTAATGCTCTGATTAATGTTTTAGAAAGACCACTCTGGCAGCTGTCAGGAGATAGTAGAAAGGGGCAAATAGGAAGCAGGGACTAGTTAGATGGCAGATTCAGGGGAGAGACAGGGTGACAAAGTGCAAATGAGAGGGGGGATGGAATTAAAGTATGTCCTGCATGCAGAAGCCATGGGGCTTAGCAAAGGTTTGGCCCTGGGAGTTGAGGGAGTGGAAGACAGGCAAGGATGTTTCTCAAGTTTCTGGCTTAAGCAACTGAACAGATAGAGACACTGTTAACTCACATGAGGAACAGAAGAAGAGGTCATATCTGGATGAGCTCCCAGGCTCCCCTTTTGGACCCCTTAGGTTTACAGTCCACTCTGAGACATCCAAGGAGGGGCAGTGACATCCAAATGCGGCCTAGGGTTTGCTTCCCCTTTAGCTCTGAGGGACAACGTACAGTGAACTCCATGGAAATGCTGCTTAGGGATGGCACTTGCCTGCAAGTGACAACACGTTATATAAATCCAAGTCGATTTGTTTCACATAACAGAGTTTGAAAGCTGCTGGGTCTTATTGTTGCTTTGTCCACATCACATTTGAGGTGGAAGAAAGGATGCAAACAGGTTTAAAGATGAGAGAAGGGAAAGACTTCTCCTGATGTTCCAAGGGCCAAAACTGGAGAAAGTCAAGCATCGCATTGTTTCCTCTGTATAACATACACAACATACCTATTCCAAAAATATATTTTTCTAATATGTATATGGGCTTAGCTGTAGAATCTTGGCCATTTGTTAACCTTTTGTCATTGTCTGTAAAAATGACAATGATCATGGTAAACTATGTTGTCTGTGGGAGAAAAACTAGCATGAGTATAACCCCGGCTGGTGTGGCTCAGTAGATTGAGCGCCAGCCTGCAAACCAAAGGGTCGCTGGTTTGATTCCCAGTCAGGGCACATGCTTGGGTTGTGGGCCAGGTCCCCAGTGGGGGGCATTAGAGGCAACCACACATTGATGTTTCTCTCCCTCTCTTTCTCCCTTCCCTTCCCCTTTGTCTAAAAATAAATAAATAAAATCTTTTTTAAAAGACTATGAATAATTTTTAAAAACTAGCATGAATATGGATTAAGAGTGTAGAAACTCCAGCTTTCGACCTGGGCTTCAAATTTTGGTTCGTTCACTCCCTAGCTGTAGGGCTTTGGGCAACTATCTAGTCCTGATTATGCCTGTTTTCTCATAGAAAGTAGCAGTAGTAATAGTGCCTAATTTACAGGGTGGATATGAATATAAAATAAGCTAATATTTGCAAAGGGCTCAGAATACCTCCTGGCACTTAGTACTATGGCAATATTGTCTCATATTCTTATTGTATATATTAAAAGCTAAGACGTTGTCATAGTACCTGGAGCATAGTAAATATTACTTTTAGTGTCTGCCCAGCAATTTTGGGAGACGGTTACCTAATATAAAAGACAGTCTAATAGAAAAAGCAATCAATAAAATATATTTTTTTAAAAAGCATTATTTATGGCTCTGTTTTTTTCATGATTTAGATGACATGGAAAGAGAGAGTGGGAGTCACTCGTTGTCTTGTGGTAGCCTGGTGTTGGTAGGAGAGGAACCGTGCCCGCAGATCTGGAGTTCTTATCCCCATTCTCACGTTGTTTTATTCCGTGTGTCCAGGCCCACTGCTGGAAGACTGGGACATAATCAGCCCCAAGGATGTCATTGGCTCCGACGTGCTGCTGGCTGAGAAACGGTCGTCACTGACAACGGCTGCCCTGCCCTTCACTCAGTCCATCCTCTCTCAGGTGGTTTCAGGCACCCCCGGGGCCCTTCCGTGGTTGTAGGGCAGGGCCTGCCTGGCTCCCTTCATTCTGAGCCTGCTGGTCGGTACCTGCCCCTAGCCGGCCCACCTGACAAGTGGCCTCCCTCCCTCCTTCACAGGTGGGCCGCACCTTGTCTAAGGTCCAGCAGGTGCTAAGTTGGTCATATGGGGAGGATGTCAAGCCCTTCAAGCCACCCCTGAGTGATGCTGAGTTCCATACATACCTGAACCACGAGGGCCAGCTTTCCCGCCCTGAGGAGCTGCGCCTGCGGATCTATCATGGAGGTGTTGAGCCCTCCCTGCGAAAGGTGAGCTTCCTTAGCCACTCATTGGACCCATCACTCCCACAGTCATGAGTAACTCATGAGACACATGCAGTGGACCACTCAGTCATGGGATGGAGTGGTGATGGTCCAGTGCAGCAGGCTCTCCTTTACCAGGGGCTAGGAGTCAGAGGTGAAAGACAGATCTTTCTGAAGGAGGAAAAAGGTCCAGGGCAGGTGGGTAGGTGGTGACAGATATACCCTGGGGTGTGGCTGCTCATCTGTAGAACCTCAGCCTCATCCTTTTTGTCCCTGGCCAGGTGGTGTGGCGATACTTGCTGAATGTGTACCCAGACGGGCTGACAGGCCGTGAACGGATGGACTACATGAAACGCAAGAGTCGGGAGTATGAGCAGCTTAAGAGTGAGTGGGCTCAGCGAGCAAGCCCCGAGGACCTGGAATTCATCCGCAGCACTGTCCTCAAGGATGTGCTGCGTACGGACCGGGCCCACCCCTACTATGCAGGGCCTGAGGATGGCCCACACCTGCGGGCACTACACGACCTGCTCACCACCTATGCCGTTACCCACCCACAGGTGTCCTACTGCCAGGGCATGAGCGACCTTGCCTCACCCATCCTTGCTGTCATGGACCATGAAGGCCATGCCTTTGTCTGCTTTTGTGGCATCATGAAGCGCTTAGCAGCAAACTTCCATCCTGATGGCCGTGCCATGGCCACCAAGTTCGCCCACCTAAAGTTGCTGCTGCGACACGCTGACCCTGACTTCTACCAGTATCTGCAAGAAGCCGGTGCTGATGATCTCTTCTTCTGTTACCGCTGGCTGCTGCTCGAGCTCAAGCGCGAGTTTGCCTTTGATGATGCCCTCCGCATGCTTGAGGTCACCTGGAGTTCACTGCCCCCAGATCCTCCTGAACATGAGGTAGAGCTCGTTGGACCCCCCAGCCAAGGGGCAGACGCTGGCTTTGGTAGCCACAGGGGGCGGCCCGTACGACAGAGGCACATGTTAAGGCCTGCCGGTGGGGGAGGCAGTGCTTTTGAAGATGCAGTTGACCACTTGGCCATGACCAGCCAGGGGCCTGGTGGTGGGGGGCGTCTCCTAAGACAGGCCAGTCTGGATGACCTCCAGCAACTCAGGGATAACACCAGACCCAGGAGGGACCCCCTGGTTCAGCTACCCCATCCCATTTCCCTCATCAGCTCCAAGTCCCTTTCCGAGCCCTTGCTCAACTCCTCAGACCCACTGCTCTCCTCCTCGTCCCGCCCTGATTCCCCCTCCTCCTCATCTCCTCCATCCTCCCAGGAGGCCTCTCCTGCTGGTGATGCAGCTACAGGATCCCCCTTGATGCCAGAAGTGGGCTCCCCACAAGACCCTGGGAAGTCCCTGCCACCCCAACATCCATTGGGCTTGCCCCCACCCCAGGAGTTTGGCCGGGGGAACCCATTCATGCTGTTTCTCTGCCTCGCCATCCTTCTGGAGCACCGTGACCACATCATGCGCAATGGGCTGGATTACAACGAGCTGGCCATGCACTTTGACCGCCTCGTGCGAAAACACCACCTGGGGCGCGTCCTACGCAGGGCCAAGGCTCTCTTTGCTGATTACCTGCAGTCCGAAGTGTGGGACTCAGAGGAGGGAGCTGAGGCTACAGCCTCATCTTGATTAGGCTCCCTCCAGCCCGCCGTCAGCCCCACCACATCTCCATTCTTTGCCATGAGGACCTCCACATGAGACCCCACCTCCCTGCCTGCCAGCCCTAGACCTGATGGCGTGTGAGAGCCTCTCTCTGCAGGTCTGAGAGTACAGGGCTCTACTTCGGCACCATCCCATTGAGACTACAGCCTCTTTTCTGTTTTCGTTGCTTTGTTTTTAACAACTGTAATTTGCACACATGAAGGTCACTGTGGTCTATTTATTTCTCTGCCCTCTTTCTGGTTTTCGTTGTAAGTGGAGTTCTCAGGGGCTTTTCACATGATGGAGCGGAAATAGTTCACTTGGTGGGGGGCGGGTCATGCAGTGCCTTCTTCCCCAGTGGTGGGAGAGTAGATGCTGAGAATTGGTTCTAAAAGGTGAGCCCAGGGCGAGGACTGCTCGAGGAAGCCTTGAGGCTGTTTTGCGGTACAGCTGTCTGCCTATATGGATCTGGATTGTGGCTGTGAATGTGTGTTTTCAGGACAGGCACCTGAATGAGGAACGAGAAAGATCCTGGCTCAAAAAGGGCAAGATTCATCACAAAGACTGGGAAGTATGGGCTACTTCGAAACATTCGGCCAACCACCTCTGGCTTTCCACATGTCATTGGTTCCAGGATCTAGACCCTTCCTTGTGAGTCTTCTGCATTAAAGCTGGCAATCCTAGGCAGGGGTTTAAGGTTCCTATTCTTGTCACTTGCTTTAGGGCAGCTTAAGGGACCGTATGTAGCCTTGCCATGCCTAGGGCCCTAAGCCCTAAGCTAGATTTCCAGCTCACGGGTACCTCTATTAACTCTTTTACCAATACATACCTTTTATTTGCCTTCTCCATCCCACTACTGTGGACAAACAAAGCAAGCATTGATAAAGCTCAGGCCCTAGAAGAAGCTACCCACTTATTTAGAAGTTAATCACTAAAAGAAAGTCCTTTTTCCCACGTACATTCTCCGAAGGTAGATCGTGTCACAGGTCAGATGCTGTTGTCCAGGAGGATGTGGCAAATAACAGGTAGGGTAACTGGGGTCCTACAGGCGGCGGCCTTGCTGTGCTGGGTTCTGGCCAGAAATTGCTGCACAGGGCAATGTTAACAGAGATGAGGGGCATTATGGCAGTCATCTTCTTATGTCTCCCCAAGAATACCATGTAAAGCTGGAACTAACCCTTAAAAGGCTCCCATCACACCCCAATATTGGAGGGGAAGCTGACCATTCCTCAGATAAGGGCTCAGTCACCGGAAGAGCCAGACGAGACCATTCTGTGTCCGGGGTGCTCCAAGACTGTGGGTCTAACAAGTCCATACAAGGGGCACAGGTAGCCCCACATACATATACCAAGGAGCATTTAAGATATTGGGGTATCTGGCCCTCTGAGGATCTGAAGTGTTCCCCACCTTCAGGAACCAGCTGACACCCTTCTGAGTGCATTCTATGATTAATGACCTCATGTATTTGTGGGGCAATACAAGTCAATTCCGTGTATGGCAACTTGGGACCTCTGAGAACCAGAGGGGTGCTTTCTGTGAATAGGAGGCTGAGATAACCCTGAAAGGCAGAAAACTCTATTAGTCCCTGAGGATACCGAGCTGGGACATCTGGTTCCTGCCAAGATGGCAAACAGCGCAAACCACCAATTCCCTTGCCCGGAAGGAATCCTGGAGAAACCGCAGAGGGAAACGGAAGTTCCAGAAACCGGCACAGCTGTGAAGACCTGTAAGGAAATGGAAGATTGTCTTTAACTGGCCAGCATTTTGAGCGGTAGGTGGCCGGAGGTAGCAAATACAGGATAGGTTAGAGATTTAAGTTCTGGCTCTTACCTCTCCCCCATGTTGCCTTGAGAAGGCCCTCGTCTGCCCCATCACTGCAGAAATCATCCCAGCCATGAGTACAGGTGTCTGAGGGACTAGCGTCAGGGCACCAAACACCCTGCTGGTGGTGACACCTGGGGAGATGGCCTCATCCGAGGGTTTAAAGATGAAACCCCTGCCATAGGAATTGTCAGGTGGTGTGATAGCAGATGGGACCGAGACCTCTGTTTCTGCGGTACCTGGGACTGTCCGATCTCTGACTTATCTCCCCACACATCCCCCAATCCCTTGAAGTCCAGGTGATTGAGCAGAGTTGAGTCTGGCCTTCAGCTTTCCCTTAAGATGTTTTACCAGCCAGAACAGCTGCTCACATCGGGGAAATATGTGCTCAGCACCAAAATAACTACACACTGAGACAGTATAACTACCTCCAGAGAAAAATAAACTGGATGTATTATATATTACTGCATAACAAATTACCCCCCAAACTTGGTAGCTTAAAACAATAAATAAATTTTCTCAGTTTCTGAGGGTCAGAAATTTGGGGGCAGTTGAACCCAGTGGTCCAGGGTCTCTTCTGAGGTTTCAATCAAGTTGTGAGCCAAGACTGCAGTCAGCTGAAGGCCTGACTTGACGGAAGGGCCCACTTTGAACATGGCACACTTATGGGACTGTTGGGAGGAGACCTGAGCCTTTCCACGGGCCTCCTCACAGCACATGGTCCCAACAAACAGGTGAGAGACTATAATGAAGACAGAACCACAGTGTCTATTATAACTGAACCTCAGAAGTGACATTCCATCACTTCTGCTGTGATGTTTTCTTGGTCACACAGACCAACCCTAGTGCAACATTGGAGGGAACTATACAGGAGGCATGGATTGTTGGCTGCTATATTGGAGGCTGCCTTCCACACTGCATGACATACAATATCTAAAGCAGAAGTATTGAGACAGATGAATAATTTTAAACAAGTATAATAGATAATATGAGAAAGATAAAACAGAAACACAAGGCATAAAAGAGGCCCAAAGAAAATAGTAGGTATGGCCCTGGCTGGTGTAGCTCAGTGGATTGAGCGCGGGCCTGGGAACCAAGCAACCACGGTTCGATTCCCAGTCAGGGCACATGCCTGGGTTGCAGGCCAGTTCTCTCCCTCTCTCCTTCCTTCCTCCTCTAAAGATAAATAAATAAAATCTTTAAAGAAAAAAGAAAATAGTAGGTATGAGTATGATGGTAGAAAAAAAAGGAACAGAAAACCACTGTATATGGAGAATATGAAATGAGATGTCAGAAGGTTGTTTTTTTTTTTAAAGAATTTTATATTTTTTAAAGATTTTATTTATTTATTTTTAGGGAGAGGGGAAGGAGGGAGAAAGAGAGGGAAAGAAACATCAATGTGTGGTTGCCTCTTGCACACCCCTTACTGGGTACCTGGCCTGCAACCCAGGCATAAGCCCTGATCTGGGAGCTGAACCAGAGACCCTTTGGTTCACAGGCCGGTGTTCAATCCACTGAGACACACCAGCCAGGGCTGATGTTAGAAGTTTTAACAGTAATTACAAAAATAGAGCATAGAGACTCCCTCATTGGACTTTTTAAAAGGTCCAGCGGTGTACACACACATACAAAAATTTAGAAATGTTGAAAATGAAAGAATAAAGAAAGGCTACAGCAAGGGATTTGTAATCGGACCAAGAGGCCCCTGAAAATCAACAAGAAAAGAAATATTGGAATATGGGAACTGGCCTAATAGGAATATAGATATGAACAAGCAATTTCATGAAGAAACCCAAAATCAAACAAGCACATGAAAAGAACTCAAAATCATTATCCATCATTTTGAAATACAAGTTAAAAAACAATGAAATTTAGCCCTGGCTGGTGTAGCTCAGTGGACTGAGCGCAGGTCTGCAAACCAGAGGATCGTGGTTCAATTCTCAGTCAGGGCACATGCCTGGGTTGCAAGCCAGTTCCCTGCAGGCCAGTTCCCAGCAGGGGACGCACTAGAGGCAACCATACATTGATGTTTCTCTCCTCTCCTTCCCTTCCCCTCTAAAGATAAATAAATAAATATTTTTAAAAATAATAATGAAATTTGACTGTACCAGATAGACTGAAAATTCTATTGATTGATTGATTGATTGATTGATTCTTCCCAGTGCAGTGTCAGAAAGGAGACAGGAATGAAGGGGGTGTGTGAGACAAAGAGTGAAAGAAGGAAAAGAAAGGAGAGGGGGAGAGAATGAAGAGAGAGGGGCAACTGAATGAGCGGGAGGAGAGGAGCAGAGAGGATGGGCAGAGGGAGTGGGAGCTAAACTGGAAAATTTTAGAATGCTAGGTAATGCTAAGTGTTGACAGAGACAAGGGAATGTAAGCACCTTCATACATTGTTCCATCCATTGCAGATAACAATCTGGCACTGCTTACAAAAATTAAATATGTGCATCTCCTATGCCCCAGCTTATTCTTCTCTGAGTACACATCCAAAAGAAAATTTCACACTAGCCCATAAGGGAGCATTTACAAGGCACTATTTATTGAAATGTGGGTGCTGGAGGCAGCCCAGTATCTCTTGTTGGGAGCACCCAGGGATAAAATGATGCCGTGGATGTACATGTTGGAGTTTATTGCAACCATTAGAAGCAACAGATAGATTAGATGCACCCATGACAACACAGAGAAATCTTAACATAATGCTGGTTGGGGAAAAAACCCAAAATATAACTGCCATTTACTTTCATTAAAAGCATGGACAAAATGTGGATTTTATATGATATAACAAAAAAGATACACATTAAACCCAATAAATTGGTGAACTGTGGGAGGAAGAAATTATATTCGGGTGCAGGAATAAAAGAATAAAATGAGGAGATTTGCATGGAACAAAAATGATGTGCCATAAACTGTGGAATATGATCAGAGGGCAGACACTTTGAAAAGCAAACAAGTACCCCCTGTTTTTGCATGAGGCTCAGATTCTCTGAGGGCTATCCAAGACCACCAGTATGTATGTGGACAATGAAATCTGTTCACATCCATCCTGGTGCATAGGATACTGTACTCTGAAAGTTAACAAATCTAGTCTGTGTTTTGGGGGACGGGGCTGACCCTTAGAAAATTACACAAGTCCGTTCTATGGATGAGAAATGCAGCCTTTGAGGGCAACTAACCCATTCCTCCTGGATGGACAGCTCAGAAATGAAGTCTGTCAAATGCACTCACTGCAAAGGTAGCTAAGACACTCTGAAGGCTGCACAAGACCAAATTGTGGGTAGTGGACTCAGGCACACCTTGATTTGGATAAGTCTACTGTGTACTGTCAAAGTTCTTTCTGTGGATCAAGGGCTCAGTAACCCTGAGTGACAGCAAAAATTGTTTTGTGGACTGGGATTTACTTCCTTTGGAGATTGGGGCATCCAGTTTTGTGGAAGGCATCTCATGCAGTCTACTAGCGGAGAAATCAAGACTGTCTTCAGAAGGCTGTCAGATAAAGATGAGGGCTGAAGTCGGAAATGAAAAGGAATGATGCCAGGAAAAAGGGTACCATGACAGGCGGCTACATGTTAGGTACACAGAAGAAAACGTAGAGGTCCGGATCAGACACTGAGAAAATGTAGAGTCTGATGTTAAGAACTATGAAGGGTCAGGGAAAGTCGGGGGTTAAATATCGGGCCCTTGGGGCATAAACCATAGGGCCCTCAAAGGATATGAGGTTAGGGGGCTAGAAGGTGAAGGAGGTTATCAGAGGGCGATAATGTCATCAGAGACCTAGAAAAAGACGACCGAGATCCTGAAAAAGTAGTCAGAATCAATAGGAAAATGACGTCAAAGCAGTGAGGGCAAGAACAGAAAGGGATGTGTGAGAGAAAAGGTTCATGCTCATAAGGGATGAAGATGGCTGGGGCCGGAGGGATGCTTATGTCATACTGCACCGACCACACAAAGCTCGTCTTGGTTCCAGAAGCATAATGAGCACTTCGCTTCCTTTGCTCGGCGGTCCTTTCCTTCCACCCCACCCCTCGCTGGCTTCAGCCAATCGGCGCGCGTGGGGGACGTTCCGTGACGTGTATGATACGTACACTTTATTAAGCCTCTTCCCGCGCCCCAACCTCCTCAGTCGCTCTCCTCTTCAACGGTTGCTGTCTATCTGACCCTTCTACCTAATTTCCAGGTAAGCGTTGTCTGACTTAAGGAACCTCTCCTCGCCTCACTTGTGTGCGCCGCGCTGTTCCTGAGCAATGCGCGCGAGTGGGAAGAGAAGCGGCTTCAAACACCTAGGGTTGGGCTTCTCTGGGGCGGGCGGGTACCGTGCTCTGAGGTTAAACCTTGGGTTTGGTGGGAAGCTGGCACATTATCCCCAAGCACCAGGAGCACCAGGAGTGCCAGGAGGGGCTGATGGCATTGGTGGCGGGAGTGATCATGCGGTGGCCGAGACTTGCGGGGTGGGGGTGGGGGGGTGCTTTTCCCACGTGACTACCGCCATCTTGTTCTGCGGGAACTGAGTGAACGTGTGGGTGTTCTGGGCCTGCGCGGCGTCACAAAATGACTGGCGTGTTGGCAGGGGATGTGGGCATGCGCGGAGGAGGCCCTCAAATGGCTACCTCTCTGAGCCTACTCCGCGGATTTCCATCTTCTTGGTCCTGCCTTTTCGTTTTCCCCTTACTTAGTGTCTGTTTTCTGTTGTGTCCTTTCCTCTTTATCCTTTCTTCAACCTTTTTCTCCCTCCCACTGTTCTCCCACCCTTTTTCACATTCTCATAGGACTCAAATTCACTGCCATGTCCTCTGAAGAAGGGAAGCTCTTTGTTGGAGGGCTCAACTTCAACACCGATGAGCAAGCTCTGGAAGATCACTTCAGCAGCTTTGGGCCAATTTCTGAGGGTGAGACGTGGGCCAGACTCATAATGGGTGGGTACAGTTAGAGGAAGTCGGGGGGGGGGCCCCAGGCTTTGGAGAATCTGATAACTTTTCATGGAGGCTTAGTGGGAGGGGTCCATTCTCCACCTGATATTTGTCCCTTTTCTTCATATCTGTCTTCTCTCTCTCTCTTCCCCAGTGGTCGTTGTCAAGGACCGGGAGACTCAGCGATCCCGAGGTTTTGGCTTCATTACCTTCACCAATCCAGAGCATGCTTCAGATGCCATGAGAGCCATGAATGGAGAGGTGAGGCCTTCTACCTGCATTAGGGCCCTGCCCCCATCTCTGCCACTTCCACTGTTCTTTCTGTTTTTCCCTCTGTGTCTGCTAGGGGCAGCGCGGCCACCAAACCCCACGGTGCCCACTCACAGGAGCGTGACTGCCTTCTGTTCTAGGGGGTGGAGGGCAGCGGCAGACAGAGCCGGGCTGCCTGGGAGGCGACGACTGGTCCTGCATGAGGCCGAGAAGCCACCCGTGGATGGTTGACCTTGACCTGCCCTGGGCTTAGGTAGTAGAGTCTGCAGACCTGTGGGCCTGGCCCGGAGAGGACCTCGTGAGTCTTCTGGGATGGACTCTGAAGCCTCAAACCAAGAGAGGTGTCTGTCTAGCCCTTGTAGTTGGGCAGCTTAGAGGAGTGGGGAGGAGAACTCACCTGAGATCAGTCAAGATGTAAGTAGTAGCAGGGGAACACGGTGGATTCAGGTCATTTTGTGGGATTCTGTAGCTCCTGATAAGGCCATTCTGGTCCAAGGAGCTTGTTGTGAACATGGCACCCAGAATCTGGTGCCCAGCAGGAGTTTCTGGGCTCTTTTGCCCACCTGCCCTGCCCACTCTTTCCTCACCATTTCCCTGGGTGACCACCAAGCTGTCCTCTTTGTGTCTCCTCACACCTTAGTCTCTGGATGGCCGCCAGATCCGTGTAGACCACGCGGGCAAGTCCGCCCGTGGAACCAGAGGGGGTGCCTTTGGGGCCCGTGGGCGTGGTCGAAGCTACTCCAGAGGTGAGTACAATGGTAAGTTTGACCACAGGGACTGAGGGAGAGCCCACTGTTACTGATGTGTCTCTGGACAATTGCAACTTAAAATAATAATTTTGTTTGTCGTAGGTGGTGGGGACCAGGGCTATGGGAGTGGCAGGTACGACAGTCGACCTGGAGGATATGGATATGGCTATGGATATGGAAGGTCCAGAGACTATGGCGGCAGGTGGGTAACCAAGGAGTTTGGAGCATTCTGGTGGTACTGCCTTTCTCTTTAAGAACTGGGTTGCTTGGGTGTTTGTTTGTTTGTTTGTTTGTTTGTTTGTTTGTTTATATATCTGTGTTGTTACTAATGTTTGTCTTACAAATTGTAATGAAAATATAAAAGTATTAAGTATAATATTTTGAGTTATGTGTAATGCATTGACAAATTGTAAGGTACTGTAATTGCAGTATGTGATGATGTATATTGTACTGTGTTGGTTAATTGTCTATTGCAGTAAAGTTTAGTATGATTTAATCTGATGTAAATTATAAGCCATATCATTCTGATTTCTACATAATGTTCATATGCCCTGTTTTACAAGTATTAAAGTTTATAATATATAATGTGATGAAATATGTAAATATGGTTTTTACTATTATCTGGGAATATCTGATACATTCCTGCAACTGTTTTTTCCCCAGAAGCCAGGGTGGTTATGACCGCTACGCAGGAGGAAATTACAGAGACAATTATGACAACTGAGATGAGGCATGCGCACCTAATGTAGGTGAGGCTTGTAGGCTGCCACTGAACAGACCCTGTTGTGTTCCCTCACCTTTACCCTGCCTGCATGTATGTCACCTGGCCCACCTGACACCATTCCTAGGCTTCCCTTGATCTCAGGTGCCTGTCAGGGCTATTCTGCCTTCTGGGGTATAGGGGAGGGGTATCTGAAAACCTATCCCCCTGTAACCTGCTAGACATGGAGATGAGGGTGTGTACTTGTGAAGTCCTCAGTGTTCTTAACCCCAGGAGGTGAGCATGTCAACTTGTTCCTTCCTGGCATCACAATTCTTCCTCTTCTTACTGTTCTCAGATACACAAGGAATAAAACTTCTGATCCAGGATCGTCCTTCCAATGGCTGTATTTATAGAGTTTTGGAGCTACACTGAAACATCTGTTTTAGTACATAAACATATTTTTGAATTGAGCTCCCAAGGTAGCTTGGTGAAGACCTTTTAGAAAGCTCCGTGTGTTTTTAGTTTTAGTTTTTTCTCCCGTTTCAAGATAAATTCTGAGGCATTTAGTTTGTGCTTTCAGGATTGATCTGGCGAAAAAAAAAAAATAATGATGTTTGACCAGACTTTTTCCCCAGAAATCATGTGCATTTAGGGACATTTTAAAAACTCTTAGACAGTGTTTACCATGTTTAGGAAGCAATTTCCAAATGTAACTATAAGAAATCAAGAACATGATTACTTAGAGGTGGTGTTTTTTATTGAAATCACTGACCTGATATATAGATGTTTCTTAAAATACTTGTGAATGTCATATTTTTTTAATACTGGAAGAAAAAATATTCTGTTGTGTTTTCATGTAGCATTTAGGATGTCCTTCATGGAGCTGATTAAAAAGATGAAACCTGAAAAATGAATCGATATTGATAGTGCTTTATCCTTACTCAACCCAGTTTGTAATTTAAGAATAGGGAAGATCATTGGGAAGAGGGGCTTTGAGCAAAGAATTAGTTGTGAGGGGTGGGGTGGGCAGGGACTGCCAAAATTTAAAGTTTGGGACTTATTTGGGTCTATGCAAGCACACCATAGACATACTGTGGGTTCATTCTATACCACAGCAGTACTAGGGCTATAAAGTGAGTCACAACGTTTTTGCTGGTGGAAGAGGGCTTTGCCTTCCATTTGTTTAATAAAAAAAAAAAATGTGTCAAGTGCAACAGAGTAGGGTGTGCTTGAGGTGAAGTCCCCTAATAAGTGGAGCTGGGTTTCTTTATGGTCCCATTGTCTTGAACATGTCAGCATTTCCTGTTGAGGATGAAACACATTTAAGAGGCATATACAGCCATTGAGAACAGTTGGCCACACCCTCCATCACAGGGTCAGTAAGGTGGTGGCAGAGCCCTGGTCTATTTTTGTGCTTCTCATGTGAGTTCCTCAATTCTACTCCCTTTAGTCAGGATTCTGGTGGCTGCATTGGAGTCTCATAGGGTTTATAACCTTTCATCCCAAATTTCTAGTCAGTTGTGTCCATGGCTTCCACCTGGCTGATGTTGAGCTAAATACCAATGGATCAAAAGTTTCAAAACAACCTAAACTGCCTTATTTTCTCACTACTGAGACTTAACATTAATAGCCTGATTATGTTCCCTCAAAATGTGTTGGAACCCTCCCCCCATATGATGATATTAGGAAGAGAGGCCTTGTGGGGTAACTTGGATTAAATGAAGTCATGAGGTTGTGGCCCTCATAAGGTTAGAGATACCTCACTTCCCTGCTGTGCTCCACCATGTGAGGACACAAGGCATTCTGGAAGAGGGCCCTCACCAGAGCTGAACCAGCCTGGTATCTTTAACTTCCAGCCTTCGGAACTGAGAAATTTCTGTGTATAAGCCACCCAGTCTGGTAGCAGACGTCCATGTATTATGAGTACCAGTGTTGGCAGCCTCCTTCCAGGTCTACCAGCTAGTTGGGACAGGCCCCGGGAACCCTTCCTCCCATCCAGGTGGTCCTGCCTCGTCCACTAAGCAAGGCCCAGAGAAGGGCATTATGTGCTGGACCTTCAGGGAGCCGTGGCAGTGGACCACTATTACTGCCTTGTGAGGAGGGGTTTCTCTGCTTCTTGCACCCAAGGGAGTAAAAATGTCCTCACCACCAGTGTGGCCTAAGGACAGAATCCCATAGTCAACTGCAAAGTTGCTGCAACAGAATGATCCCCTAGGTGACATCAATAAAGATCATAAGTAGCCTCCTATATCTTGAATGACACCTTGATCAGTTTGTTCTACTCGCCTGGTTTAAGGTGCTTTGTAGTCCAGCCCAGGGAGGCCCAATCTCATTTATTTGCTCTAAGGAAAGGGTCCTAGAGAACAATCAGGATTTTTTGCCAGTGAAATTGCTGATACATAAAATTTCCTGACAAAAATGCCCGTTAGTTCTCTGCTTCGGTTTAACCAGGGTCTCACCAATGTGCATGTTTCCCAAGAACCCACCAAAACCAGAAACTCCCAAACACTTGCCTTGGGAACCTGTATCCCAAGGCCTGTGAAGACCAGATTCCTGGCCTGCAAATGAGTTTTTAAAATATGTTTATTGATTTTAGAGAGACATCGATCGGTTGCCTCCCATACCCACCCTGGCCGGGAATTGAACCTCCAACCTTTTGGTGTACGGGACAACGCTCCAATCGACTGGGCCCCACCGGTGAGGGCTGCAAATACTTTTCAAGCCCTGGATCATGCTTTTACCAAAAGCTATCTACAAACATCCTATAGACAACCCCTGCACTTCAAGTTCCAGAGTAAATCCCAAGCCCTGCCCCTCCCAACCCAGGCAAACTGAATCACTGTTGCCTCAGGTTCAACATGTATAAAAGGAATAGTACCCACCTGATGGTGGGGTCCAGAGTGTTAAAGGCAACATGTATAGAACAGGGCGAGTCCCTGATACCCCATACCCTTTTCCCCCATTGTAGGTGTAGGGGTGTAGAAAATTTTCAGCTAGCCTTTTAAATAAAAATGCTGTGAATACTTAAGGTATGTCAAAAAAAAAAACATTGGACAAAGATCAGTAGCCAGTGTTCTTATCACTCCTCTGCTTATCAAAACAAAATATTCCCGGTCCTGCCCTGGCTGGTGTGGCTCAGTGGATTGAGTGCCAGCTTGGGGTCACTGGTTCAATTCCAGGTCAGGGTACATGTCTGGGTTGCGGGTTAGGGGTATGCAAGGCACATTGCTATTTCTCTCACTTTCTTCCTTTCCCTTTCTAAGTAAATAAGATCTTTTTTAAAAAAAAACCACGTCAGGTCCCTGCCCAGCTGCATACCTCTTCTATCTCCCACCCCTCCCCGGGCTAACATAAGGGCCACGATCCCTTGTAATTCATTGTGCTCCAAGATCTGGAAAACCAGAAGGGTTTTTTTTTACTTGGTGACAGGCCTGGCCTGAAGCTTTTTATAATCTTTATTTTTTCCCACTTAGTGTAGAATACACATACAATATACTGAAGAAATGTTAGTGGTTATGGAAAGTCTCCCTAGAATCTGGGGGGACTTCAACATAGAGTGAATACACAAAGAAAATTAAGGTTTCTAAATTGTTAGACGTAATCTGTGGATCCCTTGACCAGTGTGGCTCAGCTGGGTGTCTTACTGCAAAGTGAAAGGTTGCCAGTTTGATTCCCTGTCAGGGCGTATGCCTGGGTTGTGGGTTCAGTGGGGCACATGTGTGAGGCAACCAACTGACATTTCCCTCCCTCTCCCTAGAAATAAAATCTTTTTTAAAAAGGATTTATTTTTTAGAGGGGAAGGGAGGGAGAAAAGGAGAGAAACATCCATGTGTGGTTGCCTCTTGCATGTCCCCTACCAGGGACTGGGCCTGCAACCTGGGCGTGTTCCCTGACTGGGAATGGAACCCGTGACAGTAGTTCACAGGCTAGCATTCAATCCACTGAGCCACACCAGGCGGGGCTAAAATCTTTTTTTAAAGTGAAAAGATCTTAAGACACTTATTTAAAAAAAAAGCCATGGCATTGTTCTGCGTAGACATTTCTAATATGCCATCAAGTCAGATTTTTAAACTCAATTTTAAACTTTCTGTAAACAAAACTCACCTCTGAAAGTTTACTCTGTCTAGTTCTTAGTTTTCCAAGCACAGAATTTGTGACCTATTTTTAACTTTATGACTGCAGTCCATGGTAATAAGTACATTTTTCTTCATTGGGGTACAGTGCACCCATTTGTGTAAGTGGAAGAAAGCTTTAATGAATGAGATGTGCAAAGTTCCCTGATGTTTCTTAGTTTATTGTACTTTAACAAAGTCAGCTAGACTGAAACCATTCATATGCTATGGAGGCTGCAGTTTGAAAAAATGCTCTGTTTATAATTGTTGAATCTAGGTGATTGGTACATGAAAGTTCATTCTATCAATACTAGTATAAGTTTGAGATGTTCCATAATAAAAAGTTAAAAAGAAAACTGTTTGAGGTGTGGTTTGTTGGACCTCCACATTGGCATTGGAGGTAGGGAGCTGTCATTTATTTTCTGAAGGCCTGCCCTGTCTCCCAAAGCCCTCTCCGTAGTTGCAGGCATTTTTATTCCAAGGGCCTCAAGACACCGTGACGTATAAATGCTATCTTCTATTTCTTTCTTTTTAAATATTTATTTATTTTTAGGGGGGGGGGAAGAGAACGAGAAAGAGGGAAGGAAATATCAATGTGTGATTGCCTTCTCTTGTGTCAAGAGAAGGCAACCTACTGGGGACCTGGCCTGCAACCCAGGCATGTGCCCTGACTAGGAATTGAACCGCAATCCTTTGGTTCACAGGCCCACACTCAATCCACTGAGCTACCCCAGCCAGGGCTATTTCTTGATATCTGATATTTTTTACATTAATATTTTCCAGACAATGGCCCTAGAACCCCCTTCCTTCTTCCCCACCCATCATGACCTTTCTGGCTTCTCCAAACAGAAGGAACATCTGTTTGCCCAGCACCAGAGGTCCTGCCTTCCCTCCTCCAAAATCCAGGGCCTCTAAAAACCTGTCTCTTGCCCTGGCTGGTGTAGCTCAGTGGATTGAGCACGGGCCTGTGAAGCAAAGGATCGCAGTTCCATTCCCAGTCAGGGCACATGCCTGGGTTGCAGGCCAGTTCCCATCAGGGGACACATGAGAGGCAACCATACATTGATATTTCTCTCCCTCTCTTCTTCCCTTCCCCTCTAAAGATAAATAAATAAAATCTTTAAAAAAAAAAAAAGACCTGTCTCTTCACCTGTAATGTGGGGTATAATACCCATTAAATGAGTCAAGACATGGGGAACATCTGGAACAGTGTCTGGTAGTTAGATGTAGCCAGTAATGTATGTGCCAGATAATAGGGACACAGCAAAGAATATGACATACTTCTTTCCCTCAAGAATCATACATGTATTGGAGGGGTCCACAGACAATAAAGTAGTAAATTGGTGCATAAGGTAACATTAGTGTCAAGCATTAAGGAAAATAAAGTGGGGGGTGGAGAGTGACGGGATGTGGTATTTTTCGCAAGGCGGTCAGGGAAGGCAACTCAGAGGAGGAGACTTGTACAATAGAGACCTGCAGATGGAGAGCGAACGAGGAGGATATCTGGTGTAGGACAATGGTTCCACCACAGTGCTCTTGTCTGCCTCGCATGTCTCCACATAAGCCAGGTAGGCGAGCTGATCTAAGGATTGGCAGAACACTCCGTGATCTTGGGAACACAGAGCACTAGAGGCTTATGAGGAAATGCTTTGAGGCCAGCTCTCATTAACCTCCCCATCTACCAAAGAAACTGTCATGAGACAGTTTCTCATTGCCCGAGGTTCTGATGAGGTCAGAGCAGAGGTGTTCTATCCCTCTCCTCCCCCCCCCACCCCCCACTTCAGGCTATAGAACCGTTTAGTCTGGAGTTAGTTGCTCTGCAGCGGGGTGCCATACCACTCCTGCTGTAGTCATCTGCCCCTTGTATTTCAGTGCTACCCGCACGAGGAACATGAGCTGGCATCTGAGACTATTCTTGCTTTTGCTGTCTATGTAAGTAGCAAACGCCCGAATGGAACAAGGACTGGTTTCTTTACTGGCCAAATCAGTCAGCCTCTCCCAAACCTGGGAAAGAATTACAAGCAGAAGGAAAAGCAAGCAAGTACAAAGGCCCTGAGGTGGGAGTGTGGTTGGTGTGTGTGAGGGAACAAGGTCGGTGCAGCGGGAGCAGAGAGAGCCAGGGGCAAAGGGCAGGAAATGAGGTCGGAGGGCTGACAGGGGCCTGGTCTGTGGGGCCTCACTGGCCATGGGGAGAACTTCGTTTTTTTCTGTAAGAAGGCTGGAGCCACACATGGGTCTGAGCAGAGGAGGGCCTTGGGCTCCCTTGGGCTGTCACAGGACCCACTGGCTGCTGTGAGGACACATGAGGGGGTGAGGGCTGAAGCAGTGAGGACACTGCAGTAGTCCAGGCGGTGGAGGCAGTGGACATGGAGAGGAGTCGGATTCTTGATAAATTCTGGAGGTGGAACTGAAAGTATCTGCTTACAGATCAAGTGAGGATGGTGGGGGGGAAGAAGGTACTTCTTATGAATCCACACTAGAGGAGCTCGCACGGAATAATTTGGCGGTTGGTGTTAGTGTAGTGATGCCCTGCGCAGGTGGCTTGGTTAGAGCATCATCCCGTACAACAAAATGGTTGTGGGTTCGATTCCTTGTCAGGACACATACCTAGGTTGCAGGTTTGATCCCCGGTCAGGGCGCAAGCAGGAGGCAAATGATTGATGTTTCTCTCTCCCTTTTCTTTCTCAAATTAAAAAAAAAAAATATATATATATATATATATATATATATATATATATATATATATAATCAGGTGAGGGTTTAAAAATAGTGTAGTAATTAAGAACAAGGATTCTGAAACCAGGTGACCTGGGTGCAGTTCAACTCCATTGCTTACTGAGGGCTCTTGGGCACATAACCGTTTGCCTTGATTTCCCCATCTGTGACATAGGATAATTGTACCAATTTCATAGGGCTGTTGTAAGGATTAAATAAGGTTTTCTATGTCTGCAAAGTGCTTAAAACAGTACCTGGCACAAAGTGCTTGGTATCAGTAATATTACTGTGGAGTGAGTTGACATGTTTACTGCATGAGTACACAGAAGAGAGTGTTCCAGACCCCAGGAACAGTTTGTGCAGTTTTCAAAGGATGTGCAATTAAGTCAGTGTGGCTGGAACATACCCTGATTGAGGAAGAACAAAGGCTGAAGTTGGAGAGGAGGCCTATGAGATCAGCTTCTCCTCAGAGCAGCTGGGGGTCATTGTGAATTTCAGGGTGGATCTACCAGTGCAGGAGGTTGGGAGAGAAACAGGAGAGAAAATTGATTTAGGACTTGATGCAGGCAGAGAAGAGAGAAAGGAACGGGCACTGTTGTCAACACTGCTGGCTGGTTAACATGTGGTTTCTGATGTCCAGGATGAGAAATTTAGTCCAGTTCTACTTCCTGCCTGGTCCAACTGCTAGTTCTAAAATGTTCTACATCTGTGACCATGGGAAGTAAACCCCTTTAGGGGTCACTTTCCTCATCTTCAAAGTGGGGCTCAATGTTGCACCTACCTCATTAGGGTGGCCGTGATAATTACCTTGATGGATGTATAAGAGCTCAGTAAATGCAGGCTGTTACCAAAAGCAGGCAGGGCTTATCCCAGAAAAGCAAGGGTGGCTTAACACCTGAAAAGCAATGAGATGTAATCCAGTGTATTAGCAGGAAAAAAAATGGGAAGAACTAGGGGCTATACCCATTTCGCTAAACCACCTGGGACTGAAGTACCAAACCCGGGGTCCAGTCTTTCATAGGCCCACAGTCTGGCCCTGAACCTCTCACTGCGTCAAAGGAATTGCAAACTGAAGAGTAGAGCAGCCCCAGTTCCAGCTCCACAAATTGACTCCCCACCCCACTGCGAATTGGTCACTGACTGGCCTCACTGGCCTTATCTGCACATTCAGCATCCAGAGCTATATGTCTCTGGCTCCTTTTTATTCTGGTTCCAGTTTAAACTTATTTCTCATCCCTCTCCCCATCCCACAGCTCAGCAACACTAAGGGAACTATTTTAATGACAGTACCAAATTCTAAATGATCTTCATTATTGTTTATCTTTTCAGTTAGATGGGCAACTCCATGAGTGGAGACCATTTGTCTGAGTTACTGCTGTTGCCCCAGTGCCTGACACCCAGTAGGGGCTTGATCACTACGTGTTGGAAGGCTCACTCCCTGTTTCAGTTTGCTGGGGGTGTTCAAGTGGTTTGTGAGGCTTTTCCTAACTGCAAGAACCTTGTTTATGACTCATGCCATGGAGAATTATCACCATTCAGATTTTGGGGACTGTGAGAACTGTAGCTTCAGAGGCTAATGTTTTCCTAGTAGGAAATGGTAAAATGTCCAAGCCCCACTTGTCTCATATAGGAAGAAACTTCAGGGATGAGATGAGTGAGTACGGACTTGGCATCTGCACTCCAGTTATACCTCAGTTCCATGTCCCCCAATTACTCTCTGGCCTTGATTCTTGTCACCCCCCCCCCCAAGCTACCCAGGCTTCCCTCAAATCATGCTCCTGTTTGTTCATAGGATGGGCCCCAACTTCAGGTTTCATTTTAGCCTGTGTTGGTAATGAAACGTGGTCCAGTGCTCGCCTTTGCATTTCTAAACTCTGGGGGCCAAATAGGCAGGAGGTGTATGAAGAAAGGAGTCCATGACAGACATGGCCCTGCCTGTTTCTGCCACTATTTGAGTCACTATTGTGATGTGGTGTTCTTTTCAAACAGCTCTGGCTTACCTGTCTTTTCTGTCCTGTTTTAGTTTGTTCATTTGGCTAGGACACTCAACAGTCATTCCGACAGTGAAACAGCCCTGATCCTACTAGAGTAAATAGGACCGCTGGTCCCCTATGGGCTTGAGCTTCTTTTCCAGAGATCATGAGATGGTAATCAAGGTCACTCACAACCTCCAGGAACTGATTCTCATGAATTGATACCACAGGCCTGAGACCTTCCTTTCCCCACCCACTGACTTGCCATTCATGCTGAGAAACTCTGCCGCTTCTGCCCTTTCTCCCCAAACTCCCAATGAACTGAAAGTTGTCTTCTATCATCAGCTCATTATTCAAAACCTACTTTTTAATCTTCACCCAAGGATATATTTGTTGATTTGAGAGAGGAAGGGGGGATGGAGGGAGAGGGGGAGAGAGAGGGACAGGGAGAGAGACATCGATTGGTTGCTCCTGTATGCACCCCAACCAAGGACTGAAACTGAAACCTAGGTATGTGCCCTAACTGGGGATCAAACCTGAGACCTTTTTTGGTGTACGGGACTACACTCTAACCAGCTGAGCCATTCAGCCAGGGCAAATCCTATTTTTAATCCAGTGAGAGTGTGTAAAAGCTTAAGAAAAACTGGAAAAAATGCAGGACACATAACAGATGAAAGAAGCAGCTGTGGTCATTCCCTTTTTTAATTTTTTAAAAAATATTTTATTTATTTATTTTCAGACAGAGGGGAAGGGAGAGAGAAAAGGAGAGGAACATCAGTGTGTGGTTGCCTCTCATGTACCCTCTACTGGGGACCTGGCCCACAACCCAGGCATGTGCCCTCACTGGGAATAGAACCAGTGACCCTTTAGTCCGCTGGCCAGTGCTCAATCCACTGAGCCACACCAGCCAGGGCAGTCGTTCTAATTCACATTAGTTCTGCACCATCTCTCCCTCTGGCAGATAAATCTATTAATGGGAAAAGTTTTTAAAACATCTAACAGTAGTCAACACTTAGTGAATATTTCCTCTGTTCCAGATGTTAGTCTAAACTTTACAAGTATTAACTCATTTAGTCCTCCCAATAACCCTATGAGGCAGTGTTTTCAGAGGAGAAGACTGAGTCACAAAAGGGTTAAGTGACACAGAGCTCCAGGTTGGCAGAGCCTATGGCAATGGCCAAGGTATACTGCTTTGTACACATTACTGTACTACCTCTCAGAATAATAGCAAACTATTCACGAAACAGGTCTTACAAACACTTCTTTTTATCCTCACCTGAGGACATGCTTACTGATTTTACAAAGAGGGGATGGGAGGGAGAAAGAGAGGGAAACATCATTGTGAGAGAGAAACATCAATTGGTTGCCCCCTGTATGGGCCCCAACTGGGGACAGACCAAACCAGGAAACTAGGCACATGCTCTGACCAGGAATCGAACCAAACCTGTGACCTTTCAGTTTACAGGACAACACTTCAACCATCTGAGCCACACCAGCCTGGGTATGAACACTTTTTATACATTAGTTAATTTATAACAACCTTGTAATTGGGTTGTTTTATCTAGTATCTTATAGCCTTATAGGAATGAGGTTTTAAAAATAGTTTTTGGAATTTTAACATATAGATATTGTAAAAACAACAACAAAAGAATCAATTCTGGTAGTGAGACAGTAAATCTCCCTGGCTTCTCTGACTTTCCTGTGACTTCTTCCTATCATGTGTCTTTGGAAGGTGAGTGGTGGGATGAAGGGCAGGAATCTATGTCCAGGAAGGGTCAAGGTGAATGAGAAAGGCACTGATCACAGCACCCTTTATGGTGAAATGAATGTAGAAAAAAAAAAACCAATGCTGGTCACAAATAAGGAACCAGTTTAATAAAAATGTCACCCTTCAACTCTCTGGGCTTCAGATTTCATTGTCTATAAAATGGGGATAGTCATAGGTCCCAAAACACTCAGTTATCAGGATTAAATAGATTAATACATATAAATCACTTTGAACAGTGTCCAGCACATTGTCCAATAAATATTAGTGGTTATGCATTTGTGCAGTGAAATAGTTTATTCCTTAGCAATCATGAAATAGAAGGGTACTTAATATCCTGGAAAGACACGAAGGGAGGTGCCAAATCCATAAAACACAGTGTGGTCTATTTTTACTAGGACACAAAAAAAGGGCAATACATTTTTGGATGTGGCTCATTTCAGGTGGCTTTAGAACATTTTTCAGATTGTAGTATTTGTGATAAAAATAGTGTAATAACAGTTTCGAGAATTGTGTCAATTGACGTTAAGATCCAATAGGAAGCTACTAAACCCTGTATTTCAACTTTGTAAACTGTATATCCTGACTACGTTAAGATGAAGAGAGAGGTGGTTTCCTGTTGAAGTCGAAATAAGGATGATTCAGATAGGCTCTTGGGATTGTTGCGCCTAATTATTTAGTGATTCACGCCCATACCAAGTTTCCTGGAAGCACCAAGCCCAACGCCACACCCATCCGGCACCGGGCGCGCGCGCGCGCGCGTACACACACACACAGACACACACACTCTCCCACTCTCCTCATAGAACCTACTCTTCTCATCCTGGGGGTGTCCGGAGGCCCATCAATTACTCGAAGAACTGGTGAACTTTGTAGGGCCCTCTGCATGTGTGATTGTTTTATTCTCTGCTTCAAATCTTCCTTGGCCAAGACCGTGCTACTAAAAAGCCTCTTATACACCACTCCTTTAAAAGGAAATGTTTCTTTTTTTGAAAGTCGTATATCTGATTTTCAGTGATTCGCATACTCGCCCCTGTCCCTATGGCCATTGGACATTATTTTTGTGTATACAGCAAGTGCCTTTAGGGGCTAAGGGGGTGAATTGAACTTAAGGGGTGGAGCCTCCGCCCGGGTGACGAAAGCTACTGTACCTTGGTGCGCCTGCGTAGTTCTCCCACGCTATGGGGAAGATTCCCATCCATTCGCTCTAAGCTTGGCAGCTCTTCCTGGCAGCAGGCAGCCATCTTGCCGGGAGCTTGGGAGAGGGAGAGGAGAGACCGAAGGAAAGGGCGACATTGGTCTCAGGGCCGCCCTGGGGGCCTCAAGAGCCGGAGGCAGCCCCGGAGGTGGTCCCTGATCCTGGGCCCTGTTCTTGGACCCGAAAAGGGAAGGCGGGGGGTGGTGGGGGCAAGATGGGTGGGGGAAGCCAAGGATTGCTAGGCTGGGGGAGGAGCGTTGCTATGGTGACTGGGGAGGGGCGAAGTCAGGTCGGAATCCCTGCTGTGAGCCTTCCGGGAGTTGCCGGAGCAGGGCTGGGGTGTTGACCATGCTAACGGCCGGGTGGGAGTTGACATTTCAGCGTGGAGGGACTCAATGTCTGTGGAAATGATCACCTGGCAGAAGGGGTGGAACTAGATCCCTTAACCTGAGACGCTGACATTCCAGGTCCTTATCCTGCAGGCGCCCGCGGGCGGATACGGCGGAAGAGGAGGCCGGGTAATGGCCGCGGTGTGGCAGCAGGTCTTAGCAGTAGACGCGAGGTGAGACGCGGGGTCAGATCCCTAGGGAGCGGAAGTTACTGTGGTGCATGCGCAATGTTGAGAAGTGAGGCTGGGCGGGGAACTTTGTGCAGCTGCGTGAGCCTGCTGGGGTTGAGCATGCGCAGTATCGAAGAGCTGGCAAGAGAGGGTCCTAAAAAGCATGCTGGGAAAATGCAGTCATACGTGGGTATGCGCAAAAAGAATGTTATTAGAACCTTTGCAGGTGGGGGAGGTGATGGAGCTCAGGCTGGTGACATCCTATTTCCCACCATTGCTAGCCGGACTTAATCTTACTACCATTATTTCCCCAGTCTGACCCCATCACCATCCCATACTGATCCCCACCATTACCCCACACTAACCATCACCATGTCAGACTGACCCCTACTATTGTGTACATTGACTCAGTCACCCCATATCAGCTTAGGCAAAGCTGCAGACTGCCTCAGTCATCCCCATACTGACCTCATCTCCATGTCTGTTCTTACTGAAGACACACTCTCATCCCATTACCAGAGGAACCCCCATCACCACTGCTGATCACTTGCCATCCTGACCCCTACATGCCACACACCTCACTCTCCTTCCCTGTCCCCTGAGCTGATTGATTCCCTCTGTCCTGTGCCTGCTGCTCGCCTGCCTCCTGCCGTCACAGGTACAACGCGTACCGCACACCAACGTTTCCACAGTTTCGGACACAGTATATCCGACGGCGCAGCCAGCTACTGCGGGAGAATGCTAAGGCTGGGCACCCCCCAGCACTGCGTCGGCAGTACCTGAGGTTACGTGGGCAGCTGTTGGGCCAGCGCTACGGGCCTCTCTCCGAGCCAGGCAGTGCTCGTGCCTATAGCAACAGCATCGTCCGCAGCAGCCGCACTACCCTTGACCGCATGGAGGTGAGCTCCCTCCACACCACCTGCCATGCATACCACCTGCCTCCATGTATATTCACTCAACAGACTTGTCAAGCATCTGCTATGTGCAACGCATTGTTCTAGACTCTTAGGATGAGCAGAGGACAAAAGGAGATAATATATGAGATAAGTCAATAAACGGACAATAAACAAGATAAACAGGGTGATAAGTATGCAATAAAAATAAATAGGTCAATAAACATAGCAAACCAAATAAACAAGTCAATAATTACCATAGCTTATAGTGAGGCATGCTAAGATACAAAAAGAAAGCAGACTGGGAGAATAAATCAGGACTGGTGTAGGGGACAAAGGGAAGCTATTTTTGATGGGTATGAAGAAGGAAATCCTCTCTGAGGAGTGAAAATTGAGCTGAGACTTGAATGAAGCAAGAGACTGAGCTGCGTGGTTTTCTGGAAGGCATTCACTCTTTCTTCAGAGAACATTTATTATCTACTGAGAGGGGCAAGAGTGGAAGAAGGGTAACTAATGCAGAGGCCACCACAACACAGGCGATGGTGGTGGCACTGGATGGGGTGAGAAGGGATCTGGTCCTGGATATAATTTGAATGCTCCAGACCTCGTAGGTTCTTGAGGGCTGTTTCCAACATGTGCCCACCCTGACCCTCTCTGTTCACAGGACTTTGAGGATGATCCTCGGGCCCTGGGGGCCCGTGGACACCGCCGTTCGGTCAGCCGCGGCTCCTACCAGCTGCAGGCACAGATGAACCGTGCCGTCTATGAGGACAGGTAGGCACCAGGGGCAGCTCGGGGCTGGGGGTTTGTAAGCAGGGGAGGAGAGGAGCCATGGGGCAACACTAGTACCTTCCTCCTCTCACCTCCTACTCCTGTTGGGGTCCAGACCCCCCGGCAGTGTGGTACCCACGTCAGCAGCAGAAGCAAGTCGAGCCATGGCTGGAGACACATCGCTGAGTGAGAACTATGCCTTTGCGGGCATGTACCATGTTTTTGACCAGCACGTGGATGAGGCAGGTGAGCCAGTAGATAGCAGGTCCCACCACCATGGATTTTCCCAAATTGTGACAACCACCCAGTGTATCCTTTTCTGGAACACAAAGTCTCTGGCCCAACTCTGAAGGAGGAATTATCCATGCAACCTTTCACAAACCTAAAAGCCCTCTACAAAGTTGTCTGCGAAATCTCAGGTATTTTGTTTACCATAAAGGGGTTCAGCATCTTAAAAAGTCCTTTTGCAGAGGGCTTCTGGGGTCACAAGTCACTTGAACAAGTTGAAAGCTTTTGCTGCAGAGAAATCCTCTTGCAAAGGACAGAGTAGGTCTTGCAAACTGCTAAGACCTTGGGAATTGTATAGTGTTGGCTGAGATGTGGAGGCCTTTTCACACTGCAGAACTCTTGCGATTCTTACAGCACCTGCTAAGATATAGGGAGCTTTTGGCAGAGGGCTCTGGGGTTCCAACTACCTTTCTCAGTGAAGGAAAGCCCTTTGTTCAGACCACTGTGCCTGGTGCAGTGGGTTCCTCCCCTCAGCTCACACATCAGGACCTTTTATAAACAAAAAGCATTTGGTGAGTGTACTGACTCCCACAAGTGGCTCCTTGGCATTGCAGTCCCAAGGGTGCGCTTCGCCAATGACGACCGGCACCGCCTGGCCTGCTGCTCCCTTGATGGTAGCATCTCACTGTGCCAGCTGGTGCCCGCTCCGCCCACTGTGCTCCGCGTGTTGCGGGGCCACACCCGCGGTGTCTCCGATTTCGCCTGGTCCCTCTCCAATGACATCCTCGTGTCCACCTCACTCGATGCTACCATGCGCATCTGGGCCTCTGAGGACGGCTGCTGCATCCGGGAGATCCCTGACCCTGATGGCGCTGAATTGCTCTGCTGCACCTTCCAGCCAGTCAACAACAACCTCACTGTGGTCAGGCTCCAGGGCGCCCACTCACCGGGGGGCGGGGATGCTGGGCCAGGAGGGCTGTTCTAGGACTTCAGTCTAGGGGGGTTGCCTCTAGTCCATCACCATAGTCCCCTGGTAGTCAGACTCAGGGAGAAACAAGTAAGAATGAGGACATGCAGTTCTCAGTTTGGGATGGCCTCACTGTGGTAGAGTACAGGGGTGACTACCTGTGGGGGGGCGGGTCATAGGTCTGCCACTCCTTTGGTCCCATCAGCTGCAGTCCTACCATTTTCCAACTGCAGGGGCTACTGGTTGGGGAGTAGGATTACTAGTTGGAAACCTTGTCTCGTCTCAGCGGAAGCTCGACTGAGGTCTGACCCCAGGATAGAGAGTCAGAGGGCGGGCAGTGGGGGAAGGAAATGAAAAGCCTGGCCTGGCCTTGAGCGGGGAATGGAGGGGAACTGGCCAAGTGGTCGTGTACTCTGGGACCCTTTTAGTTGTGGCAGCAGCAGCAGCCCCAGTGGAATCAAGGCTCCAGGAAGGACCAGCCAGGGAGTGGGTGAGCTATGATCAGGGGTCTGGGATAGCGCTGTGCTTTGCTGAGCACAGGAAGCACTGGCCGAGGGGCAACACTATGGGTGTGTGACCCCTGTAGTCCCTATAGCAGCTGTCTACTTTAGATTGCAAGGAGGGCTGGCTTGGGAAGACTATAGGCCCGAGTCACCTCTAGATTACCCATCACGACCCCACTGTAATTTAATTTCAATAGGGAAAAGCAAGTCCCATTAATAGCAATCCCATTGTGGTCAGACTCAAGGTGGGACTGGCTGGAAGCAGGATGATGGTATGCGGTTCTCACCCACAGGTGGGGAATGCCAAGCACAACGTACATGTCATGAACATCTCCACGGGAAAGAAAGTGAAAGGTGGCTCCAGCAAGCTCACAGGCCGCGTCCTCGCTCTGTCCTTTGATGCCCCTGGCCGGCTGCTCTGGGCGGGTGATGACCGAGGCAGTGTTTTCTCCTTCCTCTTTGACATGGCCACAGGTAGGCAGGCCCCAGGCCTTCATTTGAGTGCTTGCACTCCTGCCCTCCTGGTATACAGCCCTCTCCCTTACTTTTGTCTCCTGTCCCCTCCATGGTTACAGGGAAGCTGACCAAAGCCAAGCGTCTGGTGGTGCATGAGGGTAGCCCTGTGACTAGTATCTCCGCCCGCTCCTGGGTCAGCCGAGAGGCCCGGGACCCCTCACTGCTCATAAACGCTTGCCTCAACAAGCTGCTGCTCTACAGGTCAGTCTCCCCAATCCAGTCACCTGGAGGTGTAGGGCCTGCCACCTCCATCAGTGGGAGGGGAGGCCTGTGTCCTTCAACAGGTTAATTTTACTGAGTACAGAGGTCCAGTTTCCACCCCCTCCTTCTCCTCATCATCGTAATATAGTGGTGAGCTCAATAGTAGCAGTAATAGTAATAGCAGTAGCTGGAACTTAGGTGACAGTTGCTGGTGCCTGGTCCTATTCACATCTTCTCATACACATCACCTCATTTAATCCTCATAACAACCCTGTGAGGTGGGTGCTGTTATCATGACCGCTTCACAGAAGAGCAAACTGAGGTATAAAGTGGACTAGGGCTCCTTACAATAGTGACCCGTTTTCCTTTTCCTCTCTTTCTCTCTTTTTGTTTTGTTTTTTTTTTTTTTTTTTTTTTGAGGCGGAGAGTTTACTGTCCCCATTCACATGTGTCATGTTACTCAAATGCAGTTCTCAGCCTGGGCCACATGCTGGAATGACCTGAAGGGCTCCAAAATTCATGACCAGGCCCCAGTCCCGGTCGGGGGTTTCAGAAGCTCTAGGGCAGGGTGGGCACTGGTGTATTAAAAGTTCCCCAAGTGTTGTCCAGCCAGGTCTGAAAACAGCTGCCTGACAGGATGCTTGCCATTTTGCTGTTTGATTTTTCTTCTCCTCCCTTTGAAATTTTTTTATACACAGCCCTGACTGGTGTGGCTCAGTGGATTGAGCACAGGCCTGTGAACCAAACAACCGTGGTTCGATTCCCAGTCAGGGCACATGCCTGGGTTGCAGGCCAGTTCCCAGCAGGGGACGTACGAGAGGCAACAATACATTGATATTTCTCTCCCTCTCTCCTTCCCTTCTCCTCTAAAGATAAATAAATAAAATCTTTTAAAAAAGGTTAACTTCATCTGCTTTAAAAAATTTTTTATACACGCACACTGACAATTTTTCATGTAAGTGGACTCCTAAGTTTCTTGCCTCTTTCTCTGTCCTCTGCCTTCTCTCATCCTCATTCCTGCCACACTGGCCAGCCCCTGCCACAGTTAAGCATAATAACAACTTCATATGTACTGTTCCATGCTTTGCTCCCTCCCCCACAGTCCTCAGCATGCACACACCCACACATTTCTCAGGGACAGTCACTGTTTTCCAGAAGTGGGTGCCTTTTACATCCTTTTCCACCTCTCACTTTTCTCACCAGAGGATGCTATGGACGCGCTGCATGCAGGTCACCTGCAGTAGCTTCGGTTATGCCTTTGGACAGCTGCAGGGTAGCCACGGTACAGGGGTGCCAGAGTTTGCTTAGCCTTTTCTTCTCTTTGTGCGCATCTGAACACCAGAGCTCTTAGAGGCCCTTAGGAAGAGAAACTAGTGAATTGCGCTGCAGAGGCTTCCTATTTATATCAATAGGTAGAGTGTCCAAACTGTCACTAAGCCACACACCAGCCCCCGCTTTACAGGTTTCTGCTGCTGTCTCAAAACTGGATTTCATGAACCTTGGAAATAACTCAGGCACAGGCGTGGGGACACAGGCCAGCGCACCATGCATTCCCCTCTGGGCCGAGGCCGTGCCCTGACCTGCTCTCATTCTCCCCTCAGGGTGGTGGACAATGAGGGGACCCTGCAGCTGAAGAGAAGCTTCCCCATTGAGCAGAGCTCGCACCCTGTTCGCAGCATCTTCTGCCCCCTCATGTCCTTCCGCCAGGGAGCCTGTGTGGGTGAGTCCCATAGGGTCGGGGTATCTGGGTGACTGGGGAGGAGTAGGCACTGGGGCCGGTGTGGCTCGTGTATCGTGACACCTCGATGCCCTGACTTCTGGGCCTCGAGACCTGTCACATCCCAACAGCCTTCCACTTTGAACACAGAGCCCCAACCAGCCCAGAAACCTCACAGTATAAGAAACATACCTCCCAGAGAGCTGAGAGACCTCACTTTCTAGACACAAAACCAAAATGGCCAGCTAACCTCCCATCTAGATAGGGCCCCCCCCAGACCTCCCTAGGCATGCTGGGACCTCACACCTCAGACATGACTCCCTCAACACCTGAGTCACCTTAGAGACTTCACGTCACCTCATGCAACACCTCCTGATGACCTCTCCTTCTCACCTGGGCAGTGACTGGCAGTGAGGATATGTGCGTACACTTCTTTGATGTGGAGCGGGCGGCCAAGGCGGCGGTCAACAAGCTGCAGGGCCACAGCGCCCCCGTGCTGGACGTCAGCTTCAACTGTGATGAGAGCCTCCTGGCTTCCAGTGACGCCAGCGGCATGGTCATCGTCTGGAGGCGCGAGCAGAAGTAGGAGCCTCCCGGCCCTGCCATGTCCACCTTCCCACCTGGCCCATGCTCCAGCCTTGTGTTTGTAAATAAAGTTCCTGTGCTTGTGCCGATGGCTGGCTCCCAGGGCTGCTGAGGGCAGGATAGTGGAGAGGGCAGCTATAGGGCCCAAGATGGGAATGGGTTCACTTATTCACTCGTGCATGTATTGATTTATTCCTTCATTCAAGAACCATTTACTGAATATCTGCCATGTCATGGGCAACACTTTGTTTTATGGTCATGCATTGGACAGACATTACTGAGTATTTACTGTGTGCCAGGAACTGTTCTAGTCTCTGGGGGTACAGCTGTGACCTAAACTGCCAGAAATCCCTGTCCTCCTGGGGTTTGCTTTCTAATGGAAGCAAGTAGATAACAGAAATATTTAATAGGTCAGCTAAGAATGAGTGTTGTAAGGACAAATAGAGCGAGGACAGGAGGCACCGTTGCAGGAGTGGGAGGCTGAGCTCCTTTTGATGCCGTGATCAGGGAAGACATTCCTGACTGTGACATTTAAACAAAGACCTGAACGTAGTGAAAGGGAACTGTAGTGCATAGAGGAGAACAACATTCTAGGCAGAGAGAAAAGTCAGTGCAAAGGCACCGAGGCTGGAGTGTGCTAGGAGGGCAGTTGTAGAAGCTGATGTGCAAGGTGATGAGGTTGGCCAGGCCCAATCCTGGAGGGCTCTGTGGACCATGGTGAGAACTTGGGCTTTTTATCTGAGTGAGGGGTGAGTGATCATACAGTTTTGAGCAGAGGATTCCTGCTCAAACTTACCGGGGGGCAAAGGTAGAAGCAGGAGGACGTGTTAGGAGACCCTGCCATAGTTGAAGTAAGCATGATAGGGACCTGCACCAGGGTGGGGGCAGTGGAGGAGCTGAGGTGGCTTCTTCCACAAGGTTTCATCCTAGGAGTTTGCAGGGCTCTGCTGCCTCAGGGAGGCCCGGGCTCCCCCTAGCCCTGGGGCAACTGCTGCCTGGGCCTCACATCTGTCTGTGCAGTGGGCTGTTGCCCACAAGCATGGAGCTGAAAACTTGAAATATATGCCGGTGTGGGACCAACCATGGACTCAAAAGCCGAGCTAGTGGCTTCTGCCTGGGGAGTGGAGAGGATGGGGCTTCTCTCCACCACCAGGGGAACCCCAAACTACCCACACCTTCTATCACGCCCACTCAAGGCTTAAAGTCAAGACCTGGAACTGCTCAGAGGCTACCAAGTGATGTTAAATATTTGAGGGGAGCCCTGAATGAGGAGAGAAAGCTTGGAGTATAGACGGGATAGATGAAAATCCCTTGTCAATGACCTGAGTCATCACGAGATGTCAAAGTTGCCAGAAATGTCAAAAGAGCCTCTGGGTCCTGCTGCCCCCTTCCCTTCACCTCGATGGGCTGCCATGTCTAGATGCATCAGTGGGAAGTGTGGCCGCCACCTTGAGACCTCAGCATCAGTCCACAGAGTCACAGAGACTCCAACTTAGCCAAACATCGTTGAGCTGCTAAACTAACACCAGCAGTCTTATTGAGGGAGGAAAATAACCTTTTGTTTTTTCAAGCCATTGTTATTTGACCATCTTGTTATTTCATCCAAAAGCATTTCTGCCTGCTACAGCAGGTCCTTGAATAATATTTTTCAATGCCGTTTTGTTATAATGTTGATGAAATGACATAGCAACTTAACTCTTAGTTCTATCAATTAGCTTACGGTAAAATTGGTTTTATTATATGTTGTTTCACTTAAAGTATAGAACCTGTCGACAGTGTTAAGTGAGGACTTACTGTACTTCCATCTGAGAGACCTTAAGGTAAATGGTGATGAGATGGGGCCATCAGAGAGCTGGACTGTTCACAATCAAGGTCACATGTGCATGTGTGTTGGAGGGCCTCAAGACTCCCCATACTCAAGGATTTGCTAGAAGGACTCTCATACTCGGCGTACATATGGCAATGATTTCCTCCAGCAAAAAGATACAGAGATCAATCAGCAAGGGGAAAATGCCGATGGGGCGAAGTCCGGGGGAGACCATGCACAAACTTCCAGGGATCCTCTCCCAGTGGAGTTGCACTGAATACACTTAATTTCCCCAGTCCTGGGTTGTGACAACACAGGAAACTGCCAATGAGGGAAGCTCCTTGAGAGACTCAGCATACAGTGTTTCTATTGGTGGCCCGTCACCTAGGCAGCCCCTCCCAGGCACGTACACGACTTCCAGACTCCCAAAAGGGAAGCAAGAGCCCAGCATAAACCACGGTGCTTGTATGAATAGCGAGAGAATGGTGAGAACCCTTCTGAAGTCTAAGTTTCCAAATGCCCGCTAAGGGCCAACCTTGCAGCAGACCTTCCCAAGGATGGCAGTTGAGGCCTGCTCTGTTACCTCTTCTGCCCGGTATGCAACACCAAAAAGATGCTCAGTTTCAACGAAGGTCAGCGTATGGGCAAGATCATTTGGGAGAACTTCATTTACCTCCTAACACTCTTTTCTTCACACTCTTCTTGTTCTTTATTGAGTCTGGATTCAAGATGGCTGCTTATGGATGTTGTTATACATGACTTCATGGGTTTTCTCATTGTGAAATTAATTCTGAGGTGGCAGAGTTGACATCCTGTTTTAAAATCATCTTCATGATATCTTTTCTTGATTAACAACCTGCAGGGAAATAAATAATGAGCATGTAGTAAAAATAATCTTATTGGTCAAATGTGGGCTTCTGTTAATTTGTCCGTCATCACTGTGCTTCTGATTGAACATCAGATCTGGAACTCTTAAGCATTCTGCCATCAATGCCACTCTAGTCTTGCCTCAAATCCAGGCCTTCATGAACTGTTCCACATTTTTTTGTCTCACTTGGAATCTGTGTTTTGTACTTCATTAAGAGCTTCTCTGTTCTGAGCTTGAAGCTGGGCCTTAGTTAACTATTACCCCATTAGTGTACCACTGGTTAGTTCTCAAACCAGTGTCTGTCTATGACGTTCTACCACCTATAGTCTTCTGACCTGACCTTGAATTTGGGGATTCTGTTCATCGTCATGAGTGCCCTTTTGCTCCTTTCCAACCTTGAGGACCCTTAGGCCTGACCTTGAATCTGAGCCTCCATTAGTTATTTTACCATTAGTACCTTCATGATGTCAATTCTTCATTAGGGTCCACATCCAAGTCTGTTGTTATCCCAAGCGGGGGACAGCTGGACTGTGATGCAGGCCCCCAAAACGTTGGTGACCTAGTGGTCAGCTCTGAAGCAAGCACTGCCAGTCAGAGCACAGGCCTGTTGGGAGGAAATGTCCAGCTTCGTACCTCTTCCCAGCTCAGTCACCGTGTGGGACGGCACAGGCAGGGCATAATCTTGGGAAAGGTGGCTCTGCAAAGCTGGGGTCAACCCTGCGGAGCCGACAGTTGCCCAGCAAGTGCTTCCTTGACAGGGGTCTGGGTAGTGGCAGGAAAGTCATACGGAAAGGGGCTGTGAAAAGAAACAGATATGCCACTTGGCAAGTAACTGGGGACCCAGGTAAAATCCTGGTCCTTCCATTACTCAACCCATGGTCCTGAGTCAGTCACCTCACCATCATTCTGTGCCCGTTTCCTCCAAACTCAGTTGAGGGTTCAAGAGTCATTTTATTTATTCCTCTGACATATATTGACTGAGTCTGTACAGTGTGCCAGGCACTGTGTCAGGACATAATAGTGAACAAAACAGGCAAAACCTCTGCCCTCAGGAAACTGACATTCCCAGTCATCCTTAAAATCCATCCAGTGATGCCGACTCGCAGCAGAGGTCACCCCTGGCCTTGCTTGAAATGGCTGTTAGACACACAGAAAGCACCATGGCTTCCATGCATATTCAGACAGATGGCAGGGGCTGGCGTGGAAGCTGAGGAAACAATCGACTGGATTCACGTGGTAACAGGAGGGAGCCACAGCAGGTTCTTGAGCAGGAATGCAAAGAGGTAAGTGTGAAGTTTTAGGAAAGTTATTGCACCAGCAGTCAATAACCAAAGTGCAGAAAAAAGAACTTTATACTGCATATCACCCTTCTTCACACATGGTCAAATAAGAGACAATGTACAGCCGAGGTCACGCCACACTGCCGGTCTAGCTCTGTGTTCAGTGTTCATTTTTGATTGGTTTGTAGCCAAGTGATTGCCCGTCAGTGGCAGCAATGATTAGGGTTTTAGTTTATGATCTGACCACTTGGTGAGCTCTGTGAATGAATGAATGAATGAATGAATGAATGAATGAGCGAGACACAACAGGGCAACTGGTTTGTTAGTGTGCATTGCTTACAGCTCTTGCCCTGGGGATAACAGTGTAGAAAATTGAAGCTTTAAGCTCTCTGTGTCTACATGTGTGTCACTCAGTATGCTCTGTGAGTATGTAATGTTTTCCTGCCTCTGGAAGCCTTTAACAAATTATTTTGTGAAGTCTCTTAAATTAAAGGAGCTCTGTTCTGATTGGCACATACAGAGAAATAAGCACTTATACAAATATTCCTAAAATTCCAAGAAAATGAGGAAATTGGACTTCTGATACTGTAAGTGTGCTAGACTTAAAAAGATTCATCTTTCAGAAACTAACTTAGAGGCTTTTAAAGAACCCAGGTTGAGGACCCGGCCAAGTAGCTCAGTTGAGTAGGGTGTTGTCCGATATGCCAAGGTTGTGGGTTCGAACCCCAGTCAGGGCACATGCAAGAATCAACCAATGAATGCATGGTTAAGTGGAACAATAGATCTCTCTCTCTCTCTCTCTCTCTCTCTCTCTCTCTCTCTCTCTCTCTCTGTCATTTGCACAGTGACAAGAATTGAACAGACTTTGTGGGATGATTGCATTTTGAGCTGTGTACATGTCGAATTGCTATATTGTACACCTGAAAGTAATATACTATTGTATACCAGATGTACTTAGAAAAAACTTTCAATTTAAAAAGTGTTAACATTCATTTACTGCCTGTCCCCTCAATCCCTCTCCCTGCCAAGCGCCACCGCTGTCCCCTTCATCCTGCCTCCTGTTTGGAATAAATGTAGAAAAACATATCTTCTAACGGTGCCTTCTCTGGAATTTAAATGGTAATCGCTGCATTCCTAGAATTGCGAGCTTGACTGCACCCTTGCTTTCCATGCACCACCACCAGTGAGGAGGAAAGCAAGGGGCCCCTGGCAGAAAGAGAAGGGAACATAAAAAGAAAGTCTGTTCCTTATCTGGCATAGCTTGAGACTGACCTGGGGGTGCATGATTCCCCCACACTGAAGAGCCAGGAGACCATTGGAGTTGTGGAGAGCAATAGTCTTGAAAGTCCTTAGAGGAGGCAGACATGGCCCAGAGACTGCCTGATGCCCAGTGCAGAGCCTGTGGAGGGAATGGCTTGCCCTGGGTGCTGGTGGCAAAGGACACACAAAAGCACCTGCCCACCCACCCGCTCTGCCAGTGTTGAGTGCTCTAGACTTGAAGCGGCCTCACAGTGGGAATACCAAGTGAGAGCTGATATGTGGGCCTGCGCATGCAGTGCAAGCCCAAGGATCGGCAGTGGGTTGTTCAGATCCAGGGCTTTGAACATGGCCTGTAAACAACATGAATGAGGGTCACTCAAAATCAGCATGTCACCGCCACACTGATGACCCAGTCTCATGAGATCTGGTGAAAGAAAGCCACACTAGCCAGCAGAAGTCATCCATTTGCTAGGTCAGATCCCCTGGAGCTGCCACGGAGACCTAGGTCAGCCTCATTGGGATAATAAGTACCAGAGTTCATCAGGGAATCTGTCTGACTCCATACATAGGGTAAAGAAAACACATTTAAAAAACAAAAGGTGGGAAAACAAACAAACAAACAAACGAACAAAACCCCAGAAAGTGGAGATCAGGAACCACTTGGGTCCTGGTCCAGACTCAGGAAGGGCACCTTCGCTCAAAATGAACTTCTGGCCGCAGCCAGTCCCAGCCACCAGAGGGGGTTTTAGACCACTTTGAGGAAGGCAAGCCAAAGCATGGGGCCCCCTGCGGCCCAGGACCCAGAGCAAGGGGTCCTACTGCTTGCTTGTGGCTTGGTACAAGGTATACTAGGTTCCATAGGGTCTTACTTTAAGGAATTATCGAAGTCCTGGCTGGTATGGCTCAGTGGATTGAGCGCTGGCCTACAAACAGGTCAGTCCAACTCCCCGTCGGGGGCAGAAGCCTGGGCTGCTGGCCAGTGCCCAGTTGGGGGCGTGCAAGTCACATTGATGTTTCTCTCCCTCTCTTTCTCCTTCCTTTCTCTCTAAAAGTAAATTTTAAAACAAGCGATTTAAGAGCATTAGCTTGTAATATATTAGTGTCCTGCATTTAAAATATTTCTGTAAATTCTTTGGTACTCCCTCATTGAAGAGATGGTGCTTAATTCTCCTTCCCCTGAGAGTGGGCTAGACTTAGTGACTCACTTCTAACAAACAGAATTTGGGGACATGACAACCTGTAACTTAAAAGGCATCAAAGCTTCTTTCTCTCTCTTTCTCACTAAAAAAAATAATACCGTCTATAGTGTAGAGAGAATCATATAAAATAATACACATAAAGAACTAAGAATAGTGCCTGTAACATGGTAAGTGCTCAGTGAAAGTTAGAAGTTATTGTCAATAATCATTATTGAACAATGAGACCTCTTGGTACAGCTAAGACAAGGTGTTGTGGGTTGAAGTATGTTCCCTCAAAAAGACATATTCAAGTCTTAATGCCTGGCACCTGTGAATGTGACCGTATTTAGATATCAAGTGTTTGCAGATGTAATTAACATGTAAATTAAAATGATCATGGCGGGCTCTAAACCCACTGACTAATACCCTCATGAGAAGAAGCAGACACCCACAGGAAGAATGCCACGTGACGACGGGGACAGAAATTAAAGTGATGTAGCTGCTAGCTATGGACCACCAAGGATTGCTGGCAACCACCTAAAACTGGAAGAGGCAAGAAAGGACCCTCCCCTAGGACCTTCAGAGGGCACACAGCCCTGCCGACAGGACACCTTAATTCCAGACTTCCTCAAGACCACCCCCCATTTCGATGACCCGCTTTGAAGACTCCAGACTCCATGTAGTCATACTCCCAGGTACGATTTCTTACAGTGAAAGGACACGTGGCACAGTCACCAAGCGGAAAAGGCCCACAGGTGAAGTCTGCAGGGAGCCAGGAACAAGCTTGTACAACTCCTCTCTCAGAGGAGTCACACAGGCCATGCTTAACTCCTCCAGCGGTGAACTGTGGCGACACATTGGAAAAGGAAGAACCACCTGAGCCAAAGAGTCCAAGGCTTTTATCAGAGGCCAATCCCATATGCACCCTCTGGCTAGCATGTGCCAAAGTCCCAGAGTCACAGGAGGAAGGCAGGTGTTCAGCATAAAGCACAGTGTTTGTACGGTTTAGGCACAGTGTGAGCCATGCATTAGAGAGGGGCGGGAATCCCTCCGAAAATCTGACTTCCCAGATGCTCAGGCCGCCTACAAGACAGCACTGACTAGGTGGCTTAAACCACACACATTGGTTTTCTCACAGTTCTGGAGGTTAGAAACCCAACCTCAAGGTGCCGCCAGGGGCGGTTTCTGGTGAGGACTGTCTCTCTGGTTTGTAGGCGGCTGCTTGCACACTATGTACTCTCATGGCTTCCCTTTCTGGTGCAGGGCAAAGAGGGATCTCTGGGTTCTTCTCCATATTAGGACACCAGACCTGTTGGATTAGGGTCTCAGGGCCTTAGGACCCTGGACTTGTGACCTTATTTAACTTTAATTACCTCCTTAAAGGCCTCGTCTTTACTTATAGTTGCTTTAGGGGGTTAGGGCCTTAACATATAAATTTGGGATGTGGGGGAACACAATTTAGTCCATAGCAATAACCAAGGGCCAACCTAGCAGCAAGCAGGCCTTTCTAGGACAAGTCCCAGGCCTACCATGCTCTTTCCTGCACAGGCTCCGTACCAGATTCCAGAAGCCTTGAACAGGCTGCCAATTACGTTGCTCCCTGGGAGGAAGGGATTCCCATTTGATGCTTATGGTTCAGATTACAATGGCTCTCTCCTTGTTCATTGAGAAACGTCCTGCCACCTTGGCCACAGCTGATGAGACCAGAGGTTGATGTATGAGCAGAAGGCAACTCTACATGGAAAGAACCTAACAGCTCACACCAACAGAGGCACCTGTATTTGGTGGCTGTGATCGAAGCCTGTCTTTGGGAAGTGACATGAAAGGGAAGCATGTTGGACATCAATTCTATACGTGGGCTTTGGAGTAAGGCAGTTTGAAGTTCATGCTGGATTGCATTTCTGGCTCTGAAACTCTTATGGGTACAAACCATGCTGCTCTTTTAAGAATATTTGAAGAGTGCTTGAAATGAATGCTTACCCTTGGTGAAATTAATTCTCTAAGTCTTGGTTTTATCATCTGGAAAAAATTATGATGGTAACTTCAATAGATTCAATAATTTAATGTCATTTAAGTGCTTTTTCACAATGCCTGGCTCTGAGTAAGTGCTGAAAAAAGGACAACTAGCATTCTAAATAGTTAGGGAATGAAGTACTATAAACTAAGAGTCACATGAATGCAGGTGATTTCCCAATGCTGCTGCTGTAAGCCATCAGCTTTGGAAGTGACTGAATTGCAAACGAGTGGGTGGATGATGAGATAATATTTCCAATCTTAAGCACATATTCTCCTGAATCCTTGCAAAACAAATCTCCAGCATTTAACATGTTTATAGTTGTAGTAGTTGAAGTCTTGGAAGCCTAAAGAAAAGGAGTGCACAATAAATAAACACTAACTGAAAACATGTCATATGCTCAGAGCACAAAAGTGTGACATTGTTCAACATTTAGCACCGGAGATCCAGAATGACTCCATAAGCACGTACTGTGCTAAAGAGAACAGTTCGTAATAACGCTATAATGTCATACACTGAATGTACTCAACAATAGAGTGCCAAGATGCAAAATGTATAACCTTCAGGAAATGCAAGAAATAAATAGAAACACAGCAGCAGTCCACTTACTTATCACTGTCAGCCTAGGATGGACCCAGTAGATGCAGCACAAATAGTATAATAAAGCTCCAGCGAGCTTATTCTCTTATAACCGTGAATGCATCTTTTAGTCAGTAACCATGGTAAATTAATACTTATTGGCCCTAATATTAGGCCACAAAGAAAATGTCAATAAATTCCAAAAGGAAGAATGGATATACATTACATTCTCTGGTCATGATGTAATAAACTTGGATTTTAAAAACAAAATCACAAAACTCCCAATAGCCTTGAAAAAAATTTTAACATCTCTCTTAAGCGACTCTTCCATCAATGTACAGATAAACCAAAATTTGAAGAACATCTAGAGTAATGATATTGAAAAAAAATTTTGTTATGAAAACATATCAAAATGTGTGAGATTTAGCTAACCCAGATCTCAGAGCAAAATGCATAGTTTAAGGTATACAGGATAGATTTGAAAAACACTAAACAACTAAACGTACCCCAAAACAAATTCAATAGACAAATGTTAAGCTGGGGAAAATAGCTGCTACATTTGAAAGACAAAGGGTGTGATATTGTGATTTATATTTATATTTGGTCTTTCTCCACAGTTCCTGGCTCACAGCTACCAAAATCCTTGGAATTTCCCAAGTGATGGGAGTGATAAAGGTGTCTCTTATTATGTTAATGAAGTTACTTTGCAAGTCACCTAAGGATTGAGGCTGGTTGCCAGGGAAACCAACCAAGTGATTAGAGGATTACAATTTTCAGTACCACCCCCTGGCCTCTGGGAAAGGAAGAGGGGCTGGAGATGGAATTCAATCACTGAAGGCCATGATTTACGGTAATAAGCTATGCCTCTGTAATGAAGCCTCCATTAGAAAAAAAAGGATGAGGTTCAGAGAGCTTCTGTTGGTGAACACCAGGAGATTTGGGGAGTGGCGTGCTAAAAGAGAACATGGAAGCTCAGTACCCTTTGCCCAAACCTTGCCCTAAGCATCTTAGTGAAACAAAGGAAGGGCTTAGGGTAGAAGAAACAATAGGAGAGACAAAAGAAGCAACAGTGCAACAAAAGAAGGGCTTATGGTAGAAGAAGCAATAGGAGAGAGCCTTGAGACATGCTTTGCTTTGACTCTCTAGAAACACTCCAGGAAAGGAGTGAGCCATGGCGGAGCTGCTGTTAGCTCACCAAAAAGTCAGAGAAAAGGGGGTTTTGGAGGCAGCTTCAGAGATGAACCGCCCATAGCTCACCTGGTTGCAAGTCTTCCTGGGGGCCCTTAGACTTTAGGAAAGAGAAGTAAAAATGCACACCTGAGAGGGAAGAAAGACGTGGGCATGTTTCAGAGAGAGCCCACCCAGTTTATATACATTTTAATACAAGAATTCCACAGCCAGGAAGTTACTCTTAAATTCATTTTTAAAACATCTAGCTGTCTAAATATTTTTAATGGAAGGATAAACCAAAACATGCATAAACAGCTATTTTCAAGAAAATTTTAAAAAGGAAGATAAAATGATTTCTTATGACAGGATGGAAGAAGGGGAAGAGACAGGGAGAGAAGCCAGATTTCTCTGAATATGACATACTATTATTGTATTGGGAACCATTAAATATAATATAATAATCATGTTACAGAATTATATTCTATTTCAGAAGTCTTGTCATACTCCAAAGCAAAAAAGTTGTTGAATATGACTGGGATCACATCGAGCAGGTTTAAAAGGCTTCCACTTGCCAAAGATGGAGCAACTTGAACATCAAAAAGCGTAAAAAAGCATAACTTCAGGCCCTGACTGGGTTATTCAGTTAGTTAGAGACTTGTCCCAATACACCAAGGCTGTGGGTAAGAATCAACCAATGACTACATAAATAAATGGAACAACAAAGTGATGTCTCTCTCTCCCTCCCTCTTTCTTTCTAACATTGACAAATAAAACTTTTCAAAGGAAGAACTTCAATAAATTAAAATTCATCAACTAGGCATAAGAAGATGATGAGGCCAAAAGATATCCCTGGCTGCCTTTGGAGGATGCTAGTGAACCAGCATGTTACCCTGAAAACTGGAAAATACAAAGAGAAAAAGTAACTGACTAGATAAGTGATGATATTAAAGAACTATTCATGAGTTTTTGAGATATGATAATGTTGTATAGCTAACTTGTTGAGGAGTTCTTATTTACAGGAACATCTTGAAATATTTACGGACAAAATGATATGATATCTGGTTTGTTTCAGAATAGTCCAGGGGGGATGTGGGAAAGGGTGGAGGCTGTAAATGAAACAAGATTGGATGTGAATTGATAACTGTTGCAATGGAGTCATGCGTACATGGAGATTTATTGCATTATTCTCTCTCCTCTATATGTTTGAAATCTTCCATAGTAGAAATATAATTTTATGGGTGCAAAATTATATTGAGAGCGTGACCTGAGCTGACACGGCTAACCGTGATTTTTAAATCATGTTTGCTTTGGTTTGTTTTAGAAAACAAAAAGAGGGAAAAATCAGAACTGCTATAGAGAGAAAGGACATGTAAGCAATGCCTTTTTAAAAAAAGATTTTATTTATTTATCTTTAGAGGGGAAGGGAAGGAGAGAGGGAGAGAAACATCAATGTATGGTTGCCCCTCGTGTGTCCCCTGCTGGGAACTGGCCTGCAACCCAGGCATGTGCCCTGACTGGGAATCGAACCATGATCCTTTGGTTCTCAGGCCTGCGTTCTATCTGGTGAGCTACGCCAGCCAGGGCTAAGCGATGCCTTTAAAAAAAATAAGTCATTTTCTGCCTACAATTCCAAGCCAAAGATGGACTATGGACAAATGCATGGCGACTTAGAATTCTATGTCATTTTTGGGAGAACTGAAAATTACTTCTGGAGCCAGATAGCCTAGGTTCACATCTCGTTTCTGCCACTTATCCCTGTGTGATTCTGAGCAAGTGACTAAACCTCTCCGTGCATTAGTTTCTTCATCTGGAAAATGGAGATGATAGTACCTAACTCATGGGTCATTATGAGGATTAATAAATTAGTATGTGGAAAGTATTTAGAACGTTGAGTACCTTGCACATAACGAGCACTTGATAAATGCTGGCTATTGTGATTGCAGTTGTTGTTGGAGTGTATAGTGCAAGGGAGAAGTGATGAGAGATGAGGCTGGAGAAAGTAGGTAGCCTTGCAGGTTAAAGGAAGGAGTGGGTCTTCTATTTGGCAGAAATTCATTGAGAGGTTTTGAGGCACTGCTGACTGAGGACAACAACTTCGTTTCTCATAAGTGGTTGATGAATCATGAATATTTCTTTTCTTTTTTAATCCTCACCGAGGACATTCTCATTGATTTTAAGAGAGAGAAGAGAGGGAGACACATCAATGTGAGAGAGAAGCAATGATTGTTGCTCCTCTTATGTACCCTGACCAGTGACCAAACCCGAAACCTAGGCATGTGCTCTGACCGGCAATCGAACCCACAACCTTTTGGTTTATGGGATGATGCTTCAACCAACTGAGCCACACAGGTCAGAGCAACATGAATTTCTTACATGTACCATTAACTATGAAATGGCTCAGGGCAAGCAGAGAACTTCTGATTGTGTTTACCAGAACCCTATGAATAAAACCTAATTCCAAATTCTAAGTGTATATAAAATACAGCACCACAGTAATTCAAGTCTGTCTTTACTAGAAAAAGAAAAGCTGAACATGGACTGAACTGCTATTTTCTTAACAGTAAGTAGGTGCCATGGGTTTGGGAAATGACTCGTAAGTAGTGACATGACTCAGGATTGTGTAAAATGAGGACACCTAAAACTTTAAGACACATTTTAAGAAAGCTCTAGGTATACAAATTATAGAACTGAATTATGTTCCAAGTATGTGTTCAAGGCTAGCTCTGAATTAAGGGCACTGTGCATTTAAAAAGCATAATTCCAGTAATCAAATTTTGTTTTCACTTTTTATTATGGCAAATTAGAAACGTACACAAAAGTTGACAGAACAGCAAAATAATCAACATTCCTTACTCGTCACCCAGCTCCAACCCTTATGAACTTATGGCCAATCTTATTTCATCTACATCCCACTCACTAGGGACCCCTCAGCTATTTTGAAGCAAATCCCAATATATTCTTTTCATCTAGAGTATGTAAGTATATATTTCCGAAAGATAAGGACTTATTAGAAAATCTAACCTCAATACCAATTTTTCAACTAAAAATAATAATTCCTAAATGTTGTCAAATATCCATTCACCTTTCACATTACCCTGATTTTTAATATAATTAGGCACATACTGTTGGTTGTCGCCCTCTTACTGATGCCATCAGTCATTGGTGAGCATTGGATCCATTTATTCACAAGGGGATGACAAAATGGATTGTTCTGATCTCTCTTTGTTTTCAGTTCTTAGCCCTAATATATTTATAAAGGAGAACTTAACCTGGCCTGTAAAAGAAAAACAGGATAAATGCTTGATTCTTCCCTCTATTCACCAGTTTTCAATATAAAGAATTGTTTCCCAAGCATCTTTCCCAAGGCAACAAATGACCTATCTTCATTTGTATCATCCTGAACTTGTGGACTGTAAGCGTGTTTATATTTAATGTGTTTCACGCCATTGCAATTACAATCCTTGATGTCTCAATGGTCCTATCTACAGTCAGTGGGATTGTCTGCAACTTGCCTTCTGGAGCTTTTTTCTCAGGACTCCTGGATTTTCTAGCTGTAACAAAGCCTGCCTTTCTTTCTGGTATCAGGCTCATCCTGTTCACCCACATGGCCTGCCACTTCGTCAGAGGTTCCTCTTGGTGACAGTGTTGCTCCAGAAATACTAACAAACCCACATTTCCTCACCCCACCCCCATCTACATGATCTCTTTTCCCATCCTTGGACTTTGGGAAAAAATGCTCCAGAGCCAAAAGCTTCTGGAAAGGAGGCTGCCTGCTGCAGAGCTCGTGGGTTTGCCAGAAACTTGCTCACTGCAGCAGTACTTGCCTTTCTTCTGAGTCAGAAATCAATCTAAACTGCCAACTCTCATTGTACATCAATGGTAGAATTCCATTTCTACTTGACATAAGCTTTGTGAGTAGGCCCTAGTTAACTCCACATTAGATCCTGCAATTTTCCTGTGTTGTCAGGAAATTCTGGAAGCTAAAGGCCTGGAGGACGGGCATCCGCAGGCACCAAGCTGTGAGCAGCAGGGTTTCACTCACCTTCTGGGCTAAGGATGGCGTAAGTGTGGTCTTGGGATGTATCTGCAACAATGGGAACTTTTTAGAAATGCAAATGCCAAGACCCCTCACTCCAGACCCTCCGTGGTGATGGGGCTCCCAGCCTATGTTTTAACAAGCCATCCATGGGATTTTGAGAACCGGTGCCCTAGGCCAGCTGTGCTAAGTGAGAAGTAACTGTTTGGGACAAGTTCTCAGAGGACCAGTCAAAAGGTCCCCATCAGTCCATTAGCATGTCCCATATAATACTTACCTAGAGGACACACATGGTTCTTATTTCTTTGACTTTAATTTCATAAATAGTGTTTTCTTGTACCATTAGAAAAGTCATCCACACTGCTAGCAAGCTTTTCAGAAAACAAGGAGCTATGTTGTAGAAATAAATGGCAAACATAAACCCAACATCCTAGCAATAATTTCTCATTTCTTTATTTACGTTTATATATTTTTAAATCATTGTGTGTGTGCGTGTGTGTATATATGATTTTATTTATTTTTAGAGAGAGGTGAAAGGAGGGAGAAAGACAAAAACATCAATGTGTAAGAGATATATCCATCAGTTGCTCTCACAAAATTGGTTGCCCCTGGCACAAACCCAGCTGGGGACCTGGTGCCACCCAGGCACGTACCCTGACAGGAATCCAACCAGCAACCTTTAGGTTCACAGGCCAGTGTTCAATGCATTGAGCCACATCAGCCAGGGCTCCATGTTTATATTTACATAAATATATTTCCATAAAATTGTGTTCAGTTGTACATATAATTTTGGATCACACTTTTCTACTTCTGGCCCATATTATTATACAATATGAAGTTTTTCCAGTAACAATAACTTGTGAGTGCATGTTTCACCATTTTTAAATAGAAATGTAATACTTGTCTATGGCCATACCACCCTGAACACGCCCAATCTCGTCTGATCTCGGAAGCTAAGCAGGGTCGGGCCTGGTTAGCACTTGGATGGGAGAAATGTAATACTTGGTTATAGTGAAAAATTCAGGACTACAGAAACAAAATAAATATTTCAAATCTTAATGACTTTTTAGAAATATATCTAATACATATGAGCATGGATAAGAATGCCCAGTGCTCATCAGCATAATCCATATAATATTTATCACTCATTTTATTTTACTTTTTTATCACTCACCTTAGAAGGTATATTTAAGTACATATGTAAGCAAACATACACAATCACATTTTTTCCATTTATCCAATTGAAATCATATCACATAATATTTCATTGCCTCAATTTTTTATTTACCCTAATATTATAAAAATGTCACATACACTTATTCTCAAAGTGCCTACCTACTTCTTTATGTTTTTAATAGCTTTTCTTAAATAGGGTTTATTTTGATTGGAAAGTCAACACATCATTCATTTGCAAAGTTCAGAAAAATTTATGCCCTGGCTGGTGTAGCTCAGTGGATTGAGCACGTGCCTGTGAACCACACGATGGAGGTTCAATTCCCAGTCAGGGCACATGCCTGGGTTGCAAGCCAGTTCCCAGCAGGGGACTCATGAGAGGCAACCATACATTGATATTTTCTCTCCTTCTCTCCTTCCCTTCCTCTCTAAAGATAAATAAATAAAATCTTTTAAAAAATTAAAATCGATAAAATCATTTACTTTATCCCTCATATAAAATTACACATTAAAAAATTTAAATACATTTCATTTTATGCACATAAAATGAAAATAATTTATATTTAACATAAAAGTGGAATTCTTTTCTAGAGTTTTACATAGTATTTCTGCATGTACCCTGTTATGACAAGTTTTCCACAAATTGCCCCCAAAATGAAGGATTAATGATCTTTTAATCTAATCAGCATAATGATTTCATTTAATTAGTATAACATCTCATTTTAAACCACCTATATATCGATATAACTTTAAGCTTTATTTTTATTTTTTATGTTCCTTTTCTATTGTTCAAGTACAGTTTTCTCCATTTTCCCTCCACCACATTCCCCCCCACCCCCCACCCCCACCTCCTACCCTCAATCCTTCCTTTAGATATCTTTTTTTTAGAACAAAATATCAATATATATTGTGGACAAAAGAGGGGCCACAAACTAAACCTGACAAGTTCAGGGAGACCAGCATGGTGGGACTTACAAACTCAGATAACGTAAGTAACCACATAGGATGGTCTGAAATTAAAATATCCTAACTAAAGGCATATCTTGGCAGGTAGTCAAGTCCTAAAGCAGTGTTTTTCCCTAACAAAGGTCAATCTACACATTAACTGAGGCTGTCCTCTTTTTGCATCCTGGATAACATACCTTCGGAAAAACAAAGTAATCTCCTTTTCCTATCCCCTCCTCCAAAGCACTGCCGCCACAGGAGAGAGGAGACCACAAATCCCCTCATTGTTATTGTTATCATGTTAATTGTTAACTGTTAACTGTTCAGTACTCACATAAGTAAAAGAAGTATGTGCCTATTCATTTTACTTTTTCTCCAGATGTTTTCCGGCTTTGCTTTCTCCCACCTCCCAAATCTATCACTAGTGGATTTCATGTAACTTCTTCCCCTTTGATTCTGATGTATAAAGTAAGTGGTAAAACAACCATTTTCTGGAGCGTTTTCTCAATTTGTTGAAATTTTGCTTCCTGACAATTGTCATAAGTTCGGTTCAATTAAACTCCTAAAAAATCCTTACAGGTTTGGACATTTCTTATGTCGAAAATATGTACATTTGTTTCACTGCCAGGATTGGTTTGGGGGGTTTTATTCCTTTCTCCCCCCTCAATGGCTTGGAAGTTGTATTTTCTATTCCTGTTATTTTAATATTTATGTAGAATTCTTAACAAACTGAAACCTACACTTTTCCTATAAATAACTAGTTTATCAGTATCTCTGTTGTGTGTCTGCTTTTTAAAAGCTCAATGTATCACTTTACTAACAAGAACGGATTCGTTGGAATCATAGGACAACTTCATCCTATCCTTCATATTGATATTTTCAGTAATTTAATATCCAGCTTGTTATCAGAAGTGTAAATACATAATTACTGTTATCTTCTTTTTTTAAAGATTTTATTTATTTATCTTTAGAGGGGAAGGGAAGGAGAGAGGGAGAGAAACATCAATGTATGGTTGACTCTTGCATGTCCCCTGCTGGGAACTGGCCTGCAACCCAGGCACGTGCCCTGACTGGGAATCAAACCACGATGGTCTGGTTCGCACGCAGGCCCGCGCTCAATCCACTGAGCTGCACCAGCCAGGGCCTTGTTATCTTCTTTTTGATAGTCGATATTTGAGCCCTGGCTGGTATGGTTCAGTGGATTGAGTGCTGGCCTGTGAACTGGAGGGTCGCTGGGTTGATTCCCAGTCAGGGCACATGCCTGGGCTGTGGGCTGGGTCCCCAGCGTGGGGCATGCGAGAGGCAAGCAATCTGTCTCTCGCTCTTCCTCTCTTTCTCCCAGCCTTCCTGTCTCTCTAGAAATAAATAAATTAAAACTTAAAAAAAATAAAATTGCTTTTATCCCTAAATTTACAACAAACAAAAATAGTAGGGAAATAAGTTGAAAATATATGGAAATAAAAGCCAAAGGGTTAATATCCTTAATACAAAAAGAGTTTGGTTTTTATAAAAGACACACGTTTTTTTAACTGGGAATTATTATTTTTAAAAATCTTCATCGGAGGATATGTTTATTAATTTTTTTTATTTATCTTTAGAGGGGAAGGGAAGGAGAGAGGGAGAGAAACATCAATGTATGGTTGCCTTTTGTGCATCCCCTGCTGGGAACTGGCCTGCAGGGAACCAGCCTGCAACCCAGGCATGTGCCCTGACTGGGAATCGAACCACGATTGTCTGCTTCATAGGCCCGCGCTCAATCCACTGAGCTACACCAGCCAGGGCTGTTTATTAATTTTTTTAGAGAGAGAAAGAAATGTCTAAGCAAGAGGGAAACATTGATTTGTTGCTTCCAATACGTGCTTGGACCCAGGATCCAACCTGCAGCCTACATAGGTGCCCTGACAGGGAATCGAACCCCCAACCTTTTGGTGTATGGGAGGATGTCCAACCAACTGAGCCAAACGGGCAAGGGCATAAAATGGAGTTTTTAAATTTTATGGTACAGTCACATGGCTTTCACCACATATAGATATTTGTGTGAGCACCGCCACAACCAACGTACAGAACAGTTCCAACACACCTGAAAAATTCCTTCATAGTATCCCTCTTTAGATGGATACACCCTCTCCTGCTGCTACCTACTGTAAACCACTGTGCTGTTCCCATCACTAGAGTTTTGCCTTTTCCAGCATATCATGTAAATGGACCCACACAGGCTGTGACCTTTTCAGACAGGTTTCTTTCACTCAACATAAGGACTTTATGATGATAATCTGCGTATCTTAATGGCTAGTGATGTTAACCATCTTCATATGTGCTTATTTGTCATCCTTATATTCTCTTTGGTGACATGCCTCTTCAACTCTTCTCCCCATTGTAAACATCGAGCTTATTTTCTTACTGTTGAGTCCCAAGAGTTCCTTACATATTCTGGATACAAGTTCCTCACATATTCTGTCTATGTGGTTTGTAAACATTTCCTCCTAGTCTTGTAGCCGCTGAGCCAGTCACTGTCTGCCGTGGTGCTGGAACAAGCGGAGACACTGTCAGATGGGAGGGAGACTCTGCAGCTTGGCAGCCCCATGTCCCAAGTCCAACTTGACTTATTTCTAGCTGCAGCTTCCAAACCAACACCATTTTGAGGGACATTGACACAGCAGCCACATTCATTGGGGCTGCCCCAGTAGGGGTGGCTGGCTCTGGGGCTGGAATTGGGACTACGTTTGGGAGCCTCGTCATTGGTGTTGCCAGGAACCCTTCTCTAAAGCAACAGCTCTCTTCCTACGCCACTGCAGGCTTCGCCCTCTCAGAGGCCATGCGGCTCTTTTGCCTGACTGTGGCCTTTCTCATCCTCTTTGCCATGTGAAGAAAAGCTGTCTCCACGTCCCATAGCTCTTTCTCCCATGTCTCTTTTGCCTATATGTTGTCCTGTACCTCCACAGGCAACCTGGAGAAAGTGGTTGACTGTGGGTTGGACAGAGGGAAGACAAGTAAATACTTTATTAATAAGATATTCAAAAGTGTAGCTCAGTGGATTGAGCGCGGGCCTGCGAACCAGACCATCGTGGTTCGATTCCCAGTCAGGGCACATGCCAGGGTTGCAGACCAGTTCCCAGCAGGGGACGCACGAAAGGCAACCCATACATTGATGCTTCTCTTCCTCTCTCCTTCCCTTCCCCTCTAAAGATAAATAAATAAAATATTTTTAAAAAGATATTCAAAAACCCACAATCAACAAAAGAAAAAAGCAAACAAAATATTATCGGAGACATTGAAATTAAGAACAATCTAACAATAGCCAGAGGGGAGGGGGAGAGGAAGGGAAAAGTGGGGAGAAAGGTTTTCAGGAACTACTGTAAAGGACACATGGACAAAACCAAGGGGGAGGGTGGAAGCAAGGCAGGGAGGTGGGTTTGGCTGGGGGTGGGGGGAAAGGGTGGGGAGAAAGTCCAGGCAACTGTAATTGAACAACAATAAAGTAATTTAAAAAAGACTATCCATTAAATAAAGAATTTATAGAAATATTTTACATGAAAAGTAAAATGTTTACTACCTAAAATTTCGATCACCTCAGGATAACCACTGATGAAGTGTTAATACATATTCTTCCAGTATTTTTCAATGAATATTACAAAATAAAAATATTTTTCTCAGAAAAGACAAAGCATAGACTTGGAGAAAACATTTTCAAATTACATGTGATAAAGGCCTTATACCCAGAAAAGACAAAGAACTCTTAAAATTCAATAAGGAGACAAACAACTGAATTTAAATATGGCAAAAGATTTGACTAGACATTTCACCAAAGAAGATATAAGAATGGCTAATAACTACATGAAAAGATATTCGGCATCATTAATCCTTAGGAAAATGCAAGTTAAAACCACAGTAAGATACCACTACACACCATTTATAATGGCTATAATAAAAAAGACAGATAGTACCAAGGTTTACTGGAGATGTGGGGAAACGAATCCGCATCCATTGCTGGTGGGGATACAAAGCGGTGGAGCCGTTTGGAAGGGAGTCTGACAGGTTTGTTGAAACCGTGTATATGAACTGACCGTATGATATGACCCAGCAATTTCACTTCTAGGAATCAACCCAGGAGAACAAAAAACATGCCCACACAGAGACTTTTATGGAAATATTTATAGTAGCATTAGTTACAATAGTCAAATTCTAGAAACTATCTAAATGTTCATTACTGGTGAATGGATAAACAAAATGTGACGTATCCATATAAGGGATTCCTATCAGCAATAAAAAAGAACAAAATACTGAGACATTCTACAATATGAATGAACCTTAGAACCATTATACTAAGTGAAAGAAGCCAGGTACCAAGGCCCACACAGTATATAACTGCATGTATATGAAATGTTGAGAAAAGGTAAATCCATAGAGACAGAAAGGTTGGTGGTTGCCTAGGACTGGTGGGGGGGGCAGGTTTGGGGGTGGGGAGTGACTACAAGTGAGTGAGCTTGAGAGCAATTTTGGATGTGATGGAAAAATTCTGAAACTGGATTGTGATGATGGTTGCCCAATTTTATAAATTTACTAAAAATTATTGAATTGTACACTTACAGTGGGGGAGTCGTATGGAATGTAAATGACGTCTTGATCAAGGTATAAAAAAATGTGGCCAGGACTAGGAAAGATGGACAGGCTTTATCTGGCCCCAGAAACCATAGCAACATTAACCAGGGTTTGAGACCTGAAGACAAGCCCAGGTGGGGGGTTCACCCTCATGCCACACGTGAGAAACAAGGACCAGGAGACAAGGCTGCACCACCACGTTCCCGACCAAAGACTGTTGACTTCCTCAAGGACCCGTTATTAGAGTTATGAGAAGCTTTCCTAGAAATCTTCACAAAAATAGTATTTCATTTTCTTGGCATGAAATTTGATTTTTCCAGGCTTTCACCAACAGACCAAGGTTTCTGTCTAGCTCCCTCTCTCCCCCCAAATCATCACCAATAACAAGTGAGGTGTAGCCACACCGATGTCTGAAACCAAGAAGAGATCACAGGTGCTCCTGGGCCTTAACACCAGGAAAAATACCTTTGTTTGCTACGTCCCTCAAAAGATCTGAGGAAGTTTTACAAGTCCCCCCCAAACTTATTTCCTTATCCCTTCAGCAGAAGTGTCATCTTACAGAACTTGGAAAAGTGAAAGTTTCCTTACCTTTCTTCTCTCCTTCCTGTTCAATCTTTAACATCTTCACACCCATTCTTGCTTCCTTCTCTGGAGCACTAGACAATAATGTAGCTAGATTCTGAGATTATGTCTTTCATATTTTTTAAATTATATTTTATTGATTATGCTATTACAGCTGTCCTGATTTCCCCCCTTTGTGTCCTTCATATTTTTTATGTGAAGAGAGCTTTTCTTTTGTAAAATGAAAATGAGAATAGTTAGAAGTTGAGACCCCTTCGTTAGTCTGTTAGTATCCTAAATTGGCAAATTTGAAAGTTAACCAACCTGTGCCCTCTCCTACACATACCCATACATGGCTACACCGTGTGTGTGTGTGTGTGGGGGGGTGATTCATTAGTCCATAAAAATTTTGACTAGTCTCCATATTATGCATTTAAATTTTCTTACACTTTAGCCCTGGCTGGTGTGGCTCAGTAAGATTGAGTGTTGGCATGTGGACAGGAAGGTTGCTGGTTTGATTCCCAGTTAAGGCACATGCCTGGGCTGCAGGCAACCACCCACTGATGTTTCTCTCCCTCTCTTTGTCCCTCACCCCTTTCTAAAAATAAATGAAATATATATATTTTTTAAAAAGAGGTGGCTATTCTAGTGATGACTCTTTTTTTTTTAAGATTTTATTCATTTATCTTTAGAGGGGAAGGGAAGGAGAGAGGGAGAGAAATATCAATGTATGGTTGCCTCTTGTGTGTCCCCTGCTGGGAACTGGCCTGCAACCCAGGCATGTGCCCTGACTGGGAATTGAACCGTGGTTGCTTGGTTCCCAGGCCCGCGCTCAATCCACTGAGCTACACCAGCCAGGTAAATGAAATATTTTTAAAAACAAATTTCCTTACATTTTAAAAGTATATGCAATATTTATGATAAATTAATGATTTATAATAAAGTCAACAATATTGTCTCTAAAAAAAATGGCAACCTTTACAGAAAGGTGGATCTTCTAAAGAAACATATAATAAGAAGAAAAACATAATATTAGCTACAAATCAGGTCCAGTGGCAGATACTGGCAGAAGGAAGTGGCCAGAGACAATCTTAGAGGAATAAGGAGAAGAAATGTGGAGCCTGGTACCTAGCGCAACGGGGTGTCCTGGGGGCGGCAGGAACTGAGAGAACTTCTAAGTGAAAGTCCTGTATTTAATGTTACATTTTCTGCTGTATGGCCCAGGATTACCATCCTTCTCCTGTGGCCCCATAAACAAATGGAAACAGAAAAACAAAAGAATTTTGGAGTCAGTGATATGAGCTGCCAGTAAGTAAATAACACGTAATAGTAAAAAAAAAAAAATGATGATGATGATGATGAAGACAGAAAGATACAATGTAGAAAAACTTGGATTCTTGGCTAAGGGGTTTTGTTTAATTAACTGCATGGAATTTAATGGCAAGTGCCTCTGTCAAAATTCTGTTTTCCAGTGTTCCATTCTTTGCACTCTACCTTGTCTTTTGGTTTCTTTTTCTTTGTCTTTTATTTTTTTCAATTATAGTTGGCCATATGATTTCACTTATATGTGGAGTCTAAAAAACAAAATAAATGAACAAACAGCAACAGATTCATAAGTACAGAGAACTGAGTGCTGGTTGCAGGAGGGGGGCACGGGGGGAGGTGTCGGGGGACTGAGTGAAAAAGGTGAAGGGATTAAGAACTACGAATTTGTAGTTACAACATAGTCATGGAGATGAAAAGCACAGCATAGAGATATAGTCAGCAATGTTGTAATAGCTACGTGTGGTGCCAGGTGGAAACTAGACTTGTTGGGCGAAATCACTTCATAAATTATATAAACGCATTCTATGCTTTCTTAACTCTGTTTCCAAAATGTATGTATCTCTGATTGGAGTATGTTCAGGGAAATAGTTTCCTAGGCTTCTATTGGCTCACCATGATTAGCTCTTCCTCTTGCACCCCTGAACTCTTCTTTGGTGATAAATTTCTGGAGAGGAGAAGCCAGGCCTATTTCATCACCCTTACACATTGCCTGGCAGAATGCCTCGTGCAAGTAGGTAGTTCATAAATTACTACATAAAAAATAATTTCGAATCCCTTTGGAATCATTGGAGAACTGCAGCCAAGCAAAAGCCATAGACTTCGGTGGCTGATTAAAGCCTAAAGGAAGGTATGGTATTTCTCCTGTGAAGATTTCAAATCCATGTCAACTGCTTACTAAAGGAATTAATGAAAAGGATGAATCTTCAGCAAGATCCAACGTTTTCCCCTCTGACTGTAATCTAACATTGAGTTTGGTTATTCACTTTCCCACAAGGTGGCAGCAAGAATCTCTTCTTAGCCCGGAGTCTCCAGAGGGGAGAAAAGGAACAGCGGGGAGCAGGGGGGAAGGGGTGGCAGGTGGAGCAACAGGGAGCAGCAGAAAACAAGGGGAACAGTGGGGGGCAGGAGGAGCAGGGAAACAAGGGGGCAAGGGGAGGCAGGTGAAGCAGCAGGGAGCAGGGGGGGCAGGTGAATTAGCAGGAAAAGGGGCAGAAGGAGCAGCAGGGAGCAGGGGGGCAGGTAAAGCAGCAGGAAGGGGGGCAGGGGGAGCAGCGGGGGGGGGGCAGGGAGGCAGGGGAAGCAGGGGGGCTCCTCCCCACCTGTGGCCCAATTAGGAAGCCAGGGATGTAACAGAAGGCCAAGAAGACTCACAGGGCCCGGCCTGGGGTTCTCTTTGTTCCACCTCTTTTCCCATGCAGAGAATTGAAAGAGAAAAAATGCTGAATGACAAGAATTAATGGTGTCACACAAATACCATCAAAGACAATTTAAGAATTGTTCTTCTCTGTCCGAAATGAATGAAGAAAACAGAAGAGCGGTGGCTTCCTTTTTACCATTAACCACTCTGTATTTGGAAAGAACAGATGCACAGTGTTTGTTTTGTTTTGTTTTCTTTTTACTTCGTTGTCGTTCAGCTTGACTAATGCTCACAAATTTACAGTTCAGAGCTTGTTTTGAGGGAACAAATCATATAGTCTCGATTGATCATAACCATAACCTTATTTATAATCATAACCTTGTTTATAATCTCAGAATGCCATTATGCCTACAATGAATATAGACTTGTTGTTTTGAATCTTTTAAAACAGGCTTTTTTTTTTAAGAGCAGTTTGAGGTACACAGCAAAACGGACCAGAAATTATTGAGGGTTCCCACATACCCTCTACCCACACACACGCAGCCTCACCCACTGTGAGCACCTGCACCAAAGTGGTGTATTTGTTGCCTATGTTGACAGAACATTATCATCCGAAGTCCACTGTTCACATTAAGGGTCACTCTTGGTGTACACTCTATGGATTTGGGCATATACATCATGGCATGTATATATAATTTATATTCATTATTGTCTCATACAGAGAGAGTTATCTTCACTGCCCTAAAAATCCCCCGTACTCTGCCTATTCATCCCTCTCTCCTCTCGAACCGATAGCAACCACTGATGTTTTTACTGTCTGCATAGTTTTGCTTTTTGTGTAATGTCATATTGTGGGAATCATACAGTAGGTAGCCTTTTTCAGATAGGCTTCTTTCACTTAGGAATATGCATTGAAGTTTCCTCCTTATATTTTCATAGTTTGATGGCCATTTCCTCTTAGTGCTGAACAGTGTTCCATTGACTCGATGTATCATGGTTTATGAGTTCACTTACTGAAGGACATCTTGGTTGCTTCCAAGTTTTGGTGATTATGAACAAAGCTGCTGTAAACATCCATTTGCACGAAGACAAAAGTTTCCAGCTCCTTTGGGTAAATACCAAGTAGCGTGATTACTGGATCATGTGGTAAGAGTATGTTTAGTTTTCTAAGAAACAGCCAAACTGCCTTCCAGAGTGGCTGTACCATATTCTATTCCCACCCACAATAAGTGACTTTTGCTGCTGCACATCCTTGCCAGCATTTGTTGCTGCCAGTGTTCTGGATTCTGACCATTCCAATAGGTGTGTGGTGCCATCTCATTGTCGCTTTAATTTGCATTTCCATGACGACATGTGATGTGGGGCATCTTTTTATATGCCTAAGTTGCTGCCTATGTATCTTCTTCGGTGAAATGTCTTTTCAGGTCCTTGGTCCGTTTTTAAATTGGGTTGTTAAAAGTTTATTATTATATATTTTAAACTGAGATGCAATTGACGCATATTTATCAGTTTTAGGTGTACAACATAATAATTTGATATATGTATATGCTGCAGAATGATCACCACCATAGTTTAGTTAACGTGTTTTCTTATTGTTGAGTTTTAAAGAATTCTTTGCAATTTGGGATAACAGCCCTTTATCAAATGTCTCTTGCAAATATTTTCTCCCAGTCTGTGGCTAGTCTTCCCATTTTGTAATCATCTTTTTTTTTTAAAGAAGGAAATTGGCCACTTCTAAACCTTTCTTTGCAAGCAAAACAAAATTCCTGCAGAGCTAGTGTGTGGTGCTAAAGGGGAGGAGGGGGCAGAATCAGTCAGCTTGGGCTTCAATACTTATTAGCTATGCAATTTACTTAAAGTCTTGGTACTGCACTTTCATCATCTTGAAAATGGGGATTATAATAGTGCTTACATCACAGGGTTGCTGGGAAGAGTAAGTCAACATAAGAAATATAAGAGATTTAAAGCAGGTCTTGAAACATTTACTATAAAATTGTTTAATAATAATTTCAATATTTAAATTACTTGCTTAGAACAGAAGCTGTAGTTTATAGAGTTTCAGAGACTTGAATGAAAAGCGACGGTAGGGGGAGATCTCTAAGTTGAAGCGCATGCCAGTTGAGATTGTTTTCCACTGAGCGGCACCACTTCAAGTTTGGATGCTGCATCAAAGCTACTTTGGTTTTTGCAAACTAATTTCCATCCATTTTGCACAGAATGCTAACTTGCTGTGGGAAAAGTGACAGTGAAGTAAACTAAACTGAGACATCTAGAGGTTTCTGCACAAATCACTTTTCTGTGATGAAGTTATATATTAATCACCTTTTTAAAATTTTTGTATTTTTTCTGTGTTTTATGGTTTTCATGCTTTATAGTTTGAAATTTCAGGATCTTGTTAATTCTGGACAGACTTCCCCTCCCAAGGCTGGCTAATTCCTAGAGAGAGCAAACAACTTGACCTTGAGCGCCAACTTTAATATGCAGACCAACAAATCCCAAATCCAGACCCTCAACCCCCTACTTTATCGGACTTGCATGCATTTTAGAACAACTACGGACAGTAAATATGTACCAACCCATCCTATATCTATAAATCCTAAGAATTTTGTAACTGATTCGAAGGCAATTTTCTCCTTTTCCTTTATGTTTCGGGTTGTGAGTTGCCATGTTGAAGCAATGAGTCAAAATCGCTTTTATTTTCCCTAATTAAAAGCATAATACTATCTATTCCTACTAGCAAAGAAACAAAAGATATATTAGAGAAGGAAAGGTAAAGTCAAAATAGGGTAGTACATTTCCTTTCAGGGTCACGAATGGAACTTAATTAAGCTCCATATATTTTCCAAATCCCGAGACACAGAAACCTCTTATCTAAGTTCTAAGTTTACTCCCTCTAAACATTTCTGTGGTTTCTGTGGTTCACCCACCTGCCCTCGTGCTGGCAAACTGCTGATGACTGCAGCAACGATATCTGAAATCATTAGACCAGAAAATTTAGAATTAGGGTCTGAGGACATATTGCTGTACACGTTGATATGGAAGCAGTGTATTATCTATCGCACGCATATATACCTTTCTCCATTTTTGGTCTGATCTGAACTGAGCACTCTGGAGGGAGCACAGAACTATGAGTCACTCGCTATTCTTATCCTTAAACTGCTTCTGGCCTTCTTGGGAGCTCAGCCCTGTACTATCCAGAGAACTGGCCAAGCGGGGATGGGAGCTGGGAGTCTGGGGGAGAGGGAATGTGTGACTGAGTAGGGCAGCTTCCATGCAGGACCCAGGGTTGAGAAGAGGAAAGCAGTGAGAAGAGGGCAAAAGCCGCGCAAAATGCCCTGGAACTATTGGCAAATAATAAGCCACTTGTAATAATATCCACTTGTATAGTGTCATTCACAGGTATAATGTGTTTATCCCATTCATCAGCATCTGATTCTAAAGGTATCAGGTTCAGTTCTCCAGTTCATAATTTATATTCATGTTGTTTTTCTCAAATGTATTTGAATTGGGACAAACCAAATGTTATTTGCTTCATCTTCCATGACATCGGTTTATTTTCCCTCCCTCAGCAGCTCTCCCTCCACCCCACTGTTTTCTCCAACCCAGGGCACACAGCATTACCCTCAATTGTTTTCTGAATTGTCTCCCTAATTAGCGGTGAACCCACCAGGTGGGACTCATTCATTTCTGTCTCTGTACCTCACCCCAGGGGACTCAGCCCTGGGTCAGCCCAAAGTAAGGAGGCACTCTGTGTCTGATGGGAAACTATGGGGGGGTTGTGGAAACCTTTGGAGTGCATCAGTCACGCATTCATTTATTCAGTCATTCAACTGCTATTTTTCTTTGTTTAACTTTTTTTTATTATTGAGATACCATTGGTTAATAACATCACGTAAGTTTTAGGTGTACAACATTGTAATGCAATATCTGTATACACTATAGCGTGCTCACCACCAGAAGTCTAGTTTCCATTCCTTACCATACTTTTGACCCCCTTTACATTTTTCCCCTCCCCAACTCTCTTCCTCTCTGGTGACCATCAATCTGATTTTTTATCTATTAGTTTGTTTTTGTTGGCTTTTTGGTTCATTCATTTCTTTCTATTTTTGTTTTATATTCCACATATAAGTGAAATCATCAGATTCTTGCCCTTTTTCATCGGACTTATTTCACTGAACATAATACCCTCAAGGTCCATCCACATTGTTGCAAATGGCAGTATTTCATCCTTTTTAAAGGCTAAATATATTACATTGTACATATGCACCACATCTTCTTTATCCATTCATCTATGGATGGTTGCTTCTATATCTTGGCTACTGTAAATAATGCTACAAAGAACATAGGAGTGCACATATCTTTTCAGATTAGTGTTTTTGTATTCTTTGGATAAATAAATACCCAGAAGTCAATTGCTGGATCATATGGTTGTTTTATTTTTAATTTTCTGAGGAATCTCCGTACTGTTTTCCATAGTGGTTGCACCAATTTACATTCCTACCAAGAGTGTATGTGTTCCTTTTTTTCTCCACATCTCTCCAAAACTTATTTTTTGTCTTTTTGATAATAGGCATTCTGACAGGTATGAAGTCATATCTCATTATGGTTTGATTTGCATTTCATTGATGATTAGCGATGCCAAACATCTTCTCATGCATCCCAACAGCTATACAGTTGCTATACATCTGAAATTGGGAAATGAGGTCAGCGATTTAGCAATTAACAGAGGAGGGAAACATGAGCGTAGTAAATGTGATGCGGTGCGTTCTAGGGGCCATGGGGAGCATCCATGAGAGGCAAAGAACCTGAACTTAGGGTGTCAGAGTATATATCCTAGGGAAAGTGAGGTCTCAGGTAAGATCCAAAGCATGAATAGAAGTTTGATAGATGAATGAGATGAGGGGATGGGTGAGCTGGGGACCAGAGTTTTATATTTTTTGTATGCTCACTTGAGGACATTTTTTCATTGCTTTTACAGAGACAAGAAGGGAGAGAGAGAAACATAGATGCAAGAAAGAAGTATCGATTGGTTGCCTCCCACAATCACCCAGACCATGGACCAAACCGGAAAGCTAGGTATGTGCCCTGACCTAGAATAGAACCCGCGATCTTTGGGGAAGACACTCTAACCAACTGAGTCACATTGGCCGGGGTGGGACCAGACGTTAGAGACACAGTTCATTTTCAGCTTTATTTGTGCTGGCTGTGTGGCCATGATCAAACAAGTCACCTAAATTATTTGAATTTCAGTTTCCTCAGTAGTAAAATGGGGACAAAAGTAGCTACCTCATGTATTTGTTCTGAGGGTTAAAGGAGAGGGTATATATAAAGCATCTGGCAGAATGCTGGCATATAGTAGATGTTACATAGACATCTGATGGAGTAGAGATACCTCAGTCATTCACTGGGTCAATCTCCCTGTGCTAAAGCAGGGATAGTGCTCTTATTTGCAGGCAAATGTCCAGTTTTTCAATCCAGTCGCTTTGGCTTTGCAAACTGAGTAGATTAGGCTAAGAGTGGACTAGGAAGGCACCAAGAGTGCAGCTATTAGTCCGGGCTGGTGAGGCTTGTAGACTGAGTGCTGGCCTGTGAAACTGGGGTTCTATTCCCAGTCTGGGCACATGCCCAGTAGGGGGTGCACGAGAGGCAAACATACATTGATACTTCTCTTTTTCTGTCCCTTCCTCTCTATCTAAAAATAAATAAATTAAATCTTGAGAAAAAATTATATACCATCACTTGCCCATAGTACAACTTGCAGTGATGCTTCTTTGGTGAAGGCTCATAACTGCATAGAAATCTTTTTGGTTTTTTTTTGTGTTTTTTTTTTTAATATTTTATTTATTTACTTTTAGAGAGAAGGGAAGGGAAGGAGAAAGAGTGGGAGAGAAACATCAATGTGTGGTTACCTCTCGTGAGTCCCCTGCTGGGAACTGGCCTGCAACCCAGGCATGTGCCCTGACTGGGAATCGAACCGCGATACTCTGGTTCTCAGGCCCGCGCTCAATCCACTGAGCTACGCCAGCCAGGGCTTTTTGTTTTTTTTTTTAGCCCTGGTTGGGTAGCTCACTTGATCAGAGTGTCATCCAGATACCCCAAGGTTGGGAGTTCCATCTCTGGTCAGGGCACAAACAAGAAGGAACCAGTGAACGCATAAATAAGTGGAACAACAAATCAATGTCTCTCCCTCTCTCTCAGAAAGAAATCTTGTTTTTAAAAAATTTCCAGTAGTTATTACCACAATTTTAAAGACAGCAAAGGCTATTGATTCTGAATCTGGGGAAGAGAATTAAAGTGGACAAGTGTCCAGTGTCACAGTGGGGCTCCTAGCCTGGAGTGTCTTCTCTGTCTACTTGTGCGAGTTCCCTGGCTTACCAACAAGGACTGGTCCTTTAGCTGCCAAAATAAAGTTTGCCCTGTAGGGATACTGTCAGGTTCGCTCAGCCCCAGGGGGAGAATGCCGTGTCAGCTCGGTTTCTGCTGCAAAGCAAATGACTGCAAAACTTAGTGGCGTTTAACTGCGATGATATACAGTGGGCCCTTCGATAATGTTTTGTTCAATGTTGTTTCCTTATAATCCTCAATGAGGAAAAAATCGATTCCTTGCAGGGCCACGGTGTGGAGTTCACATGTTCTCCCCAGGTCTGGGTGGGTTTCCTCCTGGGACTCTGGTGTATTCCCACATCCCGAAGATATGTATGCGTGAGGTGAGCTGGCATGTGTACAGTGTCTCAGTCTGAGTGGGTGTGGGTGTGGGTGGGTGCGTGAGTTCGTCCTGTGAGGGGAAGATGTCCTATAGAACACTGGGTCCCTCTTTGCATCCTGAGTTGTAAGAATAGAGTCCTGCTATCCGAGACCCTGAACTGAAATAAGTAGTTTGGAAAAGAATATTCCTTGTTTCTATGATTCCTTTTTGTTAAATCCTCACCCGAAGGTATGTTTATAGATTTTACAGAGAGGGGAGGGGACAGAAATATTGATGTGAGAGAAAAACATCGATGGGTCACCTCCAGTATGTGCCTCAGCCAGGGATTGAACCCACAATGTAGATACGCGCCCTTACCAGGATGGAGCCCACAACCTTCTGGTGTATGGGACAACACTCCAACCAAATGAGCTACCAGGCCAGGGCCTCGTTTTTATTACTTTGTTCTTAAATGTATATATACCTCACATTTATGTCAATGTTTAATACTAGAAGTGTTTGGGGCCTTTATGTAGAAGTTTGGTGACTTTTTTGTGTGCAACCAGAAATGTGCTGCAGGAACTTTACACTTATTTGTATCAATTAGCCTATGGTAAAACTGATTTCGTTATAGGTTGTTTTTCTTTTCTTTAAACCTTACCGGAGGAGAGAGGGGGGAGAGAGAAAAAAAGAGAAACATCGATGTGTGAGAGACATCAATTGGCCGCCTCTGCTGTGTGCCTCCATGGGGGGCCGGGATAGAATCTGAAGCCTCGGTATGTGTCCTGATGGGGTGGGGGGATGAGAGGGCTGAGGACTGGGGACGGAATCCACAACTTTTTTGGTGTAGGGCAGGGGAGCAGGGGAAGCTCGCCTGAGCCCCCCTTCCTGACTTCTCCCCCTCCTCCATTCCTCCAGAGCAGTTGAGGAAGCAAAGCTCAGCTGAGGTCTGCCACCCCTCCCCACCGTCTTCCACAGAACCGGTCTCTGGTGCCAAAAAGATTGGGGACTGATGGTGTAGGGGGCAAGGTACAACTGAACCATCTGGTCAGTGCTATAGGTTGTTTTTCTTGAAATCACTGTTTCCAAGCACCTCTCGAGGATGTTAAGTGAGGACTTAACTCTATTTGCTTACAATCCTGTAAGTAGGCAATTTGAGCTGGGAGCAGCTGGTGGTTCCTCTCTTGGGTTTCCCTCTGCTCACTGGTGTGGCTGCAGTGAACTGGAGAGTCAGCTGGGCTGGAAGGTCCAGTGGCCTTGTTCACATGTCTGGCAACTGGTGCCGTTTGTCAGCAGGGATGTTCTGGTTCTCTGGCACATCACCTAGCATCTTGCAGTAGGCCAGACCAGCTCCTCACGTGGAGTGGAGAGCTCAGGGCAGTGCTCTACTAGGGCCATAGAAGAAGGATCTAAACCTCATGTAACAACACTTCCTTTGCATTCTATTGGTCAAAGCAAGTCACAAGGCCAGCACAGGTTCAAGGGGTGAGGAAATAGACTCCCCCACTGGATAGGGGAACTGCACAGCATCTCTGGTGTCTCTTCCTCTTCTTATAAGGACATTAGTCCTATCTGGTTAGGACCCCACCCTAATGACCTCATTTAACCTTAACTACCTCCTTAAAGGCCTCATCCCTAAATACAGTCACATAAGGGGTTAGGGAACCAACACATGACTTTTGGAGTGACATATTTCGGTCCATATCATCATCTTTGCAAACAACCTACCCAAATGCATTTAGTTATAAACCAGTTATAAGATGTTTTGCTCCATTTACTTGTTTCCATTTCAAGTACATGGTTTATTTCTTCTGGGAAAATAAATCTTTGGGATGAGGTTCAGAAGCTAAGTAGCCTGGCATCTATTTTTACTGGTTGTAAAATTCAAACCACTAGGGTATTCACAGATATCACCAGCAGATATTCAGAGTTTTGTGGTGGGAGCAAAGATTCTGTTTGGTGCTTGACCTCATTCATTGCCAAATACCTGGCAGTGCTATAGTTCTTTTTATTTCAAATTTTACATGAGTTCATCTATCTTTTCTAACACTAATTAGTCAGAAAAAAAATCTCTGAAAACATGAATATTTCCTTTTTTTTTTTTTAAAACCCTTGCCTTTGCCCTGGCTGGTGTAGCTCAGTGGATTGAGCACAGGCCTGCAAACCAAAGTATTGCTGGTTCAATTCCCAGTCAGGGCACATGCCTGGGTTGGGGGCCAGGTCCCCAGTGTGGGGCACACAAGAGGCAACCACACATTAACGTTTCTCTCCCTCTCTTTCTCCTTCTTTTCTCCTCTCTCTAAAAAGAAAATAAATCTTAAACAAAATAATAATAATAATAAACAAAATAAAATCCCTGCCTTCGGGAATGCTCCAGGGCTGTGCAGCCAAGTCCTGCTCCCACTCTTCCTGCATGGCACAGCCCCCACACCCGGGCATCCAAATATTTTTAAATATTGACAAAATATCTTTCACTCATTCATAAAAAAGTTAAAAAGTAAAAAGTCTTTTACACATTTTTATTTACTTACTTTCAGAGAGGGGGGGAGGGAGGGAGAAAGAGAAACACAGAAATATTGATGTTGTGAGAGATACATCGATCAGTTGCCTCTCACACGCCCCCCACCAGGTATCTGGCCCACAACCCAGGCATGTGCCCCGACCGGGAATCAAACCAGGGAACCTCTGGTTTGAAGGCTGGCACTCAATCCACTGAGCCACACCAGCCAGGCTAAATAACATGTTTGATAAATATAACTATTTTATATATAATGTACAAATGGCAAACTTTAAAACAGGTAACTGGACATATCAGGTATTATGTATAGTAAATAACACACGCAGGTACCCTGAACCATCTGACCAGGACTAATGCTCCTTAACCATCACTATGTACACTGAAAACTGGGGAAAGTGGAAAGTGTTTGCTCTCTCAAACACACTTTGTCAAAGGCCTCACCATTAGGGCTTTTAACTGCTGTGAACTTTGGAATCAGGAGTAAAGTCAATAATTTTAGTACATTGAATCCAAAGGCCACAAGATGCTTACTTTGAGATTTATAGTATTAGGAAAGCCAGACACCCCACTGAGGCAGGACTTAATTTTATTACTACAGTTTATGAGAGTTTTCCTAAAACCCAAATGCAAAGTAAACTAGAGAGTAAAGGAACACGGGAACCACCCAGTGCAGGTACGAAAACCTTATTGGGTTTGTTAAAGAATTTATTATTGGATCACACCCCACGCCCTTGTGTGTGATCTCACTGTCTCCCAGTAGCAGTAAGCACTCTTCTACAGGCGATATTTATTTATTTATAGAGAGATGGGAAAGAAGGGAGAAAAAGGGAGAGAAACATCCACGTGTGAGAGAAACAATGGTTGCCATTGGTTGCCTCTCCCATGCCCCCAGCTGGGGACCGGGCCCAAAACCCAGGTACCTGGCCTGACCAGGAATCAAATCAGCAACCTTTTGGTCTGTAGGCCTGGCGCTCAATCCACTGAGCCACACCAGCCAGAGATACACGCGATATTTGAACCCAGCACCCCACATCCCCAGAGTCCATGCTTCAATCACCCATCACACAGGTCTGGCACTCAATGTGCATGCCTAGAACCCGTGATCAATAGGAGCCCCGCGCAAGGAAGTAGGGGAGGGGATACATCGTTCTCAGAAGCCAGGTAGCTTCAAAGAGAGGCTAGAATATGGCTGTCGACCAATCAGAGCCCACGATGGTCCTGGTCCTGCTCTCCCCACCTTTGAGCCAGTTGCCAGCTCTGGTGCTTGAGAGCAATTGTGGGGGCAGTGGTGGTGAGTGGTTAAGGTGGCGGATGGGAGAGAGGCTGGGCGAAGCGACCAGAGATTGAGGCTCACCGAGGCAGCTGGGAGTCGGGAGGTTGGGATACAGGTCGCAGGACAATCGGGATTGCAACATTCCCCTCTCCATTAGGGCATGAGGCAGCCCTGGTGTTCCTTGCCCCAAAACAAAATGGTCATGTAATCTGGGCGCCCCACCCCCAGTGGCGCGACCCCAGGCAGACTGTTCCATTTTGCATCCTTCCTCACACCCGCTGTGGTCCATTCCAGGCTGCAACGTTTACACACTTCTTGGACCACCTAGTTGAGGGTGTGGACCACCGGTGGGACCTACAGACTGGGAAGTGGACACCCCTTGACTCATATACACAGGGATCTTGGACAGTCATGGGGTCATACACATTAGGGAGTAGATACCCCTAGGGGTCACACACTTGGGTGTGGACACCTGGTGTCACAGGCTGGGGAATGGACACTTGGGGGCACATAGATTGGGGTTCAGGGATGTAGAGAACACCCATGTAGGGAGAGTTGGTTGTGACCTAGAGGATGTGGACAGTGTAGGGAGTAGGAGGGGACTTCTGGCTCCATGGCTAATAGCCACTAACCTAGAAGGGAAGGAGAGGGCTGGCTGGCACAGTGATTTCCTGTGCAGGTTCGGGGAGTAAGAGCAGGAATCACGATGGGTAAGACCTCTGAGGTTAGCAGGGAATGTTCCAGGACAATGTGAGAGCCCTGGAAGAGTCTGGACAGGCCAGCCCATAGAATAGGTCCCTGGGAATGGGCTTTGCATCAGGGGGAAGTAGAGAAAGGGCAGTGGTGGTCATGTGTTCTGATCACTGACCATCTGCCAATGGTGGTGGGACCTGAAAGTCTGATGGAGGAGTATGAGGACAGGATAGGGGGACATGGAAAATGCTAGGCTGAAGGGATGGTAGTTCATTTATCCAACTCAGCTATTTCATAAAAAACAACAATAATACATAGCATATTAAGTTCTGTACTAATCACTACACGTGAACTATCTAATTTATTCTCAACAACCTTAACTGCTATTACGACCTTCACTTTAAGATTTTTATTTATTTACTTCTTTTTAGAGAGAGGGGAAGGGATGGAGAAAGGGAGAGAAACAGTGATGTGTGAGAGATATATCAATTGCCCCCAACTGGGAACCTGGCGGGCAACCCAGGCATGTGCCCTGACTGGGAATCAGACAGGCGACCCTTTGGTTCACAGGCCAGCACTCAATCCACTGAGCCACACCAGCCAGGGATATTACTACCTTCGCTTTAGGGATAAGAGAACGGAGGCACTGAGAGGTCACCAGACTTTAAGGTAAGTGCCAGATTCAGGCTGTAGGGCTCCAGAATCTATGATTCTAACATTTGAGCTATTATTATTTCCACAGGTGTCTCTGTTTTTCTGTGCATACCCTGTCCGCACTCCATCCCACCAGGACTAGAAATCAGCACCTCCCCTGAGGGCCCCCGAAGCACCCATTGGCTCTAGCACCAGTGAACAGTGTAAACATCTCTGTGGGAGGAGTCGGCCCCTGCACACTCTGAGTTTTTTCTTTCTCCTTTCCCCAGGCATGGCATTGAAGAGATGACAGGGGAAGCCCTGTGAGAAGAGGACAATAAATCACAGCAGAGAAATCCAGACCGTACAATGATTATTTAACAAATACTAGCTGGGCTCCTGCATGGAGGGTCCTTTGCTAGGATGGTGGGGATACAGCAATGAACAAGACAGACGAGGGTCCTGTACCTCCCTACCCTGGGGGTATATTTCGGGAATGCCTAGTAGGCAGACTTTGGTTGTCAGAGTGATGGTGGTGCCTTGGCATTGAGTGAGCAGGAGCCTGAGATGCTGGGGGACAGCTGCACACCACCAAGACTTGTAAAGCACACGCACATCGTTCTAGGATGGTACAATGAAAGGAGGCCTCCCAACATGGTTCTTATTAAAAGGGAGCATTGCGTTGGAGGGTTGCGAACTGCTGTTTCCTCAGGTTGAGCCTGTTCCCAGGAAGCACCCCTCAGGCAGGGTACAGAGCACCATGAGGGGCAGAAAGGTAAGGGGAGGAGAAGCGTGGTGTGGCAATGGAAATGCTGCCATGTCGGCCTCAGTTTGGTCTCAGCAGACAGCAGTGGGACCCTACCTGTGCCCATGTCTCCTTCGTGGACTCAGTCATGTGGTGATGACCACAATATGGAAGACACCGCCATGTCTTTCTCATGAACTGTGTCTTTTTACCTACTCATGGCTTCAGGTGTGGCAGTCGATCTTGTAGGCAATATCCTTTCAAAATAAAGCAAAATAAGCCTTGGCTGGTATAGCTCAGTGGATTGAGCATGGGCTTGTGAACCAAAGGGTCGCTGGTTCCATTCCCAGTCAGGGCACATGCCTGGGTTATGGGCCAGGTCCCTAGCATGGGGCCTGTGAGAGGCAACCACACATTGATGTTTCTCTCCTCTTTCTCCCTCCCTCCCTTCTCTCTAAAAATAAATAAATAAAATATTTTAAAAAATAAAGCAAAATAAGCACAAGATATAAACAAGAAGTGACTCTCCACCTGGTGACTCCTGGGAGTTCGGTTGGAGGAGGTGGTAAGAGAAGAGGTGAGTGTAAATTACTGGGCATATCCTAATTCTTAGGGTTCCTGGGCACTCACAGGGTTACTAAGAATTAAGTTAGAACTTCTCCCAGCTGTGTTGGACTGACTTGTATTCTACCCACACTCCTGCAGAGGACAACTGGAAAGGCTGGATTAACGTTTTGTTCTTTTTAAATCTATTTGAAGGCCCAGGAGAGCAAAGTACCTTTGAGGCCATCACCTCCTCAAATACTGTCATTCAGTGCAGAAAAGCAAGAGTGGATGGGGCACATAAAGATAAAATAAACCAGCTCCAAATGAATCATGTAGGTCAACACTACTTCAATAATCTGAATAATATGAAAAATGGTATTAAGATGATTAATAAATCACTATATTCCAAAATGCGGAAACTCATTCTGTTAAGGACTCAAAGAAAAAAATCTACTTTAGGTTTTTTTTTTTTTATTATTTAGACAAAATATACATTTTAAACCTGTCTGCTGCTTGGAAGTAAGAACAGGAAATACACTTTTAAATGTTAATTTAAAAAAGAACCAGCAGATGTAGTAGAGATTTAAGGCCCCCTGATGTAGACTTAAAGGGGACAGATGTAGAGGCAGAGAAAGGAGTGGGAAAGTGCAGAACAAAAGAGGCAGAGAAGGAGCAGAATTTTATCTCAGCCCCGGGTGGCACGGAACAGTTTAGGAATTCACATAATTAGCTTCAGCTCCACAAGTTCTGTGATCACAGGCGAGTTAGCTAGACTCTGGGCCTCAGCTTCCATATCAGTAAAATGGAGGTGACAGTTGTGTTTATCTCCTGGCCTTGTCTGTGACTACGAAATGAGCTAATAAAGTAAAGCACTTAGAAAATACTCAGAAAACGTTAAATCAATTAGACATGAACCCCTCATTCATTCCTTCATTTACTGAGTGCCTGGTTTGTGCCAGATACTGGATATGTGCTTTGCAGAGAGGGAGAGCTCAATGGGCAGTGTTAAAATGGGTGAATGCAATGGCTTTTTTAAGGAAAAGCAGTGGCTTGCCCCAGTGGACAGGCTGGAAGGCAGCCTAAGCCTGGAGGTAGGAAATTGCCTGGTGAGTTGGGTCACCATGAGCCGAGTTGTGAGGGTGGAGGAGAAGTGGGATAGAGGTTGGAACTGCCACACCGGAAGGGGCTTTGAGCCCAGGCTTAGGGAGAGAATCTTTGAACCTACCAGCATGGGGAGCCAACCAGCTTTCCAGGCAGCACCGTGGGTCTCACCTTGAGATGTGTTATTTCCCTTCAGGTACCCAGGAATTTGTCACATTTCAGACATGCTCGGCTCCCCCAAACTGTTCTGTGTGTGCCTGAGAGCTTTGTGCTCCCAAATGCGAGACTGAGACCCTGGGAAGAGCAAGGACTGAGCTAGCATTCACTTGGGGACACAGTTCAGCATTATCTGGTGAAGTTAGAGATATGCAAACCTTACAACTTCCTGACTCCCCTCCTGAGAGTGTGCATGCCTGTGTGGGCCAGTTAATGTGGACAGGAGTGAACACAGCAGTATGGCTCCCAACAGCAGCAGCCAGAAACAGCTGTTAGCAGGAGAATATGAATAAACAAGTTGCACAGTCACACTATATAGCTGTAAAAATGAACTACCAATTGCAGGCAAATACAAGTCTCAGTAACAGGCAAAGAGAAGGGTGTGGAGCATAGTGATGAAAAGTGTGCCCTCTGCACCTAGCCAGCCTGGCGTGCAATCTGGGCTCTCCCACTTGCGAGCTGGGAGCTCATGGGAAGGTCACTCAACCACTCTGTGCCTCAGTTCCTTCATTTCCCTCTGTCAAATGGACATGGTAACTTCGTGTGTCCCACAGGCTGTTATGAGGGATTTAAGTGAGTCAGTATTTACAAAGGGGTCAGAACAGTGCCTGGCACACATACGCCGTGCTACATGAATGTTAGATAAAAATAAAATGTTGAGTGGGAGAAAAGCAAGTCTCTGAAGATAACATACTTTAAAAGTTCAAAAGCAATGAGAATGAAACAAGATGTTGTTTAGGCATTCCTTTCTTGAAAAAAAAGGTGATGATAAGCAGAAAGTAATTTGGCAGCTGTGGGAAGGCAAGAGTAAGGGATAGGGCAGTGAGCCAGGTTGTTGGGTTCTCAGGAGAAGGGTGGGATCCCAGGCACTCACCACTCACTGTGTCCTTAAAGGAAAAGTTTTAGGACAGTAATCCTTGGGCGCTACGGGCTTTCGACCTCAGGCCCTGGCCAACTGGATACTTTGAGGAGGAAGGAGGCCTCTCAGCCCCATGACTGTTCCCAGTCATGGCAGAACGCCCTACAGAAGTGCTGTAGTGGCCTAGCTCTTGCTGCCAAACAGAGGGAGCAGGATCTCAGCCAGTCGGAGGGAGATGGGTCCCAGAGAGTAAGAAAGAAGGAACAGTACATGAATTGGTCCAAAAGATGGGTCTAACCAGTCAGATGGAGGAGGGTCCCAGTCTGAGGGCAGAGGGTCCAAGCCTGTCCTAGGGAGGAGGAGCCCAGGCCCACCGAGGGGCCTCTGGAGGACTTGTTTCTCTTGTGGTTTTTTGCACTTCCTGTTCCCCTGCTCACTGCGGAAGTTCCTCTTCTTACCCTGCACCCAGAGACTAGCTGAAGAGGACAAGGGCAGGAGGCACCATGAGTGGGGGCCCTGCGGGAGGCAGACCTGGGGGCCGCGGAGCACTAGCAGTTCAGCAGAACATACCTTCCACCCTCCTCCAGGACCAGGAGAACCAGCGACTCTTCGACATGCTGGGAAGAAAATGCTGGGTGAGCTGGGGACCTCCTGCCCCTCCCTGTCTTTCTCCCTTTCCTCCTTTTCCTCTCCTCTACCTCTTCCTCCTTTTTCGAATCCTCCCCCTCTCCTTCTTTCCTCCCCTTCCTCTCTCCTCATCTTCCCCAGTCTCCTCCTCTTTTCCCTCTCCATCATCTCCTCTCCTAGAATCCACTTACCCCCATCCACCAATCCCAGGAAGATCTTCATGTCTATCTATCCACTGTCTCCCTGGTTGCGGCTCTTACTTTGGGGTCAGAACAGCCATGGGCAAGGAAGGACCAAGTCTATCTCCCAGACCCTCTGGTTGCCTCAACCAGACTCCACTGAGCCCTGCTCTTCCCTCCCAGACACTGGCCACCGCAGTTGTTCAGCTGTACCTGGCGGTGCCCCCTGGAGCTGAGCGCTGGACCAAGGAGCATTGTGGGGCTGTGTGCTTCGTGAAGGATAACCCCCAGAAATCCTACTTCATCCGCCTTTATAGCCCTCAGGTGATCCCTGCCCCCTACTGCACATGCAAACCCATTTTCAACCTGCAAACCTAGGTCTGTGTCCATAGCCCTGAACCCTCAGGCAGGTCAATGAACCACTGGGCCCCAGAACCAAAGACTTCATTCAGACATCAAACTCTGGTTTGCCCTTCTCGGTCTGCAATGGCTGACCCTGGAGTCTCCATGTAAATGTCTGTACCCTCCACATATTAGGATACCACCTCAGTCTAATGTGTCCCACGAACTAAAAAATGAGTAACTATATTTTCACCGGAGACTCAAATCTACTCTAAATTCAACATTTTGGGCCCCAAAAATTCCCCATCAAAACTCCTGAACTACAGATGTTTACTTAGCTCTGAAATCATAAATCTGTTCCCGAAATCCCAAACCTAAATATGCCATTGAGACTGGAGCTCCAAATCTACCCTTTTAACTCCATAGCATGGATTCCAGAATGCCTGTCTGTTGGGGGTTTGTAAGCCCCCAACCTGAACTCTGCAGGCACATACCCCACATTCACCCTTCTAAGCCCATAAAGGTGAACCAGCATAACCACATCAGGATCCCAGAGCCATGAAGTACTAACTGAACTCCTAAGCCATAACTCTGTTCCACAAACCTCAGATTACACCTATGTTGGCTGAAGCCCCCTCCCCCCAAACTTCCAAGTCTGTATATCCAAACCTCAAATCTCAACCCCAACTCCCAACACTGGAGCCCTGCCTGCCCAAATGAAGGGGGAATGTGGGATGGAGTATAGGATGGCCTCAGTTTCTCAGGACTGAAGTCCAAAACCCTCAAATTCAAGCCCCCAAATCCCACATCTATGGCCACAAACCCCAAATCCAAATTCCTTACTGTGGTGTCCGACTCCCATACTGTAACAAATCTCTCCGCATCTGACCCCTAGACACCCGACTCTTGGATGCTAAATTGGAAATATCCAAATCAGATCCTGGGGTCCCAAATGTGGACACCATGCTCCCTACCCAGATAACAGAGACTTGCCACCCAGGGCATGTCTCAGTGCCATTGTGTTCCCCACCTCTCCAGGCAGGCCGGCTGCTCTGGGAGCAGGAGCTGTACTCACAACTGGTTTACTCCACTCCTACCCCCTTCTTCCACACCTTTGCTGGAGATGTAAGTGACCACCCAACCCCTGGACCTCAGTTGGGGTGTGGGGGAAGATGGAAAATGTATGGGGGGCTTGGAAGGCTGCTGACCCTGAGGTGTGCACAGGACTGCCAAGTGGGGCTGAACTTTGCAAACGAGGGCGAGGCCAAGGCCTTCCAGACCCTGGTGCAGGAGAAGATACAAAAAAGGAATCAGAGGCAAAGTGGAGGTGAGTGCAAGAGTGAGGTGCTGTAAAAGCCCCTCTCATGGTTCTGGTTCCTAGTCTACCTGTCTCTCCACAGACAGACGCCATCTACCCCCACCACCAGCACCAGCCAATGAAGGTGAGTCCTTTAGTGTAAGTAGGAGTAATAAGGGGCTAGCCCAGGAACTTGTGACAGGATTGTCAGAGCTCTCTACCCATTCCATTTTCCCAGAGAGAAGAGGAGGGCTCCCACCCCTGCCCCCGCCCCCAAGTGGAGACCAAGGGGGTGAGTGCTAATTCTTCTTTGGACAGGAAGGTGGGGAGTATGTGGGTGGATGAGTAATTTGGTGGGTGCATAGACAAGTGGGTGAATGAATGGGTGGATAGTTGGATGGATGTATGGGTGGATGTAATGGTGGTGGATAGATGGTTCAGTGAGGGAATGAATTGATGGGAGGATCAAAATAGGGATAGATATATAGATGCATAGGCGAATTGGTATGTGGATAAGTGGATGAATGGATAGAGGGATGATTGAGTAAATTAAAGAATGAGTGAATGATTGAATGAACTAAATAGTTAAACAAATGAAAAAAAGTGACATAAAATTTCAATCAGCCCTGGCTGGTGTGGCTCAGTAGATTGAGCACTGGTCTCAGATCGAAAGGTTGTCGGTTTGATTCCTGGTCAGGGCACGCATTGCCTATGTTTTGGGCCAGGTCTCCAATTGGCGGCATGCAAGAAGCAACCGGTTTTTTACACATTGCTGTTTCTCTCCCCTTCTTTCCCTTCTTTCCCCCATGCTCTAAAAATTAATAAGTAAAATCTTTAAAAATTTTTCAATCAGCAAAGAAAGCAATGATTGAATGAATGAATCAGTGAACAAATAATTTAACACATTAGTTAGTTAATGAGCTAGTGAATAAATGAGTCACTACTTAAGTGATAAGCATGAGTGAATGAACAAATGAATGAGTGAATAAAATATATGAATGGTTTGTGGGAACTGCCCATCTACTTCTCCATAACCCCTCCCTGGATCACTCACCTACTACCTCTGTGACCATCAAACACACCCACAGATTTCCTTAGCAGTCTTCCTGTCTCTTGCCCCTATGCTTTGGTTGGTAGGTAAATGGGTCAATGGTTTAGTCACCCTATTTTCCCCACAGGCCCAGCAGCTGGCCCACCATCCCTGGGGCTAGTAACAGTGGACATCCAGAACCCAGATATCACAAGTTCAAGATACCGTGGGCTCCCCGCACCTGGGCCTAGCCCAGCTGATAAGAAACGCTCTGGGAAGAAAAAGATCAGAAAAGCTGATATTGGTGCACCTTGTGGATTCAAGTGAGAACCTTTCTCCAGCAGGCCCACAGACCCCTGGGAGGGAAGCAGATGAACAGGTGGACAGGGGGAGAGCTAAGTGGATGGAAGGATGGGCAGATGGATGGGTGGACACGAGTGGACGGGTGGGTGGGTACAAGGCCAAAACTAGGGAGAGGCAAGTGAGGCATGAAGGCTGCAAAATTTACAGAGACAGTCAGTTTCAGGGTCATGCAAGTGCAATTCATGACTCTGAGAGTGAGTGCCTCCTTAAATTTTGAACCCTAGGCATCTTACTTGTCTCACTCTGGTCCTAACCTGGGTGGGCTGATAGATGGATAGATGGGTGGGTAGATGAATAGATGGATGAATGAAATGAATAAATGAATGGGTGGGTTGGAGAATAAATGGATAAGTGGTTGGATGGATAGATGGATAGGTAAATGGGAAGTGGGTAGATAGAAGGATGGGTGAGTGAATGAGTGAGTGTGTGGACAGATGGATATATAGGCTGATTGGTTCACAGACAAGAACCAATCTGGATGGTTGCGGATGGATAGGTGGCCAGATATGTGGATGAATGAACTGTTCAATGGATAAACGGACAGAAGTATGTGGTTGAATGGGGACAAATGAGTGGATGGATGGAAACATGGGCACATGGGTAGATGGATAGGTGGGTGGACAAGTGTGTGAGAGGACAGATTGGTGGACAAATGGGTAAACAGATGTGTGTGGGCAAATAAGTGGAGAGACAAATATATGACAAATCAGTGGTCTTCAGGTGAATGTGTTTGGCTAGGTGGACAAATGAATGGATGGATAGACAGTGGGAAAAGGGATGAAATGGACAGATGGGAACCACAAACTATGGACCCCTTCTAATTCATAACTACTGCTCTCATTCATTCACTCATCCATTCACTTATGGCTCCTTTAATTAATTCTGGCCCTTCAGAGTCCCACTTGGCTGGAAAGGGCAGGAGGGCTTACTAGGAAGGGAGGGAAGGAAAGGCAGTGGGGCTTTACTGGGGTCTCCTCATCTTCCCTAGACATGTCAGCCATGTAGGATGGGACCCCCAGAATGGATTTGACGTGAGTAACTCCAAAGTTCCCTGGACCCCATTTGACTTTCACCTACCCTTCCACAGTCCAGCAATCAGACCTACTCCCAGACCCCACCCTTCCCACACTCCTTCAGATCCCTCTCTGGGGTCGATGCAGTGATAACACATACCCCTTCCCTCCCCACCTTATTCACCCACCCTGCCCCTGACTTTTTCCTCCTGGGCAGGTGAACAACCTAGACCCAGATCTGCGGAGCCTGTTTTCTAGAGCGGGAATCAGTGAGGCCCAGCTCACTGATGCTGAGACCTCCAAACTTATCTATGACTTCATTGAGGATCAGGGCGGGCTGGAAGCTGTGAGGAATCAGATGAGGCGCCAGGGTGAGTCCCTCCTTCTAGACACCTGCTTCTTCTCCAACCCTGGTAGCTGACTTCCAAAAGATACACCAGTTGCTCAGTCCTTATGGAAACCTCTCTACTGCTTGAATCGGGAGTTGGTCAGTTGGGTACCTATTTTACAAATGAGAGAAACAGGCTTGGAAGAAAAGTATAATAATAGCTGTGTTATTTCCCCTCCTCAGAACCGCTTCCACCGCCCCCACCGCCATCTCGAGGAGGGAACCAGCCTCCCCGGCCCCCTTCTGTGGGGAGTAACAAGGGTCGTTCTGGTCCACTGCCCCCTGTACCTTTCGGAGGTGCACCACCCCCACCAACTCCCCGGGGACCCCCACTTCCAGGACGAGGGGGCCCTCCACCACCACCCCCTCCAGCCACAGGACGTTCTGGGCCACCACCCCCTCCACCCCCTGGAGTTGGGGGTTCACCCCTGCCACCACCACCACCACCGCCGCCGCCGCCGCCGCCACCACCACCACCCAGCTCTGGGGATGGACCAGTTCCTCCCCCAGGCCCTCCTTCTCTGGGGCCTTTGGGGGGCCTGGCCCCTGCTGGAGGTCGGGGGGCTCTTTTGGATCAAATCCGACAGGGAATTCAGCTGAACAAGGTGAGGCCAGCAGGATGAAGGACTGGGGGTCTGGGACTCTGGGGTGTACTGTGCAAGTCAGAATGTTATTATGGTGCTGGGGCTGAGACTGATGGGGGTCCCAGGCTTTTGGGGTTCAGGGATAGGGTTGGGAGGTTAACGCAGAGAGGTGGGCTTGGAGCCTTGAAGGGGACTGGAAAGGGTGGGGAGTAGTGCTCTCATAGACTCTGAGCCCTCCGTGCTGTACCCTGCTTGCTGCAGACCCCTGGGGCCTCAGAGAGTTCAGCACTGCAGCCACCACCTCAGAGCTCCGAGGGGCTGGTGGGTGCCCTGATGCATGTAATGCAGAAGAGAAGCAGAGTCATTCATTCCTCAGGTGAGAGTCTGCCCTTCCTTGCCACCTGAGAACTGCCCTCTCTGAAGCCCATCCTGCCAGGACGGTGGCCCTGTCTCCCAGAGCTAGTATTGGCCCCCAAACAACCCCAACAGCCTCCATCAGTAGTAACATTAGCCCCATCTGTTGATGGTAGTGATAACAGGAATCTTGTATCAGTCTCCTTTTTGACAATGTTAACATTGTCATTATGTAGCAATACTATAATTAACTCTGTCTTCGACAATAATGTTAACATTAATGACAAGCTATGTCCACACTATTAACATTAATCCTGTTTGTTCAGTAGTGTTAACATTAGCTCACTATGTGATGATAATATTAAAAAGAATCCCATCTTTGACAGGAATATTAACCCTAACTCCATACATCAACAGATTAACACTAACTCATTAAGATAATATTGGAACTAATTCCATCTTTTTACAATAATGTTAACAGGAATCCCCTAGTGTGTCAACAATATTGTCAATTATGTGAGGATAATATGAAACTCAACCTGCTATGTGACAATAATATAATTAACTCCAACTTTGATAATACTATTAACATGAACCCCAGAGCGCGTTCACAAGATTAACACAAATCCATTATATGACAACATTGTAATGAGCCTCATATCTTTTGACACTGATATGATCATCCACACCATTATGTGTCAACAATATTGATGTTAACCCACTATGAAACAATAATATTGTAATTTACTCCACTATTGGTAATAATATTTCAATTCACCCCAGCCCTGGCCAGGTAGCTCTGTTGGTTAGCGCGTTGTCCCCATATGCCCAAGGTTGTGGGTTCCATCCCTGGTCAGGGCACACACATACAAGAATCAACCAATGAATGCATAAATAAGGGGAACAACAAATAGATGGTTTTCTCTCTCTTTCTCGTTCTGTCTTCTTCTCTCTCTAAAAATTAATAAATAAAAGTAAAATAAACAAATAGCCCTGGCTGGTGTGGCTCAGAGGATTGAGCAGTGGCTTGCAAACCACAGGGTCACCAGTTCAATTCCCAGTCAGGGCACCTGCCTGGGTTGCGGGCCGGGTTCCCTGGTTGGAGTTGTGCGAGAGGCAGGCTACCCATGTGTCTTTCTCACAGTGGTGTTTCTCTCTCTTCCTCCCTCCCTTCCTCTCTCTCTAAAAAGTAAATACATAAAAATTTAAACAAACAAATAAATAAATTCACGTGACAAACCTGTTCATGTTCATCTTTTGTGTAACAATAATATCCCAACTAAGCACACATTCTTGACAGTAATATTAACTCCAACTCCAACTAGAACCCAGACCCCAACTATAATCTCTATCTTGTCCCAAACAGGAACCCTGTTTCTCCCTCCTTTGAGGGGGCCCCATCTTTATCTAATGCATAGGCCCCAGATCTGATTTCCTAGCAGGAAACCTCAGCCCCCCGGGACCCTGAGACCCAACTTCTCAGACCCTGGGAAACCTCCTCTCCAGGGCTTATGAACCCTCCCGCTTACCTGAGTTCCACTCTTTCTATCCCTCTCTAGACGAAGGGGAGGACCAGGCTGGAGATGACGATGAGGATGATGAATGGGACGATTAAGTGGCCACCATCCCCACCTGTTCTGCACCTGATCCACAGGCAGCTGCTGCTTGCTGCCTTCCTTTCTCGGCTTCCAGGCCCCCAAGGCTCATTTCTTCCCCACCAACCCCTCCAGTGCTGTTATCTCTGACTGGCCCCCAGTTGCCTTAGCAATGGCGCTTTTTATACAAAATTTCTCAGTTCTCAGTCAAGGATTTTAAAACAAAAATAAAATAACCATCTTTTTGTTTCTCTAAATTTCAGTTAATTTATATTTCAAATGTGGGTATTTGGGGTCCTTTTCTCCCAAAGTCCCTTTTATTCATCTGTCTCCTTTCATTTACTGAGCTTTATACATATACATTCATTTATTCACTTGTTTGCTCAGTCATTCACCCTGTATTTCTTTGTTTCCTTGTGCCGTTTTTTTCTTTTTTCTTTTGTTAACTTTAATTGTTGTTCAAGTACAGTTTTCTGTCTTTTACTCCCATCCCAGCCCACCCGCCAGTGCTCCCCACCTCCCTCCCATTTCCACTCCCCTAGTTTTTTGTCCACGTGTCCTTCATACTTGTTCCTGCAAACCCTTCCCCCTTTCCCCTGAAATTCCCTCCCCTCTCCCCTCTGGTCCCTGTCAGCCTGTTCTCTATATGTGTCGCTTTCTTGGTTTTAGCAAACATGTATTGCCAGGCACTACTTTAGAGTCTGGGGATAAAGCAGTAGAAAAAAATCAACAAAAATTCTTGCCTTAGTGGGGCTGACATTCTAAAGAGGAGACAGACAAGAAAGAATCAAATAGAAACAAAAGATAGTTATATATCATAAATGCTACCTGCTAAGGGGAAATGACATTCAGATAAAGTGTTTAGGGAAAGCCACTTGGAGGGAAAGTGACAGTTATGCTGAACCTAAAGAGAGACAAGTCACCTGGCTGGTGTAGCTCAGTGGATTGAGCGCGGGCCTGCGAACCAGACAATCGCGGTTCGATTCCAAGTCAGGGCACATTCCTGGGTTGCAGGCCGGTTCCCTGCAGGCCAATTCCCAGCAGGGGATGCATGAAAGGCAACCATACATTGATGTTTCTCTCGCTCTCTCCTTCCCTTCCACTCTAAAGATAAATAAATAAAATTTAAAAAAAGAGAGACAAGTCAACCAGGTGAATATTTGGGGGAGGGGCATTCCAGGCAGCGGGAACAGCTAGTGCAAAGGCCCTGAAGTGGGGAAAAGCTTGGCGTGAGGCTGGGTGTGGTGAATGAATGGGAGAGTCATTTATTCATTCACTTATTTATTTAAAAAAAAACTGTTCAATCCACACAATACTAGTCAAGAGAGTTCTCGATGGTCAGATTTCCCAACTCTCCATGCACACAATTCACATAGGATCCTAATGGGCAGAACCCCCTCTCAGTATTAAAATTGGGTTCTGCCCAATTCCCAGTGTAAACTAAGTCTCGGCCAATGGCAATGGAAGAGGCAAAGACTAATCAAAATAGATCTGCTCTAGAACCTGGACGAGACACCACACCTCTGAGTCTTAGTTTCCTTATCTCTACAGTGAGAGTGACAATATGTAACAGATTGCCACCGGGATCCTACTGGGTCACCCCTCCTTCTCCTCCAAGACTTGCTCTCCAGAAAAAAAGAGCAACTCGAAACTGTCCCTGGTATTTAAAGCATTTCCTATGAAGTAATTAGAAATTGTTGTACATTAAAGCCTAGAATCAAGGTGTCTGCGCCTTTGTATTTCTGAAATCTGGTGGATTAAAGGTCTCAGAGAGCCTACCTTTAGAGAAGGAGGAGGGGAGAAAGACCAAGGTGAGAGAGATTCCAGAGAGGGCAGGCTTCTTTCATCTGCAAGAGCAGTAGAAGGAATTTGGAACCATTGGGGTGCAGGTTGGGGGGTTAGTGGAAGAAGGCAGTGGGGGCAGCTAGGGTAGTGAGGTTGCAGGTATGGGGAATGGGAGCTGGCTTTGCCCCTTAAGGGGTATAGCTGGAGGAGCTGGAGAAGGAGGGAGTCTCAGGTTCCGTTGAATTCTTTTACTATTCTTCACTCCCCACTCCACTTCTCACCCCACTCAGGCCAGGCCCTCAGAACAAGCGCTGACTCGGAAGGTCTTGTCATACTACTTACCCCCTCCCAACTCACCCCCTCAACCCCCATGAAGCCCTAGAAATCCAGTGTTCTGGGACCCCTTGGACAGGCTTTGTTTTAGAAAAGACCTTACATCACACTACCTCTGAATACCCCCAGTAACCCTGGCTAAGGGCAGGTACAGGCCTGGAGTAAAAGAATTGACTATGGACAAGTTGCTTAACTTCTCTGAGCCTCAGTTTGTTCAGTCTTTTTAAAAAATATTTTATTAATTTATTTTTAGAAAGGGGGAAGGGAAGGAGAAAGAAAGGAAGAGAAACGTCAATGTGTGGTTGCCTCTCACACGCGTCCCACTGGGGGCCTGATCTGGCCTGCAACCCAGGCACCTGCCCTGACCGGGAATCAAATCAGTGACCCCTTGGTTTGCAGGCAAGTGCTCAATCCACTGAGCCATACCAGCCAGAGCAGTTTTCTCCGTCTTTAAAATGAGGATGAAAATGCTTATGTCATACATAGACTGTAGCCAGAATTAAAGTAAATGCAGATCTAAGTAAGTGCCTGGCTCCTTGTAGGCATCTGTGAACATTCCTGCTGCTGATGTTATTATTGGCTGTCACCGATCCTGAGTCGCCATTAATTACAAAATACATGATTATTTTATGTATCACTAAGAAAGACAAAAATAGTACTGCCAATTGAATTATATGACCCAGCAGTGCTTTTAAGAGATGAAGCCTGATTTCAGAGATGTTAAAAAATTGAATGCTTCTGGTGCCCTGCCTGGCTATGCTGTTCTTTAACCTGTGTTCTGGTTCCACCTGTATATTTGCTGGTGAAAAGTCACTCCACCAATCACCCGTGGTCTGTGTACTCTCTGTATGTGTGCTACACTCCAATATGAGGTTTACATTAAAACAGGTGAAACTTGTGCAGCTTGGAGCAGATAAAACCCTGTTTTGGTTCTAGCACTAGACTAGGCAAGGTACACACTAGGCACTAAAGTAATGCTGAATGAACAGACAAATGGCTCGGAGTAGGACAGAGTAATAAGAGGGAGGTCTCCTGAAAAGGTGCTAGTGCTTTTGAAAGATTCATTACCATGTGAGCGGGAGAGCCCACTCCAAGGTCGCTCATCTCAGGTTTTGCAGATAAAGAATCTGCCTCAATCCACACAATTTAGTTTATGGAGGAGTTGTGATTTGAACTCAGGTCACCAGACTACCAGAAATGTAGGCCTTTACCAACTCTCCTATATTGTTTGGGGAGGGCCAAGGGATACTCCCCTCAAAACCCCACATCACTCCTCCAGGTTCAAACAGAAAGAGGTCATGCTTTGATACATCCAATAAGGGATTAATATCTAAAATTTATAAAGAACACATACAACTCAATACCAATAAACCCAACAATCCAATTTAAAAATAGGTGGAGGACCTGAATAGACATGTCTCCAAAGAGTACATATGAATAGCCAATAGACGTAAGATGTTCAACATCACTAATCATGAGAGAAATGCAAAGTAAAACCACAATATCATCCCATACCTGTCAGAATGGCTATTATCCATAAGCCAACAAACAATAGGTGTTAGCCAGGATGTAGAGAAAAGGGAACCCTGGTGCACTGTTTAGTGGGAATGCAGATTGGTGTAGCCACTATGAAAAACAGTATGGAGGGTCCTCAAAAAATGGCTATTGTAAATTGTGCTGCTATGAACATTGTGGTGCATAGGTTCTTTGATATTGATGTTTTGGGATTCTTGGGATATAATCCTAGCAGTGGAATTGCTGGGTCAAAAGGCAGGTCGATTTTTATTTTTCTGAGAAAATTCCATACTGTTTAAAGCATTATGCTGAGTGAAATAGGCCAGGCATTGAAAAAGACAAATACCATATGATCTCACCTTTAACAGGAAGCTAAACAACAAAACAAACAAGCAAACAGAATAAAAACAAAGACGCTGAAATAGAGAACAAGCGGGCACCGACCAGAGGGGAGAGGGAAGGGAATTTAAGGGGAAAAATGAGGAGGGATTTTGAGGAACAAGTATGAAAGACACAGGGATGAGGACTGGGGGGTGGAAATGAGAGGGAGGTGGGGAGACGGGGCAGGGGGGGCTGGGATCGGAGAAATAGACAAAAAACTGTACTTGAAAAATAACTAAATAAAATTTTTTTAAAAAAGGAAAAAGAAATGGAACTGCCTACTACTCAGCGATTCCACTTCTGATATGTACCAGAGGAACCCAAAACACTAATTCAAAAGAATAAATGCACCTTGATGTCCATTTGCAGCATTATTTACAATAGCCCAGCTATGGAAGCAACCCACGTGCCAATTAATAAACAAGTGGATAAAGAAGTGGTGGTACATATATACAATGAAATATTACTCAGCCACAAAAAGATTAAACCTTACCATTTGTGACAGCATGGATGGACCTAGAGGGTATTATGCTAAGTGAAATAAGTCAATCAGAGAAAGACAAATACTATATGATTTCACTTATATTTGTAATCTAAAGAACAAAATAAGTGAACAAACAAAATTGAAACAGACTCATAGATGCAGAGACCAGACTGAAGATTGCCAGAGGGGAAGGGGCTTGAGGAACAGGATGAAAAAGTGAAGGAATTGATAAGTATAAATAGGTAGTTACAAAATAGTCATGGGGATGTAAAGTACAGCATAGAGACTGTGGTCAATAATATTGTAATAACTATGTGTGGTGCCAAGTGGACACAGGAAATATCGGGGGAAGCACTTTGTGAGGTGTATGATTGTCTGACCACTGTGCTGTACACCTGAAACTAATACAAAATAATATCGAATGTAAACTGTAATAAAAACCTAGATATTTTTATGTGTATAAATAGAATATTTACTTTGGACATGTATATATAGAAAAAACTGGAAAGGAATGGGGAAACATTGTGTTTAGGGAGTTTTTTCCTTTTAAAATTCCTTTAACAATATATTAAAATATTAATTTTTTAAAAGGTCATGCTTTAAACCACTCTTGTGGGTTGGACAGATCTCTTGGACACCTGGGAATGGGAGGGTCCTGCCTGCCCCAGGAGACTGGGGACATGTGAGGACTAACATTGGACTCTGTTCTAGAAGGAATAAGGGAGAGAAGGGGAATCCATGGTGGGACTTATGCTGCTGACTGTTCCACTCACGGCAAGGAGGGGCTGTCAGTTCTCCAAACAGCTCACAGCTGGACTGACAAGCAGACAGACTAACCATGTGGTTAACTGTATAACTGTTTGGTTGACTACTTAACTCATGGACTGACAAGGAGAGGGGCAGTTTCAGGAACTGACAGTGAGTTTTCCCGATGCTGTGTGGTACTGAATACCTCACAATTACAGCCTGCCTGGGACTAACTGGGGCTGGTAGTCTGACAGTGTAGAAGACCAGAAGCTTCCTGAGGGATTGACATGCTGGCTAATTCCTGACCCAAGGTTGGCAGGATGCTGTGTATGGATGATGATTGCTAGGAATCGCACCTAGCCCAAGGGAGTGTCTGGATGCTACTGCTGCCTAATGATATGTAAAGGAGTGTTACCCTGAGGGGATTTCAGGCTAACCAATGGACAGATCTATGGCTCTCTGATAGGCACCCTGATAGACAGCTGTCTGCCTTGACCAAATCACAGCATGCTTGACAGACCATGTGCTCAGTTGGATGCTGAGTACGGCTACCTGGCTGACTGACAATATGAGGGGCAGACAGAATGAGCCACAAGCCAACTGACCAACTGAAAGTGCATCGTAGCTGCCTGACTCTATAGCTGTACTATGTTAGAGTCACAGCTGCCCTGATGATTTAGAGCACAGGTGGCAAACACAAGGCCTGTGGGCCGAATCTGGCCCTCCACCTTGTATTATCCATCCTGGCACCTTGTTTCTACCTGGCAGCAGTGCCGAGCTCTCGCTTAACTGTTAAGGAGTAGTTACATTTATAACAGTCCTAAAATTACATTCGGCCCCTTTGAAGGCAACTGCAAGGCTGATATGGCTCCCAGTGAAAATGAGTCTGACACACCTGGTTTAGAGGGTACTGTCCAATAGTGGGGGGTATGCCTCCCTGAGAAAGGACAGACTGCTGGCCACTGACAGGTGGTGCAGAGGCTTAATGCTACCTTTAGTTGCTGTGACTATTTGCTCTGAGGGAATAAACTATCTGATCATGGTGGGAGCCGTTGACAAGTGATGGTGGATAGTGTGACTGCCTGACAGGGCTACAGGAGATGTTGACAATTCCAGCCAGGCCTGACCTAATTGCAACCTGCCTGAGGGCATGGGTGGTGACTGGGGCTTCCTGAGCAGGCATGATATGACTTCCCCAGGGGGGATTCAGAGCAGGTGCCAGGGCAAGGGTAGCAGGAGAAATCCCTACTGGTGTGACTGCTAATGAGGAAAGGATCCTCACAGACAGTGACAGGCTGACTTGACTAGTAGTGTGGCTGTTAGTAAGCACTGCATGTCCGTTTCTAGGGACTTGCCTCTGGCGGGGAGGGCCATGAATGGCTGCTGCTGGTGACTGATGGTGTGAATCGCGGGTGGGGTCTGACCATGCAGTTGTGATGACTGACCCTTTGTGTGATTTGAGTCCGGATGGATTTTGAGACTGAGCAGCAGTCTGGTCCTGGTCTATCATAGGAGGAGTGTCGTGGCCTGCTTGGGGTTAAAATGTGGTGACGGGATGCCTGACGGTGGTAACTGGGGGGTCTGAGAGAACGAAGGATTTCCGCCCCCCAACCCCCTGCCTGGGTCTGGCTGGCTGGCTGACAACGGGATTGGCTAATGGCGTGACAGACACAACGGCGTACCGGCAGGGCACGCAGCAACCTCGGCAGCAGCTTCCGAAGCCACCGCCCAGACACACGCTAGTGTAGCAGCTGGCGAGCACCCGCCTTCGGACAGAGCGGAGTGGCGGGAGGGGTTCAGTCTCAGCTCGCTGGTTGGTCCGCGAGGGCGCCGCTCAAGGTGCGGTGCGGCCAATAGGCTACGCGTTCTCGGCCACGCCCGCGCGAGCTCTCTTCTCGCGAGGCCAGTTAGGCCCGAATGTCGTTAGCCGTGGGGAAAGATGGCGGAAAATTTAAAAGGTGAAGTAGTGGTGGCAGCAGCGCCGGCCTGCTGGCCGGGCTGCGTGGGCTAGAGGGGTAACGTCGCGGGCTCAGGACCCAGGCATCTGAAGCCACGGAGCTGGAAGCCGGAAGCCCAGCACCGAAAAGCTGGGGCTCGGGGAGCGCGGGCCTGGCTCGCGAGGCTGGGCGGGGCTGAGAGGAGGGGGCGCGTGCTTCGGAAGGCGGCGGGCGCGGGGCGAAGTAGGGACTCAGGAGGGGGGCGCGCGCCTTTAAAAGCGACCTGAAGGCGGGCGCGCGCGCACACGGGGGTGGCTGGTCCTCGAGGCCGCGCCCGCGCGCGGGAAAATCAGTCGCCGGTGACCGTTACCGTCTTGTTGTCCACGCGAGATGCCGGAAGGAGAGAGAAGGGAAGGGGACGGACCTCATTTTCAGAGTAGGGTTATAGAGGAATCTTGAGAGAAGGGTATCTCTTCTCAACGTGATGAGGGAAGAGCCTACAGTAGAGAGGACTCCCTTAGGAAGAGGGGCAGGGGCTTCCCGAATGGGAGAGGTAGACTCCCCAAGTATGCAAGGTAAAAGGAGGTGACTTGGTCAGTATGTTAAGGGGTGGGCCCCATTGGGTAAAGAAAGCTGATGGAAGGATGGGTTCCACAAGTGTGGGGGGACCTTGAAGGGACAGGAGATTCCACCTGTGGTCAGTGCAGCACTAGCAGCTGGAGATGTGAGTTGGCAACACTTTAGTGGGGTTTCAAATGCAAGTTCAGGGGTTTGAAAGGGAGAGACGTCATAGGGAGAGGAAGGCGTGGGCACAGGCCCAGTCTCCACTAGGCCTGGCTAGGTGGAAGAGGGGTTAATGCACATGAACAATGTTGAAATAATGTTGTAAAGCTCTTGTACATTTTTTAGCTACATAATGAATGCTAATTTTTTTTTTTTAGCTTTCCCCCTTATTTACAGATGAGGAAATAAAGGCCCAGCAAAATTAAATAACTTGCCCAAGGCCACACAGCTAGGGAGTGACAGGTTCAGAATTTGTATCCAGGGTGTCTAACTTAGAATCTGTGTAGTTAAACTATATCTACACAGTCATCCAGCGCATTTCTTCATGAGTTTAAATGTTTGATTTTTTTTTAATGAGAGTTGGAAAATATTAATAGGATGAGGACTGACTGACCACGTTTGGAATAAGTGTTCTTTAAAATGATCTGATAAAATGGCTTCTAAAGCATGTTAAGAATGTCTTGAATCTTTGATTTAGAAGGCTTTTTTAAAAATCTGTGTCTTGAAAAATGTTGGTAGCCCCAGATACATACATTCCAGATATATTTAGGGGGGTCATTGTCACTGACCTATTACTGTTTGGCCTGTTCCTGAATTTCTTTTGGGCAAGCTTTGCCCTTCACAGAAGTGTGGATGAGGCAGAAAAAGTCAAAATGCAATGTGAAAAAATACACCTTCTGGGGTTAAGGCACCCAGACTAATCATTCAAGGAGTCTTCCTGTGATCTAATACTACTTCACAATCTCATATTCATAATGCTGAAATCTAAAAGACCTGAAAACTTAAGTTTGGCATTATTCAGTGGCAAAACTAGACTATAAATTGGGACTATCCTGTGCCGCTATCTTTCATCTTTATTTCTCCTATTTAATGTGAAAATTCAGACTTTTGCTGCAGAACTATTGAAAGCTACTGACCACACTGGGGGTGTTAGGTAATGTATGGGATATACCCAGAACTACACTTCTAAAAATACAAAAAAAAGTAATAATTCCAAAATACTTCTTCCCTCCGGGATTTCAGATTCAGACCAGTCTTTCCAGTTTGTTTGGTGCCCTGGAGGTTTTAACACCCTACCTATGTATGCCCTGGCATGCAAAGCACCCTACTGAGATGGGATGTTGTTCTCTTCCTTTTTGCAAAGTGGAAGGAGGATTAGGTCCTGAACACCAGGCTGGTTTTGCACGCAGTTTTAGAAATGGTATAGAGGGAATTGGGAGCTCTGGGAATATATTCCTTTAGGACAATCCATACAGCAGATCCCTCTTTGAGGTCTGCTGCTCCAAGGGGTAGCCTTGGATGGTGGTGAGCATTGGGGTTGAAGGAACTGGCACATTTTTATGGTAGAAAGGTCTTAGCATTGGGAAGAGCTGTGGATTAAATTTCACTAAGGCAGTCCTTTGCAAGTCCCAGGAAAGACTTGGGGTGCCCTTTGACCCTAGGCCTTGCCAAGATACCCAGTAATGTTCTTTGTGGACCCCTTGTTCTAGGCTGCAGTGTGTGTTGCAAATCTTCTTGGAATCAACTACAGGACCTGTGCCGCTTGGCCAAGCTCTCATGCCCCGCCCTCGGTATCTCCAAGAGGAACCTCTATGACTTTGAAGTGGAGTACCTGTGTGATTACAAGAAGATCCGCGTGAGTCTGGGGTGATCATGACAGGGCAGGGGTGTCTCGAGCTGGCTTCCTACCTCTTTGCCCTCCACTGTTTGCATTTGATTCCAAAGGGAATTTTCTCCTGATCTTAAAAAAAAAGAGAGATAGTAGGCCTTCTTTTCATCTCTGTCTTACTGATAGGGAAACCAAATGGTTTTCTGAGGGAGGCAGGAGTTAGGATGACTACCCAAATAATTCTCTCCTTCCACCTTCCTAAGAATACAAATCAGCTGTAGTGATCCAGGTGCTGAGCCCTAGGAGTGGGGTGAGGATAGCTAATGGTTATTGAGCACTTTCCTTGTGCAAGGCATTTCCCCTCAGAGACTTACTGAATCACCCCAACAACACTGAAATGGGAACTGTTATCATGGCCAGAGGAGATAATGGCAGCATAGTTAAGAGAACAGACTGGAGGCAGCATACCTGGGTTTAAATCCTGGTCATGTAACCCCCAAGATATTTATGCAAATTCTCTGTACTTTATTTTTTTCATCTGTAAAATGGGGATACTTAGTAGTATCTATCTCATGTAGAGATATGAGGATTAAAGTAGTTAATACTTGTAAGCTGCTTAGAACAGCACATGCTACATAATGAATGCTAAATTTTTTTTTTTTAGCTTTTCCCCTTATTTACAGATGAGGAAATAAAGGGCCAGCAAAGGCCACACAGCTAGGGAGTGACAGGTTCGGAATTTGTATCCAGGGTGTCTAACTTAGAATCTGTGTAGTTAAACTGTATGCTGTAGTCTCCTCTCAGCAAGAAAAGGCCCCTCTAGCTGCTGTGTGGAGAACTATTGGATCAGGGATCAAGGGTGGAAACAAGAGGACCAGTGAAGAGGCTACTGTTGCACTCCAGGAGTGCTGACTGTTGGAAGTGGTTGGGTTCTGGATGTTGTCTGAAGGTGGGACTGACAGGATTTGCTGAGGGCAGATGTGAGGAGTTTTAGAGAAGGGAGTCAAGGATGAGTCCAAGAGTTGGGGCCTGAACACCTAGCAGGAGGGAGCTGATGATGGGGAAGACAGAAAAGAGAGTAGGTTTAGGAGATTAAATTAATAGTTGTAATTTAGACAGATAGTATAAATAAAGCAGGATTTAAACCTAGTGATCCTGTCACCATGGGCTTTAGAGCCCATGCTTTTTAACCAATGCACGGAATCATTCCAGAAAGCGTGGGGGGAGTGGTTTGGGTATTATCCATTAGTTTGGGGATGGAAGTCCCATGAGGGTTGGCCCAAGGGTCTCACCACTTATGGTGGCCCCTGTCCCTCTTCTCCCTCCAACAGGAACAGGAGTATTACCTAGTAAAATGGCGTGGATACCCAGAGTCAGAGAGCACCTGGGAGCCACGGCAGAATCTCAAGTGTATACGCATTCTCAAGCAGTTCCACAAGGACTTAGAACAAGAGTTGCTCCGGCGGCACCACCGGTCAAAGCCACCCCGGCATCTGGACCCAAGCTTGGCCAGCTACCTGGTGCAGAAGGCCAAGCAGAGGCGGGCACTCCAACTTTGGGAGCAGGAGCTCAATGCCAAGCGCAACCATCTGGGACGCATCACTGTGGAGAATGAGGTGGATCTGGATGGTCCCCCTCGGGCCTTTGTATACATCAATGAGTACCGTGTTGGTGAGGGCATCACCCTTAACCAAGTGGCCGTGGGCTGTGAGTGCCAGGACTGCCTGTGGGCACCCACTGGAGGCTGCTGCCCTGGGGCATCACTGCACAAGTTTGCCTACAATGACCAGGGCCAGGTGCGGCTGCGAGCTGGGCAGCCCATCTATGAGTGCAACTCCCGTTGCCGCTGTGGCTATGACTGCCCCAACCGTGTGGTACAGAAGGGCATCCGCTATAACCTCTGTATCTTCCGCACGGATGATGGACGTGGCTGGGGCGTCCGCACACTGGAGAAGATCCGCAAGAACAGCTTCGTCATGGAGTACGTGGGAGAGGTAGGGAGACAGGACCATGCGTGTGTGCGGCTCTTCCCACTTTGTGTTCCCACTGTGTGCGCTCAGCTCTTGTCACGGTGTGCCTGCAACTTCCCTGCTTTTCCTGTGGTAAAGGTGGTGGGGGGTGTTTACCCAAGTTCTAGGAATATCCTGGCAGGGGAGAGTATTCTAAGCTGGGAGTTAAAAGCACATTGAAACACTTCCTGACTGGGTTGATTTCATAAGGGTACCTATCGAAGAGGAGAATGGGAACTGAAATACAGGCAGTGTTCCTTTTTTTTTTTTCAGTGTATGTGCTACTGAAGGGAGCATAGGCAGGCAGTTTTTCTTTTAATGGGTCTTGTGGTCTGCACAGTGTTGCGTCACCTGAAAAGGCACTTCTCTTCTCATTTTACAAGGGTCCAGCTTATTGCTAAGCAGCATCTTCCCAGAAAGATCACCTTTTACTAATCTGCACAAAAGGAACACAGCCTGGAGTAGGACATAGACCTGCCTTGTGGAGGTTGGCTGCTTCCTCTTCTAGACTTGCAGGACACTGGAAAGACCAGCAATCTGCAAGTCTTAGTGTCTTTGCATGTTGGAAGTCTGTTTGCTTCTGTAACAGTCTAGCGTGGGTGTCTGGGTAGTAAATATCCTGCTACACAGCAGCCTGGCTACTTAGGCTCTTTCCTTCTTATGTCTTTGCCATGCCTGAGTGCCTTGCCTGATAAGTGGGCCAAGAATGGGGGAGATGGGAAGGTTTCTAACAGGCCAGGCCTAGACACAGTGCATATCATTTCTGTCCATATGCACTGGCTGGAACCAAGTCACTGGCCTTACCTCCATGCAGGGGAGGCTGAGAAGTGGGATTAGCCATGTGCACAGGTGGAAAACAAGGGATTTGGGTGACTAACTGGCAAGTGGCTGCAACTTCAAGTGTCACGTTCAAAGGTGGGAGGCAGTGGGTATTTGGGGAGGGGCAGTTCTTTGTTATGTATGATCATCTGATGCATTGAGGCACATTTTACATCTCCGGACCATTTAAATCCATGACTGGACCCTGTCATGATGACAACCCCAAATTCCTCCATATTTCCACAGGTTTCTTAGGGGTTGCTGTGGTTGGGAAGTGACAGAAATTGGCATAAGGGATCTACCCTGGAGGATGTCCACACTGTAGTAATGACACTAATGAGGAGGAGAGGCTCCTACTTTAACTAACTCTAAAGTAGAGAGGGTCACAGCCCTGGGGGTTTGAGATGATCTGGAGGCACAGCAGTCTACACTGCAGAAAACCCTGACAATCTGGATGAGGAGATGTCCACACCCCAGATAATCCAGGTGGTCTGGTGGAGGAAATGTCCACATACAAAAGAACCTGACAGTCTGGAAGAAGGAGGAGGTGGCCATACCCCAGAGAGATCCTGACAATGTGCAGGAAGAGGTATCCATATCCCAGAGTGACCTAGAGGGTGAAAGCAAGATATCCACACTGCAGAGGACCCTGGTGGTCTGCCTTAGAGTGTCCACTCCCACACTGCCCTGACAGTCAGGAAAAAGAAGTGTCCTCACCCCAGAGGGATCATGACAGTCTAAAGGAGATCAGGTTTACAGTCTGGAGGACGTGTCTACACCCTCAGTGTACTGACACCCTGGAGGAAGTGTCTAGACCTCAGATAGATGCTAACAGTGGGGAGGAGATCTTAACACCTCAGAGGATGTCACCGTTCTGGAGGAGGATATGTGCACACTCCAGAGCGTCTGATGGTCTGGAATGTCCTGACTGCACAGGAGCCCGGCAGTCCTAGGGGAAGTCCAACACAGGTTGTATCTCTAGCCTCACTCTACTGTCCTGACAATCTGGAGGAAAGGCTGTCTACAACACAGAGGATCCTGGGGCAAAGAGAAGGAAGACTACACAGCCTTTAGGTACCCCAAAGTCTCCTGGGCCGGGGTACTTTTCTGGCTGGTCCTCCTTTGTGACCTTACTTTTCTATGCTGTTAAAACATTGGGGTTTTCAGGGACTCTGGTCCTACTCTGCACACATTCACTCTGAACTATATCTTAGCCTTCTTCCTGCTACATTCAGCAACTTGCAGGTTCCCCTCCAATACCCTCAAACCTGTGGGACGTCCTGATGGCAACAGAGGCCAGACTAATCTTCCACCTCCCTATGAGTAGGCAGCATGGAAAAATGGGCAGGAGGGTGGACCCTGGAGCCTGGCTGCCTGAGGTTGAATCCCAGCTCTACCACTCAGCAGCAGTCACTTCACCTCCTTGTGTTTTAGTTTCCTAATCTGTAGAATGGGAATGATACGTGCACCTACCTCATACATGTGTTATGAGAACTAAATAAGTCATCATGTGTGAAGCACTCAAACACTGTTCTGTCTCATATACAGTAAGTCTATTCATTGTAAGCCATTACATGCCAAGATTCAAAAAAACCAGAAGTTTTTTGTGATCCATTTGGCTATAAAACCTAATTGGGCTTGATTGGGCCTATGTAGTCTTTTTATCCTACTTGGTATGAATATTCACAAATTTCATTGTAGAAATATTAATTTACTTGACTGGGTGGTACTGTCTCAAACACTACCTATTGTTATATAATTGAGGGCACACACCCCATACAATCTGGACAAGACTTTCACTGTCCTACCTCTACACCAACAGTCCTTTAACAGGAGCTGCCCTTGTCTTGCTTTTGCACCTTTCCACCTTCTGTCAGAACATCTCCTCCACCCTCACCCAACAGAGAACGATAGCCTGTTTCATCCATTCTAAAACACATTTCATGTTTTAATAGCTCTGAAGTGACGATGAGTCTCAATTAGTTTAATTAAAAGGGTGTATCATTTAATAAGCAGCAATTTTTTCTTTCTTGGGAAAGGGCACATAAAATAAAGGGAGCATCTTAAATTTTGACAAGATCCAGGACTCATAACCCCTCTTAACATTGCTTGGTTCCTAACTAAAACAAAAACAAACACCTTTCATATCCCTCATCTTGTTGAATCTTTACAGCAGCTCCTGTCTGGCTGGGATTATTGTCATTGTCCTTCCCATTCTGTAGGTGAGAAAACTGAGGCCTAGAGCAGTATAGTAAAGTGCTCAGAGTCATCAAGCTAGTCAAGTGGGTAAAAGGAAAGGCCAAAGTGTCTAAAATTGGTGCCCCGCCAAAATGTAATGGAGTTTTTTGTTTTCTGGGGGTTTTTTTTGTTTGTTTTTTTCAGCTGAGCAAACAGGCGCAGGGAGAGAATATTCTGGAACCTTTATCAGGGAGGGATCAGAGCAGCAACCATACTTTGAGTGTTCTGGTTCTTGTTCATGTCAACAAGCTGCCAGCTTATAGTCCATCCATCTTACCCAGTCATTCTAGAGAGTTGCTAGGGAGCAGAGGACATGGACTGATTTGTTCCTGAGTTCTCAGGGTGGCCCAGCCCTTACAGAGTGCCACTGAAAAGAAGATAGCAGGAACGGTTTGTGCCCTGGAGGGCTTGCAGTGTGACTCATTCCCGATGAGACTGGGGAGCAGGTAGGGGCAGAACTGGCAGGAAGATGAGATTGGGGCCCAGGTAGGGGCAGAACTGGCACGACGATGAGACCGGGGCGGTTGTGGGGCATTCCCTCTGGTTGGGGAGGGGCTGAAAGGAAAAAGCCAGCTCAGATACCATCCAGTGAGCTCTGAGCCCACCAGACATTGCCCTTTAATCCCAGGGGTTCAGAGAGGTTGTGGTGGGAGATTCAGGAAGGCTGAATAGAGAAGTGACATCTGGAGCTGATGCCACAAGACTGCACATTCTCCAGAGGGAGACTGGCCTTGGTGTCCTCCTCCTCAGAATGCTTCTGTGCCTCCTGTTGTATCCCTCAGGACAGAGCCCCCACTCTTCAACCTGGTGTCAAAGCCCTTCACAATCTGCAGCTTGCTTTAGATGGTGTCTCTCTTTCTCATTGCCCCTTAAACTCTAAGCACTGTGGATGTCTGAGTCCATCTGTCTGTCACAAAACTGACCCATGAAGGGTAGTACTGGGCCTGGTCCCTGTGACTCCCCCCTAAACTGATCCCTGAGGTCCAGGACCAAGCTTGGTTCCTGTGTTGTCTTTCCCAGCCAATTGTGACCCCTGAGAACAGGGACCCAGCCTGGTCCTTGTGTCTTCTCCAGTAGCTACTGACTTCTGAGTGCTAGGACCAGGCACAGGGTAAGCCTCATAAAAATCCACTGAATGAATGAGTGAATAAATAAACAAAAACTTGGGGTATAGAGGAGCCAGGTTCCTGAAGGAATAGTTGAAGTATGGGGCAGTGAGCATGTGACCTGAGGGATAAATCTTGGTCTTCTGAAGGTGTTGCTCAGCTTTTGACAGGGAGCAGAGGTTAGATGATGGTATAAGAGGCAAGGAGGCAACAGGACACTAGTGTGGCCATCCTGACTGAAGAAAACAGTGGTGAAGGCTAGAACGAGAGATCTGAAAGTAGAAACAGCATGGTTACTAGCTGGCATGAGGTTGAGCAAGGAAGGAGGCTGGGGTGGATCCAGTGTCAGGAGGGGGCTGGTGATGGGCAGTGGGTCTCCAACAAAAGGAGAGAAGAGGAGGAAGGGAGAGTGTCTGAGTTTTCTACAGGACCACTTCTGGACAGAGGTTAGATTTCTGGGCTAGAAAGAAAAAAAGGTAATTTCTTAAGAATTTGCTATATGTTGTACACCATGTGGAGAATCAGATAAGCCTGGTCTGGAGGAATTCTGGGCTGAAGTGTGGGCAGTCTTGGGTACTGGCGGACTCTCACTGAGAGACTGGCATGGTCAGGATTACCAGAAGGCTGTGGTTGGCCCCAAGGGGAAGAGGGAACTTGAAGGATGGAGAGGAGAGATCGGGTTGGGCAGGGTTGGGGTGGAGAATCCATCTACAGCATTTGGGAAGCAAGGACAGGTCAGGGCTAGGATGGTAGAGCAGCTTCAAGTTTACTAGGCCAGCAGGGGACCCAGCCAGGAAGAGAAGCCTCGGGGCTGAGGGAGGGGTTCCTTCTCTAGTTCTAGTCTCCTTTCATCTTCTGTGTTTTTGGCATCAGCCTCTTGTTTGCATCTGAGAATCTCAGGGATCTGGGTCTTATTTCTGGACCTGGGTCTTTCATATTTAGCTTCTGTCAGTGTTTCTCACTTTCTGCCTCTGGCTCTCCTGAGTCTCCTATTCAGTCTCCCTTTCTGCACCAGCCCAGGGCTCTGCTCAGTCTCTGTGTCCTTTTCATTACTGTGTACATGGTTCTGCACTGGTTCTCTTGTGCTAGGTCCTGCAATGCCTCAGGCCCTCTTGCCCTGGATAAATCAGCCTCTCCTTGTCTCCCCTGTTCTACTATCCCCTCTCTCTTGAGCCCTGGGTCTTTTTCTTTCTTGCCCTTGATTTGGGTCTATGTCTCACTATGCTCTCTCATGATGGAGGTATATCTGTGTCTTTCTGTCTGTCTGTCTGTCTGACTACTGTCTTATTACTGGACCTTGTGGCCAGCCTCTGCCTACCATTGAGAGACTTCCTAGACCATCCAGAGGCCTGAAGAGGGATGGGTGGTGGGCAGCTGAGACCCAGCCCCCTAAGAAGGGCTGACAGACCCTGTGCTTCACTGCCTCCTGTGTGTACATGCCTGCCAGCCACATGGGTGGGGGTACCTTCCTGTTCACTTGTTCTCCTCCTGGGGGGTGAGGCACTGTGCTTGCTTTCCTGAGCCTTCTTGGCCAATTCCCCCTCCCCCATGACCCTCTCCCCAGATCATTACCTCAGAGGAGGCGGAGCGGCGGGGCCAGATTTACGACCGCCAGGGTGCCACATACCTCTTCGACCTGGACTACGTGGAGGATGTGTACACCGTGGATGCCGCCTATTACGGCAACATCTCCCACTTTGTCAACCACAGTGTGGGTATCCTGCAGGCGGGTGGGGGTAGGGAGGAGCAGGCTGGGCCCCTCCTTACCCTCCTGCTATTCTTTTTCTCCCAGTGTGATCCCAACCTCCAGGTGTACAACGTCTTCATAGACAACCTTGATGAGCGGCTACCCCGCATTGCTTTCTTTGCCACAAGAACCATCTGGGCAGGCGAGGAGCTCACTTTTGATTACAACATGCAAGGTGGGGGTGTCAAGGGACTGGGGGCAGGGGCACACAGTGACATGGGACACAAGGACCTCTCCCCAAGGAGGATTTTTTGTTTTGTTTTGTTTTTTATTTTTTAAGATTAAAAAATTTTTTTATTTATAGAGGGGAAGGTGGGGAGAAAGAGAGGGAGAAAAACATCAATGTGTGGTTGCGTCTCGCGTGTCCCCTACCAGGGACCTGGCCCACAACCCAGCCATGTGTCCTGACTGGGAATTGAACCAGGGACCCTTTGATTCACAGGCTGGCACTCAATCCACTGAGCCGCATCAGCTAGGGCCCCAAGGAGCTTTAAGATGCTCTTTCTGACTCCATTCTCCCATCTGGACTTATGGACCCCTGCCTACTTTTGGGGGGGGTCTCCTCATTCCTAACCCTTGGACCAACTTCTCCCAGTACTCCTGGGGGAGGAGGACGTTTGGCTCAAGAGTTATAATTATACTTCTCCTGATTCCAATCTTGTCTGAAATATCCGCAGTCCCCCAACCCTACTCACTCCTAACTTTTTTTAGCTTTCCTCTGTCCAAGCTGCTGGATACCCTGTGGCACAGGTGCACAAGGCCTGTGGGCCAAATGCAGCCCTCCACCTTGTTTTATCAGCCTGGCACCTTGTTTTTACCCAGTGGCAGCACCGAGCTCCTTGGCCCTAGTTAAGTAGTTACATTTATACAGCCTGAAGTTACATTTGGTACTTTGAAGGCAACTGCAAGGCTGATGTGGCCCCTGGTGAAAATGAGTTTGACACCCTTGCCCTATGGCCTCCAACCAGTCCCCTACTTGACAATCTAGCCACCTCTGAGACACTCAAGAGGGTTTCTTTGGCAGGAGAGTTCAGATACCCCTCTGATGTCTAGGTGAGCTTTCATTCCCAGACCTCTGCCTAATGTTACCCTCCTGGTTCTTGCAGACAACCCTCTGCTCCCCGCAACCCCCAGTCCCTTGCCATCTTCCTAACACTTCAGCACCTTCCAGTGCTAAGCCCTGGCCCTAGTCCCAAACTACCAATTCCATGACCCCCTCCTGACCCACATCCCAGACCTGCTCCCATCCCCCAAGATCCCTGGGTCTCACGGTAAAGGGGCAGTGGGACACTTCACCTAGGCCTTCTAACAAGTCCCCTCCCCCTCCCACCCTCCCTGGCTGTGTGACTCCACAGTGGACCCCGTGGACATGGAGAGCACCCGCATGGACTCCAACTTTGGCCTGGCCGTGCTCCCTGGCTCCCCCAAGAAGCGGGTCCGTATTGAATGCAAGTGTGGGACTGAATCCTGCCGCAAATACCTCTTCTAGCCCTTCGAAGTCTGAGACCAGACTGACTGTGGGGCCTAAAGCCACTCATCCCATCCACCCGCTACCCACTTGCCCTCCAGTTGAGGAATGACTGCCAGGGCCTCCTCCTGTCTGCCTCTACCTGCCCTATGCTCAGGGTTGCGGTGAGGACTGATTTCCAGAAATCCCCTCTCCCAGTCCCATTTCCATCCATGGGTTGCACTTACAACCCCTTGCCCACCTTGAGAAGAAATTGATTAAAATCAGGAGTTTCTGAAATTAGGATTCATGGCCTGTCAATGGAGGTCCAAGGGGTAAGCCCCAGCTGCAGAATAAAAAGGAGATTATGTACCTGCTTCTGCCTGGAGCTTGAGGGGTCTGTTGCAGGCCCTCTCCTTACTGCTCCAAGAGTGTGGAAGCCGCCCCAGGGCAGGCTGACACAAGAGCTCAGACTTCCCAGCCCACTTGGTGAAAGAAATGGGGTTTGCAGGGCTAGGGACTGGATTCTGCTTATGCTCATATGTAGGCCGTGTGTCCAAGAAGTAGATGCCTTCATACTCCTGGAAGGAGAGTGGATGCCCATGGCCCACTGGCCAGTAAGAGCAAGGCAGTCCTGACTCTCCAAGCCCTTAAGGTGGGCTGGGATTGAGCTCTGCCCATGAGGTGCACAGAAGGCACCTGGGAGCCCTGTTGGCGAATGATGACTGCTGGGACTAAGAGTTGGAACCAAGACCTAGGTAGGCTGTAGATAGCACTTAGGACAAAAATGTGCATTGATGGGGTGGTGATGAGGTGCCAGGCACTGAGCCAAGCACCTGGCTCACATAGATTGTCTCAGGGAAGCCTTGAAAACTGTGGAGGTGGATCCTAGGAAAGGGCCCATATGGCAAGAGGCCAAGTACAGTCTCAAAAGTTACCTGCCCACAGATGTACAGAAGACGAAGGCTCTGATGGCTGCCTCACTCCTTGCTTCCCCTGTGAGGTTTTCTCCAGGAAGCCTTCCCTGACTACCTGTGCCCAGAGTGCCCCTCTGTGAGACTGTGCCCTGCCACCAGATCTGTGTGGCTGTCTGTGTGTCCGTGCTCCTTGACCCTAGACTGACTTTCAGGCATGGACTGAATCTGCTTTTTCTGTTGTATATTCCTTGGCCCCACCCAGCCTGGGGTGGGCATCAATAAAGTGAGTTGTTGACTGAACAAACCAAGGTGTGGGATTGAAGACCTCATGTAGGTGGGGACTTCGGATATGAGAGTCTGGGAGCTGGGGTACCCAGGGGCATGTTCCTTAAACCTCAGCCATTTGACTAGCATACCTCCCATAGCACCATCCACTTGCACCATCATCTACCTAACATCTTGATCTACAAATAAGCTTGCTTTATACTTAAATTTTAAAATGCACTGAAAATGCAAACTAAATCCATTGATGTCTAAATGGGCAAACCATTATCACTTGCCACAAACAAAAATGACTCAAGAAATAAATATAATAGAAATACAAAAACATGATACAATTGTAGCTGGACCCTCCCAGCTCTTAGATGCTTTCAACCCAGAGCCTGCCTACTCGACTCAAAGAAAAGTCTGCTTTTATTGTATTTACATTTTCTGCAAATATTTATTGAGCACCTAATATGGACCAGGGTATATGAAGTGGAGAACAAGGAGATAATATTTCCAATATAAGTTTTCATCATCCCTCAACCTAAACCTGAACTTGTGCCTTTTGTTTTTGCTCAGAGACCTCACACTAACAGATTCCCAAAGATCTCAAAGACTTGACACACAGGTAACAGAATCCTAAACAGCTTAGAGACTTCCCCACAGAGCACCTAGGACACAGGCCTCCAAATAGCTCATAGGCCATATACCCTGGGTATTGACCCCAGACCTCAGAGACCACAATTGGGATACACATCTCTATACAGCTTCGAGATCTTGTACCTGGACACAGGCCCTGACTAACACAGGCTGCACTGAAACACAAAGAGGTCTGAAGCCTAAATGCTGTCTCCTACACTGGGATCTGGACTCAAAGCACATGGAACTTTCTGGGATAGAAATGAACAAACATCTCAAAGACCTCACAACCTGGGATACTGCTACTTGAGTTATTCAGTCTTCATACCCTGGTCATCAATTCCCAGACTGCTTGGAACCCTCACATCCTGGAACAGACCCCCAAACAGCTGAGATATCACACCCCAGGTATAGCCCAAACACCTGAGTCCTCACACCCAACCACAGATCCCTAAATGATTCCAAAACCTTACACCTTGGACGCCTTACACCTTGGTCCCCAGATCGCTCAGAGACATCCTGAAAAACAGAACACTAAACATCCTAGAGATCTCACCCCCTAGAATGTGGTGCCACAAACAACTCAGAGCCTCAAGTCTTAGATACAGACCCCAAAGAGCTTAGAGATCTTGTGGCCCAGAAATACCCTGTTCAGAGCATTCCAACCCTGGGGACCATCTATGTGCAACAGCTCAGAGACCTCACACCTTCTGACTACAGACCCCCAACAATGTTCAGAGACTTGAGAACCAAGGTTACAGACCCACCAATTCCTCAGAAAACTTAACTGGGAGAGAGATGGTCAGACAGTTCAGAGACCCCTTTACCCTGAGCTCATACTGTACCCAAGAGCTCCCAAATTCCACACTCGGGAATGCAAGCCCTAAACCAGCTCAGAGACTTCATGTTCTTGACACAGATTCCTGTTCAGAGATGTCATGTACTGGACACAGGCTTCCTAAAAATAACTCAGAGCCTCCATATACTGAGGCAGATCCCCAAACAGCTCAGGCCTTAGTTCATGGAAGAGCTTAAAGACCTGAAAATCGACATGAACCCTCCACATAGTCTATGTAGTTTAGAGACTATACCCAATTTACAGATCCCAAATGTTTCTGAGATCACACAAACTGGACACAGACCCCAAACAGCTTATAAACCTCACAGCCTGGGCTCAAGTCCCCAAATAGCTCAGAATCTTCACACTCTAAGCATAGACCTCCTAATGTTTTAGAAATACCACACCCTGGACTCAGACCTCAGAACCATTCATGGAACTCACTCTTTGTGCTCATATCCAGAAAGATTTCAGACACATGACACTCATGGACACATATCACCAAACAGCCTAGAAACTTCTCATTCTGTGCAGTCTGCCACTGACAGCATAGAGACCTCACAACTGGGACAAAGACCACAACAGCTTAGGGACCTCACTTGTGGACATAGGCTCTTGGACCATTCAGAGAACTTCTAACCTGGGGGACAGACACATAAACAGCTCAGAGACAGCACATCTAGCTACATATGACCACATGGCTTAAGTACTTCACATTATGGGACAGAAACCCTCAGAGGGTTCATTAACCTCACAGTCTGGAAGTCAGACCCATAGGTTTTCCAGACCCCATACATTAGATATACAATGCTAAAATGCTCTGAGTTAACAAAACTTACACCCTAGGACATGGCTTAGAGACATACTTGCCCCTAAACACCTGAGAGACATCATAAATTGGTAACAACTCCAAACTATTCAGAGACCTCAAATGCTGGAAACAGACTCCTCAGTAAATCAGGGGCCTCATACCCTGGAGCGCAGACTCCCTCAGTAGAACTGCCTGCCCTTGGAAACACACCCCAACAGTTAGGAACCTCACCAGCAAGGGATATGTAGATCAGAGATCTCACGTTCTGGGATACACACCTCAGAGGTCTGAAACAATAGAATGACATCAAACTCGGGAAACAGATTCTGAAACTGCTCTGAAAAATCCAAGGACCAAAGTCAGAACATTATAGAGAACTCATTCCCTAGGACACGGGCTCAAATCCGTTCACAGGGGTGACACCCTGAGCACACTCAAACACATCAGAGTCCTCATCTGAGGGCTGTGGGCCCTCACACCTGAAAGGAGAGACTTGTAAGTAGTTCAGAGACATCATATTCTGCATAGAGACCACCATAGCATTGAGAGATTTTACACACCAAACAAAGACCCCCAAACAGCTCAGAAAACTAACTGGGGCATATGTTCATGTATACACACACCTTTTGGAAGCCTGGAACAAATACCTAAGGAGTCAGATATATCATACCCTGGGACTGAGACCTCCCAAGGGGAACAGACTTTCATACATGAAAATATACTCCAAAAAGGTCAGGGAACTCTCAAACCAAAAGAGCTCAGGGACCGTGTATTCTAGGACAATCACCCAAACATCTTAGTGAACTCACCCTTGGAATGTAGTCCAGAAAAAGCTTAGAACCGTTGAATCCAGGATTCAGAAATTCTTCTGAGACTTAGAGTATAGATCCCAAAATATAATTCAGAGAATTAATTGCTGGATACAGAACATCAAATAATTCAGAGACCTCAAATCATGGGACATACACACCCAAACGGATCAGGGACCTCACATCCTGGACATACACTGACAAACAGCAGGGATCTCACACCCTGAGACACACACACACACACACACACACACACACACACACAGCTCAGAGAATTAAAATTCCAGGAAATACATGCCCCAAAAGAACAGACCTCACATCCTGTGACATACACACAAAAATATCAACCACACATACTAAGATATACCCCCACAAATATTTCTGAGAAATAGCATCCAGGGACATATACCCACAAACAGATCATAGACCTCAATCCCTGTGACATATGCACATAAAAAAATCAGACCCCTCACATGCCAGAACATATACCCATGAACACATCAGAGTACTCATACCCTGGGAAATAAACTAAATGGATCAGGGACCTCACACACTGAGACCTACACCCACAAAGAGACCAGAGATTCAAATTGTGAGATATAAACCTAAAACACCTCAGAGATCTCACATGTTGGGACAAAGAAAGGTCAAAACCTAGCAATTTGGGACACACAGCCACAGACAGATCAGAGACCACACACTGTTGACAAACATGCAAGAACAGACCATCACAACCTGAGACTACAACCACAAGGGATCAGACATCTCACATCCTGATGTACACTCACAAACAAATCTGATACCTCGGGACACAGACACTCAAATTCATAAGAAACTTCACACCCTTGGATGTACACCCACAGATGGCAGAGCTTACAAGTTGGAAAGACACATAGAATTAGATGAAAGCCCGCTCTCATCCTGGGACATTAACCCAAAAAGAAGTCAGAGAACTCAGGTCTTAGTACATACAGCCGGGATCACAACAGAGACCACCTGCAAAACCTCAGAGCACACACCATGGCGTCCGTATTCGCAAAGGGATCCAGACCTTCAACATACACCAAAATAGACCAGAGAGATGCACACTCTAGGAAATACACTTCAGAATCCTGGGAGATACATCCATAAAGAGATTAGAGCTCTGGTTGGTGTGGTTCAGTGGACTGAGCGCAGGCCTGTGAACCAAAAGGTCTCCTGTTTGATTCCCAGTCAGTGTACATGCCTGGGTTGTGTGTGGGCTGGGTTGGGGGAATGTAAGAGGCAACCAGTCCATGTTTCTCTCACACATCGATGTTTCTCTCCCTCTCTTTCTATCTCTTTGAAAATAAAGAAAATAAAATAAAAGTTTAAAAAAAGAGATTAGAGACCTCAAACCCTGGGATATACCCACACAAGCAGATCAGAAACCACATACCCTGGGACATATACCCCAAAACAGTTGGAGATGTCCTATCCAGGTACAAACAGCAAGAAACAAATCAGATACCTCACAAGCTTGAAAATACACATTAGGAGATTAGAGATATCAATCCTGGGACATATAGTGACAAAATGTTTACATGCTGGGAAATATGCACAGAAACAATTCAGAAAACTCACATCCTTGGACACATACCCTCAAAGAGATCACAGGCATAAATTCTGCAAGACATACCCACAAACCATTCACAAACATTGCATCCTGGAACATTCAATGACAAACAAATCAGAGGCTTCTTATCTGAAGACTGCTTACCCACAAAAAGAGTAAAGATAACAGATCCTGAGATAAACACCCGGAAACATGTCAGATAAAATCCTGGGAAGATGGCCATAAACAGATCAGACACTCACTGACAAAATACACACAGAGTGGAGACACATTCTGGAACAAACATCCACAAACAGCTCAGAAAAATCATACATGTTGGAAAACACACCCACAAAACCCTCAGACACTTCACATCCTTAGACATACACCAAGCGATCTGACACCTCAAAAGCCTACAAATCACACGTGGAAACATACTGGCCTTCACACATACAGGAATACACTCATAAACAGATCAGAGGGCTCACGTCCTGAGGTGTACACGGGCAAAAAGATTAGTGACTTTGCAGCCAGGATATACACCCACACATAGGTCAGAGACCTCACATCCTGGATCATACAAAATGAACAGATAAAAGACTTCAAATCCCTCACCAAACATCCACAATTAAGTGAGATACTCTACGTGCTGAACATTACACCCAGAAAACACACCAGATGGCAGGCATGACATCTTGCGGCATAGTCCATAAAGAGATTAGAGGATTCAGCATTTTAGCTTCAAATCTCTCTTTCTCTGATTTCTGCTTCTGCCATCACATCACTTTTTGTGACTCTACTTTCATCACTGCATGTCCCTCCCCATCTCAACATATAGAGTCACTTAGTCTTTTCCAATCTTGCAGTTTCTGCCTTTCTCCTATAATGACCCTTGTGATTAGAGTGGACTCTCATAGATAATCCAGAATAACTGCCAATCTCAGGATGCTGACCTACTACATATCTGCAAAGTCCTCTTTTCCAGGTAAGACAACATATTAACAAGTTCCAAGAATGGGGTAAGGACATATTTGGTGATCCATTATGTGCAAACAGAATGTACATGCACTAAAAAAAAAAAAATCCCATCCTGGGATATACACCCATGAAGGCTCAAAGACTTCATATCTGAAGTCACACACTTCCAAAGAGATCAGAGACCTTCCACACTGGGACATATGTTACAAATGATGAGGGAGCCACACATTCTGGGACATTTACCAAAGAATGCTTAGAGTCTTCACACTCTGGGAATTAAACCACAAAGACATAAGAGAACTTACTTTCTGGAACATACACCCACTAACGGCCAGGGACCCACATTCAAAGACCTCCAAACAGGCTAGAATGCTGACTCTGGAACATACACAAAGAACAGGAAAAAGCCCTCATTCTCTGACATACATACACAAACAGATCAGGGATCTCACAAATGGCATTAATAACCAACTAGAGAACAGACCTCATATCATTTACAAATGCACCCAAGGAGATGACCCACTCATATATGTGACATACACACAGTCAGATAAAATAACTGATCTGATAAATACAACCCAAACCACACCAGATACCTCCAATCCTGCAGCATGAACCAACAAAGGGGTTACAACCTTCGCATGCCGTAAATACAGCTGATAAATACAGACACCTGAAATCTTGGAGTGTGCAGACTCAAGGAGATCAGACAGCTCAGATCCTGGGATACACACCCACGAACAGAGATCCTCCTAGAAACAACATGCACAGAAATATACCCAGAAACATATCAGAGAGCTGTCAGTGTGAAACACACACCCACAATCAGATCAGAGGCCTCATCTCCTAAAACATACAACCAGAATGAGCTCAGAAATCTCACATCAGATAAGAATTTCATTTCATGGCATACATTCCAGGAAACAAATAAAAATGCTTGCAAATATTCACGCAAGATATCAGACATCTGACAACCTGGAACATACTCCCACAGAGAGCTCAGACTTCACACTCTGCGCTATACAGTCACAAAAGGTCAGAGGCCTCACACCCTAGGACATGCACCAAGGAAGAGAGATCAGAGCACTCACCTCCTGGGAAGATGCTTTCCAACAACTCAGAGACCTCACACCCTTGTTCATTCACCAGTGAAAAAATCAGACTCTTCACACTATTAGACAAGTACCCACAAGCTGATGAGGAAATTCCTACATGGGACATACACCCTGCTTCACATCCTGCTTCCTTCACCAGCAAACACACCAGAGGGAAACGTATCAGCAAACATGTCTCATGAACACCACGAGACAGACACAAAGAAACAGGACAGGAAATCTTACATCCTGGGATATAAATCCAGAAATGGATCAGGGGTTCCAAGCGAAGGAAAATATACCCACAAAGAGCTCTGAATCCTTACACCATGAACATATACACGTCAGCAGTTCATAGAACTCACATCCTGGAATGTGAATACAAAAATAGTATAGAGACTTCCTCTCCTGGCACTTATGCCCTCAAACAGCTGGGCCCATAAGTTCTGGGATGCACACGATCAAAGAGATCAGAGACCTCACACCCTGGTTCATACACCTGCACACAGATCCAGGCCCCCACCATCAGACACACACTCACAAACAAATGTGGAGTTCACATCCTGGGATGTGCACCAACAGCCATATAGTGACATTGCAACCTGAGACATTACAGTATTTTCTTTTTTAAAAAAGACTTTATTTATTTATTTTTAGACAGAGGGAAAGAGAGGGAGAGAAACATCAATGTGTGATTACTTCTCACATGCCCCCCACTGAGGAGGACCTGGCCTACAACCCAGGCGTTTGCAACTGATCTGGGAACCGATCTGGGAACAAACTGGGAACTGAACTGCCGACACTTTGGTTCACAGGCCGGCGATCTATCCACTGACCCACACCAGCCAGGGCCATCTCCCCTCCCTTCTTCCCTTCCCTCCCCTCTCCCCTTCCCTCCCCTCTCCTCTTCCCTCCCCTCTCCTCTTCCTCCACTCCCCACCTCCCTCTCCCTTCTAGAGTTCCTAGGGGAGAATCCAGTTCCTATAGGACACCTGCATTCCTGAGCTCATGGGCCCTTCCTCCATCTTCAAAGTTAGCAGTGTTTCACCTTCAAATCTTTCTCTCTTTACCCATCTTGTCTCTTCAACATCTGCTTATGTCACATCACATCACCTTTTCTGACTCTGCTTCTGTCACTATGTTATGTTCTCTGACTGTTACCTTCATGCCTCCCTCATATAAGGACACTTGTGATGACAGTGGGCCTACCTAGATAATCTAGGACAATTTCCTCATCCCAGGATGCTTTACTTAATTGCATATGCAAAGTCTCTTTTTCCATGTAATTTAACATAGTCATAGGTTCCAGGTATTAGGAAGTAAACATCTTTGGGGTGCTATTATTCAGCCACCAGAGACATACATGGACAAATAGCTCCCAGACTTCACATTCTGAGTCATCTACTTTCAAAAAGATGAACATTTTCCGCCCACTAACATAAATCCTAAAAGAACAGAGACACAAATGCTCAGAGTCCTTAATCACTTGCAATTAAACTCACGAACACATAAGAGAACGCATCATCTGCAAAACACACACACACAAATTGCAGAGCGAAACACATTCTTAGACATAAACCCACAAACATGTCATACCTCACAAACCTGGAGGGGGATGGGGGGGAATAGAACAAATGTAATGGCATAATCAATAAAAAAGTTAAAAAAAAACTTGGAGATGTAACAGCAAATTGAATGGACCTTACACCCTTGATAAACCCACACAAAGAGATTAGACACTCACATACAGATCAGAGACTTCACCTGAGAAATACAACCCAAAAGAGATCACAGGTCTCAAATCTTGCAACATGAAACTACGAATAGGTTAGAGACTTTACATGCAGGAAATACACCCAGAATAAGTATGAAGACCTGACATCTTAAAACACATCCACAAACAGATCACAGACCTCACAACCTGATACCTTCAAACAAATCAGAGACCTCAAATTCAGCACTATGCATCCACAATCAAGTCAGAGACCTCATATGCTAGGAAAAACAGCCAGAAACTTTATCAGAGGCCTGAGATCTTGCAATAGACACTCATGGCTTATATTCTGGAATATACTCCCAAACAGGTCAGAGGTTTCAAACCAAGGGAAATGACCCACTAATAGCTCAATTACTGCACAGCCTGGGCATATACACCTTCAGATCAGGTAAGTATATATAAACATAGATGCAGATACAGATTTAGATGTAGATATAGATATAAAGGCATAGATACATATATGTCAACCAACAAATCAGAAATCTCACATGCTTGGAAATATTCCCCCCAAACCTGAGAGATCTGACAGCCTGGAATATGCACACCACAACAGGTCACAGAGTTCACATTCTGGGATGTACATCCACCAAGAGTCAGAGGCCAAATGTTTCCTGAGGCATGCTGAAAGCAAACAGATGAGAGAAGTCAGATCCTGGAAGAATACAGGTCAGAGACTTCACACTCTGGTTCACTGAGCAGCGAACACAGCAGACATTTCACAGGTACCAGACACTACCTACAAACAGATCAGGGAGTCACATCCTGAGATATATACCAACAAAGAGATTACAGATTTCACGACCTAGACATGTAGCCACCAGCAGATCAGAGACTTCAAACACCACAGATCGTTCAGAGCCTTCACACCATGTGACATACAGCATCAAACAAATCTGGGAGCTGAAATCCTGAGGTATGTACCCACGAACAGATTAAAGACCACACAACTCACAAAAGACCTGTACCATGTATTCACAAACAGATCAGAAACCTCAAATCTTGGAAAATAACCCTCCTGGCAGATGAAAGAACTCACAACCTGGGATGTACAACCATAAAATGTGAGAAACAACATTCTGGGACATAAACACGCAAGTGATCAGAGACCTTAAATTGTGGTAATTAAACACACAATGAGATCAGAGACCTTACATCCTGGTATATGTACCCAAAACAGGTTAGAAATGTCATCTTCTGGACACCCAAAAGGATCAGAGACCTCACATCCTGGGACATACACCCACATACAGCTCACACAACCTGGGACAAATACTGGCAAACAGATAGGGTCCCTTATACCCTAGGACATATATGCACAACCAGATGAGAACACACACCCTTGACAAGTACATACAAACAGATCAGAGACTTCCATTCTGTGATGTACAACCTCACAGCCTGAGATATACACACAGAATAGACCAGAGCACTCAAACCCTTCAATACACACCACCACCAACTGCGTGACCTCACCTACCAGGGAACACTCTCAAACAAGCAAGGTCCTCTCAAATTGGGACATACTGCTCAAATGAGAGAAGAGATCTCATATTCTAGCAATATACCTGCAAATAAACAAGAGGCCTTGTACCATAAGATGTACAATCTCCCACAGGTGAGAGACCTTGCATGTTTGGAAACTCACATTGTAGAACATGTACCCTTGAAAAGATCTGAAACACCATATCATAGGACATAAGCACTTATAATGGATCAGTGATGTCAAACTCCAGGAATTAAATCTATAAACTAATCATACCCAGATTTTTTAAGTACACCCATGTCAGAGACTTCACATTTTGGGACATACACTGACAAAAAGGTCCTAAACCTCATATCCTGGTAAATAAACCCCCAAACAGATCAGAGACCTTACACCATTGGGACACAAACCCAAAAAGACTGGTGGACCTCACAGACTGAGATATATACCCACAAACAAGTAAGAGACCTCACACCCAGGTTCATACAACTACAAACTTATTAGAGAACTTACTTTCTTGGCATACACCCATGAAAGCCACCTCACACACTGATGATTATAGTGACAAGCAGATCATAGATGTCAAATCCTGGGCCTATCTACACAAACAGATCAGTCACCTCACACTTTGGGACATAGGCCCATAAGCCTATCATGGATCTCCCATTCTGGTGAATACACTCACAGACAGATCAGAGGCCTTTCAAGTGGGACATACAAACACAAAGATGTCAGGGACCTCACACCCTGGGACACAAATGCAGAAACAACCCTAAAATTCTAGGACATACAGCCACAAACACAATGCAGACATCACACCTGGGAATTATAACCACAAAGAGATGAAAGATCTCAAACTCTTGCTACAGCTATGAAAATATTAGACACCTTACATACAGAGAATTCTTACACTAGGAAGGACACCTAGAAACACACCAGAGACCTCACACCCTGGGAAATTATACCCACAAATAGACCTTGAAATACAGCAATGAAGACAGACAGACTCATATACTAGTACACAGCAACAAATGGATCAGAAACCTCACATCCTGGGAAATAAATATACTACCCAACAGATCAGAGACCTACTTTCTAGGTCATATTGCCACAAACGAACTTGAGAACTCATATTATACAAACTCCTCTTCCCCCCAAAAAAACAGATCAGAGACCTCATTGCCTGAGACATACCAACGCAAAATTGTTAGAGAGCTCATACCCTTGATATACACCCATGAAGAGAAACCTCACATCCTGGGACATAAACCTACAAAGAGTTCAGGGAACTTAAATCCCAGGAACTTCATTTTCAAGATCTCATACCCAGAGACACACATTCACAAACACAACAGAGATCTCATACCCTGGGACCTATACCCTCAGACAGAGTAGTCCTCATATCCTGTAATACACAACCAAGAAACAGATCAGAGTACTCACACCCCCAGGAAACACAACCCAAAAAACCTCACAAGCATAATAACCATGAAAAAATATATCCACAAATAACTCAGAGACTTTGTACCTTGGATATCTATCCACAAGCAAGTCAGAGAATTCACATATTGGCACTCACACCCACAAAGAGATCAGAGCTCTAACATCCAGGGACATAAAACCAAAAACAGATCAGAGCCCTTATACCCTGGGACATATATCTACAAACAGCAGAAACCTCACACCCTGGACACACATACTCAAATAGATCAGAGAATTTGTATCCTGTTAGCACATTCCCATGATCAAATCAGAAATCTCTCATCCTGGGAAACAAACACTCAAACAGATCAGAGACTTCATAATCTTTGACACACAAAGAGCTTAGATCCCTCACAACTGGCACATACACCCATGAACAAAGACCTCTATATACTGCAACACACAGCCACAGGCACATCGAGGACCTCACACATTTGGGACATATAACCACAAAAAGCCCAGGAAACGTATACCCTGGAATACACACCTATAAGCAGTTCAGAGAGCTGATACCCTAGGCCACAGATTCTCCCATCCTCAAAATCATTACAGCAATATCTGCACATAGACTCTCAAACACTGCAGAGACTTCACATCTGGGGTCTCAGTGGCCCAAACTGCTGACACCTGACACCCTGAATGCAGATTGTAGTCACCTCTGTGAGGTCTCTTCCTGGGACTTAAACATTCATGCACCTCAAAGAACAAACTAAACTTGTACAGTGCCCTCCCAAGAGTTCATGGCTATGAAACCTGAGACAAAGACTCCCAAACACCTCAATGCCCTCCCTCCCAGAACATGGATTGCCAGAGAGCTCCAAGACTCCCAAGCCTGGCCCCAAGGACAAAGTCTCTTAGAATTAAAAAAGCCTGGAATTAAGAATCCCAAACAGCTATCATCACATTCTGGACATGAACAAAAAACAGCCCAGAATCCCCACACTTTGGGACATAGACTCCCAAACAGTTCAAATGTCTAAAAACCTGGAGATCAAAAAAAGTGAAACACAGAGTACCCAAAATAACCCAATGTGGAAACAAGTCAAAAAACTCAAACATCTTGAACCCTGGATAGAGGCTCTCAAGGATGCTGGGAACACCACAGATTACCCTAAAATGTAGCAGCTTAAAATAACACTAAACATTATTTTTTAATAATATATCTTATTTTTTAAATATATTTTATTGAGTATGCCATTACAGTTGTTCTATTCCCCCCTTCATTCCCCTCCACCCTGCACGCCCTCTCCCCCACCATTCCCCCCCTTTAGTTCATGACCATGTGTCTCAAGTTCTTTAGATTCTATATTTCCCCTACTATTCTTACCCTACCCCTATCTATTTTCTACCTACCATCTATGTGACTTATTTTCTGTAACTTCTCCCCCTTTCTCCTTCTCCCACTCCCCTGTTGCTAACCCTCCATGTGATCTTCATTTCTATGGTTCACTCCTGATCTAGCTGTCCTCTTAATTTGCTTTTGTTTTAGATGTGGTTGTTGATAACTGTGAGTTTGCTGTCCTTTCACTGTTCATCTTTTTTATTTTCTTTTCTGTAGGTAAGTCCCTTTAACATTTCATATAATAAGGGCTTGGTGATGATGAACTCCTTGAATTTGATCTTATCTGAGAAGCACTTTATCTGCCCTTCCATTCTAAATGAAAGCTTTGCTGGATAGAGCAATCTTGGATGTAGGTCTTTGGATTTCATGACTTGGAATACTTCTTTCCAGCCCCTTCTTGCCTGTAGGGTCTCTTTTGAGAAATCCGCTGACAGTCTGATGGGAACTCCTTTGTAGGCAACTGTTCCCTTATCCCTTGCTGCTTCTAGAATTCTCTCCTTTATTTTAATCTTGGGTAATGTAATTATGATGTGCCTTGGTGTGTTCCTCCTTGGGTCCACCTTCTTCGGGACTCTCTGAGCTTCCTGGACTTCCTGGAAGTCTATTTCTTTTGCCAGATTGGGGGAAGTTCTCCTTTATTATTTGTTCAAATACCTTTTCCACTTGTTGCTCTTCCTCTTCCCCTTCTGGTACCCCTTTAATTCGGATGTTGGAACGTTTAAAGATGTCCTGAAGGTTCCTAAGCCTCTCCTCATTTTTTTGAATTCTTGTTTCTTCATTCTTTTCTGTTTGATTGTTTCTTTCTTCCTTCTGGTCCACTCCATTGATTTAAGTCCCAGTTTTATTCCCGTCACTATTGGTTGCCTGTGCATTTCCCTTCATTTCACTTAGTGTAGCCTTCATTTGTTCATCTAATTTGTGACCAAAATCAACCAGTTCTGTGAACATCCTGATCACCAGTGTTTTGAACTGTGCATCTGATAGGTTGGCTATGTCTTGGTCGCTTAGAAGTATTGGCTCTGGGGCTTTGAGCTGTTTTTCTCCTTGAGCCATAATGTTTTGGTCTGTTTGCACCTATTACATATGAGGGGCGGAGCCTTAGGTGTTCACCAGGGCAGGGCAACCCAGTTGCTGGGTTGTGACCCTATATGTGGGGGCAGGGTCAGAGAGGGAGCAATGACGCTTGTTCCTCTCTCTCTCTCTCTCTCTCTCTCTCTCTCTCTCTCTCTCTCTCTCGGATTTCAGTCCCCTCTGCTGCTTCCCCCAAGCAAATTGGGCCCTTCTGGTGCTGGTTCCCAGGTGGGTGGGCTTTTGTACATTGTAGGACCCTGTGGGTCCCTCCAACGAACTCTCCTGTGAGGCTGGGAGCCTCTCCAGGCACCTCAACCCCCGCAAGTTTTTTCTATTGGTACTTTTAGGCTTTATTTCCCTTTGCTGGGGTCCTGGGTTGCGCGGTCTGTCTCACTGCCCTTTTTTTTTGCCTGGTTTATCTGCACGCAAATGTGTGTCCGTGGTCAGCCAACCGCCTTGCACATCTCACTGGGTTTGCTCATTTCCTCCCTGCACCCAGGTCTGCTAACCACCGCCTCTTCCTGCTGCGACCCTTCTCTGCCAGCCACTGACTGCGCCCCTCTTACTGGTCTGAATGAATGGTTCATTGTTGTCGGACTTCGGTACAGTTAAATTTTCTGTCTGTTCTGGTTGTGTTTTTGTTTCTAAATCTTTGTTGTCCTTAAATCTAGTTGTGCAAGGAGGTACAGTATTTCCACCTATGCCTCCATCTTGGCCAGAAGTAAACATTCATTATTTCACACAGTTTTGGAGAATTAGGAATTCAGGAGCAGCTTAGCTGCTTGGTTCTAGCTTTGGGTCTTTCAGGCTGCAGTCATCTGAAGACTTGACTGGGGCTTGAAGCTCTGCTTTCAAGGTAGATCACTCACATGGTTGGCAAGTTAGTGCTGGCTTTTGGCTGGGATGCCTCAGTTCCATGGTTCGTGGATCTATCTCTTCATAGGGCTGCTTGAATGTCTTTATGACATGGTGGCTGGATTCCAATAGAGTGAATGATCCAAGAAAGAGCAAGGCTGGAGCCAAATTCCTTTTAAATTTCCCTCTAAGTAAGCACTACTTTGCTGTATCTCACAAATTTGGTGAGATTTATTTGCATTTTCATTTAGTTCAAATTATTTTTAATTTCTCTTAGGTCTTCCTTGAATCACTGAGGCCCTGAATCCTTCCCCAAAGCCTCTCTCTAGAGCTCAGACTCTGACTCTTGTGTAAATGTACAAACCTGACTCTCTTATAACCAGATTTACAGTTTTCACAAGAGGAACAATGTTTTTTCCCACTGTGCATCCTTGCCTTATGATGAACAGTTTGGTATGTATGTTCTTGAGAGAACAGCTGAAGTAAAATTGTGGGTTTACTAGAGATGGAGACACAATTCTGGAGTGTTTACTCTTTCTTGAACCCAACATACATTTATATTAAATGATATGCCCACATTACTTCTGAGTTCCAAGTGAGACAGAAATTTGGCCTCTGGTCAGAGATGGCATTTACCTGGATCATGTCTCCTCCCCCCAGCCCTGAATTCTGCTTTCAGAGGAATGTGTGATTAGGAGAAAGGGTTGAAATTAGGGGCATAGAGGTGTGTGGGTTGTACATTGCCCTACTGGGAGTTCCAGGCTCTGAAATAGGATCTACCAGGCTCTAAAGTCCATGTGCATTAGGTGTGAACTGGTGGTACTGGGTGTGAACGAGGCCTGAGGAGAGATGGCCTCCCAATGTTCGTCTAAGCAATATCCATCCCAAGAGACAGGGTAACCACTCCAGGGCTGGTGTCAGAAGACACAAGTGCCTCCCTACAAGTGCCTTTCATGAATAGTGTGTCAAGGGAGGCTGTGACTTCCAGAAAAAAGGGCATAACAGAAGTTCTGAAGGAAGTTGCTACCTATACTTCAGGGTCTAGACAACAAACCCAGGGTTGCTGTGACTCCTGTGGAGGAGTTCACAATCAATCATGTGACTCCCACTTCTCATTACCTTTCTGAGATAACATATGGCCAGGGCAGGGGCAGGGTGCCTCAAACACCTCATGCCTGGATTTGGGTACATGATGAGGTCACTCCTTCCTGATATAGCACCCCAAAGAGCTGAGCTCTCAAACACTGGGGCAGAGACCCTGACACAGACCCAAACAACTCTCAGAGAACACAAACCTCAGACAGACTCTCAAACTACTCAAACACTTTATGCCCTAGCCCTCAGAGAACATCTGGGAATATCTAAGGACAGTTTTGGTTGCCACAGCTGGGACCGGGAGGGGCTACTGGCATCTAGTGGGTAGAGATCAAGGGTGCTGCGTGTCACTGACCTTTAGCCAAAGACTTCCCAACAACATACCTACAGTTAAACAAGCTGGGTTTATTACTCATTGCAGTGAGGGAGAGTACTCACCATGAGGAACCATAGGATGTCCTAGTAAGAGGGTGTTTGAGAGAAGAAATTATAGGCTCTGGGTTTCAGCTGAGTGGTCTGGATGAAGATCTAAGGAAGTGGGGAGGCTCACTCTAGATTGGATGATGTCAGAAAGTGTGGGCAATTTTATGATTGGGTGTCTCAATTAATCTTATCTATAGGGAGGGCAGACTGGAGTGAGGATAAAGCTGTGATTGGTAAAGAAGCAGCAGTTGCTCATTTTAACCCAGAGAAGGGTAGGTTTGCTTTCCTGTGGGTGGCATGTGACCTTGTTTTTGTCTGCACTTAGACAACATTGTAAAGTAGTTTTGCTCTGTCTCATTTAATCATGGTTTCTGAGTAACCTTGTCTGGGGTTTAGTATTCTGTGAGACAGTTTATGTCTAACAGGAGAATAACATGGCCTAGCTGTGAGTGCCAGGGCAGCTTCGGGATATTGGCGGATGCCCCCCCTCTTTCTCTTTCCCTCCTTTTCTTTCTTTCTCATTCTAAATATGTTATAGGTTAGATCATGCCCCCCAACATGTATATGCTGAAGTCATAACCCCTCAGAATGTCACCTTATTTGGAAATAGGGTCATTGCAGATACAAGATGAGATCATACTGGAGTAGGGTGGCCTCCTAATCCAACATGACTGGTGTCTTTATTTTTAAAAGGGGGGGACTTGGACACACACACACACACACACACACACACGGAGAATGCCAAGTGAAGATAAAGGCAGATATTGGGGTGATACAGCAGAAGCCGAGACACCTCAGACTGCCAGTAAACCAGAACTAGGAGAGAGGCCTGGAACAGATTCTCCTTCTTAGCCCTCAGAAGGAACCAACCTTGCCAACACCTTGATCTCGGACTTCTAGCTCCAGAATGATGAGAAAATAAATTTCTATTGTTTCAGCTACCTAGTCTGTGGTACACAGACCTAGCAAATGAACACAACAAGCACCAGTGCTCTCCATAACAAAAAAACTTTGAAGTTTGTGGTCCAAAATGTCAGTAGTGCTAAGGCTGAGAAACTCTGCCCTAGGCACAGAACCCACTTACTGACCTGAGTATCTTTGACAGAGATCAATAAGCCTAACTGAGAGTGCACACAGCTATGGACATAGGCGCCCCCCCCAAACTGGTCAGAGGCCTCACACTCTGAACAAGGAAGTCTAAACAGCTCAGAGAAGATATGCCCTAAAGAGACATTCTAACAGGTCAAAGACATTCTCTGGGCTGGAGAGTACCAAGAAGGAAGATCGAGCATCCAGAAGCATTCACCAAATGCTCAGAGACATCACGACATGGGTCAAAGAACGCACAGGAGCTCTGGGTCCACAGAACTCAGACATTTCACATCTTGGACACAGACACCAAACAGGTGAACAACAGCTCAGGACACTAGTATTGTTCATTTCCTGGTTTTAAAATTATACTATGGGAATTGTAAGTTCTTTATCTTAGGGCACAGGTGGCAAACACAAGGCCTGGGGGCTGAATCTAGCCCTCCACCTTGTTTTATCTGGCCCGGCACTTTTGTTTCTACCAGGTGGCAGCACCTAGCTCCTTGCCCCTAGTTAAGGAGTAGTTACATTTGTACAGTCCTAAAATTACATTCTGCCCTTTGAAGGGAACCTCGAGGCTGATGTGGCCCCCAGTGAAAATGAGTCTGACACCCCTGCCTTAGGGGAAGTGAAGCGAAGGGCATACAAGAACCCTCAGTGTAATTTTTTCCATTTTTTCTTTTTCTTTTTTTTTAAATACTTTATTTTTAGAGAGAAGGGAAGGAGAAAGAGTAGGTGAGAAACATCAATGTGTGATTGCCTCCCATGTGTCCCCCACCAGGGACCTGGCCTGCAACTCAGGCATGCGCCCTGACCGGGAATCAAATCGGCGACCCTTCGCCTCACAGGCCCACACTCAATCCACTGAGCCACACCAGCCAGGGCCCAATTTTTCTTAAGTCTAAAATGATTTTAAAATATTTTTTTAAAGGAAAAAAGATCAAAGGACATAAATGGGTATTTATAAAACTTATATATCCTATACATTTTGCCAACAAGTTCAGAAAACAATGTAAAGCCCCTTTAGTAGTCAGAGAAATGCTAACAAAACAAAACTGAACTTCAACTTCAAGAATAAAAAAGCCGATAGGACTTCCGCCAAGATGGAGGCATAGGTGGAAGAACTGCACCTTCTCGCACAACCAAGTTTAAAAATAACAAAGTTTTAGCAACAAAAACACAGCCAAACCACAGAAAACTGAACTACACGAAAGTCTGACAATAACGAACCCTTCAGGTAAACCCGTAAGAGGGGCAGAGCCAGCAGCAGAGTGGGGTCGGGTAGGAAATATCCACTAGACCAACCCGGGTGCGTGACCCAGGTACGCCAGCAGCTGTGGGCGGATCCCAGGTGTGGAGAAGCAGGTGGACCCACTGAGAGCTGATCTCGGTCACATATTCTCTCACAGATAAACCGGTGAAGGAGCTAGCAGTGAGATGGACCACACAGGCCTCAGTGGCAGGAAGTGGCAGAGTGAACTGCCATTGTCCCTCCCTGACCCTGCCCCCACACTCAGCGTCACAAACCAGCGACCTGGGTGTCCCTGCCCTGGTGAACAACTAAGGCTCCGTTCCTGATACATAACAGGCACGAACTGATCAAAACATGGCTCAAGAACAACTCAGAGCCTCAGAGCCTCAGAGCCCATAAATCTAAGTGATGAAGAAATAGCCAAACTTTCAGATGCACAGTTCAAAACGCTGGTGATCAGGATGCTCACAGAACTGGTTGATTTTAGTCACAAATTAGAGGAACATATGAAGGCTAAATTAATTGAAATGAAGGGAAATACACAGGAAACCAATAGTAATGGAAAGGAAATTGGGACTCAAATCAAAGAAGTAGACCAGAAAGAATAAAAAAATGACCAAACAGAAAAGGATGAAGAAACAAGAATTCAAAAAAATGAGGAGAGGCTTAGGAACCTTCAGGACATCTTTAAACGTTCCAACATCCGAATTAAAGGGGTACCAGAAGGGGAAGAGGAAGAGCAACAAGTGGAAAAGGTATTTGAACAAATAATAAAGGAGAACTTCCCCCAATCTGGCAAAAGAAATAGACTTCCAGGAAGTCCAGGAAGCTCAGAGAGTCCCAAAGAAGGTGGATCCAAGGAGGAACACACCAAGGCACATCATAATTACATTACCCAAGATTAAAATAAAGCAGAGAATTCTAGAAGCAGCAAGGGATAAGGGAACAGTTGCCTACAAAGGAGTTCCCATCAGACTGTCAGCGGATTTCTCAAAAGAGACCCTACAGGCAAGAAGGGGCTGGAAAGAAGTATTCCAAGTCATGAAATCCAAAGACCTACATCCAAGATTGCTCTATCCAGCAAAGCTTTCATTTAGAATGGAAGGGCAGATAAAGTGCTTCTCAGATAAGATCAAATTCAAGGAGTTCATCATCACCAAGCCCTTATTATAGGAAATGTTAAAGGGACTTACCTACAGAAAAGAAAATAAAAAAGATGAACAGTGAAAGGACAGCAAACTCACAGTTATTAAGAACCACACCTAAAACAAAAGCAAACTAAGAGGACAGCTAGATCAGGAGCAGAACCATAGAAATGAAGATCACATGGAGGGTTAGCAACAGGGGAGTGGGAGAAGGAGAAAGGGGGAGAAGTTACAGAAAATAAGTCACATAGATGGTAGGTAGAAAATAGATAGGGGTAGGGTAAGAATAGTAGGGGAAATATAGAATCTAAAGAACTTGAGACACATGGTCATAAACTAAAGGTGGGGAATGGTGGGGGAGGGCGTGCAGGGTGGAGGGGAATGAAGGGGGAAATAGAACTGTAATGGCATAGTTAATGAAATATATTTTTAAGATATAAATAAATAAATAAATAAAATATGTAATAAAAATAAATTAAAAAAAGAAGAAAAAAGCCCCTTTACATCCCAGGACAAGGATTCCCAAATAGTTTAGAGACTTCATACCCTGGGACAGAGAACCAGAAACATCTGGAAGACCTAAATCTCTGTGACACAGACCCCCGAAACAGCTGAGAGACTTCACAGTCTGTCATACCCTGAACTGAGATTCCTAAACAAGCCTGAGACTTCACATTGTGATCGCTACTCCAAACTGCATGGAGCATGTAATAATTACCTTGGGAGTTGTCTGACTTGAGAACCACTTTCCTCCCACCAACCTACACTTAACCAAACACCTCCCCTGCCTGATCCTTAAAATCCCATCATTAAAAAGCTTACTACTTTGAGTATAGTCTTCCACCCACCAAGCCCCTGCAAAATTCTCCAAGAGAATTTTGGATCAAATTCTCCTTTCATTGTCACCCACCCTTCCATCCCAAAGCTAGAAAGCATGCATCTTTCTTTAGTCATTATGGCCCACTCCCTTACCCTACTCCTCCACATACACACCTCCACACACCTTATTCTGGACTGGTCCAGAGGCAGCAGGACACCTCCAAGGGGAAGGTGGGTATGGCTTGGAGGAGGATCAAGAGATCATCTTGAACCTTCCCGGCCACACTCAGACGTACAGGCTGCCAGAAATATAGATGTCATGAACTCTGGAGAAGAATTTTTCACAGAGCTCTCGTGAATAGTCAGAGGATCTAGATATTAATATAATAGGATGCAATAAGCATTGCTTTAAAAAGAGGAAGAACAGGTAGAAGAGAATAGAAAAGCCACATTCTGTGCCAGCCAATAATGCCAATTTCTTTTACAGGTGCCCCAACTGAAGTTCCTATATAGGATTCGAACCTATTGCCTCCTGCAGCCAAAGCCAAACCTCTGCAACCCCAAACTCTGGCCCAGGAGCTATAGCGCCTGCGCTGAGCCAGCAGCCAATGTCCACACATAGCCAAAGGAGCCAACCCGCTGCCCCACGCCGCCCCCCCCCCCAAGTGATTCAGAAACCTTTGCTACTCTTCGTTATCTTACAGCGACCAACCAGAGATCAGAGAAGGATTTAATCCCGCCCTACTAATACCGGAGCCAATCACCACTTCGCGACCTTACACACCCCACCACCACCTCCGCAGTTGATTCTCACTTGTAGAGCCAACTGGGCGGGACCAGGCATGGAGTTGGCGGTTTCCAGATAGGTGAAGGCTTTTGAGCAAGGGTGGGGTGTGATGGCAGTGCTATTCTCTTCATCTGGGGTGGAGGCTGATCCACGCACATGTCCCCACACCTAAACTGGTTTCTTCTGAAATACACGACCCCCCTACCCCTGTGGTGCCTCCCAAAACAGACTGTTCCATCTCCCGAGTGACGCTGGGGTATGTCTTGAAGCTGCACTGTCTTATCATTAACTCTTCATTCCCATCCCTCACATTCTCTATGTGTGTGCGGCCTGGGAAGGGGTGTTTCATGCGGTGTCCCAGGAATCATTCAGTCTTTGGCTCTCACCCCAGCACAAATGAATAGACTCATGCCTTCCTTCCCCACCCATGTTTCATCCCTGTCTCCCCTCCACATATCCCCAGTGGACCATCCCAGCCCCATACCCTGATGATCCTTGAGGGCCAGGGGAGGGTGTTCAACCTCTTGCTGCAGAGCCCTGGACCATGAACAGGCCATTCATTCCCCTGATGGAAATGTGAATTGGTGTGGCAGCATCTATCAAAATAAAAAGTTTGCATCCCTCCCCACTAGAATGTCAGTACCACCAGGGTGTATGTGGGTTCCTAGTTTTCCTGTGTTTCCACAGCACCTAAAAGCTGCCCTTTACACAATAGGTGCTCAGAGGGTTTGTTGAATAAATGACTCCTTTGACCTGGCAATTCCACTTCTAAATGTGTGTTCTAAGGAAATACACATGCACAGGTCTGTGTGCACAAGCATGGGAGAAGCAAATGCCTGGGAAGAAAAGTGTAAATGAAAAAAGGTAATTCATGTTATACCATAGAGTACTGGCCAACAGTAAAACAGAATGAGACCTCATCACAGGAAACATACCCCCAGATGGCTCAGGAATGTCACATCATTGGACACAGAGCACAAAGAGCTTGGAGACCTCACACTGTGGGCACAGACCACAAAACAGCTTAGAGACCTCACACTCTGTGCAAAGGTTGGCAAAAAGCTCAGAGAACTCACATAGTGAGACATAGATAATCTGTTATTTCACAGATTTCATCCTCTGGTCACGGCCTCCAACAAATCTCTCAGAGCCCTCACACCCTGAAACACCAAAACACCTCAGGGACCTTCCACACTAAGACACAAACCTCAAACAGCTCACATATGTCATACCATGGAAACAGGCCCCAAAACAGCTCAGACACCTCACCACCCGAGATATACATAAAAAATCCAGGCAAAGCCCTGACTGGTGTGGCTCAGTTTGCTTCATCCTGCAAACTGAGAGGTTGCTGGTTTGATTCCTGATTAGAGCACACACCTGGGTTGCAGGCCAGGTCCCCAGCTGGGGGCATGTGGGGGCAACCAATTGCTGTTTCTCTTGCACACTGGATGTTTCCCTCCCTCTCTTTCTCCTACTCTTCCCCTCTCTCTGAAAGTAAAAGAAGAAAATCTTTAAAAAAATACTGGCCCTGGCCAGTGTAGCTCAGTGGATTGAGCACAGGCTGTGAATCAAAGAGTCAACAGTTCGATTCCCAGTCAGGGCACATGCCTGTCTTGTGGGCCAGGTCCCCAGTGGGGGTCACGTGAGAGGCAACCACACATTGATGTTTGTCTCTCTCTTTCTCCCTCCCTTACCCTCTCTCTAAAAATCAATAAATAAAATCTTTTTAAAAAATTCTGGGCAAAGACTTCACACTTTTGACATAAAGCACAAAACAATCCGGAGGCCCAAACATAAACAGAATGAAGATGACATACATGTACCTATTGGAGGGACTGTTTAAAAGATTTGCTGTTCCCCTGGCTACTCTGGCTGGTGTGGCTCAGTGGATTGAGCACTGGCCTATGAACTAAAAGATCTTTGGTTCGATTCCCAGTCAATTCCTTGTTGGGGGTGTGTGAGAGGCACATAGATATTTCTCTTACACACTCTCTCTCCCCCTTCCAGTCTCTCTAAAAATAAATAAATAAAATCTTTAAAAATAATAAAAGACTTGCTTTTAATGGAGGGGTGGGGAGAAATTCTCAAAGACAAGGTGAGAGTACCAGCCCTGCGACTTTGTACTCAAAACAGCTCAGAGAGCTGTGACACAAACTTTGGTGACTCCACCCCCACCCCCTTGGGACCCTAAACAGCTCAGAAACGTGACACCCTACACATAAGTACCCAAACAACTCAAGAACCTCACACCCTATGACAAGACACCCAAACAAAATTAGTGCAGCAATCTCGGGTTCTAGAAACAGCTCTAAACAGCTTAAGACTTTATACTCAGAAACAGACATTCAAACCCTCAGAGAGCTTCGAAAACAGTTCAGAGTCAGACACCCCAAAACCTGGGACACAGTGTTCACAGACCTGGAAACATTTCACAGATCTTACAGCTTGGCACACAGATTAAATAAATAGATCAAAGATTTCAGACCCTATAAACAAATCTCAAATAGCCCATGAGACTTCATACTCAAAAACACAGACACTCAAAAACACGGACGCCCCACACATTGGAAAAGAGACACTGATACAGCTTAGTGACCTCAGTGCCTGGAAAGGCCCCTATACATCAGACACATTACTCTCGACCTGAGACCACCAAAAAGATAAGAAAACTCATGCCTGTAAACAAACCTCAAATTACTCAAAAACTTTGCACTGTGGAAGTCAGGATCCACGTGAACCTGGACAACTTGCACACCAAAACTGATGGTCCCAAACCACTCACAGGTCTCCAAATACAAGACACCCAACACCTGATGGGCTTTATACACTACACACAAACCTTCAAAACATTTCAAACACTCCAGGATACGGACCTGCCATGAGAATAGAGATGTCATATTTTATGACACATCCCCATAAATAGTTGTGGAAACTGACCCCAAATAAGGTAGGGACATCCCAATCAAGAAAGTAATCCCTAATAGGACAAAAAAACACACCTTGGGACTGATATTTCTGAAAGGAAAAGAGATTTTACACCCAAAGGATTCCAAAATATCACCTCTTTTAGCTTGGAATTCCAAGAGCTGAGATACCACACACCCTGGGGACTCATACCATAACACAGACCCCAAACAGCTCAGAGACCTCATTAGGTAAGGACAGAACCCCAAAACACCTTAAAGATTTCACTCCATGGCATATACACTTATAAAAATACCTTGGAGAGCTTATATTCTGGAAATACACTCAGAAATAAATAGAAGACCCCATTCTTATAACTGAGACCCATACAAATGTCAGAGACCTCACACCTGAAAACACCTGCCACATGGCGTAATGCTCACATGTGACAGGCTTTAGAAACACAACAGCTATGAGGTCTCACACCCTTGACAAAAACTCTCACAAAATTCATAAACCTTAAATCTTGCACCCACATCCTAAAAGAGCTGAAAACTCACATGCTAGGAAAAAGCCATCCCAACAGCTCAGAAAACTTACACTGAGACCAAAAGAAGTACATACATCTCAGCAATCTCACTGTGTTGTACCAAGACTCCAAGACCATGATGACCTCAACACTCTTGGACACAGACAATAAAACAATTCCAAGGCCTGGCACGTTGGATGCAGACAATGACCCAAAAATGCTGCAGAGACCTCACTCCCTGAGATGTCATCCCAAAGAGCTCAGCAATCTTACACTCTAGGCACAGCGCAAAACAATTCTAAGGCCTTAAGCTTTGCACAGGAAACACTGCTTCCACCTCCTCCACCCGCCTAGCCTGACAGACCCCGTGAGGACAGAGCAACTCAAAAGCACAGAGATCTCACATCCTGTCACACAGACTCTTAATACCTTACAGACCTTCAGACCTGGACACGTGCCCCAGACAGCTCCAAAACTCTCACCCCAGGACCCACACCCCAAAGTGGCTCAAACAATTCACCCTGGGGCTCAGACAACAAATACCTCTATGATCTCATCTGTGGAGATTCAGCCAACCAAAACAGCTCAGGGGATATGGCACTATGGACACAAAACCCAAATGTGAACAGACAGTGATCTCTCACACAGCTGGCTAAATAGTTCAGAGGCCCACTTGGAAATAGAGCAAGGGTCAGAGACATCACACCCTTGACTCTGACTGTCAACAGGAGCAGAGACCACACCTGGAAACATATCCCAAGTGGCTCAGAATTTCCATCATGTGACACAGAATAAAAAACAACACAAAGAAGTCACACCCTGGACAGAGATCCTCAAACCTCAGAAAGCTCACATCCTGGGACCCACCCCCCAAAACAGCTCAGAGAACTCACATCCTTGGGCACAGGCCATAAAACAATTCAGAGAGCTCATGTCATGAACATAGATGCCCATGAGTTCATAGACCTCATTATCGGGACCCAGATACCCGCCCCCAAACACTCCACAAGTATAACACTATGGAGTACAGACCCCAAAAAGACTCCTTGAAGCTTGGACAGTCACCAATTACCCAGAGTTCAGACACCTCACACCTTGGCCACAGACCACAAAACAATTCAGAATTTGCCCTGACCGGTGTGGCTCAGTTGATTGGGCATAAACTGAGGGGTCGCTGGTTCAATTCTTGTTCAGGGCATGTGCATGGGTTGTGGGCCAGGTTCTTGGTTGGGGGCATGTGAGAGGTAACTTGTCAATGTTTCCCTCCATTCTCCTCTCTCTAAAAAATACCTCAGAGAGTGAGAGACCATGTATTCTTTTTTTTATTGATTTTTATTGATTTTAGAGAGAGGGAGAGAGAGAGAGAGGGAGACAGAGAGAGAAACATCAATTTGTTGTTCCACCTATGTATGCATTTATTAGTGTTTCTTGTATGTGCCCTAACCAGGGATCGAACCTGCAACCTTGGTATATCAGTTGATGCTCTAACCAACTGAGCTATCTGGCTGGGGCAAGACCATATATTCTGGGGAATGATCTTCAAATAGTCTAAGGTATCCTACCCAGAACCACATACCCGGAACCATAATACTCAACTATAGTCTGAAGAGTATGTGTTGGGGAGAATTTCTGGGGATTTTTTTTCCTTTTTCTTTCCTGGCCTTACCCCAGTGGTAGTGGTAGTTGGGAACTATATGGCAGCAGTGTAGGCAGCTAAATATCCAAGAGAAATGGCATCATTCTGGCCAAAGGACTAGGAAAATAGGCCCCTGAAGCCTAGAGGATGTGGAGGGAATCCCCTACTTCTGTGCATAAACTCACACAAGTCTCGTGCTTATTCCTGAGCTGCATGTGCATGAGCAGGCTCAAAACCGGATAGCAAAGTCTTGAAAGTAGCCCTGGCTGGTGTGGCTCAGTGGATTGAGTGCCGGATTACGAACCAAAATGATGCTGGTTTGATTTCCAGTGAGGGCACATGTCTGGGTTGCAGGCCAGGTCCCCAGTGGAGGACAAATGAAGGGCAACCACGCATTGATGTTTCTCTCCCTCTCTTTTGCCCTCCCTTCCTCTCTCTCTAAAAAGAAATAAATAATCTAAAAAATGTAAGTGACATAAGAACTAATGTCCACAGAAGGTACGACAAAACTTGTGATTTGAACCTAAATAAGTTGATTGCCTGGTAAAACAAATCAATATTTTCAGAAACTTAACAAGACCTAGAATCTAAACAATACAATATTCAAAATGTCTGAAATAGAACCTAAAGTTAATGTGCATACAAAGAATCAGGAAAATGCACCCAACCAATTCTCAAGAGAAAAGGTAACAGATACCAACACAAAAGGACTCAGATATTAGAATTCTCAGACAAAGACTTAGACAGACTGTAAAAAAAAAAAAAAAAGCTATGCCAATCATCTTCCATGAAGCAAAGATAAATACACTTAAAATTAATGGTGAGACAGAAATTCTCAGCAAAGAAATACAGAGGTGGGCAAAAGTAGATTTAATTGGCCTTGGCTGGATAGCTCAGTTGGTTAGGGCATCGTCTCAATACTCCAAGGTTGTGAGTTTGATTTATGGTCAGGGCACATACAAGAAGCAACCAATGAATGCATCAATAAGTGGATCCACAAATCAATTTCTCTCTCTCTCATTCTCCCAAATCAATAAAAAAAAAATGTGGGTTTAGCCCTGGCCAGTGGGGCTCAGTTGGTTGGCTATTTTCCTACAAAGCAAAAGGTCACTTGTTCGATTCCTGGTCAGGGTACATACTTAGGTTACATGTTCCGTCTCTGGTTGAGGTGTGGAGGATAGGCAACCCATTGACATTTCGCTCTCTTGCTTTCTCCCTCCTTTTCTCCTCTCTTAAAAAAATGTTGGTTTAGTTCTGAGTACATGAAACACAGAATTTGTTCTTATATTATTATTTATTAAGTATTATATTACTTATTATTATTAACCTGTTTTTACCCACTGTTGAATATTAAAAAATTATAGTGTTTTAAATACTCTATAGAGCATATAAAAACTATAAACTATAAAAAAAAAGAACTGAAAATTTTAGAATAAAAAATAACATTTAAAATCTAAAAATTATCTGAATGGACTCAACAGCAGAATGGATATGACAGAGGAAAGAATCACTGAATTTGAGGACAAATTAATAGAAATGATCAAATTTTAAGAACAAAGAAAAAATACTGAAAAATGTGAGTAGAACTTCCAGGATCTATGGGACAATATCAAAAGGTCTAATATTCATGTCACTGGAGTATCAGAAAGAAAGAATGATATTTGTGTGGGGAAAAAATTGAAGAAATAATGTCCCAAACCTTCCCAAACTTGGGTGAAAGACATAAATTAACAGACTGAATAAGTGCCGTGATCCCCAGTCAGCATAATCTCAAAGAAAACCATGCCAAGAAATAATCAAATTGCTGAAAACAAAAGATGAAGAAAAATACCTTGAAAGCAGTTAGAGAAAAGCAACAAAGAGTGTATAGGGGAACAGTGGTACAAATTCCACAAATTTCTCATCAGAAATATAGTGGCCAAAAGACAGTGGAATAATATTCTTAGAGCGTTGAAAGTAACAAATTGTCAATCCAGAATTCCAATCAGGGAAAAGGACCTTCAGAAATGAAGGCAAAATAAAGACATTCTCAGTTAAAGGAAAAGTGAGAGAATTTGTCAACAACAGACCTGCTGTTAAAGAAATGATAAAGAGCCCTGAGTGGGTGGCTCAGCTGGTTTGGTATCATCCAGCAAAGAGAAAGGTCCCAGGTTAGATTCCTGGTCAGGGTACATGCCTAGGTTGCAGGTTTGGTCCCTAGTCAGGGCATGTACAAGGTACGAGAGGCAACTGATCAATATGTCTCTCTCACATCGATGTTTCTCTCCCTCTCTTTTTCCCCTCCCTTTCCCTCTCTCTAAAAATAAAGGAAGAAAGAAAAAAAATTTAAAAAAAGAAAGAAGTGATAAAGAAAAATAATAACAAGGGAAACTTGGAACTTCAGGAATAACAAATATAACAGCAGAAACAGTAAATACCTGAGAAAATATAAAATACTATATCTCAAGTTTTATAAAATATGAATGACTGTTCTAGGCACAAATATTATCATTGTCTACATTTTACTAGAAGTGGTAAAATATGAACTCTAAAAGACTATGAAAGGTCAGGTATATGTATTATAATCCCTAGAGCAACCACTAAAAGTTGCAAAGAGATATAGCCAAAAATCCAATAGATAAATTGAAATGGATTACTAAAAAATATTCAAGCAACCCCAAAGAATACTTCTACCCAGCTTACAGTATCAGTGAGCCTGAGACTGTCAACCTACAATTTTCTGGTAATGGGAGTAAACAAACCCCTCTCACTTGAAGGCACATAAATGGGGCTTCCTGTTACTTGCAGGGAGAAGAATGCCTGAGAAAGACCATTTTCACATAATCTCTTAGCTACCCTTTGAGATGACCAGGCTAGATTCTAGCATGGATGGGGAAATTGAGCTAAAGGGACTGTGTGTTTTAAATGTCTTCCTCAAGTCTTTGCAAACTCCAGATCTGGTGGAAAGGCAGGAATTTTCTTTGGAGTAAAAACATACTCTCTACACATGCACTGTCCCAGCACATGGTGTGGACCTGTACTTGCAGGAACATCAGATGGCCCTGAAGGTGGCCATGGTTCGGGCAACCCTGACTACTGCCCCACTGATTCTTCTAGGGCTTTGTCCTGGGAGAAGTTCTGGGGCCAGCGGTGAGAGAGAATGGTGAGTCTTGGTTACTCAACAGAACGGGCCTCCATTCTGAAGAGGAAAAGAAATCCATTGTTGTAGACATTTACTGAAATCGAAACTATCTTTAATCCACCTATGGAAAGGAGTGGCTAAATTCTCCCAACTCTAGGTATATCTTGAAACCCATTATTGAAGTCTAGCTGAACTGCTAAGTACCAAGGCCTTTTTCATCTCTGTGTTTCTCAAGAACAAAGTCCCATGTCCTGCCCCCCGGAGGTGGAGGCGGTGTCCAGCTTGGAGGTGCAAATGCCATTCTAGCCTGGGTGGAGCTCTGCCTAATGTAAAAGAAGGACGAGGGATTGTAACAGGCTTGGCAAGAAATATTCAAAGTCATGAAAAGCAGGGACCTACAGTCGAGATTGCTTTACCCAGCAAAGCTATCCTTTAGAATTGAAGGGCAGATAAAGAGCTTCCCAAACAAGAAAAAACTAAAGAAATTCATCATCACCAAGCCATTATTATATAAAATGTTAAAGGGACTTATTTAAGAAAAAAAAATCAAATGTATGAACAATAAAATGGCAATAAATACATATCTATCAACAACTGAATCTAAAAAACAAATTAAGCAAAGAAGAACAGAGAAAGAATCATAGATACAGAGAACATTTTGAAGGTTGCCAGATGGGAGGAGGCTGTGGGGAAATGGGTGAAGAGGTGAGGAGATTAAGAAGTACAAATTGGTCGTTACAGAACAGCCATGGGGATGTAAAGTACAGTGCAGGAAATGGAGTAGCCGAAGAACTTATACGTCTGACCCATGGACATGAACAATGGTGGGAGGATTGCCTGACAGGGTGGGGAGGTGCTGGGTGGAAAGGGGTAAAGGGGAAAAAAATGAGACAACTCTAATAGCATAATCAATAAAATATAATTTAAAAAATAAAATAAAATTGAAAATGTTTTTGCAGAGTGGGAAGGAAAAAGGTGATCCTTCTTTCACAAAAAAAGAAACTCAGATCAACTCTGAAGAGACGTGAGAAGCCCAAAGTCACAGGCCCTGCAGACTTGCCAAGCAATGGATTAGAGGTGATTCACTTCCTCCAGCAATCCAAATAGCCATGCAAAGAGGCCATCTGTGGTCCTTACATGGCATGGCCCACATTCTAGAGCCTGTCTGCCATGTGCATGGCTTAGATGTGTTAAAAGAAAAACTGAATGAAGCACATTAAAATTTTCTGGAGTTTATTTGAACAAACATCAATTCGAATTGGGCAGCATCAGAATTTGGTAGGGAACACTCCAAGGCAGAAGCTAGGGTAAGGCAGAAGCAAAACAAGGTGATCATTTGATTGTCTAGAGCTTAAGGCTACCTTATTTGGGAAAACCTAGTTGGATATTTGTGATTGTTTTTTCTTTCATTTTGATTTCTCAGATACAAGTTCATTGACTCTGGCTTAGGTTTCAGTTTTCTTATGCAGGTTAGCAAGGCATCAGAGCTACCTCAGTCTACTGGCCTCCTTGTCTAACTACATTAACAGGTGGTATTTGAACTTTCCCTTCTTCATCGGTGATCTCTAAGTACATGCCTCTAGCATCATTCTCTCCCCAATCTGTGTGACACCATGAGTGTGTATGCCCCCGTGTCTGAAACCAGAAATATGTGTGACCCTATGAATGTCCACTAGCCAGCTGGGTGACTCAGGAGTATCCACTCCCTAGTGTGTATAAGCTCAGATTATGTCCACATGCAAACTGGTTTGACCCCAGGACTGCCCACACCCCAGGTTCTTTGACTACAGCAGTGCTGGCATGCTAGTCAACCTGACACTAGAAGTGTCTACACTCCACTCTGTGTTACCCCAAGAGTGTAAAATCTCCAGTGTGTGTGATTCCAAGGGTGCCCATTCCCCAGAGTGTGTGACTTCTGAAATGCTCAGAACCTCATCTGAGTAACCCAAGACTGTCTATACCCCAGTTTGTGTTACCTCATGTTGTACTCACACCCCTGTCTATGTGGCCTCAGGAGTGCTCACACTCCAGTTGGTGTGACTCCAAGATTATCCACACATCTGTTTCTGTGATGTCAAGGGTGTCCATACCCCAGTCCATGTGACCCTAGGAGTGTCCACACAACAATTGCACAAGAAGACCCCAGAGCTCACACCCCAAAAGAATTCAGAAATATTGCACCCTGAGGCACAGAACACTGAATAGTTTAGAGATCTTGGTTTGGAAACAGACCCATAAAAAGTCAGTGGTCATATTCTAACTCAGCTCCTAACTTCGCAGCCTGGACATAGACTTTCAAACAGATCAGAGAACTCACACTCTGCAGACACACCCATAAAAAGATCATAGACCTTGTCCTGGCTGGTGTGGCTCAGTGGATTGAGCACCGGCCTGCAAACCAAAGGGCTGCTGGTTGATCCCTAGTTTGTAACCCATGCTGGGTTACAGACCAGGTCCCCAGCAAGGGGCATGGAAGGGGCAGCCATACATTGATGTTTCTCTCCCTTTCTCCCTCCCTTCCCTAACTGTCTAAAAATAAAATAAATTAAAAATCTTAAAAAAGATCGTAGGCCTCATACCCTAGAATAAAGCCCCCCAATACTTCGAGGTGGGTGATTTTTCTTCAATCACAAAGAAATCCCTTACACATATATACCTGTTATTCACAAACTGAATGTTTGCACCTCCCCAAATCTGTATGTTGAAACCCTAATTCCCAATGAGATGGTTTTAGAATGTAGGGCCTTTGGGAGGTAATAAGGGTTAGATGAAGTCATGAGAGTGAGGTCTTCATGGTAGGAATAGCCCTGATAGGAAAAGACTAGAAAGCTTGCTTTCTCTCTGCCATGTGAGGACACAGGGGGAAGGTGGCCATCTACAAGCCAGGTAGAGAGTCATCTCCAGAACCTGACCATATTGACACCCTGATCTTGGTCTTCTGGCCTCCAAACTTATGAGAAAATAAATTTTGTTTTTTAAGCTACCCAGCCCATAATATTTTGTTATGTTGGCCTGAGCTGTCTAAGACACACCTTAAGCCTTTACTTTCAAGGTCCTGAATTTTACGTCAGAGTCCTTGTACTTGCACCGCCTACTTGCCTGCCTCGGTCACCACTAGCAGTCCTCAGCCTGTGGCCCTCCCATTCCTGCCCCTTGATCTCCAGGTGCTGAGCCAGAGACTTGTCTAGAGGTCCCAGGACAAGAACATTTAGCCTGCCATTCTGTGCTTTCTGCTCTCCAGGCTGCCAGGGCAGGATTTCAGAGAAGCAGGGGAATGGGGTAGTCCCTGGGGGTCTGGGGCACAGGTATTAGCACCAAGGCTGGGGACCTCCCAGCTCAGGCCTGGTAACCTGCTCCGCATCTATGCAGGCTATCCTCACATGCTGACATCCACTTTCCTCTCTTTCTTCCCCTTTCAAAGACAAGCAGATGGCAGCAGAGGGACATGGAAAGGCCCTGCTCTAACACAGGGTCAGCCATCAACATGTCTGCAGGAGTGGGTCTGGCTGAGGGCCAGCTTCTCTAATCCCTCAGGGTGGCTCTGGGGAGCTAGTTCAACCAAGGACATTAGGATGGGGCAGTGTAGGGAAAGGCCAGGAAACAGCACTAACCTTGAGGTTTGCCAGAAGAATTCCAGGGGCCGCTGGCACCTTGGAGAGGACTTTGTAGAAAGAATCCCTTCCCTGTGAAGGAGTCAGGAGGGAGGGTGTCATGGTCTGGGCACTGTGTTATCTATATAGGGTTATTGTGAGGAATTAAATGGACTCTATTTTCCATAGTGCTTAGAACAAGGCATATTGTAAGCCTTATGTGATTACTATGTCTTGATTATCTTTTTTATAAACCTTGCTTTGACAACCCTCAATAATCCAGCCCTTACCTTTCCCTCTGGCTCATGTCTCACTCACCCTTGGATTCTAAGCCACAGTAGCCTTCTTCCTGTTCCTTCAGAGAGCCAGCCCTGCTCATTCTTGAATTTGCGAGGATGGAGCTCCCCATGTACAAAACAGGATCTTGGGAGTGAATCTGAGCTAGCAGGGTATTGAAAAATGGGAAGAGTAGGTTGAGTTCATTTCCCAAGGATTATCAAAACTGTACATGTGGTTAAGCAGTGCTTAAGGAAAACCTACAGCTCTAAATGCATATCAGAAAACTTGGTTCTTTGAACAGATTAATAAAATATTAGTAATTCCTGTTTTCTCTCAAGTGATTAAGGAAAAAAATATTAATTACCAATATCAAGAATGAAAAGGGAGTGTTATTACAGATCTACAGATGTTAGAATGTTAATAAGATTTTTAAACATGACTTTCTTTTTTAACTTAAAAAATTGATTTAATTACTTTTTAGAGAGGGGGGAAGGGGGGAGAAAGAGGGGAAGACAAACATTGATGTGTAAGAGAAACATCTATGGGTTGCATCTCGCATGCCCCCAACTGGGGACCTGGCCCACAACCCAGGAATCAAATCTGCAACCTTTCAGTTCACAGGCCAGTGCTCAACCCATTGAGTCACACCAGCCAGGGAATATGACTTTATTTTCAATGGATCCTAACTGTCAGTCATTTTCTCATTCTACTGCTTCTGTGCCCCTGTGGATCCCCTGTATCCATGAGAACAGCAGAAGTCAGCAACTTTGCTAATGCCTCCTCCACTCATGAAAATGGATCACATGATTTTTTTTTTTTTAGCTGGGGCTCAGTGAAATCAATTGTTTAAAATGCAGTAACTTGAATGGAATTGAACATTGCAGAATGGAACAGAATAAAATAGCATAGGGTGGAGTGGAGTGGAATGGAATGGAATGGAATGGAATGGAAAGGAAAGGAAAGGAAGGGAAGAGAATAGAAGTCAGATTTTGTGCCAGACACTGGGCCTAATTTTAGTAGTAGATACGTACTAAATGAATATTTGTTCAACATCTGCTACTTGTTTGAGATACAAATAGGGAACAAAACAGAGAGAAATCTCTACCCTTATGAAGCTTATAGTCTACTCAAGGAGACAGATATTAGCTTTGCAAAAGGCCTTGAGACAAAAGATACAAGGATGGCCCTTATGAGGAAAAGGCAAAAAGGACAATGTGGCTTGGAATTCAAGAACAGAGGATGAGGCTGTAGAAACTGGGGGTCATGGTAGGCAGTCTGAATTTTAACAAGATGACCACGACAACATCATCATCATCATCATCATCATCATCATCATCAGCTCATATGGCACTTGCTACCTGTCAAGCACTGTTCTAAGCCCTTAAACATACAACTCTTTTTAAAAATGTTTACAACAGCCCTGGCTGGTGTAGCTCAGTGGATTGAGCATGGGCTTGCAAAACCAAAAGACTGTGGTTCAATCTTCCCAGTCAGGGCACATGCCTGGGTTGCAGGCCAGTTCCCAGCAGGGGATGCACGAGAGGCAACCATACATTGATATTTTTCTCCCTCTCTCCTTCCCTTCCTTTCTAAAGATAAGTAAAAAAAATTAAAATATATATAAAAATGTTTACAACAGCTCTATAAGATAAATGTAAAACCATGCCCATTTTACAGAAGGGGAAACTAAGGCACAGAGAGATTAATTAAATGTCAACGTGGCTCCAGAGTCTATTCTTTTAAGCACTATACTCTTATCTATAGTGCCCGACCACAGGCACCTTACAATCCTGTAGGAGGTGTAATGTAAATATACACATTGCTAAAGAATGCAAATCAAGAGAAAGACCTGGTGGGAAATGTGCAGAGGGCACAAAGTTGGGGTAAGGAGTTATGCCCTCCCACTGGGTGTCACAGTAGCTTTCTAAACACACGTGCCCAGAGACATTTATTCCACCTAAGATGCTCCCTTACTATTTTGTCCTCTGTGATCATAGCTGCAGAGTGGGAAAAGAGGGGACTGGGTTAAATTGGTCAGTGGAGGGATTGTACTCATAGTGCTGGGTCTCCTCTGTGTCTTGTCATTTCTTGCAAAAGAGATGAGTTCCAGCTTGGGGAAACAAGAGAGGGCTTGGTCTTGGTTTCCACTCCCCTTGTCTTTACCTCTCTCCCTCTGGAAGGAAAAAAAGAAAAAAGAGAGCAGTGGAGAGCGGTCATGGCAGATACATTGGCTCTTATGAATCTACACATGGGCAATAAGACTCTACCAAAGTCTCTTCGCAGGCCCTCACCAGTTTGGGTCAGTTAGGTTGGGACTGTCCCACAAAGTGAAAGGTAACTGGTTTGATTCCCAGTAAGGGTACATGCCTGGGTTGCAGGTTTGTTCCCAGTTAGGGGTGCATACGAGAGACAATCAATCTATGTTTCTCTCAGACATTAATGTTTCTCTTACACTCTTTATCTCTCCCTTCCCCTTACTCTAAAAAAAATTAATAAATAAAATACTTTTTAAAAAAGTTTCTTTCCAAGACTTTCTCCTTGGAATAGGAGTGAGGAGGAAGTATACTCATTGGGGAGGTAAGGAGAAAGAAACAGAAACTTGGATGTGACTGGTAGCAATATGATCTCTTCTGAATACTTTTTTTTAGTTATGGAGGCACAACAGTCAAACCCCTTCTCCATGTCTTATTCAGAGACTTGACCACCTCGTGATGACAGTAAAGAGTATCAAAGACACCACCATGTTTTATGCCAAGATTCTGGGCATGGAGATCATAACATTCAAGGTAATTACTTATGAAAATGCCAAAGTTTAGGTGGAGTAAAATTTGATTATAATACTTAAAAAAAATAACTTTAGCCCTGGCTGGTGTGGCTCAGCAGATTGAGTGCTAACCTGCAAATGAAAGGGTTGCCGCCAGTTCAATTCCCAGTCAGGTCACATGCCTGGGTTTCAGGCCAGGCCCCTGTGGGGGAGGGGGATGCACACAAGAGGCAACCACATGTTGATGTTTCTCTCCTTCTCTTTCTCCCTCCCTTTCTTTCTGTCTAAAAATAAATAAATAACATCTTAAAAAGATAACTAAAAAACCCCACAACAAATCTGTGAGAATTTAAAGGATCAGTAAAGGAGATTCCAAGCTCTGAATAGTGGAACTTCCAGAGAGAATGGAGAAATAGAGGGGAGGAAAGTAGCACAGAAATGATTCAAGAGAACTTTCCAGTCTTTTAATGGAAAGGGTTAACTGAATATCCAGTACATTGACAATTAGATATGTCCTTACAAAATTATAGAATATCAAAGTGAAAATAAAGATCCTAAGAACTTTCAGAGAGGTGAAAAAATACGTCAACTGCAAAAGAAAAAGAAATATGCAGACATCAGATTTCCCAATATTCACATCAGGTTGAACTTTCTCAGTTCAACCTAGAATTCTATGTCCAACCAAATTATTAATCAAGGTGAGGATAAAATAAAACATTCTTATATGTTAAAAGGCTCAGAAATTTTGGACACTTGCTTTGAAAATTGAGATTTATACAACATCAAAATGAGTAATTAAGCCAGAAATAAGGAAGGCATCAAAGTCAGGACACAGTGAATCCCAAGGGGAAGATCCCAGAAAGTACCTAGAGGATAATCAGCTCAATTTGGAACAGGAGAAAGAAAGGTCTGAAGAAGGAGAGATCTCAGTAAGAAAGGAGGTTTACAGAGATTGAATACTATCCTTGAGAATTTGAAACAACTTCAAAAGTGGGAAATGCAGCCCTGGCTGGTGTGGCTCAGTGGATTGAGCACCAGCCTACGAACCAAAGGGTCACTGGTTCAGTTCCCAGTCAGGGCACATGCCTGGGTTGCAGGCCAGGTTTCCCAGTGTGGGGTGCATGAGAGGCTACCACACATTGACAATTCTCTTTCCCTCTCTTTTTCCATCCCTTCCCCTCTGTCCAAAGAGAAATAAGTAAAGTCTTTAAAAAAAACTTTTTTAAAAGGTGGGAAATGCAGAGAAAGCAAAATATATATATATCTTAAATTGAACATGCCCATAAAATGACAAACAGGATAAAAATGTGAAACCTAACATGGAATGCTATGCATTAAAATAAAATTATGCACCCTGGCTGGTGTATTTCAGTGGATTGAGTGCCAGCCTGCAAACCAAAGGGTCATCAGTTCAATTCCCAGTCAGGGCATATGCCTGGGTTGTGGGCTGGGTCCCCAGTAGGGGACATGTGAGAGGCAACCACACATTGACGTTTCTCTCCCTCTCTTTCTGTCCCCTCCTCTCTCTAAAAAATAAATAACTAAAATCTTTAAAAAATAGACTTATGCAACATCAGACTAGATGTATACACAGCAAGATGGACAGGTCTTAAAAAGACCATGCTGAGTGAAAAGTGGAGAAACAGAAATAGGTCAACCACATGGTACCACTTAGAATATATGTACAAAAAATAATAATACACTTTCTACAATAAATTATGATATCCAAATATCAAACACATTACAATGGTTGACTAGGGTTGGGACAGGAGTGGAGAATGGAGATAAGAAGCATAAATGTATAAAAAAAACTAGAGATACTTCTGGCCAAGATGGAGACTAAGTAGATACAGTTTGCCTCCTTTCATAATCAAAAGAAGAACAACAAATTTAAAAACAAAAAGCCACCAGAAATGAAAGAAAATCAAACTGTATAGAAGTCTGACAACCAAGGAGTTAAAGAAGAAACATTCACCCTTACCAGTAGAGGGGTCAGAGATGGGTAGCGGGGCGGAGAGGACTTGTGGCAAGGCAGCTGCTGGAAGACTGGGTGAGGCGACGGCAGCTGGTAGAGCAGGCGGTCCCACATTTATATGCAGATGAACTGGGAGGAACAACTGGGGAGTGAGACAGACCATGTGAACCGGGGTTCCAGTGTGGGAAAATAAAGCCTCAAAACCTCTGACTGAAAAAACCTGTGGGGGCTGAGGCGGAAGAGGAAGAAACTCCCTGCCTCACAAGAGAGTTCATTGGAGAGACCCACAGGGTCCTCAAATGTACACAAACCCAGGCACCTGGAAATCACCACCAGAAGAACCTAATTTGCTTGTGGGTAAAAGAGGAAGTGACTGAAAGCCACAGAGAGCCGAGCAATTGCCATTGCTCCCTCTTGGACCCCCCACCCCACCCACATACAGCATCACAACGCAGTGAAGTTTGCTCCACCCTGGTGAACATCTAAGGCTCCGCCCCTTACTATGCAACAGGCCTGCGGAGACAAAAAAAAAAATGATCCAAATGAAAGAACAGCTCAAAGCTGCAGAATAAATACAATGGAGGAAGAGATAGCCAACCTATCAAATGCAGAGTTCAAAACAGTGGTAATCAGGATGCTCACAGAATTGGTTGAGTATGGTCACAAAATAGAGAAAAAAGTGAAGGCTATGCAAAGCGAAATAAAGAAAAATGCACAGGGAACGAACTAACAGTGACGGAGGAAACCAGAACTCAAATCAACGATTTGGAGCAGAAGGAAGAAATAAACTTTCAACCAGAACAGAATGAAGAAACAAGAATTCAGAAAAATGAGGAGAGGCTTAGGAACCTCCAGGACAACTTTAAATATTTCAACATCTGAATCATAGGCATGCCAGAAGGAGAAGAGGAAGAGCAAGAAATTGAAAACCTACTTGAAAAAATAATGAAGGAGAACTTCCCTAATCTGGCAAACGAAACAGACTTCCAGGAAGTCCAGGAAGCTCAGAGAGTCCTAAAGTTGGATTCAAGGAAGCACACACCAAGGCACATCATAATTACATTACCCAAGGTTAAAGAGAAGGAATCTTAAAAGCAGCAAGAGAAAAGGAGAGTTACCTACAAAGGAGTTCCCATAAGACTAGCAGCTGATTTCTCAAAAGAAATCTTGTAGGCAAGAAGGGGCTGGAAAGAAATATTCCAAGTCATGAAAGGCAAGGGCCTACATCCCAGAATACTCAATCCAGCAAAGCTATCATTCAGAGTGGAAGGGCGGATAAAGTGATTCCCAGATAAGGTCAAGTTAAAGGAGTTCATCAGCACCCAGCCCTTATTATCTGAAAGGTTAAAGGGACTTATCTAAGAAAAAGAAGATAGCTCTGGTTGGTGTAGCTCAGTGGATTGAGCATGGGTTGTAAACCAAAGGGTCGCCAGTTCGATTCCCAATCAGGGCACATGGCTGGGTTTTGGACCAGGTCCCCAGTATGGGGTGTGGGAGAGGCAACTGTACATTGATATTTCTCTTTCTCTTTCCCTCTCTCTAAAAATGAATAAATAAAATCTTCTAAAAATTAAAAAAGAGATATAAGATAAAAATGTGAACAGTAAAATGAGAACAAACTCACAACTATTAACAAATGAAACAAAGAAAAGAAAAACAACAAAAACAAAAACTAGGCAAACAACTAGAACAGGAACAGAATCAGAGAAATGGACATCACATGGAGGGATTTCAGTGGGGAGGGGAAAGGGAGGAATAGGGGGGAAAAGGTACAAGGAAGAAGAAGCATAATTGGTAGGCATTAAATAGATGGGAAAAGGTCAAAAATGGTATAGGAAACAGAACTCAAAGAACTTATATGTACAATCCATGGACATGAATTAAGGAGGGATGCTGTAGGGTTGGGGTGCAGGCTGGAAAATTGGGAAAACGAATAAATAGCATAATAAATAGCAAAACAAATAAACTAATAGCATAATAAATAAATTCTCACTTATAGCAGGGAGAGGATAGAGATGGCTAAAGTTGCTAAATTAAGAAATAGTGGCAAATCATTTAGGGACTGCGTCTGGAGGCACATAGGAGAAAACCCAACCAACAGTCAGCAAAGATAGAGTTTTCTTTTTCTCTTATTCAACAACCACTGGAGAGGCATGCAGTCTGAGGCTGGGAAAAAGGAGGAAGTGAATGGGACAAAAGTGTTAGCTCAGTGAGGTAGGGAGATTCCCAGAGCCCCACCCACAATGTCTGCTGACATCATTTAGAATGTGTTTATAAGTACAAAGGGAGCCCTGGCTGGTATGGCTCAGTGGATCGGGTGCTGCCCTGCTAACCACAGGATTGCAGGTTTGATTCCCGGTCACGGCACGTACCTGGGTTTTGGGCCAGGTCCCCAGTAGGAATCATGTGAGAGGCAACCACACACTGACGTTTCTCTCGCTTTCTTTCTCCCTCCCGTCCCCTCTATATAAAAATAAAGAAATAAATTCTTTTTAAAAATAATTTATATATATTTTTAGATTTTATTTATTTATCTTTAGAGGGGAAGGGAAGGAGAGAGGGAGAGAAATATCAATGTATAGTTGCCTCTCATGGGTCCCCTGCTGAGAACTGGCCTGCAACCCAAGCATGTGCCCTGACTGGGAATCGGACTGCAGTTGTTTGGTTAGCAGGCCCACGCTAAATCCACTGAGCTACACCAGCCTGGGTAAAAAATAAATTCTTAAAAAAGGAGAAATGGAGACTTCCGCCAAGATGGAGGCGTAGGTGGAAGCACTGCGCCTTCTCACACAACCAAGTTTAAAAACAACAAAGTTTTAGCAACAAAAACGCAGCCAAACCAGAGAAAATTGAACTACATGGAAGTCTGACAACAACGAACCCTTTAGCCAAACCCTTAAGAGGGGCAGAGCCAGCAGCAGAGTGGGGTCGGGCAGGAAAGATCTACCGGACTAACCTGGGCGTGCAACCCAGGTGCGCCAGAAGCCGTGGGCAGATCCCAGGTGTGGAGAAATGGGTGGACCCACTGAGGGAGCAAGGCGGCGGACTCACTGAGGGCTGACCAAAGTCACACAGTCAAGCGCAGATAAACCGGTGAAGGAGCGAAGTGGTGAGACAGATCGTGCAGGCCCAAGTGGCGGAAAGTGGCAGAGGGGACCGCCATTGTCCTTCTCTGTCCCCGCCACCACGTACAGCGTCATAAACCAGCGACCTGGGTAGCCCCGCCCTGGTGAACACCTCCTCGTACATAACAGGCACGAACAGATCAAAACATGGCTCAAGAACAACTCAGAGCCCCAGAGCCCATAAATCTAAGTGATGAAGAAATAGCCAAGCCCTGGCTGGTGTAGCTCAGTGGATTGAGCACGGGCCTGCAAACCAGACAATCGCGGTTCGATTCCCAGTCAGGGCACATTCTTGGGTTGCAGGCCAGTTCCCTGCAGGCCAATTCCCAGCAGGGGACGCCCAAAAAGCAACCATACATTGATGTTTCTCTCCCTCTCTCCTTCCCTTTCCCTCTAAAAGATAAATAAATAAAATCTTTAAAAATAAATAAATAAATAAAGTAAGGTGAGACATCTTTAAAAAAAAAAAAGAAATAGCCAAACTTTCAGATGCACAGTTCAAACACTGGTGATCAGGATACTCACAGAACTGGTTGATTATAGTCACAAATTAGAGGAACATATGAAGGCTAAACTAATTGAAATGAATGGAAATGCACAGGAAACCAATAGTAATGGAAAGGAAACTGGGACTCAAATCAAAGGAGTGGATCAGAAAGAGGAAAAAAATAACCAAACAGAAAAGGATGAAGAAACAAGAATTCAAAAAAATGAGGAGAGGCTTAGGAACCTCCAGGACATCTTTAAGCATTCCAACATCTGAATTATAGGGGTACCAGAAGGGGAAGAGGAACAACCACAAGTGGAAAACTTATTTGAACAAATAATAAAGGAGAATTTCCCCAATCTGGCAAAGGAAATAGACTTCCAGGAAATCCGGGAAGCTCAGAGAGTCCCAAAGAAGGTGGACCCAAGAAGGAACACACCAAGGCACATCATAAGTACATTAGCCAAGATTAAAATGAAGGAGAGAATTCTAGAAGTAGCAAGAGATAAGGGGACAGTCACCTACAAAGGAGTTCCCATCAGACTGTCAGAGGATTTCTCAAAAGAGACCCTACAGGCAAGAAGGGGCTGGAAAGAAGTATTCCAAGTCATGAAATCCAAAGACCTACAACCAAGACTGCTCTATCCAGCAAAGTTTTCATTTAGAATGGAAGGACAGATAAAGTGCTTGTCAGATAAGATCAAATTCAAGGAGTTCATCATCACCAAGCCCTTATTATATGAAATGTTAAAGGGACTTACCTATGAAAAAGAAGATAAAAAAGATGAACAGTGAAAGGACAGCAAACTCACAGTTATCAACAACCACACCTAAAACAAAAGCAAACTAAGAGGACAGCTAGATCAGGAGTGAACCACAGAAATGAAGATCACATGGAGGGTTAGCAACAGGGGAGTGGGAGAAGGAGAAGGGGGGAGAAGGTACAAAAAATAAGTAGCATAGATGGTAGGTAGAAAATAGATAAGGGGAGGGCAAGAATAGTATGGGAAATATAGAATCTAAAGAACTTGAGACACGTGTTCATGAACTGAAGGGGGGAATGGTAGGGAAGGGGTGTGCAGAGTGGAAGGGAATGAAGGGGGGAAATAGAACTGTAATGGCATAATCAATAAAATATATTAAAAAATAAAATAAAATAAAAAAGGAGAAATGGACATTAAGTAGGCAAATTGCTGTTTCTGCCATGGGTAGTATCAACATATTATTTGGCAATAGGGAAATTATTTCCAGAAGCAATAAACACACACATTAAAAGTTACCCCACCTGGCTGGTGTAGCTCAGTGGATTGAGTGCGGGCCTGCAAACCAGAGTATCGCGGTTCGATTCCCAGTCAGGGCACATGCCTGGTTTGCAGGTCAGTTCCCAGCACGGGACGCATGAGAGGCAACCATACATTGATATTTCTCTCCCTCTCTCCTTCCCTTCCCCTCTAAAGATAAATAAATAAAATTTTTTAAAAAGTTACCCCAGTCCAGGTGTGTGTTGTCAGCAACCAATTGATGCTTTACATCTATCTTTCTCTCTCTCTAAAAAGCAATGAAAAAAAATGTCTTTATGTGAGGATTTTAAAAAAAAGGCAATTTCCCTTAAGAAATGAGACTTGGTGGGGCACAGGATTGTTGTTTTTTGTTGTTGTTGTTGTTAAAAGCCCTGTTAGACTTTTTTTAGAACCTTGTTGGGGTAGGTAGGGAGAATTTTGCCTCACACTCATCTTGAAAGTTTAGCTCTAGGTTGTTTTCTCTCTCCAAAATAGGGAGATAGGAAGGCATTGTGTTTTGGAGACCAGAAATTTAACCTTCATGAAGTGGGAAAGGAATTTGAACCTAAAGCTGCTCACCCAGTTCCTGGCTCCCTGGACATATGTCTGATCACAGAGGCACCTTGAAGGAAATGGTCCAACACCTCAAGGTGAGTCAGACTTCCATTCTTTTTGAGAAAGCTGCTGCAGATGCGGTGAAAACAGAAGCATGACCCAGGGAGTTTTTCTCAAACTTCAGGCATAAGAAGTTTCCTCACATCTATAATTGTTTACTCATTATCTTTATTGACATCTTTTAAAAAAATATATAAACAGATGTATTTTAAAAGGAAACTTTAGCTCTGGCCAGCATGGGCTCTGTTGGTTGGATCTCATCCCACAAACAGTGGGGCGGCCCGTTTGATTCCCAGTCGTGGTGCAGGCCTGGGCTGCTGTCTTTGCGCCATCCCCGGATGCTTGCAGAAGGCAGCCAATCAATGTTTCTCTCTTGCATCGATGTTTCTCTCTCTGTCTCCCTCCCTTCCCCTCTCTCTAAAAAAAAAAAAAATTAAAAGAAACTTTACATTACCCTTCTAAACAATCACTTACCAGTAAATTCTCTTTACATAAATACATTTGTGTAAAAAGAAAATATTCAACCAAGTAAATGAAAAATTCATTATATCTTGGTACAAAGGGAAGGTAACTATAAAAACAAACAGCTACAAAAGCACCACAATGTCATTCGATTCTAGCTATTTCCATTCTGTGAACTCTTTGAGCCTGATGTTCCAAATGGGAATTTGGCAGGTGGTTAAGGTGGTGCTAAGGACTTGTTAGCATCCACCAGAGACCTTCTTCTTGGTATAATCAGAAGGACTGAAAAAAAAAATAGAAGAGGGAATAATTTCTAATTTGCTATTATTTAATATTGGTGTCCCTGTAACACTTAAAATTATTTCATGTAAAGGGGGCATTTGTTCTTCTGTTGGGGAATACAGATCAAGGTCTTGAATATACTCTAGATTCTTTTTGAAAGTATCAGGGAAAAAGTCTTGTTTGGAAGTAAAGTGGGGAAAGCATAAGGGTTAAGAATATAGACTTTGGCCTAGCCTGCCTGGGTTTGAATTCTGACTCTGCCACTTACTAAATAGTACTAGACACTATTATCATGATCCCCATTCTACAGATGAGGAAACTGAGGCACAGGGCAGTTATCTTCCCAAGACCATATAGCTGCTATGTGGCTGAAGCAGAGGGAGGGAAGAAGAATGGTAGATGAGGTCAGAGAGGTACAGGCTCTTTGGGTCACACTATACAAGGAATTAAATTTTGGTCTGACGCATGGAATGTGATGAATGTCTTTTGTCTTCTACTTCGGGCTTGTGATGTTCCCATTGAGGAAGGTCCAGTCCCCAGAACTGGGGCAAAAGGCCCATTGTGTCCATCTACTTCTGAGACCCTAACAGAAACCTGATTGAGGTGTCCAGCTATATTTCCTGTGATTCAAGCTGGAGCTCCTCCATTTTGTTCTCTGCAATGTTGCCATCTTCCTTCCTCCCTCCAGACTCTCACCTGGACCCAGAGATCTCCAAGGACTGACAACTTAGGCTCTTCCCACATCCTGCTAGGGGAACCTGAGATGGATTTGGGGCCAAATATACAAGACTGAATGTTATCATTCCAAGCTGCTCCAATAAATTAATAAACTCTCAATTAATATGTGTTCCTCATTATTATCGTCTTGGTGTTATATATGGGTGTTTGTCTAGTGCTTGAGATCTCTGAACCCTTTGGGGGTCAGGAACTAGGGCATGACATCTCTGAGGACCAAATCCAGGGTCAGGCTCTTGAGATTCAAGGCCTCGAACAGATTTCTCCTTGTCCATGAACCCATCCTTTTTTATCCTTTTAGATTCATCTCACTCCTTCCAGGTGCTGCCTGCTGTTTCTTCTACCTCAGAGGCCTCACTGGACCTCAAGATATCTACAATGCCCATGAGATCTTCAAGGACTAGCCCAGATGATACTACCTCCTGTTGGTGTGCCTTTATCTGGTCCCACCCCCAGGGGGTGTGGCACTTTCTACCTTTGGATCTGGTAAGTCCGGACTCATCTCAATTGATGCTCAGATCCTGACAGAGTAGACAGTAAAGGGCAAACTTCCTCTCTTTCTGTACCCCCCCCACCACACCATTCACTCACTCAATTAATAAACATATATTGAGCATCTACCGTGTGTTTGGCCCTGTTCCAGGCTTTGGAGAGATAGCATTGAACAGAAGGAGTAAGTATATCTATGTTTCTGGAGCTACCATTCTATTGGGAAAGATATAAAATAAATAAAATTAAGTAAGGAAAATACTAAATATGTTAGAGGATAAGTGCTTTGGAGAAAAAGAAAACACGGAAAAGAGGGAACACATAAAAACCACTAGGACAGTTTCCAGTGTGTATTAGTATGGTCAGGGAAACCTGAGGAGATATTGGAGCACAGGCCTGCAGAGATCAGGTGGAAGTTGCATGGATCACTGAAAGAAGAGCATACCAGGCAGAGAGAAGAGCCAGTGGAAAGGCCCTAAAGCATGAGTGTGCCTAGTGTGTGTGAGGAACAGCAGGAGACCAGTGGGGAGAAAGAGGGAGCAGTGAGTGACAGAGACTGGATGAGTTCACCAAGAGAGAAAATGTCAACTAGAGAAGAGACCTAAACATACTTACAGTTCTGAAAAAAGGGGAGGAACCGGCAAATGAGGTAGGTAAAGAGGGAAGGGAAAAATATAGCTTCCTGAATGAATGCATGATGGATAAAGGAGCATGTATGAGAGTCTCTTGAGGCAAGGGAGTCCCTAGTCTTGTGTACTCTGATCTCTAAACAGTCCTTACCCAGATGGTAATTCAGCCAGGTCCTGTGAGTGAGCTCCCAGGGAGCCCCCAAAATACTGGGAAGAGAGACTATGTATGGATGTGTTTTAGTACATGAAAGGCTTTGCCAAAAGCTGCAGCAGGTTTCCTGCCTATTTTTAAAAGATACCTTGCTTTGGATCCAGATATTATATGCCTAGAGATAGGTGATTTATTGAAGGAAAGAAGGAAGGGAGGGAGGGAAAGAGGGAGGGCGTAGAGACGGAGGGAGAGAGGGAGGGAGGGAGGGAGGGGAGAGAGGGAAGGAGGGCAGTGGAATTGTGGATGAATGAATGGTTAGATGGGTGGGTGGGTGGATGGAGAGATGGATGGGTAGACAGACTAATATCCCTTGCCCCTGGAGAAACTCTTTCACGGGTTTGTTTTCAGAAAGAAGAATATGAATTTATAAATTACGAATTTGCTCTAATAGGGGGAAAAAACTAGAAACAACGCAAATGTTCATCAGAAGATGGATGGTTAAATAAACCATGGTATCTCCATTCCATGAAATACTAACTCAGTAATAAAAGTGAGTACGTTTATGAGCCTAGCACTAACCTTATATCAAAACCAAACAAAGACATAAGAAGACAAGAAAACTACAGACCAATATCTCATGAATATAAATGTAAAAAATCTATAAAATACTAGTAAATAGAATTCAGCAATATACAAGAGGGTTATATAACATTATACATATAATATATATAATATAATACAACCAAGTGGGATTTATCTCAGGAATACAAGATTGGTTCAATGTATGAAATCAATCAATGCAAATACACCAGATTAATAGAATAAAGTATAAAAAGTACATAATTTCATAGATGAAGAAAAAAGCCTTTGACAAACTTCAACACCCTTTCATAATAAAAACACTCAACAAACAAGGAATAGAAGAGAACTTCCTCAACCTGATAAAGGGCATTTACAAAAACCTACAGCTAACATCATACTTAATGGTGAAATACATAAAACTTTCTCCTGAAGATCAGGAACAAATCAAGGATGTCTCCTCTCACCACTTCTATTCAACATTTACTGGAGGTTCTAGCCAAGACAATTAGGTAAGAAAAGAGATAAAAGCCATTCATATTGAAAAAAAAAGAAGTTAAATTATCTGTATTTGCAGATTTTTTACTCAGAAAAATCTTAAGGAACCCACAGCGAAACCATTATAAACACACACACACGAGCTCAGCAAGGTTACAGTATATAAGATCACACAAAATTAATCATATTTTTATATATTAACAGTGACCAATCCAAAAATGAAATTAAGAAAACAATTTTAGTTACAACAGCGTCAAAAACAGCAAAATACTTAGTAATAAATTTAACAAAATGTGGGCAAGACTTGTACACTGAAAACTGTAAAACACTGTTGATAGAAATAAAAGGAGACCTAAATAAATGGAAAGACATCACATGTTTACAGATAAAAGACTTTATAGCATTAAGATGGCAATACTACTTAAATTGACCTACAGATTTTATGCCATCTTTATCAGAATCCCACCTTGCTCCTTTGCAGAAATTGACAAACTGATGCTAAAATTCATGTGAAAATGCTAGGGACCCAGAATGGTTACGACAGTCTTGAAAAAGAAAAACATAGCCCTGGCTGGTGTAGCTCAGTGGATTGAGCGCGGGCCTGCAAACCAAACTGCTGCAGTTCGATTCCCAGTCAGGGCACATGCCTGGGTTGCAAGCCAGTTCCCAACAGGGGACGCATGAGAGGCAACCATAGATTGATATTTCTCTCCCTCTCTACTTCCCTTTCCCTCTAAAGATAAATAAATAAAATATATATATATTTTAAATATTTTATTTATTTATTTTCAGAGAGAGGGGAAGGGAAGGAGAGAGAGGGAGAAACATCAATGTATGGTTGCCTCTCACATGTCCCCTGCTGGGAACTGGCCCGCAACCCAGGCATGTGTTCCGACTGGGAATCGAACCTCGATCCCCTGCTTCACAGACCCATGCTCAATCCACCGAGCTACACCAGCCAGGGCAATAAAATCTTAAAAAAAGAGAAACACATAGTTGGAGGACTTGCACTTCCCAATTTAAAAACTTACTACATAACTACTGTAATCAAGAGTGTATGGTACTAGCATAAAAACAGATGTATAGATCAGTGGAATAGAATCCAGAAATAGTACCACATGGGCAAATGATTTTTCGTAAGTGTGTCAAGACAAGTCAATGGATCAAGAAGAGTCTCTTGAACAGGTACTGTTGGAGCAGCTGAACATCCACACGCAAAAATGAAGTTAGACCCACCTCAGAGCAGATATAAAAATCAACTCAAAATGAACCGAATGTAACAGCTAAAACTATTAAAAGAAAGCACAGGAGTAAATCTTCATGACCTTGCATTAGGCAATGGTTTCTTAGATATGGCATATGACACCTAAAGCATAAGGAACCAAAAAAAAATTGGACTTTGTCAAAACTAAAACCTTTTGTGCTTCAAAAGACACTGTCGAGAAAACGAAAAGACAATCCACAAATAGGAAAAAGTATTTGCAAATCACCTATCTACAATAGTCTAGCATCCAGAATATATGAAGAACACTTACAACTCAACAATAAAAAGACAAATAACCCAATTAAAAATGGGCAAGGAATTTGAATAAATATTTCTCTAAAGATGTGCAAATGGTCAATAAACACAAGAAAAAATGCTCAACATCATAAGTCATTAGGAAAATGCAAATCAAAACCACATCACGCCCACCAAGATGGCTACAATCAAAAAGCAGGACAATATCAAGTGTTAGCAAGGATGTGAATAAATTGAAACCCTCATACCACTGCTGTGGTATGAATAGTTTTGCAGTTTCTCAAAAAGTTAAACGGAATTACCATAAGGCCCTGCAATCCTATTCTTCATATTGTATGATTTCATTTATATGAAATGTCTAAGACAGGCAGATCCATGAAACAGAAATTAGATTAGTGGTTGCCAGGGGCTTGGGGGAAGTAGAAATACAGTGGTAAATAACTACTAATGGGAACAGGGCTTCTTTTGGGGGTGATGAAAACATTCTAGAATTAGATAGTGTTGATAATTGCACAACCATGTGAATAGCCTAATCACTGAAATCTATACTTTAAAAGGGTGAATTTTATGGTATGTGAATTACATCTTAATAAAACACAGTGAACTATTGACACACACAACAATCTGGATGGATGTACAGACATCATGCTGAGCAAAAGAAGCACATATGCTATGATTCCATTGATATCAAGTTCAAAAACAGGCCCCAAATCCCCAGTATCCTATGTTGTTTAGGGGCACATACATATGTACTAATTAGAATAAAAATAATCATGAGGGCCCTGGCTGGTGTGGCTCAGTGGATTGAGTGCCAGCCTGTGAACCAAAAGGTCTCCAGTTCGATTCTCAGTCAGGACATATGCCTGGGTTGTGGGCCCAGTCCCCAGTTGGGGTGGTCCTGTGAGAGGCAACCAATCTATGTTTTTCTCGGGCGTCGATGTTTCACTCCCTCCCTTTCTCTTTTTCTTCCCCTCTCTCTAAAAAAAATAAAAATCTAAAAACGAGTTTATAAGAAATAGTCACGAGGAAGATAAAACACCAAACTCAAGTCACTGAAAGGAAAAAGGGAGATGGAAGTGGTGCAAGGACTTTAAGTGTATGTGTAGTGTTCCTTTTAAAAAGGATCTGAAATAAATAAGACAGGTTTCTGTCCTCCTCCTGGTAGACTCCAGAGTCTGGAAGAGGCGTAAAGAGTCCAAATGCCATGGGCTGGCACCAAGCTCTAGAATCCTAGTAGATGCCAGGAGGGAGGCAACCGGTCAGGGAAGACTTCAGGAAACAGAGGATGATAGGGCCAAGTCTCAAATGGAGGTACGACAGAGAGGATGCTTGGCTGGGACACTCCACCCCCACCCTCACCCCCACCTCCCGCCCTCGTGGGTCTCCCCCAAAGCCTAGCCTGGCCCCACTGATTCCCTTATCTGCCCACTCCCAGCTGCCTCCCTGCTGGCTGAACTGTAGCCGCAGACTTCTGGGCCTGTGCCCCCTCCAAGGGATGGGGGAGGGTATAGGGCTTGGCCTCAGAGCCTTAGGGTTTCTAGCTCTTGATGGAGGCAGGGCTCTGAGGCCCCCAGTCCCCACCCTTCACTTCCCTTCCTGAGCCCTTTCTCCCTCCAGTTATGAAGAAACAGGCCATGAGTCTGGTGGCCAAACCCTTGTGTGAGACATGCCTCCAGCCTGCCCTTTCCCAGGAGGACAGATTTCCCTACCTCTCCCCCTACACTGCCACTGCTGTTTCTAGTAATAATAACAATGAGGGGGGTTACCTTAACAGAGCTCACTGTTCATGGTGTGCCAGGCAGTCCCTGGGTTGAGTGGCATCTCGACATTTGATGTGGGCTCTATGATTGTACCCATTTTCCAGGTGAAGGAACTGGGCTCAGAGGATGACTTGCCCAGGAATCATATAGCAAATCAGTGTCAGAGATGAGACAAGAACCCAGGGCCTTGGATGAATATCTTTCTTTCTCTATGCCTACTCCCAGTCTAGAAGATGGGGGCAATCATATGCACTTACACCGAGAGGACATGGTGAGAATGGGATAAAATTATGCACGAAGAGCACTTAGCATGACGCCTGGGGTGGTTTGGCAAACACTGTGGCTGTTGTTATTATATTAGTACTAAGAAAAGTATCAGTATTAGAATCAGTATTATTATCATTATTGTTGTTGATAGAATTAGGATGAACAATTATTAGTTTTAGAAATAGTATTAGTACTACTGATAGCATTGCTGTTATATTGGAATTAGCATTATTAGTATTGCTATTATTATTATTATTATCAAAATTAGTATTAGTGCTAGTATCAACATTAGAATTAATATTAGGATTAGTAATTACAATTGGTATTGGTGTCAGCATATTATTAGCATCAGTATTAGAATCAGTACTAGTTCTAGGGGAAAAGGTCCAAGTACTATCCCTCACGTACACTAGATACTCAATTAACAAATAAGTATACTTAACAGTTATTGAGATATCAGATTCAACTGAGTTAAAATCACTTAATGGATTAAATTTCGATTAGTGGTCCCATCACCCTGTGAAGCAGTCACTATTATTACCTGATCTTTACAGAAGAGGAACTGAGGTCCAGAGAAGAGAGCAACTCACCCAGGGTCACACAGCGACTCGGTGGTAGTGTGGTCTATAAATGAGAGTGGGCTGGCTCCACAGTGCATGTCCTGAAATCATCTTCACTTAAGTCAGTGGGGTCTTTTTGCCTTGTTCTTACCAATGAGGGCTCGGCATGGGCGTGGCACATAGCAATAGCTCAGTAAATTCCAAGTCGTGGCTTTGCTCTCTCTACTTCTCAAAACCCCCATTTTGCATGTGATGACACTGAGACCAGAAAGAAAAGATGAAGATGGGGAACTCCCTCTGGTGTGGGCCATAGGTAAGCAGACCCCACTGACTCAGGGCTCCTTCCTTGCCCTCTCCCCTCAGTGAGTCTCAGTCTCCCCATCTGCAGAGTGGACAGTCTGGAGAACACCCTGTCCCATTGAATTCTGGGGCCATGATAGTGTATGTAGTCTTACCCCCTTCCCCATGGGGATCCAAGTTGGACGCCTACCTTATGCACTGTGTGCATGAGTCCAGTGATTTCATGTGGCTAAAGTGCTCAAAACAGTCCAGGCATGAGTCTTCGATAGCATGAAACACTGGTTGTCATCACTGTTATTACTAGTTGGGGGAGGCAGGACACGGTAGAAAGATGGGGACTGAGGTACAGAGGCCCAGGGACTCTATGAGGGTCCCTCTCAGCAGGTTGAGGGCAGAACCACAGGCCACATGGGTCTACATCAATCTACATCCCCTCGTGCCACCAACCCCAGTATCACCTGCCCAGGGTGTACCCAGGCTGCCACGTGGGATCTCATGGACTTCCTCTCAAACCCTCTCTCAGATCTGTGCCTCTGTCCCCCTCTCCAGCATCAGCTTTGTCTCCACCTCTGTTGTGGGCCTCTGTCATTTTCGGGTTTTATCTGTCCCTTCTGTCTGTCTCTGTCTCTCCTTCTCTTTGCCTATCTGTGTCTTTGTCTCTGGCTCTCTCTGTGCCTCTATCCCCCTCTCTTGGTCTCTCCTTTCTTTCTGTGCCCTCTTCCTCCTTCCAGCTCTGTATTTTTCTCTGTTTATCTCTCTGTGTCCCTGGATTTCAATCTCTCTCTCTTGCTGTCTCACTCTTCTTCATCCCTTCAATTTTCCTTCCCTTCCTCTACCCTATCCCACTCCTCAAGGACCCGCACTGGAACCAACCCCTGGTCCCAACCTATTTCCCGCCTCCAGAACAGCATGGCGGGCAAGAAGTTGAGGCCACTGTCCCTGGGTGCCCCCCAGCCCCGCCCCCCATCCCAAGACAGCCTGTTACCGCGGAGCCAACAGCTACTGTGGCCTCCATCTGATAAGACTTATCTGCTGCCCCAGGGCAGGCCAGAGCTGGCGTAAGCCCCAGTGGGGCGCTGAGTGCGTGTGCCCCTGACTCCCACCAGCCCTGGTCTGGCCCCAGGGCAGCTGGGCCTGGGTCGTCATGATGTCCCAAGGGTTCTGGTTCAAATCCCACTGAACCTCTCTGAGCCTCACTCTTTTTGTCTGCAAAATGGGTACAGTCACATTCCTCCTTTCCCTATGGGTAGGAAGACTCACAAACATAAGTGCCCAGCGCTCACTTGACCCAACACACAGTAGGGCCTTTACAAACACTCACTGAAAAGCCCAGCAGATTCATGAGTCCATATCTGGTATTTTTGTTTTATCTTGCGCTCAGCCCATATTGTTTGGTTGGACACTAAAGTCCATGGGAGTCCAAGTCAAATATAGGGTCTGAGAATCCATGGGGTGGGCAGGTGGGGTAGAGGTAGGTCCCTACTGCCCAGGAGGTGCCCCAACAGCAGGGGACCCACCCCCTTGCCTGGTCTGCCCCACCTACTGGTGTACCAGCCACTCCCTGGGGAGGAGGGAAGAAGGAGAGGGGAGGGAGGGAGGGAGGGAGGGAGGGAGGGAGGGAAGGAGGAAGGGAGCCTCAAACACCAAGGCCAGCCAGGACATCCCCTAGGATCACACTGAGCTCGCCACATCCCCAAAGCAGCCGAAACCTCTGCACCAACCAGCCCAGGTCAGTCTCAGCACCCCCCACCCCAAAATTCCCAGCAAGGCAAACTCTGGGCCTGCTGCCCCTTACCTCAAGGCTACTCCTCCAGCCTGCTTCAGTTTCCCCAACCTACCATTGGCCCCCAAAGTGTCTACCACCCCTGAATCCCTTGACAATCCAATCCCTGGAGCTTCTCCAGACTACCTTTGTCTTTCCAACCTCCACTCCTACCCTGAACCTGTCTCCCTACCCCTTCTCTCTGCCCTGACTCTCATCTATACCTTCCAAAATATCTATGTTCCCCTGATCCCTTAACTGTCCCTGTACCTCATCTCTGCCCCCTAAAACACGCCTTTATCCTCCAAATCCTATTTCTGCCCCGAATCTGATTTTCACTCACCTGAACTTGTCTCTGTCTCCAAATTCTCCCCCAAAACTCATTCTCCCTCCCCAATTACTTCTGTTCCCCAAGCCCTGTCTGCTCAACATCCTTGCCTCTGGCCTAATTTCTCCCTTTGACCCATCGATCTATCCCGAGGTTGCCAAACCCTAGCTCCATCCTTGTACTCCCACCTCTGCCTCAAACCTTATATTTGTTCCCTGTGACTTCTCTCTGATTCCCCAAAACCATTTCTTTCCCCCAACCCCTTGCCTATGCATCAAAATATCTTTGTCACCCCAAACACCAAGTCTATTCCTCCAAATCTGTTCTGTCACATGAATCCTTTTGTCTGTCTTCCCTAAACCCCATCTTAGCTCCAAAATGCCTCTGTCCACCAGATCTCCTCTGTGGCCCCAAATCTTTTTCTACTCCAATTCTATCGATTCTAAAACTCCTCTTGTGCTCCTATAACCCATCTCTACTCATCAGACACATTTCTGCCACTCCAAACCCATCTCTGACCCCTAAACTTTATCTCTGCTTCAGTAAAACCCTTGGACCCCCACACTTTTCCATGACCCTCAGAATCCATCTCTCACCCCCCAGCTATACTTCCAACTTCTCAACTTTGTCTCTCACTCTCAAACTTTACCCCTGATCCTCACCCTTGTCTCACTGCTTTCACAATCTATTTCTGATCCTAAAATGTGACCTTTCAAGGTTGTCTTGCCCTCAAGCCCCCCCTCCCCGTATCTGCTTTCCAAAACCTCATAGTTATACCCCAAACCTCTCTGACTCTTTAATCCCTATCTAACCCTCAAACCCTCCCAAGACACATCTGCCCTCAGACCCCATCTCTGCTCCCTTTAGTCCTGAGGGACCCTCCCTTGAGGGCTGGAATAGGAACATTCATTACCTGGGGTGAGGGGCTGGGCGAGGGGCTGGGCCGAGGGAGAGTTGAGGGTGCCGGCCTGCTGCCTGCTGCCAGTTGGGGCAGAACTTACTCTAGTGGGGCAGCTGATAAGGAGCTTTCATATTCCCCAGCCTCGAGATAAACTTTATCTCTGTCTGGAGACTGATAACTGGGTGGTGGTGGTGGTGGTGGGGTTGGGCCCCTGCCATGAGAGGGGTGGGCAGACCTGGACCCACCAAGTTGTCAGGTGCAGGGGGCTGCTGGAGAGAGATTATGGGAAGTGAGATGAGGATGAGGGGATAAAGGAACAGTGGTGACAGAGACAAAACGCAGGAGACACATAGAGAAGGGAGGGAGAAACAAAGAGAGAGACAGGGACGAAAAGAAATAGAGAAAAAAAGAACAAGAGACGTTCAGAAAGAGAAAGGAGAAACAGAGGCTCAGAAACAATAAGAGAGAGAGAGAGAGAGCACGAGCGAGCGCACAGGAGAGCAGGCCCAGGAACAGAAACAAAGAGTGAGACAAGAACAGAGAGAAAGAGAAATCGAGAGAGAGGGAGAGAGACTCAAATAGAATTGTGGAGAGACAGACAAGAATGAGAAGGAGGCTGAGATGAGGAGCCAAGACACCCTCCCTGGGGAGGGACCCTGAGGCCTAGGTTGGTTATGAGCACATTCACAGGCCATCTTTTCCCAGCATAACCCCCGACCTTGATCCTGACCCTTAGACGGTCTATACGACGGGTTACATAGGCAGGGCATCTGAAGATGCCCTTCAATTCTATGTCCATCGCTCCATCCTACAGGGAGTGAAACTGAGGCCTTCAGGCTCACAGGGCAGGCCAGGGTCAGGGGTAGGTTTCCTAGATTCTCATCTTGGACTGCGTGCAGCGGGGTGTGGTCAGGGCTATGGGGATAGTAAAACAAATATGGAAATAAGGTCATAGGTCCCAGAGAGAGAGAGAGAGAAAGCAGGGAGGGACAAACGAGCAGAAAGATAGAGTGGGAGAGGTGTAGATATGAGTACAGAGGGAGAAACCAAAAAAAAAAGATATAAAGAGAGCTAAGAGAAACAAAAAGAGATAAAGACCGATGGAGAGAAACAATCACAGAGATAGAGACATGGAAAGACAGAGAAAGGAAGAGGAAAAACACTGGACATTTGGAAAAGCACAGAAGTAGAGAGCAATATATATTATGGTAGCACAGAGACATGGAAAGAAACGCAGAGAGCCGGACTTGAGAAGACAGAGTGTCAGGGAAAACGAGACCCAAGGAGACAGAGATACATACAGGGAAGCACGGTGGCAAAGGGGCATAGACCGAGCCGCCGTCTCACAGGTCTTAGCTTGGCCCTGTCCCTAACTTCTATCTGGCCAATGGGGAAACTGAGGCCTAGGGATGGTTGGGACTGAAGGAGACAGAAAGCAGAACTACGGCCGGCCTCCCCAGGGGAGGGGTAATGGTAAGGGGAACACCTCCCACCTGCCCCTTCTCAGAGGAAGCCAGAGGCCTTTGGGTGATTTCAAAAGTTGGGCGGGGATGGCAGAGATAAGCCGTGGGGGATGCTGACCCCCCCATAGAACAGGGAGGAACTCTATCTGCAGACCCAACTGAGGTGGGGGAGGAGGAGTCAAGCCGGAAACCTTGGGGTTTCTGAGAAAGTCAGAAGGCAAGATGCAGTAGATAGGGATGAAATTGGGGATCACAAGAGGGCGAGCCCCCAGGTCCCAGGGGGTGACCAAGGGGTTCACGGGACTCTGATTCTGCACCCCAGCCTACCCCAGCCCACCCCACCCCACGCAAACTCCTGTAGATGGGGAGGGGAGGGAACATGGGGGCAGGGGGAGAAGAGGAAGTGGAGGAGGAGGGGAGGAGAAAATGAGGAGAGGGGGAAAGAGATGAGCAGAGATGGAGAGGAGAAGAATGAAGCCAAAGGAGGGGAGGAGGAAGGAGGATAGGGAAAGGGACAGGAGGGGAAGAGAAAAGAAGAGGGGAGGAAAGAGGAGTGGAGGAGATGTAGAAGTGGAAAGAGGGAGAGAGGGGAGAGAAGAAAGGGGACACCAGAAGAGAAGGGGACAGGGAGAGAGGACGAGGGGGCAAGGGAAAGGAAGAGTGGAATAAGAGGGGGAAGGAGAGGAGGAAGAAGGAGTGGAAAGAGAAGGAGAGGGGAAAGAGGAGAGGAGAAAGCAGGGAAGTTGAGCGAGAGAAGAGAAAAGAAGAGATGGGAGGGAGGGAGAGGAAAGAGAAGAGAGGGAGGAGGAGGAAAAAGAGAATTAAAGCGAGGGAGGAAGAGGAGGGGAAAGAAGGGAACAGGGTACAGGAGGGAGAGGAAAAGAGAGGGAGGAGATGAAAAGCAAATGGGGCAAGACTGGGAAGGAGAAGAGGATGGGGAGTGAGAGGATAGAGCAGAAGACTACAGAAAGATAAAGGAGTGGGAAGGGAGGAAAGAGAGAAGGGTAGAGGGGAGAAGGGACCTAAGGAGCGGGAAAGGAGGGATATACAGATTGAAGGGATGGAGTATGAAGAGAGAGAAGAAAGGGAAGAGGGGCTATGGAGGAGAGGGGGAGAATTTCTACGTCTGATGACCCCTCCTGTCCTCACAGGTCAAACCTCAGAGGCCCCATGGAGTTCCCAGGCCTGGGGGCCCTGGGGACCTCTGAGCCCCTGCCCCAGTTTGTGGACCCTGCCTTGGTGTCCTCACTACCAGAGTCGGGGGTCTTCTTCCCCTCTGGGCCTGAGGGGTTGGATGCAGCAGCCTCCTCCACTGCTCCAAGCACCGCTTCAGCTACAGCTGCTGCACTGGCTTACTACAGGGATGCTGAGGCCTACAGACACTCCCCAGGTAACTCCATTGTGTGGCTTTCCTGGAACTGGTTCTATGCTGTCGGGGTTGCCATGGAGACCCTTAGCTAGGGGAGAATCCCACAAGGAAGACATCTTGAAAATGGCCAGAAGACTTCACATGGCTGGACTTACCACTTTCCTGGTTAAGTCCAGACCTGAGGATGTCCATGCTCAACACGCCACATTGGGAAGCAGTGTTCGAAGTAGGTAGTGGTGGCCCTAGTTGTTGAGTGGTCCATGGGGCTTCAAACCACAGCAGTTGTCCTTAAAACCCATTTGGAAATGGCTAGAGGTTACTGTAGTGGCCAGAGTGACCAGTGGGGCTCAGGATCCACGAGTCACTCAATGGCCAGCAGCTGTTCTGGCAACCTATGGAAATGTTAGAAAAGTGGCCACCATGTTGCAGCTATTGGGCACCACTGCACCCTGAAAGCAGGATGGTTTTAGACTATTATGTCCTCTTTCTTCCTTCCCATACCCGCTCCTGCTACAGTCTTCCAGGTGTACCCACTGCTCAACTGTATGGAGGGGATCCCGGGGAGCTCACCGTACACCAGCTGGGCCTATGGCAAGACTGGCCTCTACTCTCCCTCAACCGTGTGCCCCACCCGAGAGGACTCCCCTCCCCAGGCCCCGGAAGATCCTGATGGGAAAGGCAGCAGCAGTTTCCTGGAGACCTTAAAGACAGAACGACTGAGTCCAGACCTCTTGACACTGGGGCCTGCACTGCCTTCTTCGATCCCTGTCCCCGGCAGTGCCTATGGGGGTCCTGACTTTCCTAGTAACTTCTTTTCTCCCACTGGAAGCCCCCTCAATCCAGCGGCCTATTCCTCCCCCAAGCTTCGTGGAACCCTGCCCCTGGCCACCTGTGGTGAGGTTCCCAAAGAGGGACAGGGAGGTTGAAGTGGGGGGGCACATCCAAGGCAAAGCTGGGCTGAGCCTGGCTCCCTCTTCCCCTCTGTCCACCTCACCAGAGGCCAGGGAATGTGTGAACTGCGGAGCAACAGCCACTCCACTGTGGCGGCGGGACAGGACAGGTCACTACCTGTGCAACGCCTGTGGCCTCTATCACAAGATGAATGGGCAAAACAGGCCCCTCATTCGGCCCAAGAAGCGTCTGGTAAGACCCCAGGCCTGCCTCCCCTTATCCCCTTATTCAGGCACTGCTGTTCTCACCCTGTGCAGGAAACCCCTGTCCTCACACACTACAAGAACCCACACCCCGCCATCCCTTCCCCATCCATATAGGAACCCAGCTTTGTTCAGAGGTTCCTATCCTCAACCTGCCCTTGGGCTGCAGGCAGGAATCTCGTCCCCTCCCTCCACAGCAGGTTTTACATTTGGCTACACACTGGGATCACCTTGGGGCCCCCCCCTAGATGTGTTGGTTTGATTGGACTGGGTTCCTGCCTGGATATCAGGATTGTTTTTGATTCCCCAAGTGATTCCGATGTCCGCCAAAGTCAAGAATTACTGATGTAGTCTCCAACACAATATGCAAAGCCTTGGGACAGGAGTCCATATCCTGGTCCCACAGAGAACCCACAGTCTAACACCCTGTACAGGAAGCCCTGCCTTCACCCCAACCCCCACCTCTTGTGTCCTCCATGCCCAGTGCCCTGATCCTCACATTCTTGCTTCCCCCAGATTGTCAGCAAACGGGCAGGTACCCAGTGCACCAACTGCCAGACAACCACCACAACGCTGTGGCGGAGAAACGCCAGTGGGGACCCGGTGTGCAATGCCTGTGGCCTCTACTACAAGCTACACCAGGTGTGCCCTGCCTCTTGGAGCCTCCCCGCTCTCCTCCCCATCCTGCTGACCTTCCCTTCCTTCTTCTTTCCCCTTCCTATAGTCTTCCTACCTCCCCTTCTCTCTCTTCTTCACTCCCTTCCCCTCCTATCCCTGTTATTCTCCCTCTTCCTTCCCCTCTCATGCCTCTCTTCACCTTCATCTTCCTCCCTTCCATTCCTTCCTGCTCCCTTCTCTCTCCCCCATTTCTCATCTCGTTCCTCCTCCCCTTCAGCCATCAGCTAGTCCTATGGCTAGAGGCTTCTCCCAGCCTTTCCCCCAGCTTAGGGCCTCGCAAGCTCATGATTCCTTAGGACGACATCTGTGCCACAGCAGGGGTCTGCTCGCTTAGTCCTTGACCCAGTTCCCTAATCTTAAGGAGAGGGGTGGAAAGAGTATCCATGGTGGAGACACAGCGGGAAAAGTATAAAGTTGGGAAACACTCACGGCCTCCCTTTTGGCAGGTGAACCGACCACTGACCATGCGGAAGGACGGTATTCAGACTAGAAACCGCAAGGCATCTGGAAAAGGGAAAAAGAAACGGGGGTCGAATCTGGGAGGTACGGGAGCAGCAGAAGGATCAACCGGTGGCTTCATGGTGGTGGCTGGGGGAGGTGGTAGCGGGAATTGTGGGGAAGTTGCCTCAGGCTTGACATTGGGCCCGCCTGGTACTGCCCATCTCTACCAAGGCCTGGGCCCTGTGGTGCTGTCAGGGCCTGTTAGTCACCTCATGCCTTTCCCGGGGCCCCTGTTGGGCTCACCTACAGGCTCCTTCCCCACAGGCCCCATGCCTCCCACCACTGCCACCACCGTGGTGGCGCCACTCAGCTCATGAGGACACAGAGCATGACCTCAGAGCAAGGGTAGGGTCTTTCTCCTCTTGTAGCCAGCAGTCTATACAACCCAACCCTCTGGGCCCCAGACACTCCTTAGTCTGGACCCTCAAAGCTTTTGTAAAATAAAACCACTAATGTCCTGAAATTGGAAGTGTGAGTCTGTGTGGGACCAAATAAAGAGCTGTGGTAGGTGGGGTGTGTAACAGTGTCTGCAATTCTTTGATGATGGTGTGAGGCTGAGACGGAATGTGCGACCTGGCACTTGTGACCCTTCGAGATAGTGGGTTATGAGGTGCAATTATAACAGTGTATGTGAAAATGTGTGTGACAGCATCCAGGTTGTGTGGCATGTGTATCCACACATGATGGGGAGAGACGATGTGTGGCTGGCTGGCTGACTGCTCTGTGGGGTGCTGATCATGTGGTGAGGTTGTGAGAGACGGTGTGCATGACACCAGGTAACTTCAAAAACACGGCACAGGCGACTGTATGAGAGGATATGGAAGTACGTGCGTGACAGGGTGTGTTGAAAAAACGTGTGAGGTTGTGCTTGTGTGATTGTGCACCATGCAGGGTGGTTTTGAGATGGTGTGACAGCATGTGTACTGGGCACAGAATATGATCAATAAACATGTGTGGAATGCTGGACAAGTACTGTGTATGACAGTGTGCGGGGACATAACTGTGTGACCATGAAGTACTACGTGTGAGGACATCTTGGAGGGTCTGGTAACGGCAGTACTTCTGTGGAAGTCTGTGTCTTTGAGCGTATCACATATCATGTGCCATGTCACAGTGTCTCTGAGTGGCTGACAATGTGAGCAGCTCTATGTACACTTATTTGTGCAGGTATCAATATATAGAGAGTTTTAGTCAGTGTAAGTTAGGGACCCCCTTCCAAGGGACAGTAGACATGTTTAAGACAGGAGTGGGAGGAAAGAGTGAGGCTGGAATGGTAGCCAGCAACAGGGTCAGAAGGCTAGTCCAGGACCTTGGGGTTGTTCATGGGTCTTCCTGTCACTCATCTCTTATCTCTGTGAGCCCTGCTCGGCCTACAGACCCATGGGAAATGGTAGAGAAGCAGACGTGGAGATTAGAAGGACAAAATAGCTTCCGAGGGGAAATTTTTAGACCCCATAGGTTGGGGAGATCCCCACTGTGCCAACTCCCTCCCCGATATACCTGCTCACCTGGGTGAACTGCTCCCTCTAAAGTGGAACCTGTTCTTCCACTGAACAAACCCTCACACAGGTGCTTACACTGAGTCAAGTTACATCCTAATCCAGACAGGTTAAGTGGCTCTCCCAAGGCCACACAGTTGGTGGCACAGGAGTGAGCCAGGTTTCATGGCCTAGCCTCCACACTACCAAGACGCTCCTAACAGCAAGCAGTACCATTTACCGAGTGCTCACTGTGGTTGACAATGGCTGGAAGGCCTCAGTTGCTTTAGTTCATGCACACCTGAAAAAAAATACTCCAAAGAAAGTATACGCATACTCATTAATAAAAAGGTGAGGCTCCGAACTGTGAGTACCTTGCTCTGACCACATTGAGATTCAGGAGTGGATTTAGGATAGGGGCACCCCCCCCAGAGTGATTCTTGCTTATATTCATTTGGGCTGCTTTTCTCTCTTTTTAAAATCATTCACTTCCTGATTTGCTCAGATCTGGATTTGTTTTGGGGCTGCTGCTCTGTACGGCTTCTCCACTCGAGCCCCAGAGACGGAGACTGTAGGACCACGTGTCCTCAGCATAGTGTGGGTGAGCAGCCGTCCTCAATGGAACAGCATCCCTTCAGCTAGTCACCACACTAACCCACTGCAGAATCGCAGTAGTCCATGCTCATCACAGGGACTGTCCAGAACTGCCCTGGATGCTCCAAAGAATTCCAGCCCTCTCACCCTGTAGGAGCCCCTGTCCTTGTACTGAACAGAAACCCCTTTTAGAACCATTGCTGGAAACGTGCTTGGACCCACCTTGTTCAGGAATCCTGGTCCCCAAACCCTATAAAAATGGTAGCCCGAGCTTAGTAGAACAGGAACCTAGCTCTGGAACTCTAAGGAAACCCTGTCTCTAATTATCAACGGAAAACCTAGCCTGACCCTGGACAGGAACACCAGTGCTTACCTTGTGTAGGAGGCACCCCTATCCAGCAGTAGCACAGGAACCTCGGCCTTACCCTGCTTAGGAATCTCTGAACCCACACTGTAAGGAAGCACCTCTACCGCGCCTTGTAAAAACAGCTGTCCTAAACCTCTTCATGGGCCTTGATCTCTCTGTAGGAATCCTGCCTTGACCTTGGACAGGACACCTCTGTCCTCACACTGTACTGGAGCCCTGCCTTCCAAGTAGCATTTTAGAAATACTTCACTCACGATAAAAGCTAGTTTTGAACCACTGACCTGACTCTGTCTACAGAAATCTCTATTTGCAACCTCTTTAGGAACACTGATTGAGTTCAGGAGCCTTGCTTTCATTGTTGACAAGGACCCATGACATCACTGCACAACAATCCCTATCTCACACCCTACACCATAGAGTCCACAGGAACCTGTGACCCAACTTTCAACATGAACCTTGGTCTTGAACTTACATGGAAAATCCTCTCCTGAACCTGTGGCACAGTGCCTGTCCTAGCCCTCTACTTTAAGCCCAGACCTTTTTGTATACAGGAACCGATAACCTCACCTGGCACAGGACCCCCTGCCTAGACACTATACGGGGTTTCCTGTCCTCACCCAGTGTTGGCTCCATGGCCCGGACCCTCTACAGGAAGCCTTGCCTATAACAGTACTGAAACGTATAACCAGGCTGCAGAAAAACTTTCCCTGACTTTCAAAAGAAATCCTTAATTTGACTAGTTTACAGGAACTCCTAACCTTGCCCTCTTGGAAACCCTCTCCTGACACTGTATAGGAAGCCCTGATGTGACTGTCTTGGGCAGCCCTTGCCCAAGCCTTGTTCCAGAAGGCCTACCCTCACCTTTACAGGAATCACCATCCTGACTGTGGCTAGTAACTGTCACATTAAACAGCATAGCGCTGTGGCGTCTGAAGAATCCTGTAGCAGGCATTGCTATAGGCTTTTCAAACCTGTTCCCTTTCTTCCTGAGCTCACTCACTTTTCCAGCCTTCCTTACAATTGGATATGGACATGGGACAGACTTCTGATCAATGAAGTGTGTGCAGAGTGACATACATGACTCCCAGACTTGGCCCATAAAGGCCTCTCATGGAATCCTCCTTCTCTCTCTTTCCCCATCTGCCAGCTGAGTAGTGAGAGCCCCAAGAACTCAGAGGAGAGCAGAGTCACAAAATGGAAGTTGCCTGGGTCCATGAAAAATCAGTAGTAAATATTCGCATTGGATTTGGTGGGGTTTTTAAAAAAAGATTTTATTTATTTTTAGATAGAGGGGAAGGGAGGAAGAGAGGGAGAGAAACATCAATGTGTGGTTGGCGCTTGTGCGCCCCCAACTGGGAACCTGGCCCACAACCCAGGCATGTGCCCTGACTGGGAATTAAACGGGCAACCCTTTGGTGCCCAGTCCAGTGCTCAGTCCACTGAGCCACACCAACCAGGGCTTACATTGGGTTTTGTATGAGCAAGACATAAACATTTCTTTGTTAAACCCCTGAAATTCTGGGTTTGTTTGTTAAAACAGCTAGACTGATTTGGCCCAATTAATAATAATCTTTTGACTGAATCTGAATAGGAATACCTGATTCTACTATCTATACGAACACAGATCTAAACCTGTACAGAAACACTTGTGTTGACCCTGAACTGGACCACCTGATCTCTTTGTAGGAACCTGTCATAATGTAGTCTAAGAAGCCCCATTCCAAACTTGTATGGGAACCCCGACTCTGGAGCTCTCTAAAAACAACTGTCTTGTCCTGCATAGAAACCCCTGCTTGATTCAGTGGAAGAACAACGCTATAGAAACTATAGAAATCCCTATTCTCATTCTGTACAGGGACATTTGCTTGACCTAAGAGAACAACACCAGCAGTGACCAGACCCTGTCCATGAATTGGTCCTCACACCTCACACAAAAGGAATACCTCTCCTCAGGAAGTATGGAACTTCTGCATTTATGCTGTAAAAGGATCCCAGCCAGATAATGAAAACCGAAGGCTGACACTCCATTGCAGGGATCTGCAAACTCTGGCCTTCAGGCCAAAGCCAGACTGCATCCTGTTTTCACATTTTTGAAGGGAAAGAACATACCAGAAGCTGTATGTGGCCTATGAAGCCTGAAACATTTATTCTCTGGTCCTTCATAGAAAATGTTTGCTGACCTCTGCTTTCTTTTGACTATACAGAAAAATGGGCCTTGACTCTTACAAGACTCCCCACTCTATTACTTTTCAGGTACCACAACCCCAGAATGTTCCTCAGTGTGCATCATTATGTTTTCTTTGGCGTATGTGGAGGTGTAAAGGTCTTAGGGCTGCGATGCTCTTCCACTGGGAAAAACGACTTGTTGCAGGGAAAGAGTGGAAGGGAAGAGAAAGCTGATACTAGGGTTTTCAAGCGGGTCAGAGGGCCCAGCTAGTGGGTGGTGGGGCTGTCAATCTGTTTGTTAGTCAGCGATGCTGAACCCCAGACCGCTTATCTTTCCGGTCCCAGCCTACAGCCCTGTAGGAAATGGTGAAGAATGAGAGAGGGAGATAGGACAAACCCGCCTCCTGTGGGGCTATTTAGACGAGGGGTGGGAAGGAGTCCCCACTACAGGGGAAACTCCCCCTTCCCCCTATGCACACACTTGGAAACAGAGGTTACTCAGTGGAGGCTGTCAGGGAGAGCTGCTGCTCAAGAAACACTCCTCTCCCCAAGTCCGTTCTGGCCCTAGGCACTATTTTATCACAATTTTTCAGATGAGGAAACTGGAGCATATAGATGTTCAGTAACTTGTCCAAGGTCACACGACTAAGGCATGTAACCTCAGTTCCTTATCTGCAAAGTAGCCTTACTAATGGGAACTACCTCACAGAATTGTGGCTTACAACAATGTCTGACACATCGTAATACTTGCTATCCTTACAATCATTTGCCCCTAATAAGATTCCTTTGGCCCCAACGTCCATTTTCGCGACAGGATATTAATAGATAACGCTTGGTGAGTGCTCCCTGTGTACCGCCATGTATACAGCAAGAGCAGAGTGGACTTTTTGAATAACCTTTCACAATCCAATATGGAGTCACTGTCAGCCATGACAGTTACTGTCAAGTGGCAATATGCCCAAGACCGAGGTAATGAGGTGTAATGGAATGCCCTTGGGATGGGACTGCAAAACTGCAATTCTGATAAAAACTCCATCTGGACACCGGTATCAGTAGGACCGCCGCCCATTGCGGGCTCTAAGGACTCAAAGCTTCCACCATCACATGCTCTAGCTTGGCTGTATCACGACAGATCACACTCTGAGCCCAGTAGGACTTCCGCTCCCCCAGACCCATGCTATCACTGTAGCTGCCTGGCTTAAGACCAACGCGCCCCTCTCCATCCGCGGAGGCCGTAAGTGATTGCGGCTTGTCGTATGCTTGCTCAGCTCGTTCTATTGCTCTATTGCCTAAGTTCCTCCTTCCTGCATGCAAACCTATTAGCTTATTTATTGGGGAGGTGATATGTGATTACTTTAGAGGACACTCCCTTTCTCATGACACACCTTCGTGAACATTAACTCAGAGAAATCATTACCACGTTTAGCATCATTAGCACTACCATTTGGCCACCACCAGCCATTTTCCAGTTTAACTGAGCACCAACCCACCCGCGCTACGTCATCACCGCACGCCGCGCGGGAAGCCAAGGGAAGGAGAGAAGATATTCTTTCCTAATACCGTCATTTGCTTGCTTGCTTGCTGTCTTGAGTCACTGCACGGCAGTGTTGCCGTGGATCTGGAGGGCTCCTAAGTGACTGGACAAGGACGGAGGGATGGAAGCGAGGGAAACTAGAAAGAAAGCGTCGGCAGTTGGGGGAGGGGCAAACCGGAGCCGAGCTTAGCCTGACGTCGAACAACGGGCTCGAACTTCGCGCAGGCGCAGCACGTTCCGCATCACGTAATGACGTACACACCGAACGTTGCTCACCAGAGGCGCGCGGCGGTGCAACGACATTCTCGGTGTGGGCGGGATCTGGGCGGTTCGTTGAGAGAACTGGCCCAATGGAAAAGTGGGTCTCGTCACAGGCAGCCCCACAGATCGCTGGAAATTGAGCGGTACTAGTTCTGGGCGGAGTTTGAGGAAATGTCTGCACTGCGCCCAGTGAGTGATGCTGAAGGGATTGGTTGGCGTCGACTGAGGGGGCGGGGGCTGGCGGGAGGTGGTTAGAAACTGAAGGGGCTAGGGGATGCGTCAGGGGTAGGGTTTGGGCAGGGGGTGGGGTTTGGTGGAAGGAAAGGGGCCGTCCCCTGAGGAGCGGTGCTTGTTGAAACGTTAGGGGTGGAATCTGGCCTAGTGGAAGGTGCCGGTCCGGCGGATAAGGGGTGGAGTTAAGTGGATCGTTAAGGGTGGAGTCAGGCCTGGGCCGGGGGCTGGGGCTGGCTGAGTGAAAGGGTGGGTAAATATCCGGGAGATTGGGTGGAAAGGGCAAGTCTGTGAAGAGATGGGGTCTGGTGGAGGCTGAGAGGAATGAAAGGATCTAGGAATGAGTCCTGGTAGAAGGGAAGGGGCGGTGATTTGCTGGAAAGATCGGGCCTTAAAATGTCTGGGGGTTAATTGCTCTTTGAAAGGAGTCTAGTGGAGTGGGAGGGGCCAGGTGGAATGGACATTCCAGTGGAGGGAGAGGGCCTGGAGAGAGACGGGCTTTAGAAGGCGGTGGATCATTGGACGGCATAAGGGGCGGGGCCTGAAAAGAGGCTGGGATGTGGGATCCTTAGGGCACCCTAGCCCCTTCAGTCACCTCCACCGCACCCCCCAGAACCGCGTCAGGGGTGAAGTCTCCCCGACCATGACCTCCACCGGCCAGGACTCCACCACAACCAAGCAGCGAAGAAGTAGGCAGAACCCCCAATCGCCCCCGCTTGACTCCAACATCATCTCGGTGAGACCCCAGACCTGTTATGATGAGGGGGAGGGGGAGCAATGGGCCATGCAGTGGACTCTGACCTTTCTCCCTATTTGGCAGAAGCCAGGTGTTAAGGGTGCCGGACTCCGCTCCAGCCCCAAACTAGCGGAGGTAAAGAAGAAAGGCAGAATGAAGAAACTCAGCCAAGCACCAGAGCAAGACCTAATTGTGGGGCTTCAAGGGCTGGTGAGAGAGGCCTGGCCACAATTTAGCCTCCTGCGACAATGAAAATCCTGAGGTTCTCCATCCTGGACAGCATGGGTTGTTACCTCTGACTCAGGCCCTAAATGGATCAGTGTCTCCCATTTTTTTCCCTGCAGGATCTGAATCTTGAGGCCAAGACACTGCCTGGTACTGGCTTGGTGTTCGATGAGCAGCTAAATGATTTCCACTGCCTCTGGGATGACAGGTGAGCCTGACTCCACCAAGCTGTCTCTGAACCACACAAATATGCACACTTAGAGCCATTAGGAAGAACAGATCCTTTCTTGTACTAGCCTAGACACTGGAAGCAGAAAACTTAGGAAGATGGGGCTCAGGCTTGAAAGGGTTCTTATCATTTAGCCGGAAAACATTTATTGAGTGCCTACTGTGCGATGGGAGTTGGTGATACAAATGTGTTGGACAAGACAGGGTCCCTTCTCAAGGAGCTGATAGGTGAGTAGGAGAGCAGATCATTAAACAGCCAACAGCAGTGTGAAGTGGTTAGTGTAAGAGGACTTAAGACCAGTGGCTTTAAGAGTGTTTAATAGAGGACCCTGGACCAGCATCCAGTGTTCCCAGAAGGTGTCCTTGAAGAAGGGACATTTGTGCTGAAACAGAATTATACCTCCCATTTGCTCACACATGTTGTAATCAATCAGCAAATTCTTTTGGCTCTATTTTAAATGTATTCAGTATCTGACCTATTCTGGCCTTCACTGCCACCACTATCCATTACTCACTTATACTTGCAGAGGTTCCTTTCCTTGTCTCCTGTGTGTTCACTCTTACCCTGCTGTCTGTGGTCTACATAGCAGCCTAAAACCATGTTCAAGACTGTTCTCTTTCTTAAAATCTTTCAAGGGCAGACCACTGCCCTCAAGGTAAAGTTCAAATTCTTCATCTTAGAGTCTTAGTTCCACGTGATCTTGCCCCACATCACCTTGGTGACCTCATCAGCCAATCTTCCCCCTCATTCACTTCATTTCACTTCACCCACACTGGTCCTTTTGCTGTTCTTTCAACATTCCTGATACTCCCTTATGTCCGGCCTTTGCCCTGGCTGATTCCTCTTCTATAGATTTGTTTCCACCTTCTCTCAGTTAACATTCATGCCTCAAGGACACTTTTTCAGAGAGGGCCATGCCTGGCCACTCCCCTCCCTCCCCCACCTGATACTTGAGGTCTTCCTAGTCTGGTTATTGTTTGCTCGTTATTATACTTATGTTTTTACCAATTCAGAATCAATCTTCTCTATCCCAATGGAAGACTCGGGATGGCAAAATATTTTATTACTGAATACAGATCTACCATCCCTTGAGGAGCTAGGGACATGGCAGCAGACAGAACAAACAAACCCTTGTCTTTGTGGAGATTACATTTTCAAGGGGGAAAATAGACAGTAAACAAAATGTAAGTGATACAGTGTGTTACAAACAAGTGCTGCAGAGCAACACTGAAGCGGAGGAGGGATGGAGAATAGCAGAAAGAACACTGGAAGGGACTCTTCAGTTTTGAGTAGGATGGTCGGGGATGGCCTTGCTGATATTTGAGCAGGCATCTGAAGGAGGTGAGGGAGTGAGCCGTGAAGATACAGGGAACAGAGTGTCCTAGGCAGGAAGGAGAGCTAGCTGAAAAGTACTTGGTTTGATGAGATGAGAGCCATGTGAAGGTTTTGAGTTTTAGGTGGGACGTGATCCGATTTGGATTTTTTAAAAAGATTTTTTTTATTTATTTGTAGAGATGGGGGAGGGAGGGAGAAACAGTGAGAAAAAACATCAATTGGTTGCCTCTCACATGTGCCCCAACTGGGACCAAACCCACAATCTGGGTATGTGCCCTGAACTGAGAATCGAACCAGCAACCTTTTGCTTTGTAGAATGATGCCCAACCAACTGAGCCATACCAATCAGGGCCTGATTTGGATTTTAACCAATGTCTGGCTACTGTGTGACTAAAGGACTTTTGGAGGAATGAGGGTAGAAGTTGGAAGGCCAGGGAGGAGGTGACTGCAGTAGCCCGGGTGGTAGATTTATGGTAGCAGTAGTGGAGGTGATAAGGAGAGGGTCAGGCTTTGGATATATTGTGAGAACAGAACTAATCGGCATCAGGGATGACTTTGAAGCTTCTGGTACAAGCAGCTGTACAAGGGTGACTGGAGATGTGCAGGACCAGATTTGCTGCTCACCTGTATCCCTGTATGTATCTACGTGTGCATGTGACTATATCTCTTTATCAACCCAGCTTCCCTGAAGGCCCAGAACGGCTCCATGCCATCAAGGAGCAGCTAATCCGGGAGGGCCTCCTGGACCGCTGTGTGTCCTTTCAGGTGAGTTCCCCAGCTGGCATCTTGGGTAGAGAACAGAAGCTGACAGAACTTGGGTGTGGCCAGCACCTTAGCCCTTTGTTCCTTGTGTCTCCCCAGGCCCGATTTGCTGAAAAGGAGGAGCTGATGTTGGTTCACAGGTAAAGGCTTGGTAACCTTATAGGGATGGGGAGGAGGCTACCCTGGGCCCACCAGGGCAGACCGGATGCTTTGCGGTAGAATGCCGTGGGCTCTGTGACCATTGGCAAATTGCCGAGCCTCATTGAATCTCAGTGTCATCGCTTGTAATGGGGACTAGTAAATAAATGTTCTTCAGGAGGGTTTGATATATGTTGAGTACTTAGAGTGATGCCTGACATAGCATCAGCTCGCTGAGCTATTGTTGTTATAATGTGGTATGTTAGCAACGGGAGGATGTATGGACAGAGTGATCAGGGTGTTCCCCAGGGTGCTATAGGAACCCAGAATGAGGGGCCTGGTGTGGTGTGGCCCAAGTAAAGTAGCTTGGCAGAGGGGGGATCTAAGCTGAACTTTAAGGGAGAAAAGTGAGTCAGATGAAGAGGAGGGCTCAGGGAGGGTGGGTACAGATAGCTGGAACTTTCTGGCCAAAGGCCTGGCAATAGGATTTGGTGTGGCTAGAGGAGAAGGCAAGGGATATTAGTGGAAATGAGGTGGGCTAGTGAAGAAGCAGGAAATGTGGCCTATATCTCAGTGTTCTCCCAGAATGACAATTGAGGAGGTTGACTTGTCCAGGAGTGTGGTACTTGGAAGGCTTAGCTGTGGAGGAGTCAGGGCCAAGGAGGGAGGCAGTCCCCTGAATTTCATCCTCTGTCTGTGTCCCCAGCCTAGAATACATTGATCTGATGGAGACGACCCAGGACATGAGTGAGGGAGAACTCCGCGTCCTAGCGGACACCTATGACTCAGTTTATTTGCATCCGGTATGGATAAGAACTGTGAGGGCAGAGGGTGATAGCATTCCTGGGGATGCCCACCCCATAGCTACCCCACCCTGGGGGAAATAGCTGAGTGGACAGGGCTGCTCTCTCCCTCACTCCCTCTCTGGCTCCCCACTGTCTCTCCAGAACTCATACACCTGTGCCTGCCTGGCTTCAGGCTCTGTCCTCAGGCTGGTGGATGCGGTCCTGGGGGCCGAGATCCGGAATGGCATGGCCATCATCAGGTAGGACCTGCTAGCGTTTGGTTTTCTATATTTTAAAAAATTTCTTCCCTCAAATGTAAAATGTATTGGTAATGGGTAGTGTATGTACATGCTTAAGGTATAAAAGGGGATACAAGGAAAAGTCTCCCTACCGCGCCCATCCCCCAGACCCCTGCTTCCTCTCCTGGAGGTAGTCCCTGTAACCAGTAACTCCTATGTCCTCCAGAAATAGTCTGTGCCTATTCATGGAGTACATAACCATATTTCGTTGATTCTAAAATGCATATTTTTCACATTGGTAACATCTTGAAATTCAGATACATCTTATAAACAGTGACATCTCAGAATTCAGTTGGCGGCATTTTCTGCTTTGTTGTTGGCATGTAAAGTCACAGTACATCTCATCATTGTTGGCATTCCACAACTGATGAAGTGCAGAAAATACAGCCTTTCTCCTCCCTCCCCTATTTTAGGGGAGCACTCCAGCATTCAGGAAGCTCCCTTCCATAACACGCATTTTCCACTTAAACATCTTGGAAAGCTGTTCTCTAACAGTGTAGAGCTTAGACCCATGTAGAACACCGCTGTGCACGTGTACAGTGAGTTAACCAACCCTACTGTTGGGCATTTCGGCTCTCCCCAGTCATTTAATGTTTCCAAAAAAGGCAAATATTGTTGTCCATTTATAAACATGTTATTTTACCCTTTTTGGCACATAGGCTGTGGGTTAAGTCCCCAGGTGCATAGTGACTGGGTGTGAGGGTGTACGCATTGATAACTTTAAGGAACATCATCAAGTTTCCTTCAAAGAGAGAGCAGTAGACTGGGGGTGAGAGTCCAAGGGCCCCAGTTACTCACCTCCTGACAGACTGGCAGGCATCAGCACTGGTGGAATTGGTGGTCCAGGATTAGAGAGCAAGGGAGTCCGTATCTGCAGAGGAAGAATCCCCAATCTGTGGCTTTCCCTGTCCTACCCAGACCTCCTGGACACCATGCCCAGCACAGTCTTATGGATGGATATTGCATGTTCAACCATGTGGCCGTGGCTGCTCGCTACGCTCAAGTGAAGCACCGCATTCAGAGGTCAGCAGCAAGCAGCAGGGCAGGTGTGATGGGGGTGGCACAGGCTGGTGCAGCCTGGTCTGGGCACTTCCCCAGATGTACCTGGATCCTCTTGTACAGTGCCCCCTTTTCTTCCCCTCACAGAGTCCTTATTGTGGATTGGGATGTGCACCATGGTCAAGGAACACAGTTCACTTTTGACCAGGACCCCAGGTATGCCCCAAGTATCACTCCGGATGCTAGAGGCCCAGTTAGAAGGGGCCCAGGAGGGAAAGGAAGGCATTTGCATTCATTGGGCATCCCTGGGGCTGGGTTCTGTGCTGCTGTCTCTGAGTCTGCTTTCTTAATTTCACTCTGAGGCAGGAACTGTTGAGTTCCCCATTTTACAGATGGAGGAACCAATGCTTACAGGTTATAAAGTCACACAGAGAAGAATGGGAAGAGATGAGATTTGTGCCCACAAATATTTGGAGATCTTGTTCACCAATTTACCCTGGAGCTGGAGTGAACCTCAAATTACTACTTTATTTTTTCTAATTATGATTACTATAAATTATTTATTTAAAAATGAAATAATACAAAAATATCAGTAGCCGTGAATCTCCTGTAATTCCCATTACCTCAAAAATAACTGTTGAGCCCTGACTGGTATGGTTCAGTGGGTTGGACATCATCATGCAAACCTAAAAGTCTCAGGTTTGATTCTGGGTCAGGGCACATGCTTGGATTGTGGGCTGGGTCCCTGGTTGGGGGCGGTTGGTGGTGGTTGGGGGCATTTCAGAGGCAACCAATCAATGTTTCTCTTCCTCTCTCTGTCCCTCCCTTTCCCTCTGTCTAAAAATAAATAAATAGGCCTGGCTGGGTGGCTCAGTGGATTTGAGTGCTGGCCTGTGAACCAAAGGGTCACAGGCTTGATTCCCAGTCAGGGCATATGCCTGGGTTGTGAGCCAGGTCCCTGGTAGGGGAAGTGCGAGAGGCAGCCACACATCAATGTCTCTCTCCTTCTTTTTCTCCCTCCCTTCCCCTCTGCCTAAAAACAAACAAACAAACAAACAAATAAATAAAATCTTTTTAAAAATTAAAATAAACAAATAAAAATCTAAAAAAAAAACCTGTTGAGCCCTGGCTAGTATGGCTCAGTGGTTGGAGCATTGTTCCCATACACTAAAAGGTTGAGGGTTTATTTCTCGGTCAGAGCAAATGCCTAGGTCATGGGTTCAATCCCTGGTTGGGGCACCTACAAGAAGCAACCAGTAGATGTTTCTCTTTCTCTCTCTCTCTTCCCCCTCCCTTCCTCCCTCCCTCCCTCACCCCTCCCCCTCTCTGCCCCCCTTCCTCTCTAAAATCGATGAATATATCCTCGGGGGAGGATTAAAAAAGTAAAATAACTTTTGATAGTTTAGGTTATATCCTTACAGAATTTTTCCTATAGATGTGTAAATATTCATTATCATTATTAATACACTGCCTAAGGGGATAATCCTCTACATGATCTTTGGCAACTTTTTTGCATTTAACATCATGTGGTAGGCACTGCTTCATGTTAGTGCCTCTAAAAAGTACCTTCTTGCCCTGGCTGGTGTAGCTCAGTGGGTTGAGCGCGGGCCTGCTAACCAAACAACCAAAGTTCGATTCCCAGTCAGGGCACATGCCTGGATTGCAGGCCAGTTCCCAGCAGAGGACGCACGAGAGGCAACCATACATTGATATTTCTCTCCCTCTCTCCTTCCCTTCCCCTCTAAAGATAAATAAATAAAATCTTTTAAAAAAATAAAAAGTAACTTCTTCAGGGCAGGAGGTGAGTGGAAGTGGAAGAGGGTATAGGAGGGATAACTGATAATGGGGAAAAATAATAAAAATCAATAATAAATACCTCCTTCTTTACAAGGGTATACAGTGTTCCCTTGTGTGGGTGTACCTCTGGTCATTTAACTCCGGGACATTTACGGTGCTTCCCAGTTTTTGCTTTTACAGACAGTTCTACACTGAATCGTCTGGTAAATATATAATTTTACACTTGTAGTGTATCTATAGGATGAATTTCCAGTCATGGGTTACTGGGTCAGGGGGTTAGCATGCTTCAAAGCCTGGGACCTACTGCCAAATTTTCCTCCAGAAAGGACACCAGCTTACCCTTCCAGCAGAAAATAATTGAGCTAATCCTTCTCAGGAAGGGACACTGCTAAGTAGTTGTGGATCCAGCCTTCTGTCAAACAGACTGCGGAGGATCCACTTCTTTGTGTAGATCCTGAGCTCCCACAGCCCACCGTCTAATCTAGGTTGGCTGTTCTCTAGACATTGTTTTATTATTTTCTAGCATTCAGTGATGCCGACAGATGTCCGGTGTCAGCCTGATTTTCATTCCCTTCCGCGTAATCTATTTGGTATAAAATGATCATTTATCCATGCCCTTGAGTCTCCCTGCATCTCAGTGTCTTAACTCCAGCAGCAAAGTGCTGGGGTGGAGACAAGTTGGACACTCCTTAAAAGACTATTGTGAAGGCAAGGAAAACAGCACAATTAAAGCTCAGTAGTTAAAAGAAGCAAGTAAGTTCAGTGAATTGCTCATTAGGTGAGTTGGTTATTCAGGACTGATTCTGTATACAATGACCTGGAACTGTGCTTGATTTCTCCAGAAGGGCAACCCCAGGTCATCCCCTTCGGCCCTTGGAGCCTCCAAGTACTTTTCAGGGACTTGCTAAACTTTCTTGTCTGAATCCTTCCCCCACCCCTGTTCTGTTTTTCCAGGTGGATAACTTGTTTAACATTCCTTTAATGCAGTGATGTCAAATGCATTTTCACCAGGGGCCATATCAGCCTCGCAGTTGCCTTCAAAGGGCCAAATGTAATTTTAAGACTATATAAATGTAACTACTCCTTAACTAGGGGCAAGGGGCAAGGAGCTTGGCACTGCCGCCGAGTAGAAATAAGGTTCCGGGCTGGATAAAATGAGGTGGAGGGCCAGATTTGGCCCATGGGCCTTGTGTTTGCCACCTGTGTTTTAATGTCTTTTGACTAGGATTATAGGAAAGGGAGGAGGTAAACCTATGCTATCAGTCTACCGTTCCTTCACTGGAAATCAGTTGACCTTAATTTTAAAATCTTTTGTTTGCTTTATAAGTTTAGTTTCCTGGGTGTTAGTTCTGTTGATTCTGGTGGGTCTCTTGTGGGGTTGGCTTTCTTCAAATCTTTTCTTTAGTTCTTTCTTCTTGCTGATAATAATCTTTATATTCTATGGTATAGTTTTCCTTAAGTTTAGAACTGGTTTTTATATATCAGAGTTAAAAAAATCATCCCCCACCTACTCAATACTAGAGCTTTCATATGAGTTTCATTCCCCAATTACAAGGTATTTTTCTTCAGTTTCAACACTTTATACCAATTTTATTAAATTTCATAACCACGTTATTAACATTTATTAAGACAGGATTGTCACCCTGGCTGGTATAGCTCAGTGGATTGAGCGCAGGCCTGCCAACCAAACAACCATGGTTTGATTCCCAGTCGGGGCACATGCCTGGGTTGCAGGCTAGTTCCCAGCAGGGAATGCACAAGAGGCAACCACACATTGATATTTCTCTTCCTCACTCCTTCCCTCCCCCCTCTAAAGATAAATAAAATGTTAAAAAAATATTAAAAAAAACAAAACAGGATTGCCGAGTTTGTCTAGATTCATTGCTTACCACTATTTCTTGCATCCCCGCCCCCCCCCCCCAAAAAAAAAAGAAAAGAAAATCTGCCTTAAATCCTTACTGGAATAGGGCAGGGAACACCAAACGGATGGATGGATAAATGAGAGATCATGCATTTGGATTGCCTCAATCAGCATTAAGCCCTCCCATAACCCAACTGCTAGGCTTTCTGGACCACTGTGTCTTTTCAACATGTGTCTGTCAGTCCCCTCACTGCTCCGAGTGTTCTGTTTCTCACCACGTAGCCTATGCAGTAAAAGAAGTAGTAGAGGTGGCCTACGAGGTATTGGAAAGAAGGAATTACCCCTCATTGGCTTCCTGCAGCCCCAGCTATCACCCCTATTCCAGTTCTGCACGCAGAACCAACTCCTAACCTAATTTCTGAGTCTCCCACTTCCTTCAGAAGACGCACTGAGCTCCCTAGCCCAGCCCACTGCTCTTGGACGCCTCAGCTGGCTCCCACCAACTTAAAGCTCCATGTGCGCTATGGGCCTCCCGGAGTCACAGGGTTTGGCCTGCTGTTACCACCTTGGTCACAGGGGCAGGTGGGGTGGGTGGGTGGGCATGATCTAGAGTCCCCACGGACGCAGGGGTCCTTGGGGGCTGAGAGACACCCACTAGCTCTCAGGGTCTCCGAGCTAGTCTGAGTGGGCAGCAACATTTGCTGAGGGAGGAGTTCCCAGTAAGAGATGAAACAAATGGGTGGATGAAGTAATGGGTACGTAAACTGCAAGAATGAATAAATGTATGAATTCAAGATTTCATGAGGAAAATAATGAGAATGAATGAATGGCTGAGGAAAACTGGTAACTGCGGGTTGGGGGTATCTGTGGGATTGACTCCTTAACAGCCCCCCAGCTCCCCGATCTCTTGTTTTCTCTGCCCTCAGTGTACTCTATTTTTCCATCCATCGCTATGAGCAGGGTCGGTTCTGGCCCCACCTGAAGGCCTCTAATTGGTCCACCATAGGTTTTGGCCAAGGCCAGGGATATACCATCAATGTGCCTTGGAACCAGGTCAGTGTCTGCCCACCATTTGCCCCAAGAGTGAAGCTCACCCATGCCCTTCAGTGCCCGTGCCTTGAGGCAGAGGGCAGAATGCCCCCATCTCACCATTGAGGTCTGTTCGCAGGTGGGGATGCGAGATGCCGACTATATTGCTGCTTTCCTGCGAGTCCTGCTGCCCGTCGCCCTTGAGGTCCTGGGGGTCTGGGATATGTTGGGGCAGGGGTGACAGTGAGGAGTGGGCCATGAGGACAAGTGGCCTCATGTAGTCCTTTCTTCCCTCAGTTCCAGCCCCAGCTGGTCCTGGTGGCCGCTGGATTTGATGCCCTCCAAGGAGACCCCAAGGTAAGGCAGGCTCCCTGGGATGGCAGGTAGGCAGAAGGGGGTAAGTGGAGGCAGGCTGACCCTCCATGTCCCCCCCAGGGTGAGATGGCTGCCACTCCAGCAGGGTTTGCCCAGCTAACCCACCTGCTCATGGGTCTGGCAGGAGGCAGGCTGATCCTGTCTCTGGAGGTGAGTAACTCCCTTCATCTCTGAGCCCATGAATCCTAGAGAGCATAAGAACAAGGCTTCCAAGTCCAGCAGGAGTTCCCGTCCCAGCGTTTCCGCTTCCTAACTGGACAGCCTCACCTAAATCAATGAACTTCCTTGGACCTCTGCTTTTTTATGTAAATCAGGCACAATACTAGTAGTAATCATGTCACAGCACTGTTTAGTGAGCGAAATGAAGTCACCCTCTAAATTCCTTGTTGCCTGACATGCAGTCAGAACCCCAGTGCTAATATTACTCTACTCTTCCCCGGTAACATCTGGTTCTTTCCTAACCCCCCTATCCCTATTCTCTCAGGGTGGCTACAACCTTCGCTCCCTGGCTGAGGGCGTCAGCGCCTCACTCCACACTCTTCTGGGTGACCCTTGCCCCATGCTGGAGTCCCCTGGTGCCCCCTGTGCAAGGTGAGCCCAGGTGGTGTAGGGGAAAGGTGGGACCCTCACTGCCCACCTGGGGGCCGTTTGGTCACGTTTCCGCCTCCCCTGCCATCCAGTGCCCTGTCATCATTGTCCTGTACTCTGGAAGCCCTGGAGCCCTTCTGGGAGACGCTTATGAGATCAGGTAGGAGGCAAGGAGTAGACTTAGTGGGAGGTGAGGCATGGCATGAACCATGTGGGGAGACTCTTCTAGAACCCGCTCTGATTTTCCTGGGCTGCCTTTCTGGGGGATGGTCAGACCCTCTCTCACTGTGCCCTGGTTTCAGACCTCCTACCTCTTTTTGTTTGGGTAAACAAAGTTTCTAGAGTATTACAGTGCTCCAGAGGGGGAGAGTAGGGTGAATGTGGTTTCCCCTTACAGATGGCACCCTGGAGGGGGACCATGCGGAGGGGTCCAGCGTGGAGGAGGAAGAGGAAGGACCATGGCCACCCCAAGCTCTCCCAATTCTGATGTGGCCGGTGTTGCAGGCTCGCACAGGGCTGGTCTATGACCAGCGAATGATGGATCACTATAACTTGTGGGACAAGTATGTGTTTGGAGAGCTGGGCTAAGTGGGCAGGGGTTCCTCCCTGTCCTCAAGCACTAAGCCCTGCCTCTGTCCCCCACCTCCCAGCCACCACCCCGAGATGCCCCAGCGTGTCTCCCGGATCATGTGTCGTCTGGAGGAGCTGGGCCTTGCCGGGCGCTGTCTCATCCTGCCTGCACGCCCTGCCACAGACGCTGAGCTGCTCACCTGCCACAGGTCAGACCCTTGTGCCTGGGGGTGGCATGGGGCCTCGGTGCATACATGCCACCTGGAGGCTGGAGTCTGGGTACACTGAGCTGCAGGGGGTCATGGGAGGGACCGTGGATGGGACAGAACCACCTGACTCTCCTTGGTGCCCCCTCTCTGCCTCCAGTGCTGAGTATGTGGGCCGTGTACGGGCCACAGAGAAAATGAAAACCCGTGAGCTGCACCGCGAGAGCTCCAACTTTGAGTCCATCTACATCTGTCCCAGCACCTTTGCCTGCGCACAGCTGGCCACTGGTGCCGCATGCTGTCTTGTGGAGGCTGTGCTGGCGGGAGAGGTATGGCTATTTCGGGTGGGGTTCTGGCTCAGATAGGCAGTCCTGGGGGATACAGAGAGGCTGCTCTGAGAAAATTGGGCAGGGCCCGAGGAAACGGGGATGGGGAGGAGATCCCTGCTCACCAGAGGCCTTGCTCACTGGAAAGTGCAGCCATGGGGATGGGGCTGCAGGGCTGGGCTCCCCTAGCAGCTGGTAGTGGAAGGGTGGGCAAGAGAGGACAGGAAAGGCAAGGGGACAAGGAGAAGGAAAGCAGTGGGCACAGTGGTTTGATCTCGGCCCCTTATTCCTCCCCCAGGTTTTGAATGGTGTTGCTGTGGTGCGTCCTCCCGGCCACCACGCAGAGCAGGATGCTGCTTGTGGTTTCTGCTTTTTCAACTCTGTGGCTGTGGCTGCTCGCCATGCCCAGGCCATCAGTGGGCACGCACTGCGGTGAGGGCTCCCTGTGCCTCCCCAGCTCAGTGCTTACTCAGCAGGCCTCATGGTACAGCCCCCCCAGGACTCACCCAAAAACACTCAAGTGTCCAGATGCCCAGCACTTTCCAAAAAAGGACTGAGGGTCTAGCCTCTCAGTGCTTACTTGGAGAGGACCCCCAAGACTGTGGTTCCCAGGTGTTTATGAAAGAGGATCCAGGGTCCTCCCTCCCCCAGCATTTTGGCCCCTGATGACTATCCTGATAGAACCCTGGGTCCAGGCCCCCAGTGCTTACCCTCACAGGGCCCTGGGCTAGCCCTGACAGAGTGCTTGTTCAGGATCCAGGGTCGGTTGTCACCCTTACTTTCATAGGACCCAAAAGTTTGCCACCCAACCCTACCCCCAGGGACCCAGGATGGGGCCACCCACAATACATGCCCCTGCAGACAGGCCCAAGGGGTCTGGCCCCGCCTTCTCCCCAGGGCCAGTGTCCTGGGAAACTGAGAGGCTGTCCCTCCCCAGGGTCCTGATTGTGGACTGGGATGTGCATCACGGTAACGGAACTCAGCACATATTTGAGGAGGACCCCAGGTGAGGGGCTGGGGCAGGGGTGGAGCGCCGCCAGGGAGGTGGGTGGGCCATGCTTCAGGGGTGCCAGGCTACTAACCGGGCATGGCGCCCCTCCCCACCCTGTCTCTGGCAGCGTGCTCTACATTTCCCTGCACCGCTATGATCATGGCACCTTCTTTCCCATGGGGGATAAGGGCGCCAGCAGCCAGGTGGGCCGGTCTGCGGGCACGGGCTTTACCGTCAATGTGGCATGGAATGGGCCTCGCGTGGGTGACTCCGAGTACCTGGCTGCTTGGCATCGTCTGGTGCTCCCCATTGCCTATGAGGTATGCTCCAGGCTGTATGTGACACAGCTGTGTGGATAGCCGTGAAGACACATGTGTCTGACTTCTGGGTGACTGATCCTGTGAGACTGGTGGCAGTGGGTGGGGGAGTGACTCTGTGATGATCTTTGCGTAGGTGACTGCCGTCTCTGTGAGCAACTGTGAGAGACTTCTGGGTGTGCGAGGGTAGTGTTTGTATTCCTGGCTGTGTGTGTCCTGTGCGTACACTATCACCAGTGTCTGTCTGTATGTGGTGGTGGCCCCATGTGACTGCCATCTCAGTGGAGCTACGTGCAAGGCGGGGAGGGGTTTGAGTATGTGTGTGAGACTCTGCATGGGTGGCTCTTTCTACTGCTATTTGTCTGTGATGGGCGTGCTTTCTGTGACAGACAGTGTGTCTTTCTGCATGTGGCAGGCTGTGTGTGACAGTCATCTTTCTGTCTCTCTGTTGGGGCTGTCTGGTGTGTCTCTGACTGGAGGCGGCCTGTATATATTTGTGTGACTCTGAATGAAGGGTATAGGTAACCACCTTCTCCCTGTGTAAACTGCGTGTGTCTGTGGCAGGTTGCACGTGTGTGACTAAGTCAGAAGGCAGACCAGAGTGCCATCTCTGACCTCCATGCAGCCATGCAAGTTAAGATGGTACATGTGTCTGATGATGCACAGTGGCCGTGACTACCTTACATGCGTGTAACTATGAAATCATGTGTGTGACTGGGTGTAAGTGGCTACCCGTGGATGCAACGGTTGTTGTAGACTGTTGTAACTGGATAGTGATGGCACGTGTATGATTGTGTCTGTGCAGGAGTGACTGGATTACTGTCCCCTCCATGAGAAACTGTGCATGACTAGTACGAGGTGTAGTTCGGTCTATATGAGGCTGTCTGATTGTATGTGAGTATATGTGGCTGTATGTGACCACCTTCTGTGTGTGGCACTTGAATTGTCATTTTCTGTAATGGAAGTATGCCTGCACCTCTCTTTCGCACCATGTGTATAAAAGTTCGTGTCTTTTGTGCATGTCGCATGTTGGACCCAGGAGGGGAGCATGTACCTCTTGATCTCACCCTTGGGCATGTGTGTGAGAACATATCTGGCTCTCTGTGTCTCACGTCACCATTTCTTGTTGGCTGAGTCTCCACACCTCAGGACTCTGCCTCACGTCCCCATCTGTCCTTTCCTAGTGTTTCATGTCTCTAAATCTGTGTCTGATGTGTCCACGACTGTCTATCTTTCTCCATGTCTCTGTCCTGTGTCTCCACACCCTCCCCTTCCTAGTTTCAGGGCTCCGGTCCCGTGTCTCCCAGCCTCCAAGTCCCGTGTCTCCGTCTCTCCAACTCGTGTCTCATGTCTCTGGGTCTGCCTCACCTGCTATCTACCCAAGCCCCCAGCCTCATGCCCACGCCTTTCTTCTCTCCCTGCCTCAGTTTAACCCGGAACTGGTATTGGTCTCGGCTGGCTTTGATGCCGCATGGAGAGACCCGCTGGGGGGCTGCCAGCTGTCACCTGAGGGCTATGCCCACCTCACCCACCTGCTGATGGGCCTTGCCGGTGGCCGCATTATCCTAATCCTAGAGGTAACTTTCTCAGTCCCCCTTTCCATGGCGAGGGGTGGTTTGGAAGACTCGGGAGTCCTGCCCTTTCTGCTGACTGGCTACAACACTGGGGGCAACTTCCTAAAATCTCCTTTGAGTGCCCCCACGTGGAATTATTGGCATGTAGTGGGCATTGATAGCAACACCAGCATCAACAACTTGCATTGAGCACTCATTCTTCTGACACTTTATATGTACTATTAATTCATTAAGAAAACAGCCTTCTGAGGTGGGGTCTGCTAACCTCATCATTTTCCTCTCTCTAAATAGGGAAACTGAGGCCCAGGGGGATACAGTGACTAGCCAGAGGCCACACATTTAATAAGGGCAGAGCCAGGGCTTGAATCCAAGCAGCTTGACTCTGGAGCCTATGCTTTTTACCACTACTTGAACTACCTCTGTCAAGTTCCTCAGATGAGTAAATTCAGTGACCTTTTATAAATTACTCAGTGTCCCTGCCTGCTGGGCCTCAGTTTCCTGGATCGTGGAAGAGTGCCTGGCACCATGGAAGTGCTGTAGCTTATTATTATGCACTGTTCGTACTCTAGTTTAATCCTGTCGGCAGTCTCATGGGCTTGTTTTCGCTACTTTACAAATAGGACTGTAAATCGCAGAGAGGTTAATGGGCTAGTAGAAGGTCTCACAGCGTGCCCAGACCGACCGCGTGTGGCAGGGCGGGGTAGTGGTTAAGAACATGGACTCTCATCAGATAGCCCAGGTTCCAAGCCCAGCGCTGCCTTTTGCCAACCATTCTGAGCTAGACAAATTATCTAAGCACTCTGAGCCTCAGTGTATTTATTTGTAAAGAGAGCAGAGACTGGGTTTTCTATAGAGTGTGAGAAAAAGGGGTTCCCATAGCAGGTCAGGACAGGGGTTCATGTGGAGAGAATGACCTTTGCTCCTCTACTAGTAGGGGCCGGGGCTTCCCTGCGGGTGCAGCCACGGGTTCCCGTACTGTAAAGACAGGTTCCTGTGCAGATTAAGGACATGTGGCTTGAGGCTTGATTTAATATACATAAGGTCCTTAGAATACGGCCTGGCATACAGCAAGCACTTAATGAGCAACAGCTATTAGTAACGTTGCTATCAGAAGCATTATTGTGGTTATTATTATCTTTCACTGTACGTCACAGTTTCTCCCCCTCAATAACCAGTGGGACTGACTGATGTGGATTCCATTCACTTGTCCCCAGTTGCCACCCTCCAGACTTGTAGGGCCCTGAGGCAGGACTGGGCAGTAGGACATCTTGCCTCCCAAATTCCCTGAGGATACTCCATCATACTTTTCACTCTCTTTTTTCTTAAAAAGGGTGGCTATAACCTGACATCCATTTCGGACTCCATGGCTGCCTGTACTCGCACCCTCCTTGGGGACCCGCCACCCCTGCTGACCCTGTCACGGCCCCCACTATCAGGGGCCCTGGCCTCTATCACTGAGACCATCCAAGTCCATCGCAGATACTGGCGCAGCTTGCGGGCCACAAGTGAGTGGTTATGGGGAATTGGGGACGATGGGAGGCTCAGGGAAGGGCAGGGAATAGAAGCAGGAGTGGGCGTAGCACCTATACCCAAGGATCTCCCTCCCATGGTTCCAGAGGTCGAAGACAAGGAAGGACCCTTCAGTTCTACATCAGCCACCGAGGAAGCAATCCAAGCAGCCAATCCTGGATCAACGGAGAGGCTGACTGCGCCAGAAGGGTCCGATCTAGATGCAGGCACGGGGAAGGCTACCCCAGCACCCTCTGTGCAAGAGTCCACTCCAGCCCAGACTAACCCAGAGACAGTTGTGGCACAGCTCACTAAGGACCAGTCTCCAGAGGCAGCCACAGGGGGAGCCACGCTGGACCAGACCACCTCAGAGGCAGCCACACCAGACCAGACTACCTCAGAGGCAGCCACACCAGACCAGACCACCTCAGAGGCAGCCACACCAGACCAGACCACCTCAGAGGCAGCCACACCAGACCAGACCACCTCAGAGGCAGCCAGACCAGACCAGACCACCTCAGAGGCAGCCACACCAGACCAGACCACCTCAGAGGCAGCCACACCAGACCAGACTACCTCAGAGGCAGCCTCAGGGGGAGCCACGCTGGACCAGACCACCTCACAGAAGCCTGTGGGAGGAGCTGAGCTGATTCAAACCACTGAAGCCTCACGTGCTGACAACCAGACTCCTCCAACCTCACCTGTGCAAGGAGCCACACCCCAGATATCCTACAGTCCGCCGGTTGGGAATCTCAGGACCTCGGAACTAGGCAACAAGGCTCAGGTAAGGCCCATCACTATTCCCAGGTAGAGGGAAGGAGGGACAAGAATCAGGACTCTCAGATACTTCTCTTGCCCTGTGTGTCCAGGAGGCCCCAGAGCCCCAGGCTGCAGAAGAAGAGAGGCCGCTAGGAGAGACAGCTGGAGGTCAGGACATAGATGATTCAGTGCAGGCCGTTGGGGACACTGACCAGGTGAGCTCAGGGACTGGTTGGAATTGTGGTGTCCTTTTGCCCATTTGTGCCTCCAAGTAGAAGCATCTAATTCAGGAACATGTAATGGAGAGATAAATCCCTAGCTTACTCAGTTTCACCCACGCAGGCTACATTTTATGCTGTGACACCACTGCTCTGGTGTCCCCATTTGGTGGCAGTATGCCCCATACCTGAAGGAGGCCTGGATGTGACCCAACCTTGTCAGGAGTGTGGAACACTCCAGGAGAACTGGGCATGTCTGTCTTGCTACGAGGTATGCAACAGAGGAAGGGGATGGGGCTGGGGTTGGCCCAGGAAAAAACCACAGGTGGGTGCTGATCCCTGCCCAACATTACCTCCCTGACCTCAGGTCTACTGCAGCCGTTACGTCAATGCCCATATGCTCCAGCACCATGAAAGGTCAGGACACCCGCTGGTCCTCAGCTATGTTGACCTGTCTGCCTGGTGTTACGAATGTCAGGCCTATGTTCACCACCAGGTAGGTGCTGGACAGACCCTCTAATGTGTGCACAATGACCCCCCCCCCACAAACCTTCTGTTAAACTAGGTAAGGGGAGAATGAAGGCCCTACTGCATGAGGGGTAGTCCAAGAGACAGGGTGGTAGAAGGCTGGAGTGGGGGCAGTCTCCTGGCCGAAGTAAAGGGCGTGTGTAAAGGTAGGGCCGAAGTGAAGGCAGGTGCTCTCTTACCTACCTTGTCTTTCCTCCTCCTCAGGCTCTCCTGGATGTGAAGAACATCGCCCACCAGAACAAGTTTGGGGAAGACATGCCCCACTCACACTAACTCCTAGAACATGCTCCTCTTCACCTTCCGAGGCCCAAGATAGACCAGCCTTAGTTCATTCCCACCTGTTCCTTGGATGAGGGGCAGCTTCAGTCCATCCCCCCTGAAAACTCTTTATAACTCCCCAAGGGTGCTGATTTAAGTTTAAATACCTGTCCGAGGACAATGTTGATGAATTGTAGCTCTCCCCCTGCCCACTGCTTGCTCCAGGGAATCTATCTCCTCTGCCCCAAAAAGAAAGGAGACAGCTCAGTGGCCCCAAGAGGGGACTCAAGATGACACTTTGGAGGGGGGAGGAACCAACTGGCAGGTGTGGTGGGGTTGCATATGTAATACTGCATATGTAATAAAGTACAAACTGTTACAAAAGCTGGAGAAGGCCTTTTAATCTTAAGTAGGTGGAGAATCCCACACTCCTGGTTGACTGGACTGATGAGTATAGAAGAAATGAGGGCATGGGTCTTTTCAGGTCAACCCTGTGCCCAACCATTACCCGAAAATCCAACTGGAAATAGAGCAAGCAGCTTGACTGGCTGCAGTGTAGATTAAATGGTGGAATCTGTGAGAAAATAAGTGCTGTAGAAATAGGAACCTCACAGCCAGTCCCAGCTGTACCCTGGGCTGAGAAGGTAAGAAAACTATCAGGAATTGTCCTTACCAGGCCTCAGTCTCCTCGTCCGTCTTTTTGTCCTGATTTGGAGAAGGCGGGTGTCCAGGTTTAACATACTTAATTTGGTAGTCATGGGAAGCTTCTTTGGGAAAGAAGTGCTTACTACGGACCAGGGGTGGAAAATTGGAGAGGATCATTTGGCAGATTTATTTGTCCCACATGAGAATTAATTTGCCAACTCAAAGGAGTTGAGGGCTGAGGTTTCCTGGACTTCATGACCACATTATGACCCCAAGATGACCACTAGAGCTACATCTAGTCAAGAAGAAGGGAAAGAGAGCTGTGGCCAGCTCAGTCCATCCTTTTCAGGAGCATTCTGGATGCCCCACCCCTGCTTACATATCATTGATTAGAATTATCACAGGATTGTCATAGCTGCAAGGGAGTCTGGGAAATGTTTTAGGCTTGACACATGTCCAGCTCATCCCAGGTTTTTTGCCCTGACAGAATAACCACTCCTCTGCTACTCTTTCCCTCCAGGAACTGACACAACGCCTTCTGGCACCTTTTTTCCTCCAGTAGAGACAAAATCCTCTTCCCTGGCACCACTTTCCCTACAGGAACAGACACAGCCCTCTCTCCCAAGCTACCAAAAAGCCTGCTTGACGCAGCATAGACGGCATGGCTTCGAAGAGGCCCTTTCAAAACATTTCCCAAAGTTTGGCCACTCCGGTCAAAAGTACCACACCCCACACACTCTAAAAAATCCCCAAACCGCAGCCCTGGTGGGGGCAAGGTAAGGGCGAGGTGCATCAGGATACAGAAGGCATGTGGAGAGGTCCGGCCCCAGCCAGCGCCCCAATTAGACTTCCTTGGCGCCACCAACAGGCTGGGAAGAGACCCGCGCTCACCCTGGGGCTGGAAGGGGTGGGGGTCGAGGAGAGGGGGTGTGCCAGCAGAGGGGCCTTTAGGGCGGCTACTAGCGCATGCATGCCCCGCCCCCACCCCGCCCCCTCCTCTGGGACTGGGGCACCTCTCCCCCTGTCCGTCCTGTCAGAACTGCGGTGAGTTCGGGTCTCAGCGCAACCTCCTCTCCCAGGACCAAGGTGAGCCAGACGGATGGGCCCTCACACCAGTCCCGGCCTGGGAGGGTTCCCCACCTAGGGCTGTTGAGGATGCGACCAAGGTGGGGTTTGCGGTACCCTTCTCCTTCCACCACTTTTTCCCATAGGGCCAGCCACCACATCCCGGCCCCTTCACCTCCTGCTTTGTGGAGGCTGAGCTGGACCACTGGCCGTGCTGGATCAGAAGCGGGACTGCGGACTCGCAGACCCGCGGACCCAGCCTTGGGGTGGAGAGTCCTTTCCCATGCCATACACCATCCCTGCTAAAGAAAAACTGGCCGAGACGGTCCAGACTGACTGTTAGGGTCACGGTTTCAGGGTGAAACTTGGGAGTCACTTTGTGCACCAAACTTTCCATAGCACCTGACTTAGTTATGGGAAATGTAGTTGAGGTTGTCCTGAGCTAGCCCTGAAAGGGGGGTTGTAAGGGTTCACATTAGGCTGGACCCCCACTGTCCCCGAATCTGTGCCACCCTCAACCCCCCAACTCCCTCCCCCCTCAGGTAGTTAGACACACAATGGATGTGATGTGGTCCAGGCAGCAGGGATGGGGGTGAGGTGCGGTGGCTTGGGGCAAAGAGGGCCATCTCAGGGTCTCAAGGGCCTCTTAATGACACTCCAGTAGCACTTGGCACAGCAAGTGGTTCTATATTAACTTGCGACGGGTGAGACCTGTTGACCTATGATGGACCATGGGACCTCAGGCCAGTCACCATCCCCTCAGTTCGCTGAATCTCGCCAGCTGTTCCTCATTGATACAGAGGCCGTAGTGGGGATAGTCCGTACCTCACCAGCGTGTTAGGGGGACTGTTGAGCGGGAGCATTGCAGGAGGGTCACCTGGCACGAGCTAGGTTCTCAGTAAATAATACCGAGTGCTTTTAGGATCATAGCCACAGCCATAGCAATCTGCCAAAAGGGGAGAGCCCATCTTAGGTTCTCACCCTCAAATAATGGTACCCTCAGATTCCCGTCTGCCCAGGCCCAAAACTGAAGAGTCATCCTTGACCCTCTCCCCTGTCTCCTAAACTCTCCGTAAATCCTGCCAGTTGAGTCTACCTTCAGAATATTCCAGATTCCAACCTCCCCTTTACACATCCACCGCGGTGGCCCACCTGAACTACTGCAGTGGCCTCACTGCTTCCACCCTCACTCCCCTCTTCTCAGTTTGTCCCCATAGCTATATCTTCTCCTCTCTGTCTCCCCAATGTTGAGGACCCCCAGAACTCTGTCCTGTTTACCTCTTTCCTCATCATGGCCCCCTTCCTGAACCAGCACATCCAACAAGTGTTTTCAGGAATCTCTCTGGGCTAAGGACCTCACAACGGGACCTTGCTCTCCCGTTCTAACCTCCAGGTCCCAAACTCAACAGAAACCCCCAGAAACACTTAAACCCCACCCCCACATCTACTCCCAAATTGCCATTGCCCCCAGGTTTCCGGGGAGACTGGTAGCAGCCATTAAGATGCATTTCCTGAGGCCACACATGGAACTAAGATCAGGATGTGTATTGAATGAGTTAATGGTGACTTGTTATTAATAGCTTAACACTCATTGAGCGCCTGCTGTGTGTCCATCCTCTTCTAATTGCTTGGTGATTTACTTGCTTATCTTGTTTATTGTCTCTTTCTCACTTGTAGAATCTAATTCTCCCAAGCACAGGGACTTTATTTTGTTTACTGCCACATCCCTACCCCCTACACTCGTCACAATGCGGCGTACTGGAAGCTTCTCTAAGTATTGAATGGGACCTAAATCCTAAGGAAAATGCTAACATTAACCAAGCACCTTCTGCATGCTTATCACCCGTTGCTGAAATATCTTTGTTGTTGTCTGTCTTCCTGACTAGATCTGCAAATGCTTTGAGGGCCAGGGTTTTTTATTTCCCCCCACCTTGCCACACAGTAGGTTCCCTGCAGCAGTATGTTGAATAAGTAATAAAGACTGCATTTTAGATAATGGCTCACAAACCTCATAATTCACTTATTTATTTGGTTCCTTGTCCCCACCTTTTAGAACATGTACTCCCTGGGCCCAGTAATTTGCTTAGCACTTACTGCATGGCAGGCGCTGTACTGGGCCAGGGTTACTGATGAAATCCCTGCCATCCCTCCAGAATGGGGCAGGACAGCTAACGGGTAGGGGGTTCTTTTTGGGGGTGAAGAAAATGTTCTCAGATTATGGTGATGGTTGCACAACTTCGTTAGTATACTAAGTCATTGAATTGTACAGTTTAACTAGGTTAATTTTTAAAGTATCTCAACGAAGTTGTTTTTAAAATTTCTGCCTTCACAGAGTTTATGTTGTACAAGGGAATGAGAGTAAGAGAACTAACAGCATAAATCATGTATCTAGCTTATTAGAAGGTGATTAGCACACACTCGGCACTCAGTAAAAGTTGACTCGGTTACACCAGCTGCCCCCTGGCCCCCATGGTCTCCTCGCCTAGCCAAACCTACGGCCTCCCTTCCCTCGACCATTGCCTTTCTTCTCTTCCTACTCGCAGGGTCTGCTGTCCACATCTCTTCCCTGAGCATGGCGCCACCAAAGAAGTCTAATGTGTTTGACCTGGGCCTGGGTACGTGGAATGCAAGTGCCCAACAGGAGAACCACAGTGCTCAGGCACCTTCCAGGGCTGTTGGCAAGCTGCCCGAGTACAAGGCGGTGGTTGTGGGTGCAAGTGGTGTGGGCAAGAGCGCACTGACCATCCAGCTGAACCATGAGTGCTTTGTGGAAGACTATGACCCGACGATCCAGGATTCCTACTGGAAGGAGGTGACCCTGGACCAAGGGAGCTGCATTTTGAATGTGCTGGATACAGCTGGGCAGACCATTCATAAGGCCCTGCGTGACCAGTGCTTGGCTGCTGGGGATGGTGTGCTGTGTGTCTTTGCCCTCGATGACCCCTCATCTTTAACCCAGCTGCAGCAGATGCGGGCCACCTGGGGCCCTCACTATTCCCGGCCCATTGTTCTTGTGGGCAACAAGTGCGACCTCGTGACCACCAAAGGAGATGTTCATGCTGCTGCTATAGCCCTCGCAAAGAGCTGGGGGGCCCCTTTCGTAGAGACCTCGGCTAAAACACGGCAGGGTGTAGAGGAGGCCTTCACCCTGCTCATCCATGAGATCCGAAGGGTCCGGGAAGCTGAGGCAGCGTCAGGTGGGGCTAAGTCCCGGCACCATAAGACCATGTGCCACTGTGGCTGTTCTGTGGCCTGAAGGTCTTGGTCAAGAAAAGTGGACCATCCCCCAGGCCAGGGTGATGCTTTCTTGATCTGAGAACACCAACAAGCAAGTAGCTGTGAGACACTGGGTGTACTTGGGATCAATGGGTCCCTCTTCTAGGGAGGTTTTCATTCGGTGATGGGCTTTTTGTTAATGTGGAACATACTGTTAGTTATGTTCTGTCGGGTTGAGAGATTTTGTGCAAAACAAAATAAATGTTCTCAGGTTTCAAAGCTGCTTCCATGCCTAGCATTATGTGGGTGGGTGTGAAACTGGTGAGAATATTACTTGGATTGTGAGAACTCTTTCATTCAAGAAATGTGGGGGAGCCTGCAGTGTGCCAGGTCCTGCTTTGGGTGCAAAGGAGGTAGAGTCACACAAGACACAAGAAAATCCCTAGAGTTGTACATACTACGTAAAGCTATATATTAAAGGCAGGTGATAGGAAGCCTTATTGAGTAGGTGACATTTGGGCAAAAACGCAGATAACTAGGCACAGGGAATAAATAGCAAGTGCAAAGGTGCAAAGGCCATGATCATGAACCAGCTACCAACACTTAAACTCCTAATATCTTCAGGACTATGTAGGAACACAGTTAGAGTGGCCTCTATACAATAGAAATGAATATTTAAATGTTGCAAATCAAGCTAACAAATATAAAGAAATATATGTTCTATCCTACCTTGACAAAGCTTTCTTAATGACCTGGAGGCCCAGGTTCTAACTTCTGGTACTCAGAGTTTCATGCCAGGATGTGAGTGGGTTGGGAATGCTGAGACCTGGCTTCGCAGTCCACTATCTCACCCGGTCACCCCTCCCCACATAAGAAGGCACTCTGGTGCAGGTGGAATCGCCAGCTAGTATGGCCCAGGCTCTACTCACACTTCACTAACAGCCACTTCTTGGTCCTCAGGATGGACCCTGGAAGATGCTGCTGCAGGCCCTTGAAAGGGGCTCCCCATACGTGAGTAAAGCCTAGAAGTGGGGTTCAGGATCTGGGAGGGTGCTGCCACTGAGGCACAGACTAAGGGAGTGTCTCTAAAGAGCTGGACCAAGGTCAGGGGCCACTCTTCAGATCTAAGGACTGCCATCACCACCCAACCCAGCCGCTAGAAACTGCCACTCACAGTCATGTGCATAGCTGTTTCAGAACATTTATTGTGGGGCCAAGGGTTGGGATCTTGAGTCCCGAGGGCAGCAACTGAGGCTGGTAGGGACGTGCAGACCGAGAGCAGGAGGGGTGTCAGGAGAGGGGCGACAATGGGCCCTCGCCGGCGGGGGGCACAGAGGGCCCGTCATGCCGGCAAAGAGCAGTCGGGGTTTGGGGGGAGGGGCGGCTCTGGACCCAAGGGCGCTCGGGATCCCGCCGGTGCTCAGGGAGGCAAGAGGCGGCGTGCTGGGGGCGCAGGGGTCTCCAGGCGTTTCACGCGCAGCAGAGCCCCCAGCACACCCTCAGGGGGTACATCAGGGCCCAGATCCTGGTCGGTGGCCCGGCGGAGGCGGCGGCGCTGGGCAACCACAGACTCCGAATCCGAGCTTCCTGTGAGGATCCGCCCCAACAAGTACCTGCGGGGGAGCAGAACCGATGCAGTGAGGATATGTGGGCGTGTCAACGCCCGGGCCCTAGGACCCAGGTGGCCCCGCAACCCCATATTGTCTGGGGACCCGCCTTTCCCAGCCCATTGCTTTGAGAAAATGTCCCCGCCTCCCTATCCTGCCCCCAGAAACTGGGCTTGGGAGTCTCCATCCCTGGGCCCAAAGTACACGTTCCCCAATAACCCACCAGCCAGGCATCTCTATCCCCACACCCTAGGTCCAGGGCCTCAACTCCCTGAAAACACACAGGCGTTCTCACTTCCACTCCAGGATGCAGGCACCAGCCCACCCCGTGCCAGCTACCTCAGCAGTTCGGGGTCCACATCTGGTGTGTCGTCACCGGCGTCCTCGGCCTCGGAGCCCACTGGACCGTCGTCATAGATTGGGGGCCTGGGTCGGAGTGCAGGGGCGGGGACCAGCTGCGCTGCGAGGGCGGCAGGATCCAGGCGGGCACGGAGCAGGGCGCGGGCCAGCTGCGCGGCGGGAGCGTCGGGATCGTCCTCCAGGGCCGGGGCCAGGTCAGTGGTGCGGGAAGCGCCCCAGACGCGCAAGAGCTGCGCCAGGACTCGTGCCTGCTGATCCTCGGCCTCCTGCGCCTCGGCCCGCGCCCGCTCCTGCCGTTCAGCCTCCAGCAGGTGCGCCAGCGCCCGCGCCAGCTCCTGCACGACCTCCACTGCCTCGCCCCGGGCCGCTGCCCGCCGAAAACGACGGGGAGCGCCAGCCTCGCCCAAGGGAGGCGAGGCTGCGCCCAGATTGCGGGGCTCCTGCGGAAAGACGAAGTAGGGGGAAAGACGGCGCCCGTCAGGCCAGGGACCTCCAACATGGGGGTCTCCAAAGGCACCGTGGCCCCCTCAAATATACCCAGGTACCCCTAAGACCACAGGAGACCCCCAAATATCTCCAGAAACACTTAAGACCACAAAAGACCCCTAGTACTTCCCCCCGCCCCTCCCACCACACACACAATTTCCTAGTGACTGAGAACTTGCCTCAGGACTTCCGAACACCAGGTTTCTTTACAGGAGCGGCAATGGTAGATATGTCAGCTATAAATTTTTCTACGGCAATATTTTGGACAATAGGAATATATGTTTCCATTTTATAGGTTCTTATTGTCCACTTGTTTTACCTAAGAGGTACCAGACTGTTTGCACCTTGCTTTTCGAAATTTATATCTGCACCAGTTCCTTAAAAACAATTTTCCCTTTTTTCTCTCTTTCCCTAGTCTTCTGCATTGAATACACTTTGTGTGGATGTACAAGAGTTTATTTAACCAGAGTCTTCAACTGATGAGCATTTAGGGTGTTTCCAATCTTTCACTATCTTATAAACAATGGTACAATGAATAACGATGTTATATATCATTTGGCATGTATGCAAGTCTATCTGTAGAATAAATTGACCAATTTGCAGTTCAGACAGCTTTGAAACAATTTCAATAAGTTTAAATAAATAAAAGAGGGTATCAAAAGTATGAACCAGGACATAAAACTGACCATGAATGAAGATTTGAAAAAGAAACATCTAGAACATCTAGGGACATATTTTAAATCAAATTAAAAATTAAAAGGGCAAGTTAAACAGAAGGTTTAACACAGTACAGGTTAGACACAGTACAGGAAATAACAGGCTTGAACAAAGCTTAGAAACAGATCCACACATGACTTGACACTTGCTTCATGACAGAGGTGACACCGCAGAGGAAAGGGGACAGGTCGAACTCCAATAAATCATGCAGGAACAACCGATCCAAATTTGAGAAAATGAAAAAGAAAAAACAAATAAATTTGACTACATTATCCCTGCCCAGGTAGCTCAGTTGGTTGGAGCATGCTCCTGTACACCAGAAGGTTGTAGGTTTGATTCCGGTCAGGGCACATACCTAGGTTGCAGGTTCAATCCCCAGTCTGGCCATAAATGGGAGGCAACTGATCAATGTTTCTCTATCACACTGATGTCTCTCTCTCTCTCTCTCTCTCTGTGTGTGTGTCTCTCTCTCTCAAATCAATAAAAATACACCCTTAGGTGAGGATTGTTTTTTTTAATGACTACATTACAATTAAGAATTTCTTTTTGTCTGAAGACACCATAAAAAGAATGAAGAGTAAATCAGAGTAGGGGAAGATGTCTACAATACAAGCCATCAGTAAAAGATCAGTATCCAATATTCAAAGAATGTCTAAAAAGCAATAAAACAGGCAAAATTCATGATCAAATATTTCACCAAAAGGAAACAAAAGCAGTTACTAAATATATGATACATAGTGAACTTCATTAGTAATCAGAAAAATGCAAATTAAATGTCAGTGAGATGCTATGCATAATACAGCCAAAAGATTGCTAACAAATTAAGAACTCTAATAATACCCAGTGTTGACATGGATATGGAAAAAATGGAAACTCTTATACTTGCCTGTTGGCAATCAACTGCCAAAATAAATTTGAAGAACAATTTGGCAATGTCTAAAAGGTGCGCATCTCCTATGATCCACTCCTGGGGCGTTACATTCCAGTGTAGCATTTGTGCATATGCTACTGGACACAAGTTCATTAGCATTTACAACAGCACTGTTTGTAATAGTATAAAAGTGGAGGAAGGGCCCTGGCTGGTGTGGCTCAGTGGACTGAACACCGGCCTGCAAACCAAATGGTCGCCAGTTCAATTCCCAATCAGGGCACATGCCTGGGGTGCGGGCCAGGTCCCCAGTAAGGGGGTGTGCAAGAGGCAACCACACACTGATGTTTCTCTCCCTCTCTTTCTCCTTCTCTTGTCCTCTGTTTGGAAATAAATAAAATATATATTTTTTAAAGTGGAGGAAGGAAGAAAAAAAGAAAGAAAAGCCTAGAAACAACCCAAATGTCTACTGACATATTGAGAGTGCATCAATAAAGCATGATATACTCATATACTAATGATATACGCATAGGATAAAATATTTTACAGCAATATAATGAATTATAGCCACACACTTTAATGTTGATGTATCTTACAACCAGTGTAGAGAGAAAAACAAGAAAAGCAGGTTGCAAAATTGCACTGCAGACTGCCTGCGACTAACAGTCACCTGATGACTTCCTAGTGACCCCTAGTGACGACCAGAGGCCTGGCACCAATATGATTACATTTCTATGAGGAAAAACTGAGCAAGATACTGTGTATGTCGTAAGGTCCAAAGAAAAGTAAGGGATCAATGAACAGAAAATACATGATGATGATTATGGAGGAGAGGGGCTTATATGGGGAGGGGCACCATGGGCTCCTAAATATTGGTCACACTCTATTTCTTAAATGGAGTGGTAGATACCCATGGGAGTTATTTTATCATTATTCCCTGCATTGCATATATATCTTAACTATATTGTGTCATATATAATGTTCCATAATTTTTAAAATCGTCCAGTTCTGAAGAGTTAAAGGAGGATGTGCTCCAAAGTGCCCTTGGCACCCACCACCCCTCAGCCCCCATGGAATCATGCTCACCAGCAATCACAGACTCACACACACTCACATGGACTGACAGGTCTGGGGATGTCACATTGGCAACCGAACAGTGCACACGTTCACCCATGGCTGCTCGTGCAGTTACAATCGCCAAACTATCCACATGCAAGGACATGCACCACCTCCTTAAAGACACAATGCAGCACAGAGAGATCATGGCTCCTCTTCCCACAATGACATAGCTCCACAAAGAAACAGGGAGAAATAGCCTCAGAACACACACACACAATCCTAGCCACTCAGTTCAACAGAACCAAATGGGATGTGCAGACGGGGATGCAAAGATCACGTCTTCCCAAACAAAAATGAAATCACACGCGCGCGCGTACACACACACATACACAAACACAGACACACCCAAAGGTCACGTCATCGCTATAGGATTCACAAACATGCACACGATGTTACTGAGAAACTACACACAGAAGCAACCCTAGCATCACACACTGCACACCTGGAACTATAATGACATTTTTGCTTGGAAGCGCTCACATCAAAGGACACACACTTACAAGGACACCACACCCTCACTGCCCCACCCGCACCCCGTCATCACATCACATCATGCCCGCACACAAATCGATGTGCGTATCCCCTTTCCTTAATTCACACCAGTTGCATGGACAGCGCCACCGGCGCCAGGCGGGAGGAATGGGCAGGGCGCAGTTGCTGGCCAAACCCAGGATACCACCACCCGCACACTCAGAGACCAAGCCTGGCCCCGGGGACGCTGGCATAGCCTGGGCGCGAACTAACGGCTGGACCGCGAGCTTTCCTGGCCAGTGTCTCCACACCTCCGGGGAGCCGGGGCAGGCAACGCTGAGGTAGCGTGGTAGCATTCTCCCCGCCCCCCGCCCCCCCCCCGCCCCACACCCCCTGCCCTACCGGGGTCGCACCTTTACCGGCCGAGCGCAGACAGCCGCTGGCGGCTGAAGTAATGCCAACAGGAGCAGCAGCAAAACGCCGACGCCCCCGGCCCGCGGCACGCCGAGCAGTGGCGATCCCGCCATGCTGCCCTCGCGAGCCGGGCTCCGGGCAGGCGGACTGGCTGGCAAATGCGCAGAGCCTGGGCTACAGGGACAGGCTGCGGTGCTCTGCGGCTGCGCACGCCCGGGCCCCTCGCCATCCCTTGCCCACCCCCTTCCGCCACTCGACGCAGGCGCATCCTTGGAGCTCCCGCTGCCTTTCTATTCTGCCGGTCGCCCTGGAGATGCCTAAGGGGCAAGGTGGAGAGCTGGGGACTGTGGTGGCGGTTACCATGGCACTTGGAGGGCAGTTGTCCGGGCAACAGACCTTGCTGTCGCCTTCGCAGACAGGACAGATTGATTCAGCTGAGTGAAATGGGAATCTGGTACCCACCTCTTTTGCTTTGAGGAAGAGATAAATGACTGTTCACTGAATAAAACAGTTTACCAGTCACCTCTATGGAATAGGCCCTTTACAGGTCCATGAGTTCAATACAGGTGATGTGACCGTGGACAGGTGGACAGGTCAGTTCACCGTTCTAAGGCTCAACTCCTCACCTGCGTAACTAATAACCTGCCTCGCATAGTGACTTTGGAGGCTTAATAAAAATGGCATTCAATAGGAGCTCAATCTGTCTTCCTCTCCCATCCCTCTCTCCTTGCCTCTGACTCTTTCTCTCCCTTTATCTCTACAGCCTGACTATCCCTCTCTTTATTTTACAGTCTGTATCTACTTGCTATTCCATAGCTACATAGACAGGTACATAGATAGGTAGGTTTTACCCATACATTGTTCCAGAAAGGATTTCAAGCTACTTAAAATGACACATCAAAGGGAAAATTTTGTTAAAATTTGTGTCTCCATAGGGGCAAAAAACGTTGGGAAGAAAATGTTAGTGGTTATGTATGGGTGAGGAGATAACTAATGACCTGTCACTTTCTCCTTTACACTTTCTTTGTTCTCTGAAAAAATGTTGCACTGAGTATGTATTACTATTATATATCAGATAAAAATAATGATTTTTTAAATTTTGGAGTTAAAATAAAGTATGGTAACATGCCATAAATTAAAATAAAGAAAAGAAAGACCCATTTATTTTGCTGTGAGTATATCTAATACACTGATTCTACCTGCCTCTATCTCCTCGGTATTACAAACAACTTTACAATGAAAATCCTTATATACTTACGAACCTGAAGATTATATAACCAAGGAGAGTGTGATGGACACACGCGTAAGGTGGCTTCCACAGTCCTTGCCTCCTGGCATTCACATCCTTGAGTGTATGAATGACTAAAGGGGACCAGATAGACATGAATACATGTATGTAATTATGTTAAAAATGAATTTGAGACAAACATCCTGTCATTTCAAAGGAAGAGGCTTTCACTCCTTTGCTGGCTTTGATGAAGCAAATGGCCACTTCGTGGAACCTCATGCAGCAAGGAACAAGGGGTGGCCTCCAGGAGACAGCCAGCAAGAAATAAAAGCCCTCAGTCCAACAACCACAAAAACTAAATTCCTCCCACAACCTGAGCTTGGAAGCAGATCCTTCCCCATACAGATCTCTGATGAAACCAGATAACACCTTCATTTGAGCTTTGCGAGACCCAGAGAACCCAGTCAAGCAACACCCTGACTCTTGACCTGCAAAACTGTAAGACAATGTTGTTGTATATTGTTTTAAGCCGAGAAGTTTGTGGTGATATTGTTACACTACAATAGAAAACTAGTATAAGTGGGATATATTAGACCTCTATAGAGCAAATGTTAAAACTCCATTGAAAGGTACAAAAGATGATCTGAATAAATGAACACACATTTGATACTCTTGGATGAGACAATTTCATATTCTAAAGATTTCAATGACATCCAAATTAATATATAATTTCAATATAACCCCAATTTAAATCTCAGCTGAATATGTTAAGGAAAATCAATAAAACTTATTTTTTAAACATATATAAAGAGTTTACACAAAAACTTGTACACGAATGTTAAAAGCAACATTTTTCATAGTAACCATTAAGTAGAAACAACCCAAATGTGCATCAACTGATGAATGGATAGACAAAATGAGGTGTATATCCATTCAACAGAATGTTACTCACCCATAAAAGAAATGTGGTACTGATACATGCTGCAATATGAATGAAACTTGAAAATATGCTAACTGCAAGAAGCCAGACACAAAAGCCACATACTGTATGTGAAATGTCCAGAATAGGCAAACCCATAGTAATAGAAAGCTGATTAGTGGTTGCCAGGGACATGAGGGAGAAACTAATAATGGGTACAGGATTTCTCTTTGAGGTAGTGAAAATGCTCTGGTATCAGATAGTGGGGACGGTTGCACAACTTAGCAAACATACTAGAAACCATTGAGTTGTTCACCTTAAAATGGTGAGCTTTAGGTCTGACCAGCATAGCTCAGTTAGTTGAGTGTCCTTCTGCAATGCGAAAGGGCAGGCGGGCTGCCCTTTTGATTCCTGGTCAGGGCACATGCCTGGGTTGAGGGCCTGGTACCTGGTTGGGAGCACGTAAAAGGCAACCAATCTATGTTTTTCTCTCACATCGATGTTTCTCACCCTCTCTTTCTCCGCCCCCCCCAAAAAGAATTAAAATCTTTTAAAAATATGGTAAACTTTATAGCATGTCAATTATATCTCTATAAAGAAATATCTATATTAAAGAATAAAGCTCTGTGAGTATCTAAATCAATTCTGCAAAGGGGGAAATATCATGTCACACCTGTCAGAATAACTCATCAATAAGCCAACAAATAACAAGACGAGGATGTGGAGAAAAGGAACCCTCATGCACTGTTGGTGGGAATGCAGATTGGTGCAGCCACTGTGGAAAGCAGTATGGAGATTCTGGATAAAAATTAAAAGTAGAGCTACCTTAAGACCTAATAATTCCACTTCTGGGTATTTATCCGAAGACATCCAAAACACTAATTTGAAAAGCTACATGCATCCCTATGTTTTTTGCAGCATTGTTTACAATAACCAAGATTTTGAAGCAACCCAAATGTTTATCGATAGGCTGGATAAAGAAGATGTGGTACATATGTACAGTGGACTATTACTCAGCCATAGAAAGAATAAAATCTTACCATTTGAGACCTAGAGGGTATTATGCCAAGTGATATAAGTCAGACAGAGAAAGACAAATACCATATATTTGTTGAATCCACAAAACAAAATAAATGAACAAACAAAATAGAAACAGACTCACAGATATAGAGAGAAAAATGATGGTTGCCAGATGGGAGAGAGTTTGGAGGCTGGGTGAAGGGGGTGAAGGTATTAAGAAGCACAAACAGGCAGTTACAAAATATTCACAGGGATGTCAAGTACAGCCTAGGGGATGTAGTCAATGATATTGTAATAACTATGTATGGTGCCGGGTGGGTACTAGATTTATTAGAGGGATCATTTCATAAGTTATATAAATATCTAATCATTGTATCATAAACTCAAAAATATGTAAAATATAACATTGAATGGCAACTATAATTGAAAAAATAAAATTAAAAAGAATATAAATAGCTAAAAAAATTCTGTAAAGGTGGAGTACAGAAGATGGACTTTACCTGTCACATATTAGGTTGTGTTATGAGGCCTGAAAGGTAAATGGAGTTAGCAAAACAAGGAGAAAATAAGCTGTAACCCTACCTTTCACCACTCCAGGCAGGTTGAAGACCTTAATGTTAAAGGAAATCATGTAAATTAACAGGTCACCTGTTAATAAAATATACTACGTGACCTAAGGATGCAGAAAGACTTCTTGGATAAAACTTCAAAAGCACAGACCACAGGAGAGAATGTTGATGACAATGTACATATCAAAACATACAATTTCTATTTTAAAAAAAGACTGCATCACAAAGTTAACAGAGGTGACGACTGGGAAATATTTGCCATGCCTGAAGTGAGGTGCAAGATCCAGAATATAAAGGGGACTTTGGGAAGTCAGCAAGAAAAAGACAGGACCTCCCCTCCACTGGACAAAGGATAGAAACAGACAGGTCACACAAGAGGAAATCCATGAGGTTATCAGACATACAAAGACATGCTCAATTTTACTCATGATTAGAAAGGTGAAAAACAATGAAAACAGTGAAATAGTGCCTTATGCCCATCATATTGGCAATAATTGAATCACACCAAGTATTGGTGGGCATGTGGAGATAGAGCAAAAGCCTCATGTACTGTGGGTGAAGTTCTGGGCTTGAGCAGCTATTCTGGACCGTGATCTAGCAGTCCTTAAACAGAAAACTTACGAGTTCTCAGGTACACAGTGGTTAAACAGATCTACCAGCCAGCCCTGACTGGTGTGGCTCGCTTGGTTGGGTGTCGTCCTACAAAGTGAAGGGTCATCAGTTTGATTCCAGGTCAGGGCACATGCCTAGGTTGTGGGTCTAATCCCTGGTTGGGGTGAGTATGAGAGGCAGATGATTGATGTTTCTGTCACACATTGATGTTTCTCTCCCTTTCTTTCTCCCACTCTTCCCCTCTCTCTAAAATAAATAAATACAATCTTAAAAAAAAAAGAAGAAGAAGAAGGTCCAGCCATGGCTGGTGTGGCTTAGAGGATCGAGCACTGGCTTGCAAACCAAAAGGTCACGGGTTCAATTCCCAGTCAGGGCACGTGCCTGGGTTGTGGGTCAGGTCCCCAGTTGGGGGGGGTGTAAAGAGGCAGCCAATGGACATTTCTTTCTCTCACACATTGATGTTTCTCTCTTTTTTCCCTCTTGTCCTTTCTCTCTAAGAAGAAAGTTAGAAAAAGAAAGGAAAGGAAAGGAGGGGAGGGGAGAGGAGGGGAGAGAAAAGGAGAAAGAAAAGAGAAAAGAAAGAGAGAGAAAGAAAGAAAGAAAGAAAGAAAGAAAGAAAGGAAGAAAGAAGGAAGGAAGGAAGGAAGGAAGGAAGGAAGGAAGAAAGAAAGAAAGAAAGAAAGAAAGAAAGAAAGAAAGAAAGAAAGAAAGAAAGAAAGAAAGAAAGAAAGAAAGAAAGAAAGAAAGAAAGAAAGAAAGAAAGAAAGAAAGAAAGAAAGATCTACCACCCCTAGTGAACAGGATCTGGGAAAATTTCCTCTGAGAACGGATTTCAGTGCTGAGAACTAAAGGCTGGGAAGGACTTACCGGGGAACATGGATGTAAGGGGACAGCATCTCAGACAGAGGGAAACGTGCAAGAACAGGATCTAAGGTGAAGCAAAATGGCATATTCAAGGAAGTGAAGTGCAGTTATATATGTTCTCATTTCTCTCAACTTGTCTGTGAACCTAAAACTGCCTAAAACTGCCTAAAACTGTGAACCTAAAGACTTTAATAAGTAAAGTCTTTTGAAAAAGAGGCTGTTACTTTCTATGGCCATATCACCCTGAACGCACCTGATTTCCTCTCATAAGAGGCTGTTATGAAAAGAGCAATCAATAGACCCGGGACTGAATACATAGAATGGACACAACAGAAGACAGAATTAGTAACCTGGAAAATAATTTTAGAGAAGCATCTCAAATATGAGGATACCGAAAGACCAAGAGATAGACGGTAGAAGAGGAAAATTAAGAGCCATGAAAGATTGATGTTGAAAATTCAACACGCATCCTTCCTTCTGTAGTGCATTTGCAATGCTATGCTTATTTGCGATCCTTATTCAGAACCGGCTTCTCCCTTGAGTGTTTTATGTAAATAGTAGCCAAGGCCTGCAGACATTACTCTCTAACATTACACCGTATTCATTCCCTCTATTGTATTTATTGCAGCCTGTATTTATGTATTTATTACTTGGCTACTTCTTTTCTCCATTAGAATATGTTTATTGATGTTTTGAGAGAAAGAGAGAGAAACATTGATGTGAGAGAAAAACATCAAGTGGTTGCTTCTTCCCATGTACACCCAGATCAGGGGTCGAACCCACACCACTTTGGTGGATGGGCAATGATCTAACCAGCTGAACCACCTGGTCAAAGCTAAAAACTCTGTATAGTTTTAAACATCAGAAATTCTATAGCCATTATCATCCATAATCTCTCAAATTTACAAGGACTAAAGTGTTGCCATTAGCCTTGATGGCAATCAGACCTAATCCCTCTGGAGGCCGCCTCTAGTTAGTTACTTCTGAGTTAATAACAGACTCCTCACAGTGGTAATTTCACTTGGAACCATAGAGTCTACCTTGTTAGAGGACAATGTGATTTAATTCTTCTTGAGACTCAGATGACGCCTCCAGTTGTCTGCATGTCTGATGTATACATCTAAACAAAGCCTGCCCACGCGATCAAAGGGAAAACCACCCTGGAGCAGCAATGGAAAACACCTTACTAATAGGCTTCAAACCGAGGATTGTTAGGAATTCTCCAGAAGCTGATGACTGCAAAGGTGGACAGCTTTTGCCCAAGACCACCAAACAGGGTTAATTTTCTGATACAGTCAGTAGTATTGTAATAACTGTGTATATTGTCAGATATGTAACTGGAGTTATCTGGGTGGTCCCTTTATAAGGTACATAAATGTCCAATCACTGTGTTGTGCACCTGAAATTAGTTAACTGTAATTGAAAAATAAATTTAAAACAATTACTTTTCTGATTCTTCAGCACTATTTTCTTTGTTAATTATACTATTAATTTTAACTATTATTGTACCTGGTAACCAAATAAAGTATTTCTCACTATGATCTCCCTTATTCTCACCCTGTTACCTTTGATCTCTTATGGTCTCCTCTGTCACTTAAGAAAAAAACAAACTCTCCTGTGTGTTTTCTCAGACTGGCTACATGCTCTGAATTTGATTACTAAATCTCTCTCTCTGTCTCACACACACGCGCACACACACACACTCACACACACACTACCTTAAACTGACAAAAATTAATATAGCTGTTATTTTATTTACTATTATTTTTAAATCCTCAGCCGAGGATTTGTTCATTGATTTTAGAGAGAGTGGAAGGGAGAAAGAGACAGAGAGACATACATCGATCGGGCTGCCTCTTGCATGCACTCCAAGCCAGGGATCGAACCTGCAACCTAGGTATGTGCCTTGACCAGGGAATCAAGTCTGCAACCTTTGGGTGTATGGGGACAATGCTCCAATCAAGTGAGCCACCCAGTCAGGGTTATAACTGTTCCTTTAAATACCTCAGAAGGGAGCTTTCTTTCTATAGGTCCCTTCTGGTACTTAACATTTCCCTCAAAAAGTAATCTCAAACCCTGATCTTATAAAAATTGGCCATTGGCCTCACAGACTGTTTTTGCTAAGATCAGTACAGAATCAGAATCAGCATGACCTAGCCTTTCAGAAATGGGAGCTAACATTAGGGAAGTTTGTTCTGTTCAGAGACACTCCAACTTATTTTGCTGCTACTGTTTAACTTCACTCAAGAAATATGCCCCTCTTCCCTGACTGGTGTGGCTCAGTGGGTTGGGCATCGTCCCACAAACCAAAAGGTCACTGATTCAATTCCTGGTCAGGGCACATTCCTGGGTTTCAGGCCAGGTCCCCGGTTGGGTATGTGTGAGAGGCAACTGATTGATGTCTCTCTCTCTCTCTCTCTCTCTCTCTCTCTCTCCCCCCTTCTCTCTCTCTAAAAATCAGTACAAATATCTTTGGGTGAGAATGAAAATATTAAAAAAAAGAAACGCTGGATTCTCCTTCCTTTGGCATTGGCAGGAAGTTCAAACCATCCAAAGCTCCAGCTGTGTGTGGGACCCCTTGCCCTGGCCCCACCCACTAACTACAACGAAATTCCAAACTAGTCTCCCCTCTCTGCTGTCTCCAGAGAGTCTCATTATGTGAATAATAAACCTTTCATATCTTCTTGGTGCCTGTGTGGCATCATAAGGCTTAACATCCAAAGTAAATTTTGGGTGTGTGGGGGCATCCACCCTGCCTCTGCAGGGTGATCGCAACACTAACTTGGGCCCCTGGCCGGTGTGGCTCAGTGGTTGAGTGCCTGCCTGCGAATCAAGGGGTCACCGGTTCAATTCCCAGTCTAGGGCACATGCTTGGGTTGAAGGCCGGGTCCCCAGTGCGGGGCGCACAAGAAGCAACCGTGCATTGATGTGTCCCTCCCTCTCTTTCTCCCTCCCTTCCCCTCTCTAAAAATAATGGACAAAAGGCATACTGACGCTGTCACCTAGGTCCTGGCGTTAGGAGAGGCTGGCTTGGCACTCATAGCTCGGCATCGGCATTCTTCTGTTGAACATGAACAAGCCCACAAAATATCAACAGCAGACAGGCTCACTCTGTGACTATGATGAATTAAGACAAAAAGACAGCCACTCTGTAATTAAGCCTGGGCACAGACAAGAACATGAACATTGTCCAAGACACAAATGACTGAACATCCCTCTGTCTAATATGAGTGACTGCTGTTTCCTTACTAGTTACTGCTTCATTCTTTTTGTCTTCCAGACATGGATTACTGAGATACTCCATCATAGAATTATCCTTACTTTCTTTTTTTTATTTTTATTTTATTTTTTAAAGATTTTATTTATGTATCTTTTGAGGGGAAGGGAAGGAGAGAGGGAGAGAAATATCAATGTGTGGTTGCCTCTCATGTGTCCCCTGCTGGGAACTGGCCTGCAACCCAGGCATGTGCCCTGACTGGGAATCGAGCCGCGATCCTCTGGTTCACAGGCCCGCGCTCAATCCACTGAGCTACAACAGCCAGGGCACTTTCTTTTTTTTAAAGATTTTATTCATTTATTTTTAGACAGAGGGGAAGAGAGAGAGAGAAAGAGAGGGAGAGAAACATCAATGTGTGAGAGACACATCGACGGGCTGCCTCCCACACACACTCCAAGCAGGGACCAGGCCACAATCCAGGCATGTGCCTTGACCGGGAATCATACTGGCAAGCTTTCGCTTTGTTGAATGATATTCAGTCAATTGAGCCACATCAGTCAGGGCAGAATTAACCCTACTTTCTGACAGCAGCCAAATCCAGAGCAAAGTCCTGCTTCTTTAACCCTCCCTAAGATCATCTATCACAAACCCACACTCTATCATGTCATTTCTGAAACCCCTCTTACTGAGATGCCCCGAAGTTCTCCACGATGTGCTGTCTCCCCTGTTGTTATGAGCTCATAAACCCTACCTTGTTCACCAGTTGGCCTTTGACTGAAGCCCATTGATATTATCCGCTTAGAAAATTATCTGAAAAACTATTATATAAAATCTTTTTAAAAAGAAAAAACTATTATACCTAGTAATAAGAGAAGCAAGTGAGCAAGGTGATCAGAAATAAGGTTGAAAAAGAAATTAAATACCTTTCCTTTTAGACACAAAATCAGAAAACATAATAAAAGGATATTGTTCATCACGCTAATAAAATCCATCAACTTCCTGTCAATACATTGGGCAAAAAAATACAAGCTCTATACATTTTTTTAAAGATTTTATTTATTTATCTTTAGAGGGGAAGGAGAGAAGGAGAGAAACATCAATGTATGGTTGCCTTTCATGCAGCCCCTGCTGGGAACTGGCCTGCAGGGAACCAGCCTGCAACCCAGGCATGTGCCCTGACTGGGAATTGAACTGCGATTCTCTGGTTCACAGACCTGTGCTTAATCCACTGAGCTATACCAGCCAGGGCCACAAGCTCTATACATTTTTACAGAAAAGAAAAAGTGACCTGAATAAATGGGGGACATATAATGTTCCGGACATGAAGACTCAACATTGGATTAATGTGTCCCCAAATTAATCTATGAAATCAATTTAACACCAGCAGAATTCTTCTTAATCTTCTAAATTATGAAATATTCCAAATGCGCAATAATCTGTGGGAGACAGTAATATAATGAACATCTGGGAACTTTTCTCCCAACAGAGTTCAATATTTTGTAATTTGCCTCAAGTCTTTTTCTTTAAGAAACAAAGTATTTCAGCTCCAGCTGAAATTTACCCAATGGGTTCCCCTACCCAATTCTATACCTCTCCCTCCTTTCTCTGAGGTAACTGCATTTGAATTGATTATCTATCATTCCCTTGCATGTTTTTATTCTTCTATTATATAATTAGGGGTCCATAAACAGCATATTTGCATGTTTTAAAAAACTTGTTGAAAACAAGTATCATACTATATACAACAGTGTCCGACTTTCTTTCTTCTGTCTTTTTTTTTTAAAGATTTTATTTATTTATCTTTAGAGGGGAAGGGAAGGAGAGAGGGAGAGAAACATCAATGTACCCTGGCATGTGCCCTGACTGGGAATCGAACCGCGATTGTCTGGTTCGCAGGCCCGCGCTCAATCCACTGAGCTACACCAGCCAGTCTTTCTTCTGTCTTAATGTCTTAACGCCGGTGATGTTGTAGGTTTGAGAATTGTCCCTGTTGATACACTTGGCTGTAGTACATATTTAACTCTTTAGCGAGACGTTATACACACTGAAATGTGCACGACAGAAGGGCACAGTCTTATAAAATTCCTCAAACTGAATACACATGTAACCAGCAACCAGATCAAGAAACAAGGTGACCAGCACCTCACCTCATGTGCCTCCCTTGTGCCCACTTCCAGTCACTGTCCCCGACAGGGTACCCACGATCCTGACTTACAATTGCATGGTTTAATTTAGCCTGATCTGTAAACTTTGTATAAAGACAATCATATGGTATGTGTTCTTTTATGTCTAGCAGCTTCTTTTGCTCCACATTGGGAGATTTGTCCATGTTACGCATACAGAATTATGTTTCAAAAAATATTTTATTTATTTTTAAGAAGAGGAGAGGGGGAAGTAGAAAGACAGGGAGAGGAACATCAATCTGGTGCTCCTCACACGTGCCCACCTGGGGACCTGGCCCACAACCCAGGCACGTGCCCTGACTGGGAACAGAACCTGTGGTCCTTCAGTTTGTGGGACGATGCCCAACCAACTGAGACACAGCAGCCAGAACAACTGTTCATTTTGATGCTTAGAACCTGAAGTTTTGCCCCATGTGCAAGCTAACAAGTTAGCCTGCTGCAGTTTTACACATATACACACACAAAACACAAGACCTGTGTCTCATAAAAATAGGTCATTTATTATTCACAGCAAAAAGCAGCAGCCAGAGCAATTGGCTTTTCATGGTCCAATTTGCATGAGGCCAGATGTTTCCTGCCTATGCAGTGGGAGGCAACTACAGGAGAGGAACTTGAAATTAGGAGACTGAGCTTTTACGAAGCTGCTGACGGGTCAAGCTGTCTTCCTCTCCATAAATGGAGATTACTTGTTACTCTGGAATATAAACAATCTCCTGGTTTGGGGGGTGGGAGTGGTATTTCTAGGTTTATTATCCTAAATTGTCTGGAAATCTCTCCAGAGAGATACACTAGCTCTAATTTTCAAAACTGCTTTTGAAACATGTCCTTTTGCTCGGAAGGCCCAGACCACGCAGGACCACGAGATATCCACAGACACTTGTCTCCAACACACTGCTCTTTAGTGTTGTGAATACACCACAATTTATTCATCCATTGGTTAGTACGCATTTTGGTAATTTCCTACTTGGGGCTATTATGAATAAAGCTGCTGTAAACATTCTTGTACATGTGTTTGGTTAATATCGGTACACATTTCTGTTAGGTATATACCTAGAGATGGCATCACTGGGTGATAGATGTATATATATGCAGGTCTAGTAGATACTGCCAGACAGTTTTCCAAAATGATTGCTGTCCCCGTTACACTTCCATAATCTGTGAATGAGACACCTTGTTTGTAGAATTCCTTAGCAACATTTCGTGTTATCAGATTTAAAATTTCTTGCCCATCTGATTGATATGCAATAGTATTTTGTTGTCTTAACACAGAGCCCCCTGACTTAACATAAGTATATTTTCATGTAATTGGCTATTTGGGTTTCCTCTTTTATAAAAAAAATTACCTCATCCTTTGCTTGATTTTCTATTGGGTTTTCTATTGCTTGTCTTTTTCTTATTTTTTTTTAAGATTTTATTTATCTTTAGAGGGGAAGGGAAGGAGAGAAGGAGAGAAACATCAATGTATGGATGCCTCTCGTGAATCCCCTGCTGGGGACTGGCCCGCAACCCAGGCATGTGCCCTGACTGAGAATCGAACTGCGATCCTTTGGTTTGCAGGCCCGTGCTCAATCCACTGAGCTACACCAGCCAGGGCATTATTTTTTTGTAGGAGCTCTTTATATATTGTGGTTATTCATTCTTTATCAACTTTGTGTTTTTAAGCTGATTATGTCTTTTGGGGTAGACAAGTTTGTATGATGGTCTAGGCATATAGGGCTCATAAAACCATCAAGCTCACATTATGACTAGGGTGAGTGAGCAATACTGCCCATTACCCTAGGGGGTGGAGAATTAACCAAGAGAGAGAATTAGACCTGGGGGCACCCTGTAGCCAGTTTGAGCAATAACACGGGAACGTAGGGCATGGATCAACACGTGAGAACCACACAGGACCTGTCACATCTCAGAAAATTCCTGTGTGAAGAAATGACCTCCGAGGACATCCCATTTTCCCCCTGTCCTCTCTAAGTCCCCAGAAGTTAGACTCCAGCCTGGGGTATGTGAGGGGTATGCAGAAAGCCTGTTTGAACTGAAATTATTTTTTAAAGGTTTATTTATTATTAGGGGCAGAAGAAAGAGAGGCAGAGAAACATGTGAGAAAGAAACATCATTTGGTTGCCTCTCACATGCCTCCAGGTGCGGGCCTGGCCTGCAACCCAGGCATGTGCCCTGACCAGGAATGGAACCAGTGATGACCTTTCAGTTCACAGGCCAGCACTCAATCCACTGAGTCACACCAGCCAGGGCTGAACTGAAGTTATTAAGGAAATAGGGTTCAGTGGAGCAGATCCTAAAGGAAATAAGATTTTCTTTTGTAGGAGAAAAACAATACATGTTCATTATTTCACTGAAAAAAAATTTTTTAATCCTCTTTGGCCCTATCCTTCATATTTTGCAATAAAAAATTTAGATCCCTAGACCTAATGTTTTCTCTTTCTAATACTCACTAAATAAAATTTCAGAGCTCAGTCCTATAACTGTCTTCATAAACAACTAGAGGAATCCGAGGAGGAAAAGAAATGCCCTCCTCTGCGTGTTGCGGAGGAAGAGCTACATTCTGTATCATATAGTTCACACCATCTCTTCTGGTGACGTCTTCAGGTGAGCAGCTTTGTCTTGAGTTTCTGTACAAACAGAGCCCTGTGTGAATGCCAGGCCTGTTGCTGATTTCATCTCCATTAAGGTAAGTCTGGGGTTTGACTGGTGTGGAGGGAAGTGGTGGGGGTAAAATTCAGACAACTATAATTGAACAACAATAATTTTAAAAAAATATCTGTCCTTGAAATTGTTATTTTAACGGGGGCTCAGAAATTGTGGCTATGGCCTGCAAAAACCTTCCAATGACACACATAATCATGACTGGTAATGTGTCGTCCTGGAAACTATGTTGCAGCCCTGGCTGGTGTAGCTCAGTGGATTGAGCGCGGGCCTGCGAACCAAAGGATCGCAGTTTGATTTCCAGTCAGGGCACATTCCTTGGTTGCGGGCCAGTTCCCGGCAGGGGATGCATAAGAGGCAACCATACATTGATATTTCTCTCCCTCTCTCCTTCCCTTCCCCTCTAAAGATAAATAAAATCTTTAAAAAAAAAAGAATTATGACATCTCTGAAACTCTAAGCACTATAAATAAGGATACAGAGCCCAGCTTTGTCACTTTCAGGCGGCATAAGTGTGGGCAAGGTTTGTCTGTCACCTCAGAAGGGATCATTGCACTTGGGGTGGTGAACACACACCACAATATACAGATGATGTATTATAGAATTGTACTCCTGAAACCAATATAATTTTATGAACCAATGTCACCCCAATAAATTCAATAAGAAAGAGCCCTGGCTGGTGTAGCTCAGTGGATTGAGCGCGGGCCTGCGAACCAAAGGATCGCAGTTCGATTTCCAGTCAGGGCACATTCCTTGGTTGCGGGCCAGTTCCCGGCAGGGGATGCATAAGAGGCAACCATACATTGATGTTTCTCTCCCTCTCTCCTTCCCTTTCCCTCTAAAGATAAATAAATAAAATCTCAACAAAAATTCAATAAGAAAGAAATGATCATTGCACACCCTTCCTCTTCCACATGGCTGTAGCCAGTCTGATGACGCTATAGATTCCTGAGACAGCCCCCACTGGTCAGATCCAGAGGTTGGCCCTAAATAGGCTTCTTGAGATGGTTCCCAGTCCCAACAAATCCCCAGGGGAGGCGGCCTTCCTGTTCACCTCCATGACCTAGGTGGTTGAGGTGAGGACATCAGAGCCGTCCTGCTCAGTCAGGTCCCGTTCTCCAACTGAGACAACAGACCTAAGAACACTCAGGGTAAAGTGTGCGTGCCCACTCTCGTCGCTCTTACTTTTCTTCTTCTCTCTGTTCAACTCTTTCACTTCTCTGACACTCTTGTTCTGACACTCTCTGCCCTTCCGTTTTTATCTCTGAGTCTCCCAACTTCAATATCTATCTCCTCTTTTCCATTCTCTTTTCACTTGTTTGTTCTTTTTCTTTTTTGTTTGTATCCCTATCTCTGTATCTTTGTTTCTCCCTTGATGTCGCCATAAACTCTGATTTCCCCTTCTCTTGGTATCTTTTTTTTTTAAAAGATTTTATTTATTTATCTTTAGAGGGGAAAGGAAGGAGAGAGGGAGAGAACTGGCCTGCAACCCAGGCATGTGCCCTGACTGGGAATCGAACCGTGGTTGCTTGGTTCCCAGGCCCGCGCTCAATCCACTGAGCTACACCAGCCAGGGCTCTCTTGGTATCTTTGTCTCTCTCTCTCTGCTTGTCTTTGATTTCTCCAAGTCTCTCTTCCCACCCTCGCAGGGCCTCTGCCTGAGGAAAGGGGTAGGGGGATTTCCCCACCTCCTGCTCCGGCCGGACTCCCTGTTCGCCCCTGAATCTGTCCACCTCTGCAAACCATGTGGACAGGTTTATGGCAAACCCATAGACCACAGGGAAAGACAGACACCAGCCAAGGAGATCAAAGGAAAAAAATGGGGAAAGACTGAGATCAAGATAGAAAGGGATAAGGTCGGGAGAAAACGGGAAGGAAGAACCTGGATGAGAGCAGCCGAAATCCTTATTAGAAGAAGATGGGATTAAATTAGGGATGAGAGAGAGAGAGAGGATGCAAGAATACAGGTTGGCATCTCTCTGCCTTTCTGAGGCCCTTCAGCCAGAGGTTAAGTGGGCAGATAGTCTGAGGAGGCCTGGCCTGGAAGTCTCTGGCAGGATAGCCCCAGTCCAGCTCACAACTCTACAATGCCACCTCTCCTTCACTCCTGTGTTTGCTCCATCTCACTCCGGAGTCCCTCCCACTGGCCATACCTTTCTTTTTATTGATTGATTTTTAGAAAGAGGGGTGGGGAGGTGGCAAGAGAGACACATTGACGTGTCATTCCCCTTACTGATGCACTCTCTGGTTGATTCTCCTATGGCCCTGACCAGGGATGGAACCTGCAACCTTGGCATATCAAGGATCACTCTTAACCGAGCTACCCAGCCAGGGCTATACCTGTATTTTTTACCTCCACACTGTCTTCCTATTTCTCTTAGTCTCTGTAAGAGACTTTGCCCTTTCTCGTCTCCCTTTTCACTTATCCCTTGTTTTTGCCCGCATGTTTTCGTGCATCTCCATTAATGTCTCTATAACCCTATGCGTCTCTCCAGTTCCTCTTTCTTTCTTCATCTGTTTCTGCTTCACTCCCGCCTTCTCCCATTATCTTAAGTCCCTGCCCGTGAAAACCACCAGGGGTCTGAGCCCACATCCCTCGTTTTGGGAAGGGAAGTGGGCCAACCATTTGGTCATGGGGCAGGCGGGGGGGGGAGGGCAGGGCCTGAGGACCCCAGCACCAGCTAGGAGGTGGTGGCCCGAGGACCTAGGGTTTGGGATTGCCTGAAGGGGTGGCAGAGGGGAGAGAGCAGGGACTGAAGTTGCAGAGGTCTAGAGGCACAGAGCTCTCCGGCTCTCCCTAAGGGGCTGTGGGGGGAGGAGTCCATGTGGAGCACACCAAAGAGATAAAGTAGGGACTAGGCCTCAGAGGAGCCTGGGTTGGTTTATGAAGGAGTAGGGTCTGCTGGAAGCTTAGGGGGGGCCAGCTCGAAAGGAAGGGAGTGGAGCCGGAATAGACAAGGGTCTGTTGGAATGACAGCAGCTTGGGAGGGACTTGAGGACTCCTGGGATGGAAAGTCTGAGACCTAATGGAACAGTGTTTGGAAGGATCAGGGTGTGGTCTGGAGAAAGTGGCTAGAGCTGAGGAAGGCCGGGGCCTAGATGTACAGAAGAGGAGGGACCAAAGGAAGTGGCCCAGAAATATAAGGGCCACAGCCCAAGACACCCTGGGTCTAACTGGGACCTCGGTCCTTCACAGACCTGTGTGCAGAGCCAGCCATGAGTTTGAGGCTGGGGCCCTGCTGAGGCCAAGAAAGCTGTGTGCACAGTGCCTACTACCCACACCTACCCTCCCTAGCCAGTCTTCACTGGGATGACGGGCTCTTCCTGGCATCGAGTCAATCAAGCATACAGTACTGCAGTCCTGCCACTGCTGAGAACCAACCACTGGCTCCCTGCTGAAGCCTTAAGCGGCCTGGGGACTTAATATTTGCACCTCCAGGGAGCGACTTCATATGAGGCCATTTCCACCCCTTTGTGATGGCCTGCACAAAGGGACAGCTTTTATGTCTCCTATGAGGCTATTTGCACTGGGGCACTTGCACCTCAGAGACAATGCTTGCCTCACCCATGGTGGGGGGGGGTTACATAGAAGAGACAGCATCTGGAGGCAAGTCCATCCAGAAAAAATTTTCTCATTACCTGCCACCCGCCCCCCTGGGCCCAAAATGAAAACTTGTTTCTGGTTATTTTGTAGTTCCCCCTAAAAAACACTGACAACATGGAGTATGGCGGAGCAGAGTGTTTCTGTGGCACAGAAGAGGAGACTAACACAGGGCCCTTCTTCGAGGAAGCCAGGTCTCCCTGACCTTTCCTTCTTCCCAGGTCCTTGCTGAGGCCGTGTGGAGGGGGTTATCTTCACACCAATGGTATCTAGAACCACAGAGTTCGTTTCGGGTTCAGATTTCCCAGCCTTGGCAATGGGGGCCTGGGAGGGAGGGTTCGGGGTGCCGTGTGCAAAACCACTCCCTCAACCCCAGCAATCCTTGTGTTCCCTCACTTCTCCCAAGCCTATTCCTCTATGTACTTATGATTCATCACTTGGCCCCCACACATGCTTATTCATGTATCTATTAACATCTTGATTCATTTCCCCTCTTCGTCATTCACCCTATATTCACTAAGGCCCACTCTGTGTAACTCCAAATCTTAGGGCTTCTGAATTGCCGAAGAGGGCCCTGCCTCTTACCTCAAGGAGGACATCCCACCGGTGGCTTAATGAGTACATACAAAGGCATTTCAAAACCAGCTTTAAATACTCATCAGGGAGCCACAGGAAGGGGTTGGGTGAGAGCTTGTTACATGTGAGTGTGGGGCTGGGGTGCCCTGAAGGAAGGGGACCCATCCATCAGGGTAGCTGGGGTGCCCCACGCCCACCCTGGGACAGGGAACAAAGAGAGTAGAGGCCCTCTCTGGAGGGTCCCAGGGCCAAGTGGGAGCCAGCCCTCCCTTCGAGGTAGATCATCGGGGAGGGGAACGGAGGAGGAGCTCCCACGATGGTGGTGACAGGTGGTCACTTCCTCAGTGGTACTGCTGATAGCCGGGATAGCCTGAGGCCGGGGTACCCTCCTTAGGGGGCAGCTGGCTGGGGTCCTCCAGGAACGGGGGTGCTGGAGAGGGGAGAATCAAGCAAAGGTGAGCAGAGGAGGCCAGGCAGGGCATTTCCCACCTCTTCCTGACCAACTTTACCAGATACTCACCATTGCGGAACTGCTGGGCAGTGTAGCGAGTGAGGAGGATACCAACGCCCTCGATGAGGGCCAACAGGATGCCCCCCATCATTGCCGAGCCCATCATGGCTAGTGGGCCACCTGGAGGAGCAAGGAGGCAGGAAGAGAGAGCTGAGGGCTGGCAAAACAGAGTGGAAGGGGTTGGGGCCAGGGCTGGGGGCACTCACTGCGAGCAGCCAGCACAGCCCCGGTCAGCGCTCCGCTGGTGATGGAGTTCCAGGGATCCTCCTTGCCCCGCAGCTGCACCAGGCCACAGTCAATGGTGGAGAACAGGCCTCCCCACACTGCAAAACTACCTGCAGGGGTAGAGAGGCCTCATTAGCGTTCCCGGGGGATCCCAAGCATCCACAGCTCGAGTTTATAAGCACATTTACCTTCTATATGGCTTTGTTGTAATTTTATTTTAAATTTTTAGGAAGAGAGGAAGGGAAGGAGAAAGAGAAGGAGAGAAACATCAATCAGTTACCTCTCATACTCGCCCTGTCCAGGACCAAACCCACAACTCAGGCATGTGCCCTGACCAGGAATCGAATCTGCCACTCTTCACTTTGTGGGGCAACCCCCAACCAACTGAATCATATCGGTCAGGGCTCTACTGGCTTTTAACGGAGTACCTTTTGCCTTCATAAACCACCACATAGAGTTGGCATTCTGATCTTGGTTTCAATGAGAAAGAAAAAGGTTAGGAAAGCCAGTTAACAATATGCTAGTTAAAATGTTTACTGGGGCCTTACTGGGTCCCGGGACCTGATCTAGGTACTGCAGGTTATTTGGCTTCTGAAATTTTAAATTAGTTAATGTCATTAAAGTGCACAGTAGAGCAACAGGCACTTAGTAAATACTATGTAAATTACATAAATTGCAAAATGGGGTGGTTACTGCTATTGTCATCCCCATGTTACAGATGAAGTTCGGAGAGGTTAAGCCACTGTCCCAAGGTCACATCAGAGAAGAGCCAGGGTCTGGATTAAATTCCAGAACTCATCCATATTAACTTGTTGGGAAATGTCAACCCTCCCAGGAAGTCCCATGCAGAGTTGGGGCTCGAATGTGGACCTACAACTTGCAGACTAGACCCAAAGCAACAACCACCGCCAACTTTGCCATCACATCTCCTATGTCTCCCCAAGCCTCTCACCTCCAATCTGAGGGGCTCGGATCCTCACTGCGTTGACACTACCTCTCAATCGGTGCCGAATTCCCTGGGGAAAGTGAAGAGTAGGAGAGTCAGAGCAGGGCTGAGGTCAGTCAGGGTTTTTAGCTCTTCAGAGGGGGAAGTGGGTGGGAATCCTGTTAGGGGTATTCAGGAGTAAAGCTGTGAAGAAGCAGCCAAGAATTAAGGGGCCTGGAAGCACCCCAACATAAGTATTCTCAAAGTTGGGTTGAGACATTCTTATCCATTTATCTGCCCTTCCATTCATTCAGTGATTACTGAGCACCTGTGTGCCAGGCACCATGCTGTATGCAGGCATAGAGCAGTGGGAGAGGTAGACCTGGCCCTTGCACTCTCATAGCTCACAGTATATTGGGACAGAGACATAGAGAGGAAGGGTACAGTTAAGCAAGACAGCTTCGGACAGCAATATGCACCCCAGAGGAACTAGAATAAAGAGATACGATAGTGGTGGAGAGATAAGAAAAGACCTCTTTAAGGAGGGGGCATATGTAATGAGACCTTGAGGATGAAAGGGAGAAACTTGGGTAAAGATCCAGGAAAGAGCGTTATAGGAGTTGAGGGAATTGCAGATCCCTTGGTGAATGGATGATATTCAAAGTTTGGCATTTGATGAGATCTCCAGTGAGGGGGGGTAGTGTCAGAGAAAGAGACAGAATTGATGTTAAATTAAAAACATTTTCTTAACTGTAAGGCTGTCTTCCTTCTGCCAGTTAAACTCTTGTCGCTCCCCCTTTATACAGGTTTCTGACCCCGAATCTGCCTATAGGTAAAATCTGACTCTGCACACACATATGGTATTTGGTGATCTGGACAGAAAAAGGGGTCTGTAACAAAATCTGACACCCTTTCTTGTGCCTTTTCAAGACTGACACATGCCCTGAGAGGATAGTACAGAAGGGTAAAGTGAGTCTCCATTAAACCCAGAGAAGAGATTATAAAACTGCTCTTAGAATTCTACCTGAGAAAAAAGAAATTCCACTGAAAGTAACCACGCAGAGTGACACCTGATCATAAATTCCTAACTGGACGTCATGGTAAGTAGTCACTACTCAGGCCCATAACTTCCCTAGTAAAAGGTTATCTTTGCCTTAAGCAAGCCCTGTTCATTGCTTTTGTGCATCTAGGTCAATACACCTTTGAAACCTTCAGAAGTGTAATCACTCTCAAGAGAGCACATAATCTTAACTGTCCTGCAGTCCAATCAGAGAGATTTCCCTGCTTTGCTTTCTCCCACTTCACATAATCTTCCTTATGTTTACTCCTTAATTCCACATGTATAAAACTATAAACTGTCATTCTGGGAAGCATTTTTCTCAATTTGTTGAGATATTGCTTCCAGGCAGGTCCTCTATTTGGCTCAAATAAACTCTAATGAACTTTTATAAAATTTTTCTACGAGTTTGGAAGTCTTTACACGGACAGAGATGACTGTTTCCACTGCAGCATTTCCACAGAGGCGCTCCAGTTGGGTTTGGGGTGAGGTACAGAGGCTCTGTTTTCAGTTCCCCAAAACCCCATATCCTGGTGTCACGCCTAGCACATAGAAGACAAGGTGGCACCAGAATGATTAAGTGCATGTAACTGGCAGCTCCAAGCAGTTTTCAGAGCAGTATCCCGTGCTGACAGGACAGGACCCCAGCACCACACCCAGGGAAGGCCAGGACTCACAACAGGGGCATTGCGGAAGCCCTTGATGGCTTGGAAGACTCCGCCACCGATGACACCCATAGTGAAGGCTCCACCACAATCATCCACAATTCGCCATGGGCTGCAATGTAAAGGGGAGGATGGAGTTAATGCGAACCCTCCCCCGTTCCACGCCACAAGGCCACTTTCCAATTGGGAGAAACCAAGTCACCTGAATGGGAAGTAGCCTTTCAGATGGCGATTATTTTCCCCTTCATTTAAGCAGGTAAGAGTGCGAAGAGGAAAAAATATTCCTCTTTGCCCTCTGCCCCTCCCCTTTGCAGCTAAACACGGAATCAGCCGACCGTTTTACTATCAAAGATTAAATGAACTGATATGTACAAAGAGTTGTCACCTTCCGATAATCACTACACAGTGTTAACTGGCTGGTACTGTTATTAAAGCAGGGAGAGTCGCACCCCCTTCTCCGCTACTGAGCACGTCCAACCGCGCCCCGCCCTCTTTCCTCTCTTTTCGCCTAGCATAACTGGGAAAAACCAAGAGCGGGCCTTGGGGAAGACCCAGCACCACCTCCTTGCTCACAATAGGCTCATCCAGGCCCCGCCCCCATTCACTAGAGCAACCAGGGAAAAACCAAGCGTGGTAACCCTGGGGATTTCCGTTTAACACCGCGCCACCCCTTGGCGAAAATGGATTCGACCAGCGTCCGTTTTCTTTAACAAAGACGGGCTGGGAGATGAGTCAGGGGAAACGTGGAATGGTTCGTCCTACACTGCACCTTCGCCAGGCACACAGTTGTAGCCCCTCTTAACGGAGCCCAAGTGGGAGGGAACAAGTGGAGGAGAGCGTAAAGACACAACTAAGCGTCTCTGGAGTCGGGGCCATGGCGATTTGGAGCCACTGCCTCTCCCGCCCGCCTCCCACAGCTGGCCATGGTGCCGCAGGGACAGTCCCGAGGCCTGTGCCCATCGCCGTACCAGGGCTCCCGAGCGTACTCCTCCATGGCGCCGGCGTCTGCCTAAGCCCCGGAGTCGGCCTCAGCCCCGGCTGGGCCACGCCCACACCGTACACGCACAGAGACTTTCGAACTCCCACCTATCCCACGGCCACAATTAGGTTGCTGCGTCCTACGTCAGGCTTACACTACACTCTCATTGGCTACCCTGGATATGTCCTCTGTTTTCGCAGCCTGAGCGTCACCCAGTTAGTTATTTCAAGTCTTGGGGTCCGGAGAATTCTTTCTGTGCTGTGGAGGGAAATTGTCGTGTGGTCCTGGTGTTTCTAGCGGTGACGACAGTGAGGCGACCAGTCTGACAACTTCTATTACCCGCGTGAATATTGGTAATGTTGCGGCGGGGGGAGTGCATTTATTGAAACTGGAGGAGGTACTACACTGTGAACCCCCATCGTAGCCCTTTGGTTGCTCCCACCTGGCAGTCTTTGGAGGACGCTGGGTGAGCCCATTTGTAGGGCGTGGGGGAGCCCAGTTAGAACCCTTCAGCGGTGGGTGGAGCCTAGGCCTTGGAGAGGAACTGGGTTCTGGAGCTCCTGTCCTGCATACGTTTGGTAAGAGTTTTGGTTGCCACCTATTTTCCCCCACCTTTTAGCGCAGCTTTCCTCAGCCCAGCTACTGGTGCAAGTATGGGACGTGGGGGTCCATATTAGCACATGGCGGGGGAGGGGGGCGCTTGATTACAGGATCCAAAGTCAGATTTCCATCTGAGCTGGTTTTCAGTCTGTCCATCCGTCCCTAGGTCTGTGTGCTACTCGCTATGCCGCTGCCAGTTGCGCTGCAGACTCGCTTGGCCAAGAGAGGCATCCTCAAACACCTGGAGCCTGGTAAGAGATCTAGAGCAGATGGGCCTACCACGTGCCAGGCTTGACTGGCACTTTGTTGATACTGCCACTTGATAGGGAGCGTGGGCCTACTGTGCAGCAAGCAGTGGAGTGGCAAGCATTTCATGGTTAACCATATGGATTTCTGACGCCCGTTCCTACTGGGTGCCAAGCATAGGTTGGGGGAGGGGCCCCAGGGGAGATTGACATTTCATCCTTAATATTGACAGCTGATACCTATTTGGGCCTGCTGTATGCGGGATTCAGTCCATCCATTCATAGAAGTGATTACAGAGTAAGAGTGAGGATAGCTGTCATCTGTGGCAGTCTTCTGTGGGCCTAGGACAGTGGCAGGATGCTCATACTGATACTTTTTTTTTAATTTTGTATTTTATTTTAGAGAAAGGGGAAGGGAGGAAGAAAAACATCTATGTGAGGGAGAAACATTGATTGGTTACCTTTGCCTTCTGAAAGTGCCCTGACAGGAGCAGAGCACAGAGCCTGCAACCTAGGCATGTGCCCTGACCAGGAATCCAACAGGTAATCTTGGTTTGAAGGACGATGTCCAATCAACTGAGCCACACTGGCTGGGCTGATACTGTGTTCTTTCTCATACTGTTAGGTAACATTTTTCAGACCTATTGTGGCGCCAGGCACTGTGCCGGTGATGTTCACGATGTCAGTTGCTGACATGTATTTTCATAGTACAAAGTACCTGGATATACATTATGGTTGACAATATAAAAAACGAGGCCCTGGCTGGTAGCTCAGTGGATTGAGTGTGGGCTGCAAACCAAAGGGTCACCAGTTCGATTCCCAGTCAGGGTACATGCCTGGGTTGTGGGCCAGGTCCCCCAGTACGGGGTGCATGAGAGACAACCACACCTTGATATTTCTCTCCTTCTCTTCCCCTTTCTCTAAAAATGAATAAATAAAATCTTAAAAAAAATGACAGGACCTATTATTTAGGCCCATTGTGCTGGATGGTAATATTTACACCTTATTGTCAAAAGGCATCTGTTTTGGGCTACAGTGTGCCAAGTACTAGAAAATGCATCTTATTTCCATCTTATTAATAAGTGACATTTATTACAGGCCTAATGTGTGCCAGGCATTCCTCATGTGGTTGATACTGATTGTGGTTATTGATATTTATGTTAAGCCTCTTAGGTGCCAGGCCCTGTGCACATAATATTTTTTCTGCTGGTATATATCTAAATAACAGTAGTGATGATTATAGCTGACATCTCTTTTGGGCCTACAGATGTGAAAGGCATTGTGCTGTTGCTGACATACACATTTCATGGTTAGTTATATCCACAGCTAAAATCCACGACAGGCCTACTGAGGGCCTGGTGCTGAGCTGACAATATACGCCTTTTTATTATATCGATATCAACTGACAGCTGTATGCATCAGGCTTCCGGAACTGAATGGATTCAGAGCAGTGTTTGGATAAATCCCTCGCTATCCAGATTCTTGCTACACAAAATACAGGAGTCAGAAACCCCCCGTTGCCAAGCTTGGGAGCTGAATAGGTTTGGATATTTTCAGACAGACCGCTTTCTGTTTAAACTCATTTTAGCCAAATAGATTTTTGTAGTGTGCTGTTACCTACTCCCTAAATTCAGGAACTTCGGGAATGTGGATAAATGTCTATCTAAACCAGAAACCAGATAGGCTTGGGTAATAGTGTATCTTCACTGAACCCAGAACAGGATGGATTTAGGTACATGTTTTTGTAAGTTCACTACCTTAGATGCTAGGACTTGGAATGTGACCATTATGTGCCATAGCTGGTGAGACCTGGCACACTCGTGTGTCCATGTGAACGTGAGCATCTCTCCGTTCCCAAAGTGTAGGATGAGCGTCCCCTATCCTTACTTCTCTCCTCTGCCTGTCCCGGCAGAGCCAGAGGAAGAGATTATTGCTGAGGACTACGATGATGATCCCGTGGACTATGAGGCCACCCGGTTGGAGGGCCTGCCACCAAGCTGGTACAAGGTGTTTGACCCTTCCTGGTAAGCCTGGGGACCATGGGGTTGGGGGCCGGGGGAAGCTGACTTCCGACTTTACCCTTCCTGTGCTGTCCCTGGCCTTGGGGAAATGGGGGACACAAGGGAAGGAATATGGGGTCCTCCTTGGGGGGGGTCCTGATATGGGTAGGTATAGGCAGAGATTGGGGAGCAGTTGAGGCTACAAGGAGAGGACATCTATGCCGATACTGCTTCTCTCCCTCTCCTGCCTTGTAGCGGGCTCCCTTACTACTGGAATGTGGAAACAGACCTCGTGTCCTGGCTCTCCCCACATGACTCCAACTCCATCATTACCAAATCTGTCAAGAAGCCCAGGAGCAGTAATGCAGGTGAGTAAGGCAGGTCCAAGGGTGCCACAAGTGCTTCTTGCAGTTCTTAGAAAGAGCTCTGTAAATGATAGTGGGTCCAGGAGGGGCAGGTGAGACAGGCAGATCCAGCCCCAGGCAAGAGAGGCTGTCAGAGGTGAAGGCTACTGGGTCCTGAGGTAGGAGGAAGAAGGTCACTTCAGAGGTTTCATGTGGCCAGATGCTGAGGAGAAGTTGGACCGGAGCCACGAGAAATCGGACCGGAGTCACGAGAAGTCAGACCGGAGCCATGAGAAGTCAGACCGGAGCCACGAGAAGTCAGATAGAGACCGAGAGCGTGGTTATGAGAAGGTGGACAGAGAGAGAGAACGGGACAGGGATCGGGACCGGGACCGTGGATATGACAAGGTGGAGAGAGAAGAGAGCAAAGAACGGCGCCACCATCGCCGGGAGGAGCTAGCTCCCTACCCCAAGAGCAAGAAGGGTAAGCTGAGCAGGGCCACGACTGGGGTAAGGCAGCAAGGCACTGGGGGGAACAGTGTATAGAAGGCCTCACTTCCCTTCGTGCAATTGTCTGAATCTGGGGCCTGGGAGAAGGTGGTGCAGCCATGGCACCTATGGGCTCCATTTCTTCTGACGGGGGAAGCTCAGTGATCAGGAGCTTCGTGTGCCTCCGTTGTACACCTTGCTCTGCCACCTCCTTCTACAGTTGCAAGCCGGAAGGATGAAGAATTAGACCCTATGGACCCCAGCTCGTACTCAGATGCACCCCGGTAAGTGACACGCCCCCATGAGCCCTTCTCTTTCCTGGACTTCCTGCACTGACCATTCCTTTCTGCCTCACTATCTCCTTCACTGACTCATTAGTTATTTGTCTGTGTGTTTGTGAGGGGGGCTGCCACATCCCACCCCCTGACCCTCTGTCATCCCCAGGGGCACATGGTCAACAGGACTCCCCAAGCGGAACGAGGCGAAGACCGGTGCAGACACGACAGCCGCTGGGCCCCTCTTCCAGCAGCGCCCTTATCCATCCCCAGGGGCCGTGCTACGCGCCAACGCCGAGGCCTCTCGAACCAAGCAGCAGGACTGAACCCTAGTGGGTCTTCAATAAAATCTTTTCAGTGGGTCATTCCCACCAGGCCAGAGTGCTTTCTTCCTTTGTATTTTTGAGGCTTTCCAACCCAAGGAGGCAAGATGCAAAACAGTTTTATTTGCAAAACCTCATCTAAAAACTATAGGGACATGAGAGCAGCAGGCTGGAAGGCTGAGGTGAGTCCTATCTGGGCCTCCTTAGCAGAGAGTTTACTCATGTCAGCCCTGTGGGGGGGTGGGGTGGGGTAGGTACGGGGCATCAGTGTCTGCCTCCCCCCACCCATAATACTGATCAGAGCTTGGTCCCGGCTGGGCCAGGGCAAGAAGGGAGAATGAGGCCAGGCCAGCGTCTTCAATCCCAGCGGCTACGAACCCTTCACCTTGGTGAGCAACCTGTGGTGGACATGGGGAGGAAAGAAAAACACACAAAGCTGGGGTGGGCTGGCAGGCATTCATCCTGAGCAAGCGAGGGCAGAGGGCATCAGTAGCGAGGCTGGTAATCCTAGGGTTAGTAAGAGAGCCCATGTGTAGAGAGCAGGTCCCCTGGGTCAGAAAGCTACACATGGACTAAATAAATACAATATCTTTATTTGGCATTAGGTATCCTGACATTTGTTCATTACAGTTCCTTAGAAAACAAACAGAAAAAAACTGCAACAAGTTAATCAAAAATAAAGATCCAATGACCCTATTTACACATAGCAAAGACAGCCCAGGCATCTCCCATGCACGCGTACACCCCCCTCCCCAGGAGACAGTTAAGGGGTTAGTTAATAAGCTTTGAGGAGTGCATACGGCAGGTTCCATATTTCAGCAACATTAAGGCACCCCCCCCCATGGAGTAAGGAAGTAAGGGTGCCTCATTCAGCCAGTGGGGTAGCAAGAGTGGTTGGCAGCTTTATTTTTTTCTCTCAGGATGTCTCAGAAAATAACCCTGCATCTGGCAACTGACAGACAGTGTCTTCGATTCAGTGAGATTCAGCTACTTTAAGGCCCTCCCTCCCTGCTTTGCCCCCACACCCTGGATCATCAATGACCTGATTACACAATTCCCCAAATCACTAAAAACCAAATAGTCCCTTGATTTTGAACCAGCAAAAATCTCAGCTCTTGCCTCTTTCTCTCCCTGGGTGCTCACGACAGGCCCGTGTTCAGGGGTCTCTGTGTCAGGGAAGCTGCCTGAAGGCCATAGACAGACAGCTGCTAACATGATCCAGTGCGGTAGTGAGGGAGGGGCCTAGAGCTGTGGGAAACGGAACCCCACAGGTTAGGCATCAGTCATGAAAGAGCTGTAGGGTTTTTGTCCATGTTGTCCTGACAAAGGTGGCGGGATTGCCGGGAGGGACTCTCTCAGGCATGAGACAGGACCCCTCCGGCTGAGGGGGGAGGAAGGGGGCAGGACAGACAAAAGGCCTTAAATGATGATACCCCAACCTGGTCCTCAAGGTGGTTAGCCTGAGGCAGAGGAGGTGGCTCTAAAAGTCCCTCCAGGGGAGGTGGGGGCGGTCAGTGGACAAGGAAGGTTTCGTGTAATGCCTGCCCAGCCCCACGCCCCTGTGTTTGTCTCAATGACCTGGGAGAAAAAGATTTCCAACCCCAGAGGAGCCAGGCCCCAGTGGCAGATGGGTCCTGCGAGATGCCCAACACCCTCCACCCAGTCCCCCTCCCTGTCTCCCCGAGCTGCTGCCAGCCCTCACTTCACCAGCACTGACTTTGGCAGAAAGGGCTCCGTGCTGAGGTCTCCTCGGTGGGAAGGTAGCTGCGGTGGTGGTGGCTGCCCAGGAGGCTGCTGGTGAGTGCAGGGCCCGGAGGCAGAGGTGGAAGTGGAAGCTATGGCTTTGGCTGCACCTCGGGGAAGGCTGTAGAGGTAGACGGCGCCAATGACCAGCCCAGCGCCAAGGGCGAACAGTGGGTCCACGTGGAAGCCAAAGAGGCGGATGGAGGCAACAGTGGACAGCACGATGGACAGGGAGGTGGCAAAGCCCTTAAGGATGTTGTCAGCGTATTTGACAACGACAGCCACCAGTAGCCCGCCAAAGGCCTGGTTGAGCACCACGCCCCAGACAGCAGGCGTGTACCCAAAAAAGAAGCCACGGTGGGCCACTGCAGTGCCCTCGGCCCACCAGAGCCCCACCAGGCCCAGCGTTGTGCCGAAGAGGCCCAGTTGCAGGTTGCGCAGCCACACGGAGCCTGAGCTGCCTTTGAGGATCTTCTCAAAGTAGACACCTGCGAAGCCCGAGGAGAGACAGGAGGCCACGACAGCTGCTAGGCCAACCCCAGGGTTCTGATTGAGCAGCCGTGGGTCCCCACCACTGGCTTGCTGTGCCTGGACAAGGGCGACACCCGTGAAGAGGAGCAGCAGGGAGACCCACTGTAGCCGGGAAAGGCTGCGGTTCAGCATGAGCACGGAGAACAGGGCCGTGGTCAAGATCTTCAGCTGGTATGTCACCTGCAAGTGGATATGGAAGGTGCTGAGGGCTGCGGCTGCTGCCCAACGTGTGCACATGGGGCACGGCACCCACCCACTACGGGCCCTCAGGCACGATGGGGGGACAGGGTAGGGTAGATGACAAAAACAAAAATCTCTAGCCACTGACCATTGACTGAGAAGGAGCTAAATAGCTCTGAGGGATCTCCCGGATGGCACACGGGAGGCTGACTGTACAAGGAAATCCTGGGCCACACTCAGGCCTACATCCCAACCCCATTTCCTGGCTGTGTGATGAGGGAGAAGGCACCTGCCATGTCTGAGCCCTGACATCGTCTGCTGTAAATACAGCTGGCATATGGCAAACGCCTCACACACTAGGGAATGAATGAATGATAAACATCATGATGAGGGAGCTCTTGATCGATACCTGTTAACACAAATGAGTCAGCCACACAATGTCAGCAAACGATGTGCTGGGTGTGGGTCTAAGCACATCATGTGAGTTCTTGTTTAATCCTCATGGGTGAAGTGTGCACTACTTTAATGCCTAATTTGAAGCTGAGAAAACTAAGTAAACAGGGAGGTTAAGTGACTTGCCCAATATCATACATCACACAGCTGGAAAATAGCAGAGCTGGGATTGGAACCCGGATAGCCTGGCCCCAGGATTCAGGCTTGAACCAACTCACGAGGCTGCCTGCAAATAGCCCAAAGCTCATCTCTTGCCAACCAAGGGCTCTTCCCGGCTGTCGTATCTTTTAATCATCTCAGCATCCCAGTGAATAGTTATTCCCATTTCCATTCCCATTTCTCACAGATGAGGAAACAGAGGTCGGGGAAGTTGCAAGGATATTCCAAAAGTGATAAAGCTCCTGCTCTCGGCAGCCCCACCTCCCACCCCAGCCAGTTCCTCCGGGGCCATGCTGGGCTTGGGGCTCACCTGGAAAGTGGCAGCTGGCAGGTTGGAGATGGCAACATACTGGAGGTTATTCTGCAAGGTGTAGATGAGAGAGGGCACTGCAAGCTTGAATGTGTCCACATATTGCACCAGGACAGCCTCGTGGAGGAAAAGGACCAGGTGCTTCACGTTACCTTTGGTGGGTGGAGGAGAGCCCTTTTTAGCACTGACTACCAAAGATAGGGATCCTCTGAGGGCTGGGTCTGGGCCTGGACCTGTGTCTCCCACCACACTCAGACTTCCTGAGGGCTGGGATGAAGTCTGCACTCTCCGTCTCCCTACAGTATAAGCACACCTCCAGTAGGCAGCAGGCTTTTGGGATACTCAGCCTAATAAACACAGAGGTCCATTAACACTGGACTTGCTGTGTCTGAGGGTCACAGATCACATCTCACTCATCTTACAGCCGACTGGCATAGAGCCCCATTCGGGGCAAGCACTCAATACACATTTGCACGATTAGTATTAACTAGACAGACTCTTGTGAAGCAGAAGCCCAAAGAGTGTAGGGAGAAGGCCATATACCCAACAGGGGAAGTTTCAGATCCTACTTGTAGACTTAACCTAGCTCCTTATCGACCTCCGAGGTGCGCCAAGGGCCACCTCGCACTTGGCTGAATCTGTCAGTCCTACACACACCAAAGAGTTGCCCCTGCCACTTGGAAATATACAGGCTTGACTACTAATCCTGTGGAGGTCTCAGCTGATATATCTCAGTTTGTATATCCTGAGATATACAAACTCTTAAATGCTGTTACATACATTGGGTGCATAGATTCAAGCTCACGACTAGCTGCGCATTTGTATGTGACTAATAAGTATAAGCCATAATGTTCAACTCGTCAGTTTGGTTATAACACATACCAGGTTCTATGCCTTCCCAAACAAGCTGCTTATTGAAATATTGTCGCAAGTGCTGCAAAAAGCTTTTATGCCTTCAGTATAGCAATATTGTTTGCAATGACTGTTACGAACATTTTGCAAAGCCAATTATTGAATATTCTGATTAATCTTAAAAGACATTTTGGTTGTATTTTATAGCAATATGCATGTTTCAATTATTTAAGAAGAAAAATTTATTCTTTGATGTTTCTTTAATAATTTTTAGATTGTAACTGAAAACAAAAATCATGTATTTTGTTATATAAATATAATAAATGCTAATTTGCAGTGTTTAATCCCCCCCCACATTTTAGCACATAATAGTAATGAAGGTATCTCTTGCATACACATGACCTACACTGTAATTTTTTTTGACTGTGACCTCTGCAGGGTTAAGCAGGAAGAGTAGTTGGGACTTGCTCCAATCAATAAATGAAAATACTTTCCTATAAGGCCTTTGCGAAGCCTACTTTTTTTTTTTTTTTTGCAGTTCAGTGTCGCTTCTCGGGGAAAACCCAATTACTGCACAAGTGTATCACAGGAACTGTTGATACTCAGTTACGAACCCTGTCCTTGATTTTCATGGCATTAATCACAGGAGTAATTATCAATATCTAACCCCTTACCCAAATTTCTTAGGCCCAGGGGTTTGGGTGTTCAAAATTTTCCAGGTGTTAGGAAGGTAACGTGGTATATATACACCATGTTATGTTGTATGAAATGTGTATATTACACATAACGCCCCACATATATGGGCTACACACCATAATCAAGTACATTGATATTCCCACAAAATGAGAAAGATAAAAAAACACATATATAAATAGCCCCACATCAGGTTAGGCCAAGTTTTACTATCAAACAAAGAAATAGAAAAATGGTGTGTGTGTGTGTGTGTGGAGGGGGGCTGCGGATAAGCACTGAAAGCCTGTGATTAAGTCTGCAGCTAAGTATCTCCCCATCTAAACTTATCAGCCCTACGAGGGCAAGATGCATGTCTGCATTGCTAACACGTCCACCTCCACAGCCAAAGCAGGGCCTGCCGTGCAGTGTTCACTAGGAAGTCTCTCAGAGTCAATCAAGAACAGAGCGGGTAGGTTCCTCAACTGCTGCCTCACAGGGCCCTGGAGCTAATGATTGGGTAAGAATGTCTCGTTCAATGTAAGTGCTGAGGGCAGAGCCACATGCAAGGCCTTTAGAGAGAAAAGAATGGGTAACATTTTAAAGGCGGCCTTCAGGGAGGCATTTAAATCAGTAGATGAACGCAGCTATGAGAAATACAGAGGACAGAAGAACATGTTAAATGACACCATAGGGAGGCAGTCAGCAAAATCCAGGTTACCCAAAGTCTATAAGACAAATGACCTGATTTTCTTCAACAAATTAACTACAGGGAAAGAAAAAAAACGAGGCAAACCCAGAGGTTAACAAACCCAGAAGATATCAACCAATTACGAAACACCGATCTTGACATAAATTTGATCCTAACACTCACTGATACAAAGAACGGACTGACAGCTGTCAGAGGGGAAGAGGCAAGGCGGCTGGGTGAAAAAGGTGAAATGGTTAGGCAAAAATTAAACAAACAAACCCTCCTAGAGAGACAACCATGTGGTAAGCAGAGGCAAAGGGGGTGGGGGAGTTAGTAGAGGGGAAAGAGGGGGATAAATGGTGATGGTAAGAGTCTTAATTTGGGGTGGTAAACACGCAATATAATATACAGATGATGTAATAGAGAATTGTACCCCTGAAACCTATATAATTTTATGAACCAATGTGACCCCAAGAAATTCAATAAAAAACTTGATTCAAACAAAATTTTTTTATTTTTAATTTTTTTTCAAAATATTTTATTTCTTAATTTAATTTTAGAGAGAGGAAGAGAGGGAAATCTGTGAGAGGAACATCAGTTGGTTTCCTCTCTCATGCTCCCAACAGGGGACCTGGCCTGCAACCCAGGCATGTGCCCTGGCAGGGAACTGAACCAGTGACCCTTCGGTTTGCAAGCCAGTGCTCAATTCACTGAGCCACACCAGCCAGGGCTGATTCAAACAAAATTTTAAAAACATTTACAACACTTGAAAAATCACTAGAATATTTGGGCATTGACTAGATATTCGATTATTTTAGTAACTTTTAAATATATATTCAAAATAAGGAGGATTTACTTCAAAATACTTCATGTGGAACATAGGGCAGTTCCCCAAATAACATTATTTTGTTCATTGTCACTATGTAATAACTGTTGATGAGATACTTAGGAACTTAACTCATTTGTATCAAGTCACCTACAGTAAAATGGTTTCATTATACATTGTTTCATTTCAAGTTTTTGAGCCACTGACAGTGAGAACTTACTGTACTTCAATATAATAAAGTGGGGGGTGGTGGTAACTAGGCAGACATATAGATTGGCAGTGAGTGGATAAGCACTGGTGCTGTTTAATGGCAGAGTGGCCATGAGTTGACAACTGTTGAATCTGGGTTACGGGTACATGGAGATTTTACTATTTTATCATTGTCTCCGATTCAGGGTTTGAAATTCTCCACAATAAAAAGTTAAAGAGAAATAAATCATCATGTAAGGGGCACCTGCTACTTATGGGCACAGACTCTCTCACTTGTAAAGTCTCCTCAGGCCAGCTCCCTGGGAGTTTGGGGTATAAAAGTGTGGATGCAGCTACTCATCACTGGAGGAACAAGGCAGCTTACCTGCACTTAAACATTTCCCAGGCAGTTTCACAGACACAAAAATACTACTCCAGCAAACCCTCCATGTGAGTTCAGGTGTACAACACACACACACATACACACACACAGAATCCTACCCACCATCTCCAGCCCCCCTCCCTGGCTCATACCCCTCTTCTGTGCGAAGAGCAGCAGCAGGCAGGTGAGACCTTTGAGCACCTCGGCCATGACCACAGCAGTAGTGGCAAAGAAACGGTCCCCAGGTAGTGTGCGGGTGTAGCGGATGCTGAGGATGAGGGAGGCATTCTGGACCACCAGCACGGCCAGGGATATATATTTGAGGCGCCGGTGAGCTGTGGGGAATGGAAGGAGCAAGGGGGAAGAAGGGGGAAGAAGGGGGAAGAAGTTGCTTGGGGCATAGCCAAACCACTCCTCTCCCCTTTCCTTTATGAACCAGGATCCTCTTAGCCAGCATTTCTTCCTCCTCCCTCTGCCTGCCCATCTTGGACCCAATAATGATCTGACTCCTCCTGCTTTCACTGCTTCAGTCACAGGAAGAAGAGCCAGAAAGGTACAAGTGGGCAGGGCCCATAGCTGGAATCCTTTCTTAAGTGTCAGGAAATGGCTGGGGCCAACCCTGAACACCCACCTTCCCTGAGTGAGAAGCCACTCTCCCCCAGAAAATAGCAACTACATTCTGAACATTTATTGAGTGCTTGCTGTGTGCCTATCACTGGGTTAAAGGATTTATATGAATTACCTCAATGGACCACTATATCACTCTGATCTCCAAAGAACTATATGGATTCCCATTTTATGGATGAGCAAATTGAAGATTTATATGAAATGTTGCTTCTATTGAAAGAGGGGGTGTTCCATGTAAAGAATGATACCCCAATACAGGGAAAGAGACCACTGTATAAAGCATGCCCACCCCCTAAGAAACAGGCTTCTCCCATCTAAGAAAGTTTCCCTTACATTTCATTCCCTTACACTCAGAATGATCTCTCCAATCCCCCCCTCATATGAGGATTGATTCCTTCTGACCCAAAATGATCTAACAAATAAATGATTCTCATGCTGTCCCAAGGACTGAACCCCAAGAATGGTCTGGTTCCTTCCAAGATGTAAGGAAATATTTCCCTATACTCCACATGGTCCAGTCCTCCAACTGCAGTATCCCTCTACCTCCAACCAAGGATTATTCCTTGTTTTATTCACACAATGAACAATTCTGACTATAAGAAGAGCCCAGCACCCTCAGAACATTCTTTGTCTGCCATATAAGGAAGGACCCCCTGACTCCAACATATAATAAACTTTATCCCCATTAGGAAGGGACGCCCCCAGCATGATCTACCCATGTATAATGAAGGACAACCCTATCCTCAAAATGGGCTCTAAGTCACATAAGGAAGGACCCACCCCACCCTACTTATAATAGTCCCTGTCTCTTTATAAGGAAGAAACCACCACCACTCTCAGGAATAGCCTTTCCCTTCAATAAGGAGAAACTCTCCCACCCTGCGAATGGTCTCTCACTTCCATAAGGTCGGACCCCACACACCCTCAGAATGGTCTTAGTGGTCTTAGCCTCCCCAGGAGGAAACATCCCTCTAGAATAAAAATCGTGTCTACTTTCCGTGTGCGGAAGGGAATCCCCATCATCCTCAAAATTGGCCTCTACCCTGTCCCACACATTCACAATATTCTGTTCCGTCTTTCCTCCCCCACCCACCCTCACCCCTGCCACACACACATAGGTCGGTCCATATGGGATGCAGCCTCTCGCTTCAATGAGGAACCTTCCTAATGGGCCCCAGTGATCCTGACCCTGCACTGCCGGCGATAGCATGTCTACAGCCTGTCTCACCCGCACTCACGGTCCCAGGTTCCAACGCCCCCGTGGAGACCGCCCCTGGCCCGGTAGCCGCGGTGGAACCGCCAGATCCAACCGCTGCCATGTTGGCATCTGCCTGGCCCGTCCCTCTTGCAACAGCAGGCCACTTCCGTGTCCGTCACTTCCGTTTTCCTGCCGCCCGGGTGAGGTGGGATGGACTGACCAGAGCAGAGCAGAGGCTTTGCTTGTCCGCTCCCCAATGCGAAATTATGAGCGGCCCCGCGGTTTCCAGATTCCATCGGGTTAGGGAAACCGGCTGAGCCTCTCGCCATCAGTGCATGGCCTCTTCGGCCTATCCCCGGTACTAGACCCACCCCCTCTATTGATCTCGCTTTCTCTTTCACCCGCACATCTCGTCTTTTCGTCTCATTGGTTCAGTTGCCCTGCTTCTAGCTCGACTGCTTATTGGGACGGTCTTCTGATGGCACCCCCCACTTGCCGCATCAGAATTAGGTGTCTCCGGGTTGGGCAAAAGTTCCTTTGCCCTCTCCGGTCGAGGCCCCACCCCCTGGAGAGCTTGTAGGCTTTTGGGAGAGAACGCCCGAGGCGGCGGCACAGGTGAGGGTCATGCAGGTAAACTACCAGATAAAATGAAAAGACACATGAAAAGTCACAAAAGTTTAACTGAAACAGAAGGGAGGACAAATAAGCCAATAGCGAGATGGAAATGAATTGGGAAGTGAACTGTAAGACAGTGGGCTGAGAGGCTTACAGATTAGTTTTTGAAAGCAGGGTAAGAGAGGGTACAGCTAAGGTGGGAACAGGTGAAACCAGATAGAGCAGTTAACTCAAGAATTAAGAAAGGATGAGAGGGATAAGCAGTTAAGGAGACTATGGAAACAAAAAGGTAAAGGCAAAACAAGTAACTTACGCCCCAGTTATTACACATCAAGGGCTGGGAAGATTCCCATGTGCACTCAAACCTAGCCCCACCCTCACCAGTACAGCCTGAAAGGGCTCTTCGTCCACGGTGAAGAAACTTCCTCCCTAGGGTTCCGTGGGGAAAAGCATTTTTCTGCCCAAGCTAACCATATTTAATTGGAGATGTGTCCCAAATAGCTTTTTCCTTTGAGGTTTTATCTTTAGAGAGGAAAGGTTAGGGAGAGAAAGATCAATGTATGGTTGCCTCTCGTGCATCCCCTGCTGGGAACTGGCCTGCAACCCAGGCATGTGCCCTGACTGGGAATCTAATCACAATCCTTCGGTTCGCAGGCCCCTGCTCAATCCACTGAGCTACACCAGCCAGGACTGCCAAATATCTTCAATGTCTGTCCAGTGGAGACCTGCACATAGCAAGAGCTAGGAAGTGGATGTTGTCAACAGTTTTTCTTTGTGGTCCTGCTTAAATGAATACATAAAAGATCTTCAAAACAGCACCACAAGACTGAGACCTCTAGAGGTGAAACCTACCTACCCCATCTCCCTTTTGGTTCAGCATGCAGTAGACGCTCCACAGATGCTTCATTGTGACAACTGGTCAGTCATTTGTGATTCTATTATGTTTATTAAATAGTGAGTTCCCACACATGGCTTTTTAAATAATCCAGGCAGGTGGAAAAGGGAGAGGATGACACAGTTGGAGCTCCTTTCCTCCCAATACACAAGTATTTACATTTCAGCAACTGGACAATCCTGGCTCAGAAGGAGGCAGCAAGAATCCAAAAAAGGTGGAGGGGGAGGCCCCAGGATAACAAACAACAAGACTTATTTCCCCCACCCCCCACAAAACCCATCCACCCCATCCTAGTGGACTCTGGTGGTGTCCATCTCCCGTGCCTTCCCAAATCTTGGAAGTAGGGTTTCTCCTCACCAGAATAAGAGCACTTGGAATAACAGATTAGGGTCCCTTCACCAAAAACAAACAAAAAGTAAAAAAAAAAAAGCCCTGGGATAACAATAGGGCTTTACCTCCCCCAGAATAAGCAACCCTGGGCTGAGGTAGGCAAGCAGTGTGACTTAACATGGAACCCTAGACTAAAGAGTCCCTTTACTAAAATAACAACTACTGGGGTTTTAAAAGGAAAGCACCCTTGCCCAAGTTAGAGCATTTGAACTAAGTTTGTGTGGTGGTAGCAGGCAGGAGGTGCCAGTGTAAGGGTTTAACACATCAGAATAAGAGTCCTGGGGCTCAAAATGGAATTAACTTCAACCAAATAAACATCCTTAGCAAAACAAGAAGCAAGGAAGTCCTCCCTCCAGAATAAAAACCATAAATTCTGGGAGGAAGGCTCCTTATCAGGATTGGGATGGGGACTGGGCAAACTTGGCTTATGTTTTCTGATTCCAGATCCCCAATCTCTGACCCTAGTAACACTGGATTTTTAATAACCTGTAAAACCAGGTCAACAGATGTCCTTCTATCTTTGTGGCATGGCCATGGACAGCTTTTCCCAACTAGGGCAGCAAGGACCAGGCCAAAGGGGTAGGACCCCCTTTAGGGGTATTGGGGGGTGCATCCTCGGCTGGTGTCTGCATCCAGGGATCCAGCAGGATCTCCTCCAGTGAAGGTCGGGCAGAAGGTTTGGGGGCCAGGCACCGGCGGATTAGGGCACAACAATCTGCAGGTCAGAAACACACAGGAAGTTGTAAGTTAGTTAGGAGCACCAGGCCCAGGGAGGTATGGAGTCCACTGCACTAGGGCCAGGGAGAGCCTCACCTGGGGATACGTGGGCAGGGAAGTGGAGCTCAGCCTCCAAAATCTCCTGGTCCCTCTCAAAGGGAATGTCCCCGCACACCATGTCATAAAGAAGGATACCCAGTGACCAGACAGTGGCCGGGAGTGCATGGTACTGGTTACGAGAGATCCACTCCGGGGGGCTGTACACTCTTGTTCCTGCACACAAGCCAGAGGTTAGACCACTTTCTGATAATACCCTTCTACCACCCCACCCTCCCCAGCAAGTATATGCTCCTGTCACCACAATTGCATTCTTTAAGTGTAACAGCAGGGTCTCATCACAATAAGAGCAGTTAGGATAATAGAATCCCCTCACCAGATAAGAACCTGGAACAAGGTCAAGGCACTGTGAGAAGATGGACTTAACAGAGGGCAAGGCATGAAAACCATCAATATTCAAAATCAAGAACCTTATAAGGTACAATGTAGATCAAGGATTACAGGATACCCCTTCCCCCGCAAAGGTCAAGAGCCCATAAAGATAAAAGGTAAAAAAAAAAAATCTCTTCACTGAGAGTGAAGGAAGTCTTACCATCAAAGTCGGTGTAGGGTTCATCATGAAGCAGGGCGCCGGAACCAAAATCAATGAGTTTGACACAGACTCGGCGAAGGTCTATCAGGATATTCTCATCTTTGATGTCACGGTGGACAACTCCACGGGCGTGGCAGTGCCGAACAGCTGCCACTACCTGGGCAAAGAGACAGCGGCTTCGGGCTTCACCTAGCGGGCCCTGTTCTGTGATGTAGTCAAAGAGATCCTGGGCAGGCAAAGGACGCTCAAGGACCAGCATGAAGCCCTCGGGTGTCTCAAACCAGTCAAGCAAGCGGATCACACCAGGGTGCCCACCGCTTGCACCCACCTTCCACAGCAATGCTACTTCCAGTGGGCATGTGACGGAGTCCGACTGTGGGGGAAACGGAGAGGGAAGGGAACAGACATTAGGGTAGTAGGTCTGAGGCCGACTTCTAACCTAACTTAAACCATAGCCCCTTGGCATCCTATGTGGCCTTGGGCAAACCACTTCCTTCCCTGGGCCTCAGTTTCCTCACCATAAATGCCTCAAACTCACACAGCCATTGTGAAGGTGATTCAAGTCAAAAGCCCATGCATATCTAGCACATAATAGAAGCTCAGTAAATATCTGAAGAACAAAAGAGGTTCTTTCTTAAGTTTTTTTTCTTTTTAGAGGGTTAGGGAGGGAGGGAAACATCAATATGTGGTTGCCTCTGGTGTACCCCCTACTGGGACCTGGGCTGCAACCCAGGCATGTGCCCTGGATTGGGAATCAAACCAGGGACCCTATGGTTTGCAGGCCGCCACTCAACCCACTGAGCCACACCAGCTAGGGCATAAAAGCAGTTCTTAATAAAAGGCTATTATGGAATATTTTATGTTTTGTTCACTGACATCTCCCAAGAGTTTAGAACAGCACCTTATACACAGTAGACGCTCAGTAAATGTTAAATAGATAAAAGAACTCAGACCAGTGCCTCTTAACAGGGTAAGGCTCAATACATATGTGTTAAATAGGTGAAAGCAATTAGTAGAAAAGAACCTACTACAAACCAAACTCTCAATATATTTTCCTAAGTGCCTAGAACTGTGCCTGGCACACAGTAGGTGCTCAATAATTGTTAAACGGTTGAAAGTGAGTTAATTAGAAAAGAACAGGCACAAAGTCAGAACTCAGTGTTATCACGTTCTTTACTCTCACCAAGCATCTAGAACCAAGTTGAATAAAAGTCATTCGTGGAACTTGGAATAAGCATTTTATGAAGTAAAGCCAGAGGCACACCTGTTGCTATTCAATAAAGAGTATAAATGTTACTGGCCACAAAAGCTGTCCCACTCTAGAAGCCCCACGTGCGCACAGGGACTTGCAGAAGCAGCATTACTGCCCGAGGTGGGGCCCTCTCCTGGCCACTCTACTGACTTGCACAGCTGCAAACAGGTTTTCTCACGGCGATGAAAATTCCGCAACTGCGCAAGCGCAGTCTTCCCAGCTCCCACCAGGGGGCGCTACCCTCTTTACAACTGGCCCAGACCCGCCCTGCCGTCCGTTAGCGCGCTAACGGCAGAGAAGCAGCCACCATCACCATGGCAACCAGTGACCTCTGCCCCCCTCCCCACCAGCATGCCCTGCGGGCAGCCCCTGAAGCAGGGAGGACGAGAAAGAGGGGTTGGAGGGGAGCTTCTAAGGGCTCTAGGGAAACTAGGGTGAGTCAGAACTGTGTGGAGGTGTGGATGTCACTGCAGGGGAGTAAACACGGGCTGGGAGGAGTGATCTCCTCACCAGTTACAGGGCCCAGGGAGGCACACGATCCATAGAAAGGCCGGGGGGCGAGTGAGCCCATCGTCAGCCATGGCGCCACCAGGTCAGAAAGGGCGCCGAAGAACATACTCACCAGTGTGGACCAGCCCAACACGCGATTCCGTGGGATCACTTTGATGGCCACCTGGAGAAGCAGGCTGAGTGAGGGGGCTGGCAGATGACCCCCCCAGAGTCCTCCCAGTCCTGGGCCTCACCTTAGTCTTTCTTTGTGGCCCCAACCACCATCACACCACACCACGACCTCCAAACGAGCTGGGGCTTCTCCCAGCCCGCAAGTCCCCAGGACCGACTTCACCTCTCCCATCGCCCTCAGCCCTGGGCTCTCCCTTCTCAGGCTTAGGACTGCAATCCAGGTTCTGAGTTCCAAATTGCTTCACATCCCAACCAGTATTCCATCTTCCCATCCAGCCTCATGACGCCCCGACTCTGTCCCAGGGTCTTGTTCCTCAGGAGTCCATACTGGACACCTTGTCTCCAAAATCCCCTAAATCTCAGCTCTGGGTCCCCACCTTCACACTTACACGTCCCCTGAATCTCAGGGTCTAGAATCATCAAGATCCCCCACCCTCACTCGCCGGTCTCACTCCCTGGCCTTTCCGAATCCCTGCCCCTCCCCCACACGCCCACCTGAGCCGACACACACACACACACGCACACACACACACGCGCACACACACACGGTGGGGGGGGGCGCGCGCAGACGAACGCGCTCAGCAAGCCGGGTCCTGGTTCTTAGGACCTTAACCACACACACACTGTGGGTTCATTCCCAGTCAGTCAGCAGCCCAGCCCCGGGCCTCCTGCCCCTGCCACACACACACCTGACCCTCCCCAGACCCTCCTGGCGTATACCTGGAGTCGGTCCGTGATGCGATGTCCTGCGAAGACAGTGCCAAAGCCCCCCTTACCCAGCAGGGGGCCAAGTCGGTACTCGGCCTCGAACGCTTCCCGATCCTTGCCTCCTACGCAGGCAGAGGCGACGAAGTCAGGATAGCCGCGTGCTGAGCCCCGCCGCGACCCCTCCCCCTCCCCCCCGCGCCGCCCTCCACCGTTCTAGCCCGCCCGGCCTATTAGCGGTAGGGAAGCCTCCCTCACCTGGCGGCTGCGTGGGGGTCACGGGGGCCACCGCGAGCCCCTGAAGAGGCTTGCTCAACATGGAGGAGGAGGTGCGGAGATTAAGCCCACTGAGCCCGCAAGGTGTAGACGCCCGGGGCAGCGGGGCTGGGGAGCCAGGACTTGGGGGCGCCAGGGTGGAAGGTAGGGTAACTGGTGGCCCAGAAGCGCCCACAAACGGCGCAATGCTAAGATTCTCCGCGCGCTCCAGCCCCAACGCTACTGAGCCGGGGCACGCGCCTCCCGAGAGAGTCACCCCGAGCGACAGCCCCGCCCACTTGGCTTTGATCAATCCGGACGCGGCACCTGCTGTATCCCAGCCAATCGGAACCAGTCCTTATTTGCATACCACCCTCAACGTCTCAAGTACCCCCTCATGCAAATACGCGCCAGGCTCTTCCGTGGGGGCGGGGCCTGTATGTAAATGAGGGGGCGCGCGCGAAGAGGAAACCGGTTCTGGGAATCCCTTTGGCGCAACTGCATTTGTTTTGGTTGTTGCGCGGGATTGTTTTTATATATGTGTGTGTACGTGTATATATAGATATAAATTTATAAAAAATAACTGCACCCCCTCCTTTCCTAGCAAGTTGGTTTGCTGTTGTTTCGAAATTAGCAAGGAGATAACGCCAGGCTTGGCTTCTAAGAATCTGGGCCTATGGCTGGCTATGCAGGCAGGACCCCTGTCTCTGTAGGGTGCTCCTCAACGAGGACAAAGGCCCTACAGGGGACCGATGGCTTCCGCTCTGAATCTGAAGTCAGGGATTCTGGAAGATCCTGTTCAGTTGCCAGGGATGGTAATCCCCTGATCACCACCGCAGGGGGTACACGCTGGTCAAAGGCAGCATCCCAGAGATGGAGGCCTGTGGGGTGTTTTTTGTAGCCCTTAAACTAGATAGACCTAGCTAGACCTAACTGTGAGCTCAGTCAGCAGGTCTAGAATCTGGAAGAGGGGCAGGGGAGCTCTTGAGGAGTGAGAGTAAGCCAGAGTGGTGGTGGCTCCAGATGAGAGACAGAGGCTGAGAGCTGGAAGAGGTGGTGAAATACCCTTAGTCACACATTTGGGAAAAATAGGCCTCATGCCACAGAAAGACAGACATGCACTCAGAAGAGACACACACTGAAGTACCATGTGAGATATACAAACATACCATCATATGGTGTAAACTTGTCCTAGACATACATGCAGTCACACACTGTCATGAAGAGTGACATCCACTGTCAGGCAGGCATGCTGCCAGAGTCATGTCCCAGAATGACACACACTGTTACAGAAAGGCACTCCAGAGAGATTTGCATAGACCTATATTACCATGTGACAATGACACACAAATGTCCCTGTCGGACACACTGCCAGAACTTGTCACAAAGATACTGGTACCATCAAATGTGCACTATCACAGAAAGACTTGTACTGTCCCAGAAATGTGAGTCCCAGAGTCTGTCACAGGAAGCTACCTAGATAGATGCTCGAGAGAGACACATGCACTGCTGCAAAGGCAGACACATGTATGTGATAGAGCCATATAGATAGGCAGTATTACAAAAGCAGGCACAGACAGACCCAGTCAGACACACACACACCAGCAGGCATGCAGCACTGTCACTGACACTGTTCAGAAACAGCTATTCAGAATCCATCACAGGAACACAGATGGACATTCACCCCGTCAGGAAGAAATCACAGATGCACTATCACAGACCTACACAAACACACACTCGTCCCAGAAACAAGACACAAACTGTCAGAGATAAGAGTCCCACCATCTGACACACCTGGAAACAAGCCCTCATCACACAAACTAGAAACACTGTGTGAGATGCACAAACACTTGGACTCACCACAGTCACACATACATAGGAAACACCCAAAGAGCAAATACACACATGTACTCTCCCTTACTCGTACATTTATTAGGAGTCTCCTGTAAGCCTACCAGGTCCTGGTGGGATTGCAGATATTAGAAATACACAGATAGATCACGGTTCGATTCCCAGTCAGGGCACATGCCTGGGTTGCAGGCCAGCTCCCTGCAGGTCAGTTTCCAGCAGAGGATGCATGAAAGGCAACCACACACTGATGTTTCTCTCCTCCTCTCCTTCCCTTCCTCTCTCAAAGATAAATAAATAAAATCTTTAAAAAAAAAAAGAAATACACAGATAAGTTAGGCATCATAGCTCTTGCCCAGGAATTTGATAGTACAGTTATTGGAGAAGGGGTAAAGGCATTTGTAGGTAGATGGGAGAATGTGGATGGAGTCACAAGGGGCTTTTCAGAAAGAAACCCTCTACGTATCTTGAAAGACATGGTTAGGGACTTGGGACAGAGGAAGGGCAAATTCTAGGCAGAGGCCAAGGTAACTGAAGGCAACAGGTAGGCAGGGGCAAACGGTGCATAATAAATTTCAACGGTAGAATAGTATCTACTAACATTTGAGCTCTTAGAATGCACCAGGCCCTGTGCTGTCTTTCATTATGTTGACCATATTCATTCTCTCTCACTGCTCACAATCAGATGGGAGTTTGAAGTAGTAGGTATTTATCACCCCCACTGCATGCACGAGCCACTTGAAGCTCAGAGAACCTATGATTTGACCAAAGCCACACAGCAAGAAAAAGCCGAGGAAGGTTTCAAACCAACTCTCTGGCATACACGTGCCTGACCAATAAATTCTAGACATCCCTCGGACAGCCTTTCAGCAGCCAGCCATGTCCTCACCTATAGAGCTGGACAGGTACCTTTCCTCAGGGGCCCCATTATTGAAGAACAGCAAAAAAGACACTTGACAAAACCTGGGGGCCAGCCATCCTCTGCTTTGGCTTTGCCCCTAGGTCAGGGCATATACGTGTCAGAGAACAGGGGGACATGATAAACAAAACAGGGTTTAGCCATTCCTTGGCTTCTAAAATCCAATCAGGGAGGCCTATCTGGTCACTTCCACTGAACTCATATTGTTATGAAGAATCCGTTGTACCTTTCCAAAGTATCTCTTTATCAAATCATCACAAGGAAAAAAACAAACATTTATGGCAAAAGAGGCAGGCAGAGAAGTTGGATAAGTCCTCTGTTCCCCTCACACTTGGGAAATAAGGTGGGCAGCCTACATCCTGTGCCAGTACTGAGGTAGGAGCAAGCAGGCAAAGATGGAGCTTTCTTGGTAACAGGTCCAGAAGGTGGTTAGAAAGCAGTGAATCAAATATGCACAAATTCTGGGCCCCAGAGAGAACCTACTGGAAAGCACACAGTCCTCATAGGTCAAGCAAAAGTCTATACCCTCTCCACCTCTGCCCAGAACCCCCCCCCCCCCCGCATTCTGCCCCACACAGAACAGAGGCGCTCAGGGAAACTGACATTTGGTTTTATTGTGCCAAGGACATTACAGATGGTGGATCTTGTCAACACCTGCAGGGCACAGGTGTCCCAATTGCCAAGGCTGCTCCCACTCCCCACACTCAAATCCTGGATGGCGGCCATAATCCTCAAAGGTGCCCCTACTCCAAGATTCCAAAGAGATTGGTAGTGGTGATGGTGGAAGCAACAGGAATGCAGTGAGGTCAGTCTCATTGTCCAAAGCCCACGTGACACCAACCACCTGTGCCCCCCCTACTCTGCCCTGGCTCGTACTCTAGACCCTGCCCACCTCCAGAGCTGGAGGCCAGAGAAAGCAACATCTGTGTGCCCTCTCTGTGTGCCACAACCTGTCTACCCCCAAACCAGAGATGCCACCTTCGTAGAGTCAATGCTGTTGTCTATGTCGTTTTTGACTGGTTAATTTTATAAGATAAAAGTACATTTTAATAAAGAAAAAATTCAACATGGAAGGCTCAGACATTCTTAGGGTACTGGAAAGGGGAATTCCCCACTTCTTCCTCCCACTTCCCTGGCATAGTTGTGGAGGTGGGTTGACAAGGTCTTCGGAACTTGGGAGGAATGGGGGTCAGGAAGGCTTCCCTCTGCCTAAATGTCTCTCCTCGGGGACTGCCTGGCTGCCAGTTGGTTTGTCTCTGTGTGCCTCTTGCCTACCTTTGACACCCTTGCCCGAGTCCCCTGTGGAATGCAGGGATGGTGCTGTGCAGGGGGCAACAGGGCACGTCAGCTGGCAAAGAGACACGTGATGATGGTGGTGGCAGCAGCGATGAGAGGGGGCACAGGAGTGGGTCAGCAAGAGGGGAGTGGGGAGGAGGAAAAGGAAGGGAGAAAGGGAAGGAGGAAGAAGGCAAGAGGGAGAAAGCCAAAGAAGATGGGGTGGCACCGGAGGGCAGGAGTGGTGGGAGTTGGGAGATGGTCTCCAGTCTCTGGGTCCCCATCAACTCTTGTCTGGGGGTGGATCTCTGTGCACTTTGTTTTTCTTCATACTGTCTAGGTATTCTTGTTGGGACACTGCCAGCACCGAAGCTAGGATCTCATCATCATCCCAGTCGTTCAGACCTGCTAGGCAAGAAGGGAAAAAGAAAGCAGCACCTTCAGCCTGCCTTTCCTTTACCCTTTGCAGATTCCTGATTCTGGAAAGATCCCATCCAGGCCCCTCTCACTCCTACCTCTAAGAAGACTCCTCTGAGCCTCTGAAACCCCACTCAGAACCCCCTGGGGCAGATCCCTTGGGCCTAAAAGATTCCTTTTTCTTAGGGAGATGGCCAGAGACTCCAGAGACCCCTTCTCAGGACTTAACTGCTTCTTCCACCTCTCCCAACCTCCTGGCTAGCCCCTGGCCCTGGACAGAGGAAGCTTACCAAAGGCGGAGGGGGACATCTGCTGAATGAGGGCCCGGCACTCCAGAGCAGGGTAGAGGGACACGAGGGGGGAAGTTGCTGGGTCGGCCCCTGGTGAGAACTGGCTGCTTGTACCTGGGGCAGATGGACAGTAAGAGGCAGGGCCCAGGACCTAGGCAGCACCTCCTAAGCCATGCATGCTCCCTGTCAGCAAGTCACTGACCTGGTGCGCAGGGTGAAGGAGGTTTGGCAAGAGCTAAGACAGTGCCTGGGGAAGGGGGCTTGATGCCCAGCTCGGCATGCAGCTCAGGGTGCTCCGGTGACCGCTGCCGTGGGGACCGGCTAGTCCACTCCTCCAGGCCACTGGAGGCAGCAGCTGTGGCAGAAGTGCAGGTGGCGCTGGCTTTCCGGGGCTGTGGTAAGGAAAGAGGAGGTAAGACCCTACGAAACTCTCTATCCTCCACTGCCCCATCCCCAAGGGCTCACTCCTTTCCAGAATCCTGGTTGTGACACAACTTATCACAGGCCACCATCACTTCCAGTCACACAATGGACCACAGAATGAAGGTAAGCTCCTTAACCTTCCTCACACTCTCACAGCCAATCTGACAGGAACCTGTTACCTCCACATTCAAAATAGATCCAGAGCTGCCCCACTCCTTTGCCTGTGTCATCAGCAGTGACCTGAACTACTGTAGCAGCCTCCTCCTCAAGGTCCCCTGTTCTACCCTTGCTGTCCAGACTCTGCTCTGTACTGAGTAGTCAGGGAGATCCTATTAAATCCCAAGTCAGATCCCATCCCTCCTGTTCACAACTCTCCACGGTTTGTTTCACTCAGAATAAGAGCCAAAATCCTCACCAAGGCCCACAGGTCCCTTCCCAATCTGGCCCCCCGTCTGACTTCTGTCCAACAACATTGGCCTCTGGCTGCTCCTGAATCCCACCAGGTGTGTGCCACCTTAAGGTGTTTGCTGTAGCTGCTTCTCTGCCTGCCCCAGCACATGCATATAGCTAACTCCCTTACCTTTGGCAAGCTTTTGCTCACATTTACCTGTTCTGAGGCCTATTTGCTCCACACTATTTAATACTGTGAACTCCCAGCCCCACTTAGCCCTACTTATTCCCTTTACCCTGCTGTTTTTTTTAAATATGTTTTATTGATTATGCCATTAGTTGTCCCATTCCCCCCTCCACCCTGCACACCCCTCCCCCACTCCCCCCTTTAGTTCATGTCCATGTGTCACAAGTTCTTTAGATTCTATATTTCCCATACTATTTTTGTCCTCCCCTGTCTATTTTCTACCTACCATCTATGCTACTTATTTTCTGTACCTCCTCCCCCCTTCCCCTTCTCCCACTCCCCTGTTGCTAACCCTCCATGTGATCTCCACCTCTATGGTTCTGCTCCTGATCTAGCTGTCCTCTTAGTTTGCTTTTGTTTTAGGTGTGGTTGTTGATAACTGTGAGTTTGCTGTCCTTTCACTGTTCATCTTTTTTATCTTTTCTTTTTTTAATTGATTATGCCATTACAATTGTTCTATTCCCCCCTCTGTTCCCTTGCACCCTACACACCCCTCCCCCACCATTCCCCCCTTAGCTCATGAACACGTGTCTCAAGTTTCTTTAGATTCTGTATTTCCCATACTATTCTTACCCTCCCCCCTATCTAGTTTCTATCTACTGTCTATGCTACCTATTTTCTGTACCTTCTCCCCCCTTTTCCTTCTCCCACTCCCCTGTTGCCAATCCTCCATGTGATCTTCATTTCTATGGTTCTGCTCCTGATCTAGATGTCCTCTTAATTTGCTTTTGTTTTAGCTGTGGTTGTTGATAACTGTGAGTTTGCTGTCCTTTCACTGTTCATATTTTTAATCTTCTTTTTCTTAGGTAAGTCCCTTTAACATCTCATATAATAAGGGCTTGGTGATGATGAACTCCTTGAACTTGACCTTATCTGAGAAGCACTTTATCTGTCCTTCCATTCTAAATGAAAGCTTTGCTGGATAGAGCAATCTGGATGTAGGTCTTTGGATTTCATGACTTGGAATACTTCTTTCCAGCCCCTTCTTGCCTATAAGGTCGCTTTTGAGAAATCCGCTAACAGTCTGATGGGAACTCCGTTGTAGGTTACTGTCTATTTATCTCTTGCTGCTTCTAGGATTCTCTCCTTCATTTTAATCTTGGCTGATGTAATTACGATGTGCCTTGGTGTGTTCTTCCTTGGGTCCAACTTCTTTGGGACTCTGAGCTTCCTGGATTTCCTGGAAGTCTATTTCCTTTGCCAGACTGGGGAAGTTCTCCTTTATTATTTGTTCAAATTAGTTTTCCACTTGTTGCTCTTCCTCTTCCCCTTCTAGTACCCCTATAATTTGGATGTTGGAACGTTTAAAGATGTCCTGGAGGTTCCTAAGCCTCTCCTCATTTTTTTGAATTCATGTTTCTTCATTCTTTTGTTTGGTCATTTTTTTCCTTCCTTCTGGTCCACTCCATTGATTTGAGTCCCAGTTTCCTTCTCATCACTATTGGTTCCCTGTGCATTTTGCTTCATTTCACTTAGTGAAGCCTTCATTTTTTCATCTAATTTGTGACTAAAATCAACCAGTTCTGTGAGCATCCTGATCACCAGTGTTTTGAACTGTGCATCTAATAGGTTGGCTATCTCTTGGTCACTTAGAAGTAATCGCCCTGGGGCTTTGAGCTGTTCTTCTTCTTGATCAATGTTTTGGTCTGTTTGCGCTTGTTACGTATGAGGTGCGGAGCCTTAGGTGTTCACCAAGGCAGGGCAACCCAGGTCGCTGGATTGTGATGTTGTATGTAAGGGCGGGGTCAGAGAGGGGCAATGGCGTTTTTTCCTGCTCTCTCTAGGATTTCGGTCCCCTCTGCTGCTTCCCACAAGCAAATTGGGCCCTTCTGGTGGTAGTTCCCAGATGTGTGGGCTTGTGCACCCTCCAGAACCCTGTGGGTCTCTCCAGCGAACTCTCCTATGAGCCTGAGAGCCTCTCCCGGCACCTTGCCCCCCAAAGTTTTTCCAATTGGTGCTTTTGGGTTTTATTTTCCCACGCTGGGGCCCTGGGTTGTGCAGTCTATCTCACTGCTTGCTCCTTTTCCTGGTTTATCTACGCGCAAATGTGTGACCGAGGTCAGCCAGCTGCCTTGTGCCCTCACTGGGTCTGTCCCGCCACATTTTCCTGCGGGACCCCTCTCCACCAGCTGCTAACTCCGCCCCTCTTACCAGTCTGGATGAATGGTTTGTTGTCGTCGCACTTCAGTACAGTTTACTTTTCTCTCTGTTTTGGTTGCATTCTGGTTTTTAAATATTTGTTGTTCATAAACTTGGTTGTGCGAGGAGGTACAGCATTTCCACCTACGCCTCCATCTTGGCTGGAAGTCCTCTGTATGTTTTTTTTTCCCATTCATACCACCACAACTCAACTAATTTATTCATTATTTTTATAGTTTATTTTGTTCCATTCTGCAAAAAATGTAAGAAGAATGGACACAGATCTGGGCCTGCCTGACTCACCAACGTACCTCTATACATCTAGAACAGTATGGAGCACAAACCTACAATAAGTATTTGTTGAACAATTTACTCAGCTTTTGCCAATATCTACAATCACTCTAAACTCATTGTGATTTCTCAAATGTTGGTATGTTTTGCCCCCTCCTTGCCCTAAAATTTTCAGCTTTCCTGTATGAAGAATAACTAGAGCTCCCCCATCTCCACTGGTCTCCCAGCCAGGGTCAATGGGCCCACTGAGGCATCTGTCTCCCTCAATAGACAGGGGACCACTGAAGGTGGAGCAGGCTAGACTTGATTTTACATTATCAGCACAGAGTCGGACACACAAGGACATTCAACAAAAGCTTGTCCCTCTGAAACTATCCACCCATCAATCCTGCATGTCACCACTAGTGACTTCTCTCCCCCTCCCTCACTCTTTAAGTGCTTGTTCTGCATAGGTGTTGAGAGTTCTAAGGCACAATGCCAAGACTGAAGCCAAGATAAGGTACAGACAGATTTGGGAGTTTCCTTGTCTCCCAGATGTCAAAACTGTTTAATTTTTTTCTGCCTGTTTGGGGCAGAGCATGGGAAATAATGGGTTCTTAGCCAGGCCAATGACAGAGCCTAGGACCTACCTGGCTGGGACCGCGAACCTGGCGGGCCTGTTTTTCCTGATCCCGAAGCCATTGCAGATAGGATTCTCGAGCCACCTGCTCTTCAATAGCCTCATTGGTGGCCTCCCAGTCTGTGGCCCGCTTTTTGTCTTCCAGCATCTGCTGTTCGATCCATGATTCCTCTGATGTTTTTATGGCACTCTTCATCAGGGACTGCTCTGCAAACTGCGAAAGTGGGAGGAACAGAGATATGGGGAGACACTCTGAACTCTGGCCAAGAGCCAGACCTGGCTCAGGGAGGTGGGCCCACAGGCCCGAAGAGTAGAGATAGGAAGGCGGGTCCTCTTATTAAGCACTCCCCTGGGCAGGCTGACTGTTCATCAAGGACTGGGGAAAAGCAGGCGTGGGTAGTAGAACTAGTAGTTCCAAACTCCTACACCCAGATGCCCTGCTCCCAAACCCAAGAAAACTAAAGTACTATGTCTGGGGCAGCCAGGTGCCCTCTAGCCTAGGCTGGAATTTATTTATTTTTAAATTCATTTATTTTTAGAGAGAGGGAAAGGGAGGGAGAAAGAGAGGGAGAAAAATATCAGTGTGTGGTTGCCTCTCACATGGCCCCCACTGGGGACTTGGCCCACAACCCAGCATGTGCCCTGACTGAGAATTGAACTGGGAACCTTTGGGTTAGCAGTTCGTGCTCAATCCACTGAGCTACACCAGCCAGAGTAGGCCAGAATTTAAAGAAGCCTTACCCAGTGATGACTTAAGTTTCATAATGCTGAGGCCTTCCTCATCTATGCTCAGATGGGCCAAGGAGAAAAGACTGCCTAAGAAATTAGCTGTTTGCGCATGCGGTGGAGGGAGCAGTCAGGTATTTATGGGGACGAGGGGGTAGTAGTATCAGAATGTATGAGAGTGCTCTTTGTTAGATTGTGAGATATGATTGCATTTTAAAAAACAAATAATAACAAATATCAGAGCATACTCCAGAGAGTACATGTAAGTACTGTTCAATAAAATCCTAACATTTTAATGCACATATACACACTGCACACTGATGTGTATACACGAAGTAATGATATAAAATGTAGATTTTTTACCTATGGATAACAGTCCAAAAGGTATGTAAAACTCTGTGTTAGAAGAAGACAATTTAAAAATGGGCAAAATAAATAAACACAATTTCATCAAAGAAGTTATACAGATGGCAAATATGCACATGCAAAGATGCTCAACACCGTTTTTCATTAAAAAACTAAAAATTAAAACAAAGCAGTACCTATTAGCTGGCAGGTTCATACAGTTATGGACAGTTATATATAGAAATATTTCTGGATATGTGTATACACACAGGTTAGTATACACATATTTATCTCCTTACTCCATCAGCTGAAAGGGCCTAGGAAGAAGGATACTCCAGTATCAAGAAGCACAATCAGCCCTGAGTGGTTGTGGTTCAGTGGGTTGGGCATCATCCAACAAACTGAAAGGTCACGGGTTTGATTCCAGGTCATGGCACATGCCTGAGTTTCAGGCAAGGTCCCAGGTTGGGGGGCACTCAAGAGGCAACCAATCGATGTTTGTCTCTTGCATCACTGTTTTTCTCCCTCTCCCTCTCTTTTTCCTTCCCTTCCCTTCTCTCTAAAATAAAAACATTTTTAAAAAGGAGCACAGTCAGCACCCAGATTGTGGTTTTTAATAGCATCCCAATAAATGGAACCAGGGCCCCTGGAAAAAATGTCTGGTTCTAAGACCAAGGAAGGAAATATATAAGCTGAGCCTGGAGGATCTATAGTGCTCGAAAGAAAGAAAGTGCTCAAAAACAAAAAGAACATCATCAAAAAACAAAGACAAAAATTTTTAAAAAACACACTAGACCACAATGGTGGGGGTATGTCAAAGAGATGCAGGAACCAACTAAGACAGCTTCCAATAGCCCAAAATGAAACAATTTGAGCATCCAAATAAAAATAGCATTGGATTATAACCCAAAGTATGAAATAAATATCTGTGAGTCCATACTCAATAAACAAATGACTGAATAAATGGGGAATGAGAGACCAATTTCCCTTGCAGGAAGAATTCCAAAAAATGCATGTAGCTATTCTGCTCTCAAGGAGATGGGGCTTAACACCAACTACTTAAGTATGAACTGAATACAATGACCTCTTTCCAAACAATACAGTGTGGAAAAGAGGGTGGGGGAAAACAATGGTTTTACAATGGAGAAAACAAACACTGCTTCTGCCTGGTGATCAAGGTTAACAACGACAGTCATAAATCATTTTCACAGTGAGGTACTGTTGATATGATGGGATGAGAATGGCATTTTACCATTGTGGTCTTCCTCCCTACAGCCCATAGCCCCAGTGTAAGCATGAGAAAAACATCAAATTCCAAAAGAGAAACAACCTTAAGGATACCTAACCAGTACTCCTCAAAACTGTCAAGGTCATCAAAAACATGAAAGTGTGGGACACCATCATAGACAAAGAAGCCTGAAGAGACATGATGCCTTTAATGTATCAACATTGGTTCATATACTGTAACAAATGAATAACAGTCATCTGACATGTTAATAATGAAACTATGTGCAGGAGGGAGGAAGAATACATGGGAACTCTGTACTATCTTCTTAGTTTTTCTGTAAACTCAAGGCATTCACATTAAAAAAAAAGATTTATTTATTTTTAGAGAGAAGGGAAGGGAAGGAGAAAGAGAGGGAGAGAAACATCAATGTGTGGTTGTCTCTCACGTGCCCCCCACTGGGGATCTGGCCTGCAACCCAGGCATGTGCCCTGACTTGGAATCGAACTGGTGATCCTTTGGTTCCCAGCCCGCACTCAATCCACTGAGCTACACCAGCCAGGGCAAGGCATTCACATTTTTTTTAAGAAGGAAAAAGAAATGAGTGATCAAACCACAAAAAAGTCTTAAATGTACAGTGTTAGGTGAAAGAAGACACTCTGAAAAAACTACACACTGTATGATTCCAACCATATGACATTCCAGAAAATGCAAATACAGAATCTGTAAACAGATTAAAAATGAAAACAATGCAAAGAAAACTGTCACAGCCAAGATGAGCCAAAGGAGACAACAGCTGAAAATGTAATTTGGTTCTGAATGGGATCCTGGAATAGGTCAGATCATTAAAGAAAATTTAGATAATATGAATAAAGTATGGTCTTTAGTTAATACGTCAATATTGGCTCATTCATTGTGACACATGTTCTATGCTATAAGGTGTTAATCATTGTGGGGTATATGGGAATTCTCTAAGCACAATAATTCTGTAAAATCTCAAACTGCTCTAAAATTAAAAGTTTATTTAAAAGAAAACAGCCACAGTCTGTGGCTGGTGTGGCTCAGTAGACTGAGCATTGGCCTGCAAACCAAAGGGTCACTAGTTTGATTCCCGGTCAGAGTACATGCCTGGGTTTTGTGGGCCAGGTCCCCAGCTGGGGGGAGTATGAGAAGCAACCAACATCTCTCTCAATGTTCTCTCCCTCTCTTTCTCCTTCCTTTCCCCTATCTCTTAAAATAAATAAATAAGATCTTTAAAAAATTAAAAAACAAAACAAAAACCCCCTAATGTTGGAGGGTGTGTTGGTGTTAGGGTGTGTGTTTCCTAAAATGAGGCAGAAGCACTTTCTGTTTGTAGGAAGTGAAACCTGAATAGAAGATATCAAAACTCCCAGCAGATGAATATTATGAGGAAGAATGAGAATCTGTCGATGTGTGCTGGGAAAATGTACTGCCACCTTCTGAGCACCTATCAGGCACCAGGCCCAGTGCCAGGCGCTATCTGTATCAGCTGAGCTACCTGCCCAGATGACTTGTGAATACTTCCTTGGTCCCACAGCCACTAAGTGTTGAGCCAGGACTGATCTCCAAGTCTCTGTGACCACAAATGTCTGTAAATGCTGAGTTTCAAAGGAGGATCCTTGTAGGTGCCAAGACACCCAGACTGAGCCCTGGATCTAGTTTCCCAAATATGACTCCAGATCCCAAAATGCCAACCCTCTATAGGCACAAAAAATGGGTGAGCCAACTCAGGCAGACAAACTCAGACCACAGAATGAACCCTGAGAGATCACTTTAGGTAACTCCCTGATTTCATAGAGGTGAGGCCTCAGAGGCAACTCAGAGAGGGTGTACCACATTTTTGTGGGCTAGGGGTAGAATTGAGACTCAACCAGAGGTTTCTGGCCTCTAAACCCAATAGCCATCTTGGGTATGGTAAATGGTAACATGCTTACCCCTGGTTTGAATGATGGCAGGCCCAGCCCCACACCAATGGTGGCCTTGTTAGGATTCACCACTGAATTGTAGTGGATATTACGATGGTAGCTGACACGGATGGGTTCATCCTCATTTTGATGGATCCCATGGAATGTGTTGATGGGTTCTGCAGAAAAGAGAAGGAAGTAGCATTCACAGTGGGTCAGGTAGGGTAGGCTCAGACCAGGTATGATCAGTTGCTCACCTACCCACCACAGAAGTACCTGTACTATACTGGTACACCTCCACAGGCCGGTTGTACATCTCTGCCATGGCCTGCATCTCAATGTGGTTGCCGTGGCAGTTGTTTTTCCGTTTCCGGTTGATGTAGGTGGTGAAGTCCTCTGTGACATAGTTGGAGAAGTAGTCGGCATTCTTCATCTGCAGAAGAGATTAGAGAAGGTTAAAGCTTGTGTGAATAGGAGATCCTCCCATACTGCCCCTGCCCCACAGTCTCTGCAAGGTCCTACCAGATAATCCATGCAGTGCTTTCGTACAACCTCATGCATGTCCTGGTCTCCATACACCTGGTCAGCTGTGGAGGCAGAAGGAAAGGAGAGGCTGGGGTCAGAGATGCCACCTGAGAAGAGTTCCAAGTCACAGAATATCCTTGGGGTGAACAACTAGGTGCGAGGGAAACTCCCTTTCTTACCCCAAGGCCTGGAGAGTTCTTGGCCTTGTGGGCTAGAATGGGGTCATGGAAAAAGAGGCAGCCAGGGGCAGTCTTTAATAACAGAAGTACAAGTAAGAGAGATACAACCATAGGCCTCTTGTGCAGACGACTTTGTCTAAGTCTTACCTGGCCACTTAGACAAGTCAACAAACATTTTAAGTCCCATAAGTGGCCTCAAGCACTACTGATTCCATATCCCCACCTTCATTCTTCACATGAGGAAAGTGAGGCTCAAAGAGTTTGTGGCTTGACCAAGTTCACACAGAAAGTCGGTCTGTGACTTATTCAACTCTAGAATTCAGTTTGCCTGACTTTCCAGAGTCAGCATGGCCTTTGTATACTGGAAAAAGAAAAAGGAAACAGTTGGACTCTAAGCCCAGTTCTGCCAGGTACTAGTGAGCTAAATGGGAACAAGATGGATGACTCCCTGGTAGGCCTTCTTGTGAGATTTAATGAGATGATGAGTGTGCTGTGACCAGCACAGGGCTTCAGACAGAGCAGTCACTCAGTAAATCAGAGTCCCCTTCCCTGTAGTGGGGCCTAAATATGGAGTACTGTGAAGGTGACAGAGCTGAGTAAAGTCCTGCCCCTGTCTGCAAGAAGCAGACAGTCTAGTAAGAGAGATAAGATACACATGCACTGAAATAAGCTTAATTCAGGAAGGGCAGCCTGTGGACCAAATGGTTCAGGCATCATGGGGTTTGGGTCAAAGTAAGAACCAGGCCCCCTCTGCCTTGCTTGAAGATCTTCAACATGCCTTCTCTCATTTCAGGATGTTCTTTCTATCCTGCTTGATTGCCTACTTGTCAAACACCAATGTGTTCTTTCATAGTTCCCCCACTCTCCCAGGCACCTCTATCATCAGATTTATCAAAGGTGTGTACAGACTTTCCATTTGCCTGATCACAGTAGGCTCCCACTGGGGGCACAGGGCAGTTCACATCCAAGTCCACCCCCAGGTCAGGGTCCAATACAGTGCAGGAAATTGGGAAGAGTTTGCTAAATGGATGGACAAGCTGGGGGAGTCAGGAACTCTTCTCCCTGGGAAATTAAGGTGGGCAAAAAGATGAGGCATGCCTGATGTCCACTGGCTAAGACGAAGAGGGAACTTCCCTTTGTCTCCATAGAAGACCACTGCTCTGATGGGATCTCCTGCACTGGGGCAGGGGCAGGTTCTGCAGGGAACACTGCAAAATTCTTCCATGACGGTCAGTCTACCTCTGTGAAGAATTGCCAGAAAATGCAATTCCCTTCCCTCCGCGGAGGGTTCTGTGAAATAAGGAGAGAAAGGTTGCTTTGCTTGCTCTCAAGTCCTCTTGGAGGTGTGCAAGGACCTGAGCGCGAGGGTTGTGAAGGCGGGAAGGGGTAGCCCCATCACTGATGTAAACAAGGATGTGGGTTCTGTGGCTACATTCTCCCCCGCCCCCCAGCGGCACTTCCAGAAAGTCACATGCCCTGTGCATAGGCTGGGGGCCCCCTGCTGTTGCCTTTCTTAGAAGCCAGTACCACAAAGCCCACTGTGGCTGCCTGCCTGCCAGAGCTGCTTGACAAGCTATTTCTGTAGAATGGGCTTGGGCGCTGAGGAGGCAGTGTTGTGGGCAGCTGCAGTAAACAGGAACTGAAATGGGAGCAAAGGGGTTAAATAGCGACTGGCTTGCCAGGCTCCTAGAGGTGGCTAGATGTTGCTAGCAGATAGATCCACCTGAACTAGATGCTAGATGCAAGGAAACAGAGAAAGAGGGAGACTGGGGCAGGGAAGGGAATCAGGGAAGAACACCATGAGAGTCCCCACATTTCCCTGTCTGACCCCCCTTTGCCGGGCAGAAAGGCTCTGCTGCTTCCTAGCTGTGGGGCACTGAACAAGGCCCTTAAAATTCTGAGCTTCAATGTCTTTATCCATAAAGCAAAGAGAGTAACTCCTCTTCCTCTCACAGGAGGACACTGTGAAGACAACAGAGGACAGTTCGCCAAACATCTGAGGCATACCAGATGCTCAAGAAACAGGGCTCCATTTGTCATGAGGAAGACGATGACTCCTTCAGGTAGCTAGACACCCACAAATCAGCCAAAATGTCACCGGAACCACTTATTAAACCCTTCCTCATTTCTGTTGTACTTCCTCAGCCAGAAGCAAGCCCCAAACCTGGAGTCTAGGCTGTCCCTTGTGTACACAGAACCGGCTCTCTACCTTTGACAGGGGACTCAAGAGTTAGAAATTTTTAGTTTAAGGTAAATAGTTATAAGCTTAGTAAGTAATGCATATGTTAAAGCTATTGTTTCAGGAACTACAGATAAGGCCCATCCTGACTGCAGGGAGAGACAGCCGACCTCCTGGGGCACAGCTAAAGATTACCGCCCGGGGAACAAGTAGAGGCATCCGGGCCATTGTATTCCAGGAAGAGACAGACGACCACCCGCCCCTGGGAACAGCTAACTGCCCAGGGCGAGAATGCTGCAGTTTTCTTTTACCTAATTTTCACTGAATTTCAAAAGCTCTCACCGCACCTTGTTTATTCCCTGTTACAAAAAACAGCTAGCTTGGAAAGAAAATGTAAAACGGTTTGTCAGGGTGTGAACCCGCCCCGCCATCTTCTCAGATTACCGGCCATCTGAATAAAGAGCCCCAAAAGATTTAAATCCCTGTCTCTGCTTATTGGGTTTGGTACGTGACAGGCAGCCCACCCCGAATGCCAGTGTCTTTTTTCCAGTTTCACCTTTACTGATGCCAAAGGGCCACAGACCCCACCTTCTGTAATTGTAGTGCAAGTCTTTAGCAACCAAATTAATGTCAAATTAATAATACAGGTTTCGCATAAGAGGGTCCTTAACTGTGGGAGAGGTATGACCTTCTCTACTTATCAATAAAATGAAAAATATAACCTCTCCTCAATTCTAAGATGCAGACAGGTGGTAGGATACATGTATTTAATCATGCTGGTGGGGAGATGGCCAACCTCACTGGTAAGACACATCCTAGTTTAGGAATCATTAATGTGGAAAACATGTTCCTCAGAACCAAGAACACAGAGCAATAGCTCCTCCCCAGAGAGGGAGAGTAGAAGGATCTTTTCAATGATACAAAGGTGGAAAGAAAAATAAATATCCGGTATGGGCTAATTACACAGGAAGTCCTCATTGAGGAAGCTCTTGCCTGACTTTGCTAGTCCCACCTCTGTCCTCTTGAAAGCGTTCCTCCTCCTAGAAGGCTGGCACAGGGGGTAAGGGCCAGACTGGATTTCCCTGTGGGGGCTATGGTAGGGGAAAGGGCCCAATGGACTTGCAGAGGTAGGGGAATTCAGAGAACTTGTTTTGATAGAAACTGAAACTTGTCCTCTTGCTGACGCTGCATCTGTGGGCAATCTGCACCTGCTCTCCCCTTCCAGCGTCCAGCTGGAAGAGGGTCCCCCACTACCTCACCTCTGTCCCAGACCAAAAAGGGCTCAGTAATCCTTGGTACAATACTACAATTGGTTCCCCCAAGGCCTTTTTACATTTCAACTCATTCTATCTTTACCCTCCTCAAACTCAACTTCACATAGGAGGGATACTGAGGTATAGAAATGTGGCATAGCTGGCCCAAGGTCACACACTTGGGAGGGTGAAGGGGAAGCCAGGCTCTCAAGGACTGACTTTAAGCAATGATGCCCAAGACGACATTGCCACCACTCCAATTGAGCTATTACAGTAACCACCTGATGCCCTGGGGCCAGGCCTGATCTTGTCTATCTCAGTTTCCCTAAAAGCACAAGCAGGAATCAGCTGGAAAAGTCGGACAGTGTGCAGAGATTATAGACATCAGGCGATACACCTCCTTACTAGGGCCACAGAAGTCAGCATGAATCTTACCTCCCCAGATCCCACTTCTGTTCTTTCTCTGAGCATAGAGACGCTAGCATAGAAATGCACACATACACACAGCCAATAGACCCTGCCGAAGATGTTCCACGAGGCCAAAGTCCCATTGGACAACTCTCACAACTAAAGACGACTATCACATTCAACAAGTAGGTGCCTTGCCACCAACCAGGAAAGACTGAAGGCTACACAAGATATGAAGCTTTAAAAACTGAGGACCCTACCCCCTCCTTCCTAACCTTTGCCAGGGATTGGTGGGAGGGGGGAAGAGCCAATAGCCCTAACAGACTTGCCTCAATCTCCCTCCACTGCTGCCTGGAGGAAGGTCTCTAAACCTCCTTAGGTTCTCTGAAATGTCACTATTTGCCCACGGGTTATGTGGAGAAGCAAGACAAGAAATCCTGAACTATCTAAAGAAGTTTAATACAGGGCCCTACCATTTGTTTTAGAAGCACCTGAGAACTGACCCCCTGCCAGGTTCTTGCCTGCCTGCCTGCCTGCCTGCCTGCCTGCTAAAAGAGCCACAGCAAGTTCCGCTGAGGACAGAAAAGGAAGCTTGGTGTCTGCAGGAAATCTAAAACAAACCACACAAGTATATACACACAGCAGCAGGGGGAGACAGGGACCTAGTTTGTTCTCACTTGCCTCCTGGCCCCACAGAAATGAGCCAGGGAAAAAGCCTCACCTGCCTGTCAAGTAGCTGTGGTGCATACTTGGACAGTGGCCCCAACTACTCCAAATGTCACAGACTCAGTGAGGAGACAGCAGAACTCAGTCCTCTCAATAGCCTGGTCTCTGTGATGCCTGCTACTCTACTCAGACTCCCATGGCAAAGATGGGAAGACTGATGGCATCAGGGCAAAAGCCAATGGAAGCTGACATACATGGTGGCCCATGGGGATCTTTTCCTGGCCTGGTTCAACCTCGAACACCAATGTTCTGACACCAGCCTGAGTGACCTAGATAACAGGGTCCTCGCTTTCTCTTGAGTTTCCAGTTTCCCCACTTATAAAACAGTCAAAACTGGTCTAAGATTCATCCCTTTAATGCTGATGGTCCATGTTCTAAGACCAAAGGGCCCAGAGGAATGGGCCTAGCTAATGTTTCTGGGCCTTGATGCTATAACATGCACATCCCCAGCTGCTTCTCCATGCACATGTGGCCTCTACTTTACCCACAGAAACCAGGGCCAGAAGATTTTGCTGAGTCAAACCATATGGGGAGAAGGAAAGACGAGATACAGACTCACGTTTCCAGGAGGTTATCTGAGCACAGCAGAGAAAGAGTGGACCACAGGATACCTCTGGGATTCAGGCTTCCACTTCCATTCCACCCAAGCCTTTGCTGATGCTGAGTCCCTCAGGGTGGTGGGAAAGAACTGGGCACAAGCAATGGATAGTGGTTCACACTAGGGACACCCAGACCCCAGAGCCAAAACAGAAGGTAGAAAGCCGCCTGCCTCAGGACTCACAACAGGAGAGGGCCATGGGCTCCTAGTTGGATGAAGTAAGGCCCAGAGAGGTCAAGGAATACAGCTCACATCACCCAGCCCATTGAGAGCTAAATTAAGAAGCTACGGCATTTCCTAGAGCAATAGGAAGAATGTGTCCTTTGGCACCTCTGGGTTCCCACGCCAGCTCTGACACTAATGACCTGAGCGTGTCATTTCCCTTTCTTGAGCCTCATTATTCTTACCCATTTCATGGGATAATGATCCCAATTTTGCAGGTGAACCTGAAGTATCCAGCTGAATGCATAATACTGAAGGCAAAGAGTCAAGATTAAGGAATAACAGAGTGTTCCCTATGTCTACAATCCCCCCTCCAACTCTTACCCCCAATTACGTGCTCCTTGCACTATTCAATGCGTGGCAGGAAATTAGAACATGTAGCCTTCTCACCAGAGCCTAGGGCAAGTACCACTTGTTCCTGTGGAAGCTAGGCTGGAAGCAGAGAAGGAGTAGAAAGTCTGAGGATGGAGTCCCCTTTACAAGCACATGTTGTATGCATTCTGCCCCAGGGAAAATTCCAGAAGAGGCCTACAGACTCAGGGGCCATGTACTTCTGGGGAGAAACCATGGGGCTTCTGAGGTTTTATGGAGAAAAGCCAAGGGCAGCTCAGTCAAGGGAAATGTATAGCCATTGTGCTGATAAGGAAAGGCCTTCAACCTGCCATGGTCAGCTCTTTCTGAAAGCTCAGGCCTCTTCCCGGAAGGCCCAATGGGGGGGAAGGGCCAGAGGATGTTTGTGGAAAATAGCTAAATGAACACATGAGCAAATATTGTTCTACATGTGGGTTACTTCACAAGGCAGGTCTTCACTAGCCCCAAGGTCTGCCCCAAAGACTGCTCAAGACCCAGATGCCCAACTGCATTCTCCAAACCTCATTCCACCAGCAGCCCTGCTTACCCTACAACCAGCCTGAGATCTCAGAACAGGACCTAGCACTGAAAAGGCTCGCACCTACTCTTTCTTCACTTTCCTTTGGTCCAGGATGCCTCCCAACCTCTTTCTCTAGGAAACATCTCAAGGAGAACACAGATTTGAACCACAAGAGTAGGAGGATTGGGAATTTCCTAGCCCAGCAGAGACCACTGCACAAACCTCCTGTTTAGTAGAAAAGAAGAAGACAACCACTCACCCCACCTTTCTTTTACCCGTTCAACAAACATTTGACTCTGAGGCACCACTGAGAATAGCATTCAAGCTTTTACCAATGCTACTCTTCTATGAGGGGCTACTATGCTGCCAGGTACTAAAGGAATTTACTTAAGTCATCACACTTAACTGTTACAACACTGGGTCTTCTAGCCTCATGTTATAGACAAAAAACAGCCTCAGGATAAAAAAAAAGCTGCTTGCTCAAGGTCACATGGAGAATCACCAGCACAGCCTGGAGTGGAGCCTGGGTCAGTACAGCCCATCAGCAGGCACAAGGGGTAGAGGGGAATACCCACAGATTGAGAACAACGGACCCAGAAGGGATTTAAGGAGCCATTCAAAATCAATACCACTTCACAGGTGGAACAATAAAAATTATGAGTGAGGGCCAGAACAAAAAAAGGGCTTCTGACTCCCAGCTCAGAGGTCCTATCAGAGGACACATTCTATGGAAGATATCACTGCCCCAAAAGAATCAGATCACACTTCCAGCTTCCCCTGGACTCTAGCATAGGACCTCATGACTGCTTGTTGGGTTTAGATTGGAAAGTAAATGGTGTTGAGGAATTATTCATTTTGTTAGGTACAATAATGGCATTTTGGTCATGTTGAAAGAGAGACAGACACATACACACACACACAAACAGACTGACCGACCCTAGGACCCTATTTGTCAGAGAAAGATAATAGAAATATTTAAAAATGAAATGACCCAATGTTGGGTTTTGCTTTAAAAATACTCATTTCAGAAGCATGAGAAAGAGCAAGCAGGGCAGTGATGAAACAGGGCTGGCCACGTGTTGATGACTATTTGGAAGATGAATGATGAGTACTTGAAGGTTCACTACTGTCTCTACTTTTAAGGTTTTTTTTTTTTAAACAAAAGGTCTATCTACGATCCCAAGGAGAAAGTAGTGTACTATGGTTAAGAGCCCTCAGACTAACCTAACCCAGACTCCAACTCCTAGCTCTACCATGTATTATCTGACCTGGGGCAATCCTTGCCCATTTCTGAGCTGTTTTTCTCATCTGACAGATGGAAGCAACAGTCCTGACACTTACCCAGCGTTTGGGAAAGAATTAAAAGCGTTTCCTGTGGTGGCTGACAGGGCAATCTGTCCCTAAGTAATGTTATTTTCCTTATCACTATTGTGCTGTTATTACTCTCACATCACCACACTGCCTCCTGACCAAGGGCTAGAGGCCAGATACCAACTTGAGGCTGGGGCCTGGAGTCCCTAAAAGACTAGTTTAGTTAACACTGTCCTCAAATCTGCTTCAGGGGTTACTCCTGACAACTGGGACACTCAGGGGCAGCCCTAGGCAATTGAAGGCTGAGGCAGAGACTCACCTACAGCCCGGAAGAGACAGGCGCCGTCCTCCTTCATTTGCTTGATGATGAAGCCCTTCTTGTCTCGCAGGGCCTTTTCAAACCAGTGCTCCTGCTGCAGGGAAGAGGTAGGGGGTCAGCAACAGGAAAGGCCTGTACCCCCTCCCCAGAGCTCTGCCCTTGAGCTCCTGAGAGGCCCAGCTGATTGGCTGAGAGGACACTGGGCAAGGTGAAGTTCTCAGCCCTGTTTGACCATTCCATGCATGTGGAGCAGGAGACCCTTTCTTTTAAAGAAGCACTCACTGTGTGAGAAGACTTGCTCCCAGAGGGGCCCCAGCTGCATTCTGCCTCCTGCTGACCATGCGGGGAATCCAATGCAGGACCTTCCCTAGGTAGCCAGAGGCCCAGGGCCGGCAAGTATGGGGGGGGTGACCTGGCTCTACTTCAAGGCATTTCACCTGGGAAACCTCTAGCCACTTAGGGCAGGAGAGATGTTGAGAAGGGAGCTATTGGTAAAATCTTTTTATAAATTTTTTAAATTAATTGATTCTAGAGAGAGGAAGGGAAGGAGAAAGATTTGTTGTTCCACTTATTTATACATTCATTGGTTGCTTCTTTTTCTTTTTAAGATTTTATTTATCTTTAGAGGGGAAAGGAAGGAGAGAGGGAGAGAAATATCAATGTATGGTTGCTTCTTGTGCACCCCCTGCTGGGAACTGGCCTGCAACCCAGGCGTGTGCCCTGACCAGGGATCGAACCACGATCCTTTGGTTTGCAGGCCTGCACTCAATCCACTGAGCTACACCAGCCAGGGTTCATTGGCTGCTTCTTGTATGTGCCCTGACCAGGACAGAACCCACACTTTTGGTGTAATGGGATGCCACTCTAGCCAACTGAGACACCCAGCCAGGGCTATTGGTAAAATCTTGAGCCCCACATATAGCTAGGGAATTCCAACATCTTGTATAAGATAAAATGTATGCAAACTATTATTTTACTTGTGATTGAGAACGTTTTATACAAACACACATACACATACATGCATATATGTACAAACACATATGCACACAAACTTAGGAAGGCTATGTAACAAAATATTATCCCTAAGTGTTGGATACAGGTGATTGCAGGTGATATTACCTCACCTCCTTTTTAAAAAAAATATATTCATTTATTTTTAGAGAGAGGGGTCAGGAAGGAGAAAGAGAGGGAGAGAAACATGAATGTGTGGTTGCCTCTCATGTGTCCCCCACTGGGGACCTGGCCTGCAACCCAGGCATGTGTCCTGACTGGGAATCGAACCGGTGACCCTTTGCTTCACAGGCCCGCGCTCAATCCATTGAGCTACACCAGTCAGGGCACCTCACCTCCTTCTTTATAAGAGGTATACAATCCCTTGCCCAAAATTCCGAAACTCAAAAAGCTTTGAAAACCAAGTCTTTATATAACTCATTTGGCATCACTGTGTGACCTGGGCTGATAAGAACCTATTTATCCCACCTGGAGGTGAATATTTAAACATTTCCATTAAGAAACATTTGGGTGTTTGATTATGAGGTGCTGCCACAGTGCCCCCTGGAGGTGTTACAGGTAGGCAGTATATATACCAGATGACTTTTCTAAATTCTGGAAATTTTCTAAATTCCAAAGCACATCTGGCCCCAAAGGTTTGGATTAAGTGAACTTGTACAAACGTGTATTTTCAAACGTGTTTTTCAAAATATTGCAGAGATGATAAGAGAGAGTAAAGAGGATTTTTAGGGCAGTGAAAGTACTATATATGATACTGTAATGGTAGATACATGTCATCTTACATTTGTCCACAACCCCTAGAATGTACACCAAGAGTGAATCCCAATAAAACAACTATGGGCCATTTACACAATGGAATTCTACTTGGCCATAAAAAAAGAAGGAAGTTTTACCCTTTGCGACAGTATGGATGACCCCGGAGAACATTATGCTAAGTGAAATAAGCCAGTCAGAGAAAGACAAATACCATATGATCTCACTTGTATGTGGAATCTTAACAACAACAACAAAAAAAACAAACAAGCAAAACAGAGACAGACTCAGATGGAGAACAGATGACAGCTAGTTGGGGGGGTGGAGGGATTGAGCAAAAGGGAAAAAGGACTCATGGACGTGGACAACAGTGTGGTGATTGTTGGGGGGCAATGGAGGTATTAAGGGAGTAAATGGTAATGGAAAAATATAATAAAGATTTGATACTTAAAAAAGAAATGACAAAATTAAAAAAGAGTGAATCCCATTGTAAACTATGGACTTTGGGTGATTGTGATGTGTCAATGTAGGTTCATTAATTATAATAATGTATCACTTTGGTAGGAGATGTTGATAATGGGAAAGTCTATGTATGTGTGAAGATAGGTAGTATAATGGGAATTCCCTATACCTTCTGCTCTGAACCTAAAATTGCTCTAAAATATAGTCTATTAAAAAATTTAATGTCTACGTGTCACTTAAAACATATTTTCCATTTCAAAAACCAAACAAACCAAAAGCAGTAGACCTTTCCCAGGCCTCTTATGCCCTCTGCTGGTCATCAGAAGAAGCCAGCCTGAACAAGTATCAAGGCTAGGAACCAAAAATCCCAAGCCTGCTCCTTGGGGACATCACACTGCCTAGGGATTTATAGGATCCAGACAACTGCCAACCGCAGGGGATCACCTCTCTGTAGGCCATTTCCCCCCAGCTCAGGTGAGAGAAATTACTGGTAAAGTAGGAAGCACAAAGTTTGGAGACCAAAGCTCTGGGCTCCAACCCCAACTTTTGTCACTCTGTCACTCACTCACTCACTCACTCACTCACTCACTGCATGATTTCGGGTAAGCTCCTGAGCTATTCAAGCCTTAGTTTCCTATCAAATGGGGGACATGTGATATACCTGAAAGAGCTATCAAGAGGATCAGAGGAGCCCTAGCTGGTGTAGCTCAGTGAATTGAGCATGGGCCTGCGAACCAAAGGATCGCAGTTCGATTCCAGTCAGGGCACATGCCTGGGTTGCAGGCCAGTTCCCAGCAGGGGACGCACAAGAAGCAACCATACATTGATATTTCTCTCCCTCTCTCCTTCCCTTCCCCTCTAAAGATAAATAAATAAAATCTAAATAAAATAAAGTTATAAAAAAATTGGGGGGGGGGGAGGATCAGAGGAGCTTCAGGACCAGAAAAGGCTTTGTAAATAATGTACTAAACACTGGTTAAGTGGTGGTTACCAATCATGGAAAGGAAGGGGTGAGACCAGCAGAGACAGAGATAATGTACAAGTGAGAGGCCCTCAGAGGTCCTAAGTGAGTGGCTGGAAAGGAGGGGATGAAGAAGGGGTGACCAAGGAATACCCAGCAGCCCCACCATTAAGGCCCAACCCTGGGAAGGTATGGGAAGGTATGACTGGCTGGCGTTCTAAAGATGACAAAGGCACTGGGAAGCCCTTAATGGGCTTCCATGGACAACACAGACTCTTGCTTGTGTACAACATTCCAGCAGTCCAAATGTCCCTCCTGCCTCAGAGGCTATCGACTAGACTCCAGCCAGTTCCCCCAAATCCAATCCCTGCCCCACAGGATCTGCTCTCTCAGCACTGCAGCTCCTGCCCTAGCCAAGGGTCTCTAGCAGAAAAGCTGCAACTACGACTACAGCCTTAGAGCAGACAGAAAAGTTAAAAAAAAAATAAGGGCACACAACAACCTCCTGCCCTCAAGTGTTAGAGGGAAAGAAGATCAAAGGGGATGAGAGGGGCTCCTACTTATTTATCCAACAAAGGGTTAGCAGGCAGCTACTAAGCCAGACCTTGGGCTGGCAATGAGGCCAGAGAAATGAATCAGGCTTGCCCTCTGCCCTCCATAAACTCACCAACTGTTCAAGGGGCGGGGAAAGAGGCAATGACCACAAACAAGAGTGAACAGGGCTGTGAAAGAGATGAACACAGGAGTGCTAGGAAATACAGAAGGGACCTAGCCAGTCATTAAGGCTGGCACCTGAGAGCAGGCACTACCTGAGCAAAGGATTAAAACAGCAAGACCTCCAGAAAAACTTGAAAACTGGATAAGAAATCACTTCTGCCATGTAGTACCAGGGACACCAGAGGCCAGCAATGAGTTCAGCAGAGCTAACTAAAGTCCTGGGTAGGACTATGAAGGTAAGTGGGGCAGGACCAGGAAGAAAGATGAAATTATACTAGCCAAATGCCTGCCCCATGCCAGGTGCCAGGTGCAAAAGGTGACCTCATAATTGTCCTTATCACAGTTTGGATGGCGGGAAGCATTATCCTTATTTCACAAAGGCAAAAAACCTGGAGTCTGGGCATCAGCAAGATGTAGTATAGAGGCAACAGGGGAGGCCTCATGAGCCACAGCATGGAGACACACTTGGTAGGCCATCCTGGGGAAAGCCTAGATTAGCCCTAAAAATGAAGACTGCCTGAGCAGGGCTTTGCACAAGCAGGGCTTTACTCCTGGGGCAGCCAGAGTGGCATGTGGGCCTGGATCTGGAGGCCAGGCCACTACCCACCCACTGACTTTGGCACCAGAAGGCTTAAGATCCCAGGCTCTGGCTGAAACCCTTTCTCTCTTCCTGTAGGGAGAGAGAACAGGGAGATCCTGGTCCTGGGTTCCAGAAAGTTTATACAGTCCCAGGAGCTCCTAACACACTCTCTTCCTTCCCTCAGCTGGACAGGAGCCTCCAGGAAAGGTGACAACTTTGACGTTCTTTAGGAAAATGGTCCAGGAAGCACAGGTTGGTGGGAGTGATGGGTGGGGATTGGCCCAGCCATATAGAAGTTTAAACTACATTAATGCTCTGGGGCCTGAGGAAGTCAAGTACAGACCCTCAATCTTGCAAGCCCACTACTGACCCTGTGGGCATGTCCAACCACATCTCTGAGCCTCCACAAAGGGGCTGGACAAAGCTCTCTGACACCAGGGGATCCCAGGTGCAAGACCCTGAAACCTACTGGTCCAAAAGCCTAAGAAATACTGAAACACACTATGGGACCCAACTGACTTAGATTCCAACCCAGCTCCAATTATCAACCATGTGATGACATACTGTGAGCCATAGTTTGCCAATCTGTGAAATGTTGTAACAAGCCTCCCAGTAACAGGGATAATGGGCAGACTCAAATATTACATGACTCTGCCCAGTATGAGAGCGCTTAATGAGCTCCCTCCCTGGAAAGGAAACAAGAATACCACTGTAGCCCTGACTGGTGTAGCTCAGTGGATTGAGCACAGGCCTGTGAACCAAACAACCGTGGTTCGATTCCCAGTCAGGGCACATGCCTGGGCTGCAGGCCAGTTCCCAGCAGGGGACCCACGAGAGGCAAGCATACATTTATATTTCTCTCCTTCTCTCCTTCCCTTCCCCTGTAAAGATAAATATAATCTTTAAAAAAAAAGAATACCACTGTAGAGTAGGCTGAATAATGACCACCCAAACATACCAGGCCCTTATCCCTGGTACCTGTAAATGTTACTTTGTAAGGAAAAGGGGTCTTTGCAGGTGTGATTAAGTTAAGGATGTAGGATGTTGAGATACAGAGATTATCTCAGAGTATCTGGATGGGACCTAAATGCAATCACAAGTGGCCTTAGAACAGTAGATCTGATACAGACAGAAGAGGAAACCACACATATACAGAGAAGATGTGAAGACAAATGGAGGTTGGAGTGATGGACGCACAAACCAAGGAATGTTGGCAGCCCCCAGAAGCTGGAAGAGGACTGGGTTCTCCTCTTGGGCCTCTGGAAGGCATGTAGTCCTGCCAACACCTGGATTTTGGACTGCTGGCCCCCAGAACTGTGAGAGAAGATATGCCTATTGTTTTTAACCACCTAGTTTGCGATAATTTGTCACAACAGCCACTGAAAAATTATACAACCCACTGGTAGCATTCCTGGTGTGAGCTGTGAGGCTCCCATATGGCTATCGTATGTCATATGGCTATCACTCCACAGGATTCATCTCTCCAGCATCACTCCACCTGCCCTGGGAGAGGATTAGAATTAAGGCAGCAGAGGTTTATACTCCATCACAGCCTGGGAAGCTACTGACCCTACCCATCAAGAAATGAGCTGCCACTGAAGGGGGAAGAAGCTGGAGAAGATGGTAGCAGCAATGGCAACTCATAAACAAATGTCTTCCCAGAGCCCATGGCAGAGGTATTTAGTATTCTTGACTTCACAGCTCTGTCTCAGCAAGCCTGGTGCCAAGACCACCCCTCTCTTCCCCAAAACACCCAGGAACCAGTGTATGGCTCAGCTCCCTGCATAAAATATAGGCAACCTATCCAATGAGAAACACAGACCGATGCACTCCTCTCTAAGGACTAACACAAGCTCTCCAGGGTAGAGGGATGAGAAAAGAGCAAGGCTCTAAAATCTAGTGCCAAACCACTAGGGGGCAGAATTAAAAAAACAAAGATTCTATTATGCAACAAAAAGAAATGAAGTACTGATTCATGCTACAACATGGATAAGCCTTGAAAACATTATGCTGAAAGAAGCAAGTCACAAAGTACTGCAAATTGTATGATTCTCATTTCTATCAACTATCCAGAAGAGAAAAATCAACCAAGACAAAGTATATTAGCAGTTGTCAGGGGCTGGAAGTGGATGAAGGAACTCAGGGATGATGATACTGTTCTAAACTTGAATGATCATGGTGATGAATGCACAATTCTGTGAGTATACAAAAAGCCACTAAATCTTATACTTTAAGTTGGTGAACTGCATGGTGTGTGAATTATGTCTCAATATAGCTGTACCAATTTAAAAACCACCACCACCAAAGAACCTAAAGCACTGGCCAGGGAGAAGGAAGTGGAACATTGCTTGAAACTTTGAAGCATACCCCCAAAAGTCAAGGGGGCCCAGTGATGGGTTGGGGGAGTGGAGAACAGGGATAAAGAAGAGGTTACAACTAGCTTCAGAACACTGAGTCCAATCTCCCTTCTCACCATTACCCATTATGGATGGAGAAACTGAGACCCAGAAAAGGGAACTGATCAAAGATACAGGACTCAAACCCAGACCACTCAGGAAGGGACCACTTCATGCCATACCATTCTGCCTTCCCTTTAGAGGAATTGGCAGGTTCCTAGAAGCCAAATGGAAGGTCTTTGTTAGAGACCCTGGGGTTTGAACTAAGGCCCACCCAGTTCCAAAGCCCAAACTCTTTCCACACATGACCTTACCTCCACACCATTCAACAGGCTCCCTGACAGGCAACCCCTCAGCTTATTCATCACAGCACAGGAAGCCAAAAAAAAAAAAATCACAGTCCACTAACCCTGAACCTCAGACCAAACAAGCTGCTTGTTCTGCCAACCACGGATGGGTGGGAGAAAACAGGAGCAGGGAAACGAGGGGAAGAAATCCACTTCTTTCTCAAGACACCCACCATTCTGTCACCTCCAGGTCCAGAGGGCTTTAGCTTAGGGTTCTCGAAAATCCCAAAGCTAAATGACACCCCACCTTACCTAATCAATGAGAAAACAGACCCAGAGAAGAGGCAGAACTATTCTGGTTCATCCAGCAAAGCCCCAGCGAAGCCTGAGTGGGAAACCAGGCACGCTGACTATAATGCCAGATCCAGCTTCTCCTACCACCTCAGCAAGCATGCCCTGTCCTCAAAATGTTCTACAGGGTCCTCAAGCTGAGGGTGTTTTCAAGCTATTCTTTTCATACAGCAGACTCTCGGTAAGGCAGCCATGCCTGGGAAAGGAAACCTCTGACTATAAGCTTCCAAAAGGGTTCCTAACTGTAGTCGAGGTATTATCACAATATCAGGACAAACAGGAAATCTGAACAATTAGGAGGACTGGATTCACCATGTGGGCTCCCTCTCAACAACTCCCCTCTTTCCCAAGGGATCTAATTGGCCTCCAGGGTACAAATGTCCTGGTGACAGTTCAGGACCAAGATTGGGGCAGCAGAAAGAATCTCTTTTTTTCATCCCCAAAAGTTCCCAAGTTGGACCAGGTAAGATAGAAAGCAGCATCTTCCTCCTGTTGTCCCAAGAAGTGGGAGGAGAGGAAGCCTCTCCTCTGTAGTTAAGAAGGGAAGATATCACGCAACCACAGAGCTTTACTTCCATGTTCTCATGGGGACAAGTATAAGGGAGGAACTCCCAACCTAGGAAATGCAAAGGGGGTATAAGGTATCATTCTAGTCACCATGGCAGCACATGACTTTCTTCCTCTCTGTCCCTGGGACCAGGGATGTAGCTCTGTGAAGGAGGAAAGGCAGACTTTACCCCAACCAGGGAGAGAAGAAACAACTCTTGGTCCTGACTCTGTGGGTCCAGATGTTTTATCCTGCCTGGAGTAGTAATGGGTGGAAAGGCAACAAGGAGGGAGGCTCAAGACAAGGCCCAGGCCCCTGTGAAGTACAGAAAAACTTATTTGAGCCAAGGGGGACAGTGATATGGGTGGAGAATTTCCCTGGAGTGGGAATGTCCCAAACCCACTTCCTGTCTCTGGGAAGAAAAAAGCGTGTTAAAAGCAATTCAGGAAGCTCAGAATATTTCCCTGATCCTGGAAATGAGAAGTAAGCAGAGCTGGGTCAGGGTGAGTCTCAGGGTATCTCCTAGTTCTTCAGAGGAGGCCTGAGTCCCCATGTCTCCAGTAACTGACAAACTTCTCACAGAAAGCAAAAGAACCTTTCTGGCCCGAGGGTAAGGGTTTCTCATGACTGTGAAGGGCAGCAGGGTCCTTCTGTCTAATGGGGGAAGCCTTTATCCACACTGGTCAGGGGCAGTACCTCAAGTCCTTCTCCCTGGTGATAAAGGATTGCCTGGCTGGGTGGTGTTTCATACCCCTCCCAGGCTCACGCCCCTCCCTGAGGTAAAGGATATTTTGTTCCTGGGGGAAAGCTTAGGCCCCTGGGAAGATTCCAAGCATTCCACTTTACCTATGTCCCCAAGGAGAGAGAGCAGTTCTCAGGACTTAGTTCACCAGTGGAGGGTGGTCTTAGGCTCAAATCCCCAAGGCAAGAAACCTTAGGCCCCTAAAAGGCCTCCATGACTTGGACATATACCCAAGTATATACTTGGGTCCTAAGGTGGGGGAAGTGTCTCATGCACATGAGAGCAAGTTCAAACTCTTTGTGGGGAGGGAATACTCAGGACCCTATTCCCCAGGAACTCTGTATCCATGCCCCTAAGGGAAGGGTCTCAGGAATCAATTCTGGTGGTGAGGGGTCCTATTTCTGAGGGTTCCCTTAAATTCCTTGAGGGGGAGGCTCAGACCTCATCTATAGAGACACAGAAGTCAATGGAGTACATAAGGGCCTCTTGTCCTTGAGGGAAAGCTCAAGTGTCCTTGGTACAGTGGGTCTTGGCCCATTGAAGGCAGGCTTAGATCTACAAGGAGGCCTCAGACTCCATCCCTGGGACTCCATGCTGCCTAGATCTCAGGCACTTGTGGGAGATGCTTAGAACCCTGTTATAGAGGGAAAGAGTGTTATGATACTCCTAAGACGTGTTTCTGTCCTTCATAATCGGGTAGAAGGAGGTCATATCTGTGTGTATGCACATGTGTGCATATGTGTGTGTGTGTGTGTGTGTGTGTGGAGGGGGAGTCTTAGGCCTTACACCCCTAAGGAGAACCACTTTGACAAAAGGCCCTGAGGAGAGAGGTCCCCTAAATACTTTACCTTGCCTAGGACCTTTGTGGGAGGATATCAATTTCCTAAAGAGGATTCAGGCCCACTGTCTAAAAGGTCAGTGGGGTTAGGCTCCAGTATCCAAAACTGTGAGTCTCATTTTCTTGAAGAAAGGCTCAAGGCCTTATGAGGGTGGGGAAGAGGAGCCAAAGATCTATCACTTAAAAGAAGCTTAAGCTCCTGGAGAGAGATTCAGACTCTTGTCCCCAAGGTAGTGTGAGAGAAAGCATAGACCCTTGTTACTTAGAGAATGAATCTCATGTACCCCAGTATAGTTTCTGGTCTCTGGGTATTGGTTTTGGTTCTTGTCCCCAAGGGGAAAGTATCTTACCTCCCCAAGAGAAGCCATATCCCTGAAGGAAAGCTCAGAAGATCCCTCTCTCTAAAGGGGATGTATATGTGTGTATAGGGGATGTATAAGCCCTTGAAGGCAGGCTTAGGACCCCTGAGGAAATATCAGACCCCATTGTTGAGGGTCCTGTCCTGTGTCCCCCTGAGAAGGAAGGAGAGACACTATATACCTTATATAGTGTCTCAGACCCCTGAAAGGGTATAAGAATCCTGAGGACACTCGAACATCTCTGAGGTTTCTACCTTACTTGTGTCCCCTGGAGGAGAATTCTCAAGATTCTCATCTCAGAGGGAAAAAATCTCAAGCCACTGAACACAGATCAAAGTCTGTTGGAGAGTCATGAGACTCCCCTCAGGACACATTCCAACCTGCCCATGTCCCTGAGGGTGTTCCCACCTATTGGCCCCCGGGCACAGAAGACGCCACAGAAAAGACACCATCTTTTAAGTCCTCCGTTTTATCTGGGGCTTCTAACCTTAAGTCTTTTTGGTAAAAAGGGAAGGGAAAGAAGGTGTCTTACTCCCTTACCACCAGAGGAAAAAGTATGAGGCTCCGAGAAGACGTTTTAAGTCCCTTGGGTCTCTAACTAATTTGGGGATCCCATCCACCATCCCCACTCACCTGTCATCCCAAGCCCATACCTGCTCAACAGTGGCAGGGTCCATGGCCTCAATGCGTGCTGCAGCCGCTTCATACTCATCCTCACTGTTGTAACCAGCGCCGACCTCCTCTCGTTCCGGACTGCCCCCTCCAACTGACCCAACCCCCGGGGCTTGACGCCGCCGCTTGCTGTGGCCAGGCCCGGAGCAGCAGCTGCCAACGCCCACCGTGCCGCCCACGCCCACCACCACTCCCGCCGCGCCCACACCTGCTGCAGATGCGCCCAGCGCGTCCCCCGGGCCGCTGCCAGGACCGCCTGGGCCCCCACAAGGAGGTGGAGAGCCCTGCTGAGGCCGAGGGCCCGGCACTGCGCCAGGTTGCACAGCCAGCGCCCAGCGGTGAAGTGCACCCGGTGGCCCGGGCAGCGGGCCCTGAGGTGGCGGTGAGGCCCGCTGACGGGCCCCCACAACGCCCGACTCACGGTCGCCGCTGCCTACACCCGTGCCGCCGCCGCCCACGCCCACACCCCCGCCGCGGCGCGGCGCCGGGGGCAGTTGCCCGGGCGGCGGCGGCTCGTTGGCGGGGTCGGCGTCGGGAGGCGGCGGCTTCTTTTTGGGGAGAATAGTCATGGCGGGACACCACAGTAGCCCCCAGCAAACCCGGCGCACGGCACGCTGGGAGAGAACCCGGATGAGGGAATAATGCGGTGCGCGAAGCACGATGGGAATCGAATGGATCCGGATAAAGAGATTGAGGCACCGGCTGGAGAACCGTAGGCGGCACGCGGGTCACGCGACAGAAGAACCCGGATGTGAAATCCAAGATGCAGGCAGTGCGGCGAGTGTCTTCGCCTACTCTCCGAGTTCGGCAAGCTGACTGTCACGCTCGTTCCGGCCTTCCGTGTCAAAGGAAACAGAACCAAAACAAGCACCTCTTCGCCCCGCCCCCTGGCAAGTTCTTGAACTACCGGGTGGGGCCCCCCAGTCGCCGCGCACGCGCGCCAGAGCACAACCCCCGCCTCTTGCTCGGAAGTACGTGGGCAAAATCTTCACCACTGCCACAACAATTGCGGGCACCAACCAATTGAAGCTACTGCGTGGGTCCTCGCTGACGACCAATGGCCAATCGGAGGCGAGCAATCGGCCTCCTGTGAATCTCCGTCTCAGATGTCAAAGTTGGCACCCCGGTTCCTGGCCTTTTTTCTCGTCCGCGACGTCCTGCTCTTCTTTCGACGAGGCTTTTACTCTCAGGCAGAGGTACTGCGACAGGACAGCCCAGCCTGTCCCGCACACGACAGGTTTAAAAGCACCTCCCTTCCAGGCTTCCAACTTGACCGCTCTCCGTCAGACTGACAGGAAAATATCAACACTCCCTGAGCGGAGCAATCCCCTGAAGCGTCACTTCCGGTTCCACCCACCTGCAAATCCGCACCAATGGAGAGGCGGGCGCCGCTTCACTCTGACAACAGGCTGAGTGCTGCGGTGATTGGCTAAGAGATGCAGTCATTTGCGTCAGACGGGCCAACCTTGTGACAGGCATACACCAAAAGGAACTGGGTGTTTGGGAAGTAGACACGCCCTCTTTGGCACCACCACACTTTCGCCCCTGTGTTGACCTCCCCGCCCCTGCGTTGACCTCCCCGCCCCTGTGGCTGGTGCGCAGGCGTGACACAGCTGCCTTTTTTGTGTGTGTGAAACTGAGTTTACCTGGATCAAACAAAATTTTATGTATTCATCTCTGTCACCAGCCAGTGTCTCACAATGGGGTTGGTAAAACTCTCTGCTACTGAGCGGCTGGATAGTTACAAGCTAATTCTAGTTCTGCTCCTCCCGTCTGAGTGATCTCTGGCAAGCCATTTAACATCCACCCCATCTTCCATTTTTACTTATTTGTAACAGTGCAATGATAATTCCAATTTAAGGATCAGAGATTCATGCTTGTAAAGGGTCTGGTAGTGTTTCTGGCACACAGTAAGTGCTCAATAAATTAGTAGGCATGACAGTGAACCGGGAGGATCCCAGGCTTTGAGCAAATCATTGTGTCTAAAATTTGGGGTTACCCGTGTATGAAACGGGAATGATAATGCCTGCCTAGACTACCTCAAGTAGTAGTTAGAGGGTTCCTATGAGTTCATGAACCAAGAACCTGTTATAGGAGGTAAGGGCTCGCTCCCTATGTCTTAGGAACCAAGCCACACAACAGGTTGACTGAAAGAGAGATCATCAAAAAAAGCTCTTCTGAGTGCCACCTAACCTGCCTTCAGATGGCAACCTTAATTGAAGTCTACTCTGAAGGGTGTTAGTAATAAATATACTATTGTGTTTTTTGTTGATGAAACTTAATGAGAGGACTCATGTTTACTGGGCCTATTGTGTTCAGGGCACTGTGCCCAATGCCTGTGCACGTTATCACATTGAATCTTCTCATGACCATCTCACTTGACCTATATATCCTACTCTCTACTGGATATTTGTCCAGCACCACAAATGTAAAACTGATCTTATGATAATAATTGTAGCTAATCATCACCAAGTACTTACTATGTGCCTGGCACTGTGTGCTAACAGCTTTGATGTTCTCTTTCTCAGTAGATGGCAGCCCCCAGCCTTTGCCCAAACCAGAAACCTAGGAGTCAGCCTTGCCTCTTCCTCAGTTCCCAGATGCCCATCAATCCCAAGCCCTGACAATTCTACCTCTCAAATCTTTTGTCTCTCCAAACTCTTACTGCCACTACTTGGTCCAAGCCACCATCACCTACCAGTTAGACTACTGCAAAAGCCTCCTCACTGCTCTTCCTCCAGTACTGTTTTCTCTAGAATTCACTACCCACAACCAGAATGATCATTCTGAAACACAAACCTCATGATGACTTTCCTGTTTAATAAGCCTTTAGAGGTCCCCATTATCTTTAAGATGAAGTCCAAAATCTGTATCCTAGCTTCAAAGGCCTTTTGTGATCTGGCTTATTGCTATATCCTCTCCTTCGCTGTATTCTCACATCCTCCTTCCCAACTCTACTCAACTAAATTTCAGTTTCCCAAAGACCCCAGGGTACATCTCTAACCTCCAGGACTTTGCACATGCTGTTCCCTCTACCTGAAACATTCTTACCCTTTTGTCTCTTGCTTGGCTAACTACATTTCATTCTTTGTGTGTCAGTCAGGTTAGTTTCTCCTGTCATCTATATTCTTCTGTAATCTATTGATTTTAGTTCTCCTGCACTATATTGTAACTGCTTAGTTGTCTTCCATGCTGACCTCTGTAGAACAGAGATGATGTCTACTTTGCTCATCTCTGTATCCCCAGGGCTAGCACATGATATTCAGTTAATAAATATTTGGTGAATAAAAGAACAGTTGTCAGCCCTGGCTGGTATAACTCAGTGGACTGAGTGTGGGCCTGCGGACCAAAAGATCGTGGTTTGATTCCCAGTCAGGGCACATGCCTGGGTTGCAGGCCAGTTCCCAGCAGGGGACACATGAGAGGCAATGAAACATCCATATTTCTCTCCCTCTCTCTTTCCCTTCCCTTCTAAGGATAAATTAATTAAAAAAATTTTTTAAAGAGCAATTGTCTCTGTTTCACAGATTAGCAGCCTGGGGCAAGAGAAGGTAAGTAATTCTCTCCCTCCAGGATTAGAGTCCGAGTTGACAAGAATCCAAGGTCTGTCATTTCAGTGCTCCACAGAGCTTAGTCACACACTGCCTAGGAGACCAGAAGAGAAAATGTAGGGAACATCCACAAGGAAAGTGGTTTTGCCACATTGGAAGATGTTTTTCATCAGGGTTCAGTTGAGAGCCATTTGCTGTCAGGAAACCTGGGTTTAAGTCTCCCCCTAACCAAGCATGTGCTGCTCTGGGTCTCAGTTTTCCCATATGTGAGTTGGGGAGCTGGAGCAGGTGATGTCCAAGGGGGGCATGTCTCAAGACCTCCTAGCCTGCTGTGTTCACACTGGCTGGAGAGTGAACTCTTCAACCACCCCCTTTTTTAAATTTCTCCTAGATCCACATGTTCCAGAACATGTCACCAACCATTTACCTCCCATACCTTTACCCACACCAGCTCTTCTACTAGTTGACAGGAATGGAAATCAGAGTACTTCTTTCAACTCCCCAGCCCAACCCAGCCCCCAAATCCACGGAGCCAGGAGGTGATCATCCTCATCTCTCCTCTCAGGTTTTATTGACTGATGGAAACCACATCTTTGTCAGCCACCAGTTCCACAGGGACAGTGCTGGGGACAGGGAACCTGAGATGATGCCAGATATCAGCCTGAGTGCAAAAACAGAGTTCCAGAAGGTGACCCAAGAAGAAGAGAGAGGAATATGTGAAAAGATGTTGTGGGGGAGGAGAAGATAAAGAAATTCTCCCTGCCTCCTACAACTCCCAGAGTTCAATAACAACCCAAGCCTCAGCCCCTGAGGCTTCTGGACTCCTGCCCAAGAACACAGAATCAGCTCCTGATCTCCAAACCCAGCCCAGCCCTTGCTGGTTGCCAGGTGCTTATCTCAGCCAGTCCAGACTCCAGCCCAACCCAGGAAGGAAACAAACCAGAGGAAAGAGGAGGAGTATTAGAGGTGGCCCCTGTGATTAGGGCAGATGTAAATGCTGCAGCAAACTGGGCAGAGGCTTTGCATAATGTCATGGCAGCAGCTGCTATTGCTAGAGTTTGCTGGGGGCCCAGCAGAGGGTGGGGTTGCAAGGACCCATTCCCAGCAGCTAGGGAAGAGGGGTAATGTTTGTGCTATCTGTGTGTGTGTTGGGAGAGGCAGCTTCACTTTTGAGCCACAGCCTGGGGGTGGAAGGTCACTGCTGAGGCCACAGCCCTTGAAGCCTGTGGTAGCATTCCAAGCTTGGAATTTAGGTGTTATTGGGCCCAGTGAAGGGTGGGGATCTCTCTGAGGGGCCAGAGCAGAGGTGATGGTTCTCATCCCTGAACCCCCAAACCTCCACAGTCCGGATAGAGAGAAAAGGAAATCTCACCTCTTCTTCTCAGGCCAGAGCTCAGAGGTCAGGTGGGAGCCCGGGAGCCTGAGGGCCCAAGGGGAGGAGCATGCAGGAGGCCAACTCAGGGAGAGAGTCTGGTCCCAGTGTGCTGCGGCGAAGAGGCCAGGGCCTGAGGAAGCCCAACGATTCAGCTCCCACCAGGAAAATGGGTGTGGGGAGTGTCCCATTCCCTGACTACATCCCCACAAAGTGGGCCATTCCATGAAACTCCATTGCATAGTTCTCAGTTGCGGGAAGAAGGGTCCCCCAAGCCTGCCCTGTTTGTCTCCCCAAATATGGCTTTGGAAAGGAGTCCCCAGAAATCAAGTGGGCCCTCTGGATGGGCAGGCCCACCCCTCACAAGGAAGAGATGCTGACAGTCTCAGGGAGGAAGCAAGGGGTACCCAGGCTGGAGTTCCTAAGGTTGCTGCTGGCCCCGCCACCACCACCGCCACCAGGAGAAGAAGGCTGGCTCTCATCTGGGGTGTTGGCAGGAGGGGTAGGGATACTGATGATGGCAGCCACGAAGTCCCGGCTGTCGCAGTTCAGGTCAAGGCTGTCATGGGGCTTGGCATTGAGGCTTGAGCGGCTGTGGATAAGGGTGGGAAGATGGAAGAGTCTTAAAAAGTCATCTTAATACTGGCCACAGCAATCATGACATTTCTTGAACAGCTACTGGATCCCTGACACTGTGGTAAATGGTTCCCCTGTACCCCCAATTATGGTGGTACAGAGCGAGGGCTCTAGTCAGGCAGCCCTGGGTTTGAATCCTGATCCCACTTTTACCACTCAAAACCTCTCTTTTCTTTCATCGGAAGCATGGGCGTAACAACCAATTAAGTCCTCACTTAACATTGTCAATAGGTTCTGTGACTTTAAGTGAAATGATGTACAACAAAACAAATTTTACCACAGGCTAATTGATAAAAACAAGGGTTAAGTTCCTATGTACCTCATCAATGTTATAACAAAATGACATTGGGAATATTACTCAGCTGTAAAAAAAAATTCTTACCATTTGTGACAGCATAGATGGACCTAGAGGGTGTTATGCTAAGTGAAATAAATCAGTCAGAGAAAAACAAATACCATATGACTTTCACTTATATGTGGAATCTAAAGAACAATGTAAATGAACAGACAAGACAGAAACAGACTCATAGATACAGAGACCAGACTGTTGGTTACCAGAGGGGAAGGACTCTGGGTAAAGAGGTAAAGGGATTGAGAAGTACAGATTGGTAGTTACGCAACAGTCATGGGGATGTAAAGTACACCACAGGAAATATACTCAATAACATTGTAATAACTATGTGTGGTGACAGGCATGTACTGGAAATATCAGGGCAACACTTTGTAAAGTATATGATTGTCTAACCACTATGCTGTACACCTGAAACTACTACAAAATAATATTGAATGTAAACTTTAGTTTAAAAGGACAAAAACAAAAACCTAAAACAACATTGAACAAAATGATGTTGTTGAAGGACCTGCTGTATTTCTCATGTGGAGATTAAATGAGATAATAAATGATACAAAGTGCTCAGAACAGTACCTGAAACATAATGAGCACTCATGCACGCACACACACAAGAATTACCTGTTATGATTGCTTCTTACAATCCCTAAGTTCTTGTAGCAGTCTACAGTAGGAGCTACATAATCTGGTCCTTGCTCCTTTTTTGATTTTACCTCCTGCCACTCTCCTCCTCACTTACACCACTCTACTCACTGTAGTTCCTGGCAGTGTCTCTTGTTAGAGATGCATAGACCCATCTCTGCCTCAGGTTCTTTGAAAAGGCTGTTTACTCTGCCTGGAAATCTCTTCCTTTAGATACCTACATGGCTCACTCCCTCACACCTTGCAGGTCTTGGCTCAGATGTCACCTTAGCAAAATCTTCCCTGACCACATAGTTAAAACTACATCACACCCTATTCTACACTCTCTATCCCCATCCCTCATTTATTTTTCTCCTTGGCACTTACATCATCTGTGTGTTTGTTTGTTTATTAACAAACAAATCATATGCCACTAGCTTATAAATTCCAGAAGGTTAGGGATTTCTGCCTGTTCTATTCACTGCCTAAAGTAAACTCCTAAACTCCTAAAGTGAACTCCAAAGTAGCTAAAACTGTGCCTAGCATATTGTAGGTGCTCAATAAATGGTTGTTGAAAGAACAAAAAGTTCCAGACAAGATAAGCCCAAGATTCCAGCATGGAGGAGTTTAGGTTTGAGCTTGACTTGCTAGGCCTGGGGTCATGAAATCTCAGACCCTCTGGTCCAAGCTCTGAGCTTCTTCAGGTGTGGCCAACTGGTAGGGGTTACTTACCTCTGAGAGGCAGGACTCCTCCGCAGCCCTGCCAGAGTGTCCAACTCCTGCATGCTGCCACGGCTTACCGAGGCAGTGGAGTTGGCAAGGCGAATGGCACGGCGCTTGGCCCTGCGGGGGCAGCAAGAGGATAGCAGGCTTCCAGGACCTACAGGCTGGGAGGACACAGAGGTGCTGCGGCTGGTGCGGCCACCCAGTGAGACAGCACCCAGGGCTTCATTGAAGGTTAACTCGTCTGTGAACTCATGGCACTGTGGGGAGAAGGGAGGCACGGTCACAAGTCACCATAGGGTTGTCCCCACTGCCAGGCCTTTGCTTCGGCCTTCCTTTCTGCAAGTCACTCTCTTTTCCCTTTCCTTGTCCATCCTTCAAGGCTCAGCTCTATTAGGCCTCTTCCAGTAATCCCTGCATGGTTTCTATAATTACTAGTGAGCCTCCAATCCCAGGGGGAGAGCTGGCTTGGTGGCAGAGAGATCCCCTTCATTCTGCTATGCCACTTCTCTTTAGGCCTCACCGTTGTCTTCTCTAGACAGTGCAGCAAGTGGTGATGTTGTTGTTCAAAAGCAGAACGGTTCCTGACACACACTGCCTGTTCTTCCCCACTGCCACTGTCCTGGAGGGGATGGAGCAGAGAAATGAGGTCAGCACCTTCCTCCTCCCATCACCGCTCACACCCAACCTCAGTCTGGGACCTACCCACCTCAAGGCCCCCGTTCTGCTTGTACTGCAGGAAGGCGTTGGTGGTACCACTCTTTGCCAACCGGATCCTTGCTGAACGCACCTTCTACAGAGAGGAGAGAAGGAGTCAGGTGGGTAAACACAACAAGTGACTGACTGGCTTGGGGTCAGGGGGAATAGGAGATACTCAGATGGAAGGCACAGCTACCTGCTGTGCTCGGCGCTTGTCAGCACGCTGGTTCTGATGGTAGATGCGGCTGAAGTTGGAAACAATGACTGGCACAGGCAGGGCAATGACCAAGACACCACTGAGTGAGCAGATGGATCCAAAAATCTTGCCAGCAATGGTGCTGGGCACCATGTCTCCATATCTGGGGCCAGAGGAGGTGAGCCAAGGTCAAGAAAAGTGTCTACCCACTCCTCAGTCCCCCACTTCATCCCATCCAACCCAACTCACTCCAAGACCATGGCCAGGCACTTGAATTCTCTGAGCCTGTTTCTCGCTCTACAAAATGTGAGGGATGACCTTTTGGACCACCAGTGGGGGTCAAATGAGAAATGGGCCCTCAGCCCCTACTATCTGCTGTCCCCATCCAAGCTGTGCACTGGGCCTCTGACCCAGCTGAAAATCTATTAATACCTAGCATAGGGGAGAAGGAAGAAATCACAGGCAGTGAACATAGCCCTCTGAGGAGTGAGTTCCACCACCGCAAACCAGCTGAGGGGCTCTGAGTCCTGGCAGCAGTGCTCCGTTAGTTTTGTTTGCATGTTTTACCTTCTCTAGGTAGGACCCCTTCCTGTTCCCCCAGAGGAAACCTTGAAACTGTCCTCATATGAAAAAATAAGGGGGAGCCTTAAAATTGCCCCCTCCCTTTCTCCATACCACCCCTCCCCCCACGGAGATGGAGCAGAGCCAATCTTGCCACCTTGTTTCACAGAGGGGGTAAAAACTAAAGTCAGGGAGGTTCCATAACTGACTTGCTCGAGATCACACAGTATACTTTTATACTAACTGCAGGACTAATCAGATCCCCTCCACAAAAGTGCAGCCTCTGCCGCCTTACACCTCTAGGCCTTCATTCAAACTGTGCCCACTCAGCCCCATGGCTCTTCCATATTTATTTTGTTCATGTTTTTATTTTTTTTAGACTTATTTAAAAGTTTCTTCAACTTGGCCATTTCTGGCTCTGTAATGTGTCATTTCAGACTGTGTTCTCAACTAGAAGACACAAGCAGCTGCCCAGCCTCCAAAGGTTATTGTGAAGACTGAATAGGTAAAAGGCATCAAGTGATCCCATTCCAATCCATTCTCAAGGCTCAGTGTTCATTTGTCAATTTAATCCTGAACTTCCAACCAGAATTAATTTCTACTCCTTAGAAACCTCAAATTAATGTTTCTGTACCTCTATTAAGGGATCCGAGTAAGCCCAATTCATCCACTCAACAGATACTGAGCAGCAACTGTATACCTCATCTCAGTGATGGAAATTAGAAAAGGCTCACAGTCTCTGCCCTAGATAGTGTCTTTAAGAGCAACATGAGTTTGGTGGTTCCATTTGATGTTTTTATCCCAACCATTTCATCTCCAGGACTAGCAATCAAAAAAATCATGCCGAAACTATCTTGCTCTGGGGAGCCACAGAGGTAGTGCCCCACAGACCAGATGATTCTAGTGGGTGAGAGCTGTGGGTGCTCAAGATAGAAAAGGGGGTGATAGAAAAGCAATACCTATTTATCTTGCATGAGACATTTCCAGAGAACTTTCACAACTGTCAGAACTGTCACTGAAGCTCCTAAAAAGGGATCACCAGTCCTCATTTTACAGAGGAGAAAACAGGCCCAGAGAACACAAGACCAACAGGAAGAGTACAGCTAAGACAATGCTTGAACCCAAGTCTCTTGATGTGGAAAATCAAGGCATTGTCAGAGGTGGATGGAATTTGAAGACTAACCCAAGTTCTTCAGTTTTTACAGATGAGAAAATGGAAGCTGAAATAGAGAGAGATCATTTACCTAACCTTCTTTTACAAAAACGGTGAGTGTAATTGCCTGGTAGGGCAGTTCCTAACACAGGGTCTGCACTCACCCAAGTGTGGTCATGGTGACAATGGTATACCAGAAGGCCGCAGGGATGCTAGTAAAGTTGGTCTTGTTTGTGCCCTTCTCAGCATAAAACATGACAGTGGCAAAGATGATGATGGCCATGGTAAGGGAAAAGAGGAGAAAGCCCAGCTCAGAGGCACAGCTCTTGAGTGTGTAGCCCAGAATTCGCAAGCCCTGCGAGTGCCGGGAGAACTTGAAGATGCGGAACACCCGGAACACACGAAGGGTGACAAATGCGCCAGAGACATCCTCGTTCTTGGGCACAAAGAGCCCGATGTAGTATGGCAGGATGGCCACCACATCGATGAGGCTCATTACACTCCGCAGGAAGCGGCAGCGGCTGGGGGCAGCAAAAAGCCGCAGGAGATATTCACCCGTGAATATGAGCACACAGGCCGTGTCCATGCAAAAAAAGGCCACCGGGAAGCGTTCCCCACAGGGCTGTTCCCTCGAAGGCCGACGCGCGGGGCTGCGACACGGGATGGTCTCGACCACGTTGGCGATGACTGACACAGCGATGAAAAAGCCGGTCACGTAGTAGAAGACGAGGGCTGCAGTGCTCGTATGTGGGTTCTCGAAGGCCCGCCAAAGCCTCTGGCGAAGGGAGCTGCCGGCCCGCAATGCTGGCCCGTCCGCGGCCTGCTCGGCTTCCTCATCCTCCGCCAGGCGCTCTGCATTCTCCTTCTTGCGGTCCCGGTACTCTTCCAGGCAGCAGTCGCCAACAAGCTCAGGTACCAGGCCATAAAAGGCTAGTTCGTCATCGAAGGCCTGGATGCACTCCTGCCGCGGGCAGTGCAGACGGCCAGTGCGGTAGAAGTTCAGCACGTGTCGGAACATGTCCGGGTCGCGATCGAAGAAGTACTCGCCCGAATCAGCATTGTAGAAGAATTCCTTCTCTGAACTGCCCAGCAGGGTGTCTGGGTAGCGGTCCAGTGTGTTCTTCCAGGTCTCGAAGCGCCTTCCACTCACGTTCACCACCAGAACTTCATCTCCTCGAGATGCTTTCACCCCTGGTGCTGGGGGCAGCGGCTGCTGGGCCAGAGGCAGCCAGCCCACTGCGGCAGCCCGCGCAAAAGGCAGCCACGTGGCCACACCTGCTGCCATCCTGCCGCTCACCCCAGGCCCTCTGAGACTTGGGGTGGTGGCCTTTAGGAGAATGTGGCTGTCTCCAGGATGCTGGGGGCTTGGAGGGGACGTGGGGCACTCACACAAGGAAACTGGGGATGTCTAGAGATGCCAAGAGGAACCTGAAGGAGGAACTAGAGACAGGGGCAGGAGCTTGGGGGGCATTTAGAGCGTCTGGGAGGAACCTGGGGGATGTCTTCAGGGACTGAGAAGGGGGTGGGGGACATGGAAAGGAGCAGAGAAGGGGTGTCTAGAGGGGACAGAGGATCTGAGGGAGCATTTAGAGAAACTGATATGGATCCACATGTGCCTGACAGATGTGTGTGGGTATCTAGTGGGGACAAGAAACACTAGGGAGCTGTCCACATTCTCAGGAGTTCTGGGGAAAGGAAGAAGGGACTAGAACTACTTAGCAAAGTTGGAGAGAGGATTGGGGCATCCAGAAGGGTAGAAATGGGACCAGAAGGGTAGAGGTATTTATAGAGGCTGAAAGTGTCTGTACAGGGGTTTTGGGGGGGGATGAGAAAGGTGAGGAAGGTGGTCCACACTGAAGACCTCTGGGAAAAGATAAGGAGGTTGGAGTCCCTTCCTGGACCTAGGAAAAGGGTTGATGCATCTAACAAATGCCCACAGAGCCAAGAGGTTGTAAAGAGGCTGAGAGATGTCTTGGGAGTGTCTAGAGCTGCCAAGAATAGCCTGGTGGGTGTCTACATTTTAAAGTAGTTCTGAGGAATGAAGGAGAGGCGGGGTCGCTAGTGGGTCTGGAGAAAGGAGTGGGGTATTGGATAGGACAGATAAGGGGCTAGGTTATTTTTTTCAGAGGCTAAGAAGTGTCAGGAGGAGAGGGGTACCTAGGGGTTTGAGAAAGCCTGGTCTATCCTCATAAGAGTTCCAGGGACAGAAAAGGGGCTTGGGGAATCCTGTGGGACTGGAGCTCAATTTGAAGGAAGTTAGACACAGACCCAGAGCACCCAGAGGATCGAAAAGGACTAAGAGGAAGAGGGGGTGCTCCCCAAAATGAGTCAGAGATCGGAGTGGGATGCTGAGAGGGAGTTGGGTGTGTCTCCAGGAAGCGGGGCCGCTGGGCCTTGCAGGAGGCTGAGGAGGGAGGCCGAGATAAGACTGCATCCCACTCCAGGGGGCTGGTCTGGGAAACCACACCCCGAGGGGCTGATGGTGTTCGCTGGGCAGCAGCAGCAGCAGCAGTTGGAGGAAGAAGAGAAGCAGCCACAGCCAGGCCTGGGAGTGAAGGCAGCACAGACAGGGGAGGGGGCTGAGTCCCTGAATGGAGGTTTTGGAAGGACAAGGTCCAGGATCCCGGGGTACTGTCCCAGGATAGGCAAGGGCGTGGGGAATGGACCAGGGAAGGGCAAGGACAACGCTGTTCGTGGCCCCCTCCCACTCCCCACAAGGCCAACCTCACCTGTGTCCCCACTGCAGCAGCGGCAACAGCGGAGGGGCTGGGGGTACCAAACACCGGAGCTCCTGCCCCCCTCTGCAGAGCTGCCCAATCTCTCCTCCTCCTCTGGCTCTCTCCCCGCCCCTCTGAGCTTTGCCGGAAGATGGAGAGGCAGGGAGGGGCCTCTTGGCTCCCAGAGCCCCTTCCCCTAGGACTGCCTGAGAGGGACCCTGGGGAGACTCCGCCTCCTACAAAGCTGGTTGGGCCTCAGTCGCGTCATCTGGAAAATGGGGGTGGTGGGGAGCTTTGCCAGTTCTTCCCACCTCCTTCCTGGACTCACCCCTCTTCCTGCCCAGCTCCTACCCCCCTGCCCCTTGGGTCCCCCACCCCCACCGTCTGAATCAGCAGCACTTAGCAGATGCAATCGATGGGGAGGCGTCTATTTAATGGCCCTAGAGCAGAGTGCCACAGGGAATGATGCAGCGCTGTGTCCCCTCCCTGCCCCCCCCCCAAGGCTGGAGAAGGGATGGATGAAGGGGTACTGGTGGAGAGCATTTCTATAGATGGCCAGGCCCCCAAAGCTGCTGGGGGACACCGATTAAAGCCCAGCTCTAACCAAGACTGCTGGGACTGAAGTGTGGTCATCCTGTTTTCAAATGTGAAATGGGGGGTGAGTGCAGCTGGGGACAAGTGAGATCCTACTCCCATACCAGGTTCTTTCCCAGCAGGCCCCACTCTGAGGGGTAGTCTCCTTCATCTGTTCACATCCTGGAGCCTCACATCATGTCCTCCCCTAGAGAGCTGTGCTCCTGTGGCAAGAGCACTAGGTACCAAGTGCCTCTGGCGTGGATGGGTTCGAACCCCAGCTTTGCTGACTTGCTGTGTCCTTGAGCAAGTGACTTGCATTGTTTCCTCATTTGTCAGATGGAGAGTTACCCCAACCTGATGGTGTCACTGGGAGCATTACATGGAGTGATGTGAAAGGGGATGCACAGGGCATGGTGCAGAGGACTCGTTTTTAGTAATTAAAGCTCTGTGGCGCCGGAGAGCAGTAATGCAGGGCCAATTATAGCCTTTCAATTCATCTCCATGTAACCCTCCATTTGCAAACTCATCACACTTCTGATTTGTCCATTTCTCCATCCCTTCACCCACCCGCGCGCTCATCCATTTGTATATTTACCCCATCTACCAAACTACTCACCAGCCTATTCATATGTAACTCCCTCTGTCCACTCACCCATAGCTCTTGCCCATCATTTATTCTCCTTTTCTTCTCATTCATTAGCTCATCCATCTGCCCGCTCATCCATTCACATTCCCCTAGCCATCCATCTGTCCACTTGTATTCGCACCTGTCAATCCTCTCTACCTATCCACCTACCAATCCATCTATCCATTTATTCATCCCATTGCCTATTCATCCATCTGTCCATTTATTTCCTAATCTATCCATTATCCATGCAACCTTCTATTTATTTATCCGTTAGTCCATCCACTTACCCATCCTTCCACCTGCCCACTCAACCATACCCACACCCCATACACATCTACCCACACATATATCTGCAGATATTTCTGCTCCACTTAGTTTGAGGGGCTAGTCAACAGCCACTGAAGACAGTCTGGCTGAGGCTGGGTGAAGGAGAGTAAAGCTGAGGCCAGAGATCTCCCTTCCCATTCCAGTGGTGTGACCAGTACAGTACATCCCTACTGGCTGGAAAGAATGAGGGCAGACAGTCAGTGGGTGGGCCCACCTGGCCAGATGATATTTTGGCTGCACAGCCTTTACACACACACACATTGCTAGAATGCTGAACACGGACTGCACCCCACCCAATATCCCCGACCCCAAATGCAGAGTAGCCAGGCTTCCAGACATAAATTAAAAATAAAATAAAATAAAAAAGAGTTGGTCTCTGGGAAGGAGAGCTCATGCAGAGATGAAGGCAACTGCCCCTGGGAATCAGGGCCAAGGAGGACCAGAAATCCCTGCCCTTCCCCTCGGGGTCCTCACTCCCCAGGGACCACTGCCCTAAGATAGGGTCACTAACAACCAGCCATCAGGCTTCCAACCCCTTTAATGTCCAGTCTCCTAACTTATTTGATTTTGGTGCTGGCCCCCATTTCCCCACTTTAGCCCAAGGGAATGGTGTTGTAGGGGTGGGTTGAGGAGGAAGTGGGGGCAGCCTGCAGGTCTTTAGCTGGCTTCTCCTGGTTGTGGATCTGGGTCAGAGGACCCGACACACTCCTTGCTGAGCCGCACAATTTCCTGGGACAGAACTTCCATGTCCTAAGAAACAAATAAACCATCAGGGGCCAGAGAAGGTAGCAGGGGAAGCTCCCTCACCAAGCCTGGGGTGTCCTTCTTACTTTATTAATCAATACCCAAGTCTAGCCTGGGACAGGAAGGTGTTTGGAGAAGTTCACAAAGGCCCTAGCAGTGAGCTGGGCTCAGGAAAGGTGTATGTATGAGGGTATGGGAGCCTCTGGAGATAGGGATATGGATATGGGAGTGGATTGCCTACTATGCACGGTGCACTGGAGGATATGACCCCCTACCACCCTGGCCACCTTCTTTTTAGTAAATAGTGAGTTTGCTCCTCTGAAGCGGATGCCCGGTCTGCATTCATTCTAAATCCTTCAGAAATGGGGGAAATATTTGAGTGCCAGGATGGACAAGTGGACATGTGGGTAGACACATGGGGGATCCAAGGTAGGCAAACAGGTGGACAAATGAACTGTTCAGAGGACAAAGGAAGGGCACCGGGTAGGCAGGCAGGTTGCTGGGTGGGTGGGTAAAAGCTAGGGCAAGGAGTATGATTGATGAATAGGTGTTAAGAAAGAGGGCAGTAGGTCAGGAAATGGGTGGAAAGACATGGGGCAGATGATTGAATGAGTAAGGGGCATATGGACAAATAGTACGGTAGGTCAATGGAAGAGTTGGGTGACTGCGTATATGAACGGACGAGTGGATGGATGCAAGGACAGAGGGAAAAGTGAACCAAACTAACCATAGCAACTTGACTGGAGGATGGGAAGATGAAGATGAAGGAATGGTTGGTGAATGGGGTGGGTAGATGGGGGAGACTGGCAGATGACCGAGGGCCTGTATGGCGACCGGGGAGTCGGGTGGCTGCATGGACAGATGGGCACAGTGGTAGGCTACTCGCCTTATGTAGATGCATATTCTTGGTGAGCTGCTCCTCCAGCATGTTTTGTAGCTTCTTGTTCATCTCCCGAAGGTTCTCATCTCCTGGCTTCACTAGGTCTCTCAGGACACTGCCCAGCCCACTGCGGTCTGTGTGGCCTGCTGCCACGGACACATCTGCAAGGGCCCAGGCTGAGAGCTACCCACTCAGCAGAACCAGTGGAGAAATAGCCAGAGACAGAGCAGAAAAAAAGGAAACGGAGAGTGGAGGAGAAAAGTGGGGGACAGGCCATTTCATGTAAGGGGCAGAGGCTTAGCCATGTGAATCCTGGTTGTCACTTGGTAGCTGTGCTGCCCTGAAAAATGGGGATAACTAACTCATGGAGCTGGAAAAATGTATATGACTGCATGTGAAGAACAGAGCACAGTCAGGTCTCAGCGCATGTCGGTTGGTATTATTCTGATTCATAGGGGGGAAAAGGGAGAGAAGGTTTGAAACAATGGGGCAAAAGAAATAAAGATGGGGGGGAGAAAGAGGAGAGAGGAGAGGAAGAGGAGAGAGGAGGGAGAAAAGTGAGGAAAAGATAAGGCCCCAAAGGTATTCACACACAGAGAAAGAAAATTTCTGAAAAAAATGTTAAGAAAATGTGTTGAGATGGAACAATATAGACAGGAACACTGTGACAACATGAAGGGGAAATGGGGCACAAAAAAGAGACAAGGAGAAGAGATAAGGGGGAGAAAGACGAGGAAGTGACAAAGAGAGAAGAAAGGAGAAAGAAGGCAGAGAGACACACTAGAGAAAGCAGAGTGGAAAGATGACAGAGACCCAGAGAAGAGGGAAGAGCCAAGATAAGAGAGAACAGAAAGACACAAGTACAGGCTGCCCTGGTATCCCTTCCATCAGCTGTGGTCTTGTCAGTAGCTTTGCTGAGTTCCAAGAGAAGAGGAGAAAAGCCCTGGCATTGGACAGTGGGGAAGGAGGGAGCAGGGGCAAGGTTGGATGATTGGTGAGGGCTGGGGACGGGCCACTGACCGATCCGGCTGTCCATGACGTAGGTCTCAATGATGGCACTCTTCCGGCAGAGATCCTCTGCCATGGAGGCGCTGCTCACTTCCAGGTGCTTCACCTGTGGGGTGGCCCAGCCTACCTCAGACCCTTTGACTGCATACATCTACACGAGGAGGGGCCAGCCAGACATCAACCACCCCTCCTTGGCCTCCTGGCCATGTAGGGACAAGCAGGCAGACAGCACCTTCTCCTCCAGCATCCATTTCTCCTGCTGCGTCTCTGCCAGGCGCTGAAAGAGCTCAGCCACTTCTTCATCTGACAGCTCTGCTGGCCTTGGGGGCTGTGCTTGAGGGCTGCTAGACAAGGACTGCAGGGAAGAGGAGGGGAGAAGCCCCCTAACTCAGTGCCTCAGCCCCAGACACAATCGGGGTTAAGAAAGAGATTGAATTTCTCTTTCGGGGTGTTGGGCGGAGGGTGGGCTCTGCACCTAGGGCTGTAGTCAAGTCTTGGCACCCTCAGGCTTGATCCCCCTTTGCCTAAAGGAGAGACAGGAACGACCACATCATAGCCTTATGGAGAGAATGGAGAACCCATAGCACCTGTGACCTAAATTCCAGGTGACAGGAAAAATGGAGGAGAGAGGAACCAGCTAAATGATACCACGAGAAAGCCAGCAGAAAAATTCAAAAGGCGGAATACTTTTTGCAGGTCAACTGGGCTGGTCTCTTCTACAGGTTGGTGTTGTGAAAAAAAAAAAAAAAAAAAAAAAAGCTACCATACTAGATTCAAGAGACTTAAGGGACCTAAAGCAACCAGATTCAACATGTGCTCTTAAACTGAATGCTGACTCACAGAAAACCAGCAACAAATGACATTTTGGAGCCAACTGGAGAGATCTGATTAAGGTCAGAGTATTAGATGAGATGAAAATTAACAAAATGAGAGGGTAGCGATCAGCCGAACAAAAACAGGTTACTTATGAGCTCATTTAGGATTACAAAAAGAGAAACAGGCCTGGAAGGGCAAGAACTAAGGATATATAGTGGTAATCTCCAGGTGAAAATGCGAATGCTTTGGATTTTTTTAAAATTGTGTTTTAAAATTGTTTCTATGATGCACACACATGGAATAAAAAAAAAAATCCGAGCAAAAGTAGCTGGCAAGGAAGTTGGTATGTTAGACAACAATAGCAAGTGATAATCATGAGTTGGAAAAAAGGACTTCCCATAGCGATGATGCACCTCCTAAAACTACTTACTTTATGGCACCAGGAAAGGCAGAATTAACCCACAGATGATGAAAAAGAGGGTTAGAGGGAATAATTTGTCCATCCCCTATTTGGCGATCTGAAACTAAGCTGGTGAGCTTGGGGCAACGTTGACAAGAAAATGCGTGTGCTGGGTCCAGAAGGAAAAATGAGGGCCCCAGAATTTGGGTAGGAGAGACTGGAGCTGTTGGCTCTTCCTTGCCTCTTACCCTGGCTGGAATGCTTGAGGTCTCCTTCTCCCGCAAGATTTCCCGATAGCTGAAGGAAGAGACGCTACTGCTGTCCCCAGTCTGGGTCCGGCTTGGTGAGTTCATCTCTGAGAGAACCAGCTCCTCAAGGCCTGGGCAGAGAGGGAAGAGAAACCTGAGCTCCAGTTCCCCAGGGTCCGAGGGGAGTAACTGGCAGGAAGAGGCAGAAATAGATTAGACAGAGATGGAAAGAGGCAAAAAGACACTTGGGCACACAGGAGGATAGGGAGAGGCTGCATCAGAAAAGGGAGCTGTCTCTCTAGGCAAACCCACACACATCAGAAGAGAAGCAAAGGTGAAGAAATGGGGGCAATTTCATGAAGTGGACACACATGGACATGAAAAGTGGCACACAGACACTCATCAGGGCACAAACAGCTGGAGAGGGCACAGGAGAACACCCGCATGCAGAGATAAAATTGCAGAGAGACAGCAAGCTGGGAAAGATGAGAGAGGAAGAGACCCTGGATAAGGACACAAGTCAGAGCAGAGACAGAGGAAAAGATTGCACTAAGTCTTGTAGTCAGGCACCTAAATCTGATTTCATCTAACAATGTATAGCATACAATTTTGAATATGTTTGTTGATTCATACATGAATCTGTAACGAAAGAGAAATCAAACTCTTCTTTTATAAATATGGGTTACTTCAGATATAAAGTGCCTCAGAGACATTGATTTAGTGAGATACATTCGTTTTTGCCACGTTGCTTAAAACGTGGCCACTGTGCTTAGGCCTCTGCTCCTGAAGCTGCTTTGGGGTATCAGGACTGGGGGGCTGATGCCATATCCTCAGGATCTCCTGCAAGAGCAGATGAGCTGCAGAGAGACAGGGAACAAGTTTTCTCTGAGCCTGTGATATGGGAGATGCACCAGAGTCATTACTGCATCATCTTTATTTATTTAAACATATCGATAGGCTATTTCTTTCTTGGAAAAAAAAAAGTCCGCAGCACCCAACTTTCGTTGTTGTTGCATTGCCTGGCATAAGTGGCAGAAATAAGATGGACTTTAGCTGCATAATGATCATACCACAGTGTTGCTGCCCGATTGTAAGCCAGTCTCCCTAGCTCATCTTGGACTGAGACCAAGACATGGAGGCTTTCCCATCAGGGACCCTGGAGCATGGGGACTCAGTCCATATTCATAGATGAGAGAATGGATAGAAGACATTTACAGACACTGGGCGAGGTGCAGGAGTGTGCACATGGTGGTTACGGGGTAACGGACAGAGGCAGACACAGAAAAAGACAGGAGACAGATAGAGAAAGATAAAGGGAGAGAGAAAAGAAAAAGAAAGGTGGGAGGAGAAAAGGAGAGAACTAGGGAAAAAAGCAGGGAGGGAAAGGCAGATACAGAGAGATGATATGAGCAGGCAGAGAGGGAGACAGAAACAGAAGAGACACAGCAAAAAGGAAAGAGAGACCATAGAGATAATGCAGAGAAAGATACAAACAGAGGAAAGAGACAGATGCAGAGAAAAGGGAAAAGGCAGATCAAGTTCAAGAGGGACAGAAGACACAGGAGAGCTGGTAGAATGAGGCAGAGGAAGCAGCTCCGGCCTTCAGGCCCAAGCCCTGCCTCCCTGGGTCTCAGCCTCCCTTGAGGTCTGGGTCCCTCACCGGAGCGGCTCTTGCTGTTGGTTAGGATGTCCTGCAGCCGCTCCTGCAGCTTATCCGCCCGTTTCCTCTCAAGGTGCAGCTGCCGCTTGAGATCCTTGAGCTTTGGGGGCACAGAGGGAAAGGGAGGGGCTGAGGCCCAGTGGAGCCACAGGTTGGGGAACACAGGGCAGGACAGGGCTGTGCGGGGACACCACTTCCCCCTCGTACCGCGGCACTGCCTTTTTTCTCCAGGATGCGCTGCCCATCCACTGTGTCCTTCACTTCCTGTGTGATAGAGAAAGCATGGCTGGCGGGTGCTAGAATGGCTCCCTCTCTGCCCCATTATTACTGCAAGCCGAGGCCTGGGGTGTGTTTGAGGACCATGAGGCAAGCAGTAACCTGCTTCAGGCTGCTGATGGCCTTCAGGTGGCAGTCACGCTCCTCCCGGGCCTGCTGGAGCTGATCCAAAACACACTGTAGCTCCTCCTCCTTGCTCTGCAAAGCAGAAGGCAGCTCAGGCCTCAACTCCAGAAACAGTCCTTCTACCAGAGCCTCTCCCTCCCCGGAGATGAATGACACCATGCAATAGGCACCTTCAGTTCATTAGTGTGCTGCTCCCGACACTGCTTCAGGGCTTCCTCTTGTTCCTGCTGCTGTTGCTGCAAAGATTCCTACAAGACAAGTCCCAGGTCTCACCACAGCCCCCCAGAGGACATCACGCCCAGTGAGATGTGTGAGCGACTGCAGCACGGGGTCCCCAGGTGTGCAGAAAAGACACTCCTGCAGGGAACATCGCATGCCTTTCAGCAGTACACAAAAGTGTCACATCTGGGGCTGCGTTGTCACATCCAAGACTAACATTTGCATTTACATGTTATTTAATAAAACATAATACAGCATTTACAGCAGGTGAGAAGTGTTGTAAGGCTTTTACATATATTAACTCATTTTATATACCCCTCCACGATACCTAGACAATAGGTATTATTGTTATTCCTTTTTTACCAATGATGAAACAGGTTGCACAGAGGTCAGGAAACTTGGCTAAGGTCACACAGCTAGAAAGTGGCCCAGCCGGGACTCAAACCCGGGAACGTGGTTGGATCCAGCATCTATGTTCCTCAGGGGTCTGTGACACTACCTCCCACATACTGGATTATCTGGAGTTTTCCAGAAAGTAGCAATAAAAGTTTTTGTTCAAACAACATTAGGATATTACAATCATTTCCTGACAGAAGTATAATTTCAGAAAGAAGAGGTGGCTTTTCAAATTTTCAGATTTGATGCTCTGCCTTACTGATGGCCATCCCCTAGTCCCCTCCAAAGGGCTGCTATTTAGCCAGGGAGGCTGTGGGGATACCTAAGTCCAAGGGATCTCAGAAAGTTCGAGGGCCTAACCAACTCCTTGTTTCTTGGTTTGGCGTGCCCCCCTCCCATCAGCCTCTGAGACTCACCAGGCACCAACTCACCTCAGCCTCCTTCAAGCGCCGTTCAAACCAGCCCTTGGCTCCATCCATAGAGTGTACCTGAGCTTGAAGTTCTTCCACTGTGTGCTGGAGATTCTCCAGTTCCCGCGTTCGAGCCTGGAAGAGGACAGACTGTCATGGGCCAGACAGGTGGAGGAGGCACCTCACCCACGCCATGCCCTAGCCCATTAGCAGTGCTGTGCTCCTGTTTTAGAGGTCGAAGTGCATCATGATCTACCCACCCACCTTCTCCTCACGGATCTGGGCACGGAGCTCCTCCTCCTGTCGCTTCTTGTCTTCATGCAGCTCACGGAGTTCCCGCTCATAGCGGGCACGCACCCCCAGCACCTCCTTTTCATGCCGAAGCCGGATAGCTCCCAGCTCCTCCTTGTGCTGGGACTTCTCCTGCAACGTCTCCATTGCCAGCTCATCCAGCATGGCCTTCCTCTTCTCAGCACTCTGGGGGCCAGGAAGGTGGAGCAGGAGGATGTCTGTCAAAGTTCTCCCTGAACGCCAAAGAAGGCCTACAACCCTCTCCCCAGGTCCGAGGAATGAGCCAAATTCCACCTTATCTCTATCCCCACAGAACTGATTGTCAGTCACCCATCCTCATGGAACTGGTCACTTTGTGTCCTTTCCCTTTCCTGTGGGTTGGGCCACATGACCTGCCCTATTTGTGTGAACCAGGCCTTGCAACCTTCCCAGAGCTGCCCACCTTCCGAGCCTCCTGTAGTTCCTGGGTCAGTTGTTCCTTCTCCTGCCCGATTTCTTGAAGTTGTTCCAGCAGCCGACTATTGGCTCGTAATGACTCCTAATGCGGGGACAAAGGAGGTGAGTTTGAAAAAGAGCACCCAAGAGATGCTGGTCACCCATGACACTTCTGGTAGACCACCTCCCTAAACCCCATAAAGTGGGTACTGTCCTCTCCATTTCGACATGAGAACCATGGCAGAGACTGCTAGCTGCTCTTCAGTATCCATTCTCCCTTCATTCTCTAGCAATAGACTTCGTGGTTAGGCACACAGCGGTCCAGCTGATGGTTCCCTGCCTCCCTCACAGTTAAGTGTATCCATGGAATTAAAAGTGGTGAGTATTGTGTACACTGTAAAGGAAAAGGGCATGCTGGGCCTTTTCTCCTTCCTTTCAGATGAAATAAAAACATGATGGTAGGGGAGCTTGAGCAAGCATCTTGGATGCCAAGATAGTCTTATGTCAAAGGTGACAGAACAGCAATGTAGAAAGAACCTGGGTCTCTGTCGATGGATCAGAAACCAGCATCCCATACCTGGGCAACCTAGCTCCACTCTTACATGAGAGAGAACTAAGCTTTTATTCAGTAGAAACTACTATTAGTATTCTACTGTCTATTATGGACTCAGAATGGCTCTCCTATCTAATTGAAGATTCTTAGTCTTAGAAATGAAAGAACTTGATCTAGGACACACACATAGCTAATACATTAGGGAGCTACACTGGACACCAGGTCTTCCTGACTGCACAGTGTTCCCACTGCACCTCATCACAAACTCCACTGCGCCAGCACTAGGAACTAGAAGACAGGTCACAACCATAAGTGTCACCTGAAGCTGGGAGTTGAGGTCATCTTTCTGTCCCATGAGGTCTTCATACTCAGTCTGCCGCTGCTGCAACTCAGCTGTCAGCTCAGCAGTCTGTTCCCGGAGCATATTTAGCTCTTGGGTCTTGGCTGTTTGGATCTAGAGAAAGTAGTGGAGTGAAAGAGGCCGCTGGGGGCCAGTCACAAGGTGTGAGCCTCCCAGTTCCAGGGAGACAGGTAGAAAGAGAGAGAGAGCCAGGAAGAGAGAGGAAGAATTTCAAAGAGAAGAACACTGAGAGAAAGATCAACAAGGGAATGGATAAGTGTGGTATATTCACCTAAGGGGTACTACACAGAGATAAAAGAACAAACCAGTGCTACATATAAATTAACATCATAGATATAGATAGTGCTATAGGAAGGAAGCCAGACACAAAAAGGAAGCCAGATTCCATTTGCATGAAGGTAAAGGACAAATAAAACTAATTTATGTTGCTAGAGGTCAGAGGGGTGGTTATTTTGGGGGAAGTATAAATTAAGAAGGGGTAGAAGGGACCTCTGGGGTGCAAAAAATGCTCTGTCTTGAGCTGGGTGGTGGCTACACGGAGAGAGAGACAGACAGACAGACAGACAAACAGATAAGATAGACAAACATGCTTCACTGAGTGTACACTTAAGACTAGTCTACTTCTTGCACTTTATAGGAGAAGCAGGGATGAATGCAAGAGAAGTAGGGACATAAGAGAAGCAGAATGGAAGCCAATAGAAAGCAGCTGAGAATAAAACAGAAACAGGGGTGGGAGAACAGCATGAGGTCAGGAATACACTGCCTCAATATGGATCAGAAGCAGAGGGAGAAGGGGGAACTGGGGAAGGATAACAGAGGGCTCCCAAAGTGTCCTGTACCTGCTCCAGGGCAGCCAGGCTAGTCCTCAAGGCATTGTTCTCAGCCAAAAGTCCTTCTACTTGTTCCTGAGCATCCGCACTCTGGATGGACACCTGGCTCCACCCCCACAATAGGTGAGAGTGGGTCCAGGACGGGGACAGCCAAGAGAGGACACACGCTCATACACAGACACCACAACAAGGGAAAGCAGGACCCCTGGGGCCTGGCCTGCCTGTTCGATACCCACTGGAACTGCCCCCACCCTCGACGCCCATATTCCCGAGCCCACCAGTATGACGTACCTGATCTTGGAGGGCTCGCAGAGCTGCTGCATGTTCCAGGCGCTCCCCCTGCCGCTGATCTCTCATTTCTGCCAAGCTCTGTGGGGACCAGGTCAGGGGAAGTTATTTGAGATCTCAGCTTCCCCTAGGGTACACAGAACTATACAGACTCCATCTTTAACTACCTGACAGCATGTGCCTAGCACTTGGGGGTCTTGAGATACCCAGCCAGCAGAGATCTTGGGTTTACCCAGACTCTAGTCATACCCCCAGGGGCCTCAAGCACCCCTATATCCCAGTCCCAAGAATCTCAGAAAACACCATGTTCCTGGTGATTTCAGACTCACTTAGCCCCCACCCACAGTAGACCTCGCGTTCACTGAGCCTCTAGACCTCACGTTCACCCAGATTCCAGTTTAGAAGCCCTAGGTTCTCAGGCACAGTTAGTTCCCAGGGACTCCAGCTTCACCCAGACTCCAGACCCCAACCTCAAGGGGTTTCACACAAACTCAGCCCCCCATATTCCTAGCTGCCAAGAGTCTCAGACCCATCCAAACTCATAGCCCAGACTCTAGAGGTCTCTAACTCATAGTCTCCTAATTTCCAGCTTAAGATGAGGTCTCAAGATTAACAACCCCTCCACCATCTTCCATTCCTGTCCCCAGTCTCTGGAGATCTTCAGACCTGGCTAAATGAAGATCCAGCTTTACCCAAACTTCTTTCTGTAGCTCCTAGGATCCTTAGACCTGCAAGCCACCATATTCCACAATCCACAGGACTTCAGACTACTCACCTACTTTAGGGGGAAGCCTGGAGGCTCTAAACTCACCCAATCCCCAACCCTCAGGAGTCTCAGACCCAATTAGACTTTTGCTCCAATCTCTGGACATCCTGCACTCACCAGTTTTGTATTCATAGGCCCCAGGGGTCTCATGACATGTGAACCACCCATCACATGTGATCCAGCTTCCTAGGTAACTCAGACCAATACCCTGAGGGTCTCAAGTGCACTCAGGCTCCAGGCCCAACTGTCTCATCCGTGGAAGTCTTGCATCTACCCAGGCCCCATACGTCTCAATGTCACCCAGCCACCCTGGCTGGTGTGGCTCAGTGGGTTGAGCACCCTGGTTGGAGGCATTCGAGAGGCAACCGATCAATGTTCCTCTTGCACACTGATGTTTCTCTCCCTTTCTTTCTCCCTCCCTTCCCCTCTCTCTAAAAAATAAATAAAATTTTTCAAAAGTCACCCAACCTCCAGGGAATTTTAGACTCACTCCCATTCCTGGTCTCAGCTTCTAGTCCTCACAGATTTTTCCAGACTCCTGCCTATAATCCCCCAGAGCTGCAGATTCACCCAAACTTGTGGCATGCAGCCCCCAAGTCCTCAGTCCCTTGGGATCTCTGATTCATGTAGATTCCTAGCCCAACTCCAAGGGCTTTTGGGGCTCCCCAGTTCCCATTTTCCTAGCTCTTTGGAGCCCTAAGACCCATCCAGTCACTGTGTTTCCAACACAAAAAAATCTAAGACTGGTCTCCATACTCCTCAGAGTGATTTGGACTCCCAGCCCTGGTCCCTATCCCAAGATCTCAGAATTCAGCCTCTCACCTGATTGGCAGCCTCGAGTTCCTGCTGCAGCTTCTGAGTTCTAGCCAACTGAGCTTTGAGATCAGCTTCCTTCCGCTGTTGTAACTCCTCAATCTTGTTCCTAAGGGTGATGTGGGGCAGCGGGGGCACATTGACCATGGTGTAAGGCCTAATCTCCCAGCTCTGCTCCTGAGGCTTTCAGTTAATTCTGTTGGGCACTGTCACTGGAGTCCACCAATACTCCCAACCCTGGTAGTTACCGGCTGTCATTGAATAGTGTCTCCTTTTCTGTCTGCAGACGGCAAAAACTGCCCATAGAAAGACAGACACAAATGAGTCCATTCCATAAGTAAATCCTCTCCCTAGTCCCACCAGATCCCTTCCTCCACTTCTGGAAAAAAGAAATTTACCTTTCTTGTTTCTTTTTCAGTTTCTCAGAGAGCTGGGGGGTACAAACAAATGATAAATGATCATAATATTAATAAACACAAAAATAAACTTAATATTTATAGACACTCTTACTAAGTCTTTTATGAAAACTGAATTTACTTATGTGATTTTGTGGAATCCTCAAAATAGTCCTGAGAAGTATTACTGGTGTTACAAATGAGGAAACTGAGTTTCAAAAGGGTCTTTGGCTGCCCAGCTGATCAGCAGCAACAATATGATCTCCACCCAGCTCCCTCAGACTCCAAAGCCCAGCACTTATGTCCCCAACATATCAACCAATGGCTACATAATAGAATGGCAAGGCTGGGAGGCCTGGAAAGCAGGATGACAACTGCCATCCACAACACTGGGTTCCAGTTCCTAAGATATGAGCCTTCAGTCTATAAATTCTTGGATGGATGGATAGATGAATGAATAACAAGTAGAGCTTGGAGGACAAAGAAGAAAGGCATGGGGCCTACCAGGTACAAGACATAGTGAAACCGCATTAGTCGATTCCATAATGAAAGCAACTCTGAGCCCTGACAGGGTAGCTCAGTAGGTTAGAGTATCTTCGCCATACACCAAAGTTGCACATTTGATTCCCAATCACGACACACACAAGAATCAACCAATGAATGCATAGTTAATTGGAACAAATCAATGCCTCCCTCTCTGTCTCCCCTCCTCTTTCTAAAATCGATAAATTAAAACAATTTTTTTAAAAAAGGAAAGCAACTCTGACACACAAGTGTCAGTCTCTCCATTTCACAGATGACAAAACTGAAGCTATGAGAGGGCGCTCGGCCAGCTCTGGCCTTTCGAGGGTAGGTATAGCAGATGGTAAGGCAAAGGCCAGTAAAAGCTTGGCAGTCCCACCTTAGCAAGTTCTTCCTGTAGCCTGGATGTTTCAGCTTGCTTCAAGCTCTGCAGGGAAGGAAAAGGGAGGGGGTAATTATGAGCAAGGAGAGAGGTAAGGCCTGTGCCTTCTGTCTCCTGCTTCCCTAATCTACCAGCCCACAAGATGGTGACGTCACAAACATCTCCATGGGATCAAAGGCAGAGGTAGGGCATCTGCCTGCTACCTAGCACCCCAGCTTCAAGAAACCCAGATTCACCTCCAAGCCTTGTAGTTGCTCCCAGAGCAATTTCTTTTCCTCCTTCTCCATTTCCCACTTCAGCTCCACCTCTGCCAATGGCATGGGGGATAAGGTAGTGAGGGCTTGGCCCTCCTCCAGGTGGTCCCCATGGCCTTCACTGGCAGTTGGAGACTTCCTGGCTTCTTTTTCATAGCGTTCCTGCAGTGCTAGCGGGTAGAACAGAGATACGTGATGGATAAGGTGATCTCTGAAGACCCTTGCTATGTGTAAAATAGAGAATTGATCTTCAACTCCTCAGCAGAGACCCCGCCACAAATGACCACAGGCCTACAAAGCAAAGGTTTAGCCCCATCCACACAAATCACAAATCTTTCGAGCTCCACCAACCACTGAAATCCTATCTACCATCAAATTAGACCAAACTGGTTTCCCAAGCTCTGCCAACAGCCCAGCCCTCCAAGTTCATGCCCATCATTCCCCACTGCCCACTTACAGTTGAATTCTTCCTATAACCTCCTATTCCCCAGCCACATTCTATGGTCTCCCTCCTTATCACCGAACTACTACCCACTACCTCACAAGCTCCAGCTGTTCTCCAGAGTCCACACATCAGGATCTTCCCACGTTCTATCAAGTTTCCCCTCAGCTTTCATTTCAGACCCCACTGACAATCTAGGCTCAGAATCTTTCCAACACTCCTTCATTCCCCTTCTCCACTTAGGAAACATCTTTCTGATGTTCAATCTAATCTGTAAAATCTGCTAGGTACCAAGGAATGAACTAAACTCACAAAGATACCACCTCTTAGCTCTACTAGTCTTCCAGGTGGTGGGCATCACTATATGCACTTTGTAACTGAGGAAGCTTAGTCCCAGAGAGGAGAAATGGCTTGTCCAAAGTCATACACTAGGGTTCATGGCAGGACCAAGGTAGATTCTGGAGCCTTTCCAACCTTTCCCCAGAAGGAAAACACCCTGCTCAAGCCCCAAGGCCCCACACATTCCCAGGAGGGCCTCCACATACCTGCCACATTCTTCTGCAAGGCTGTGTTTTCCGCCTGTAGTCTCAGCAGCTCTCCATCCACAACACTCCCGGCTTGGGCAGCCCCTGCTCTGGAAGCCCCATCCTTCAGTTGCTGGTTCTCCAGTTCCAGCTGTTCCATCTGGCTGCAGAGCTGAGCAGGGGAAGAGCAAGGTAGCAGAATGGCAGAGAATCACAGCAGTACTTGCTGAAATGTATAAAGCACTTGGCCCATGCACTTTACAATTCATTTAATTCCCGTAACACTCCTGTAATGCGTAGATGCCCTCATCCTCATTGTATCCCCACTTCGCAGATAAGAACGATGAGGCACAGATGTTAAATGACTTCAAATTCACACATCTGTTAAGTGGCAATCACAGAAGTTTGAGCATACTGAGAACAATTTTCTGCTTGCCCACTCCAACCTCACAGTTGCAATCCAAGACCTCAGGCTCCACTGGAAGTTGCTGGTCCAAGATGTCAGCATCACGGAGAGCCCCACCTCCATCCCTCTTCTGTGGAGGGCTTTGTGTCTGGGAGCCTAGGCACCACAGACAGCTTTTAGGGCATTTCCAGGGCCAGTACTGCCCACAGGCCCATATCATCAGCCCTTGGCTGTGGAGAGGTGTACAATGCAAGTAAAACTAAGCTCACCCCGTTATCAACTCCTGACTAAAATACAGTTCTCACGGCAGACCTGACAAGATCCTGTGTTCCATTTTCAGATGAGATTACTAAGACTCACAGAGAATTTTTATTTTATTGCCTGGGATATGTTCTACCCAGAACATCACTGCTTTAATTCAGTTCTTCACATGACTGGCTGTATCCTTCAGCACTCTGCTCAAATGTCACCTTTCAAGTAGTATTCCCCAACACAGAAATTCCAATACTCTCTAGCACAGTACTCTGTTCATTTATTTCTTTTTTTTCAGTTCTTTTTAAAAATTTAATTATTGTTCAAGTAGAGTTTTCTGTCTTTTACTCCCATCCCAGCCCACCCCCGTTCATTTATTTCTTACCCAGCACTAATCGCAATTAAATTTAATTAATATGTATTTTGACTTCTTAAAGCTCTAAGAAATTCTGGATTGTAAGTTCTGATGGCCAATTACGTTTTACTTTGTAACATAGGGGTCTTAAGCACAGAATCTGAAATCAGACTGCCTGGATGTGAATTTCTACTTTGCCATTTATTAGCTGTGTGACCTTGGGACAGACTACTTTATCTCTCAGGGGTTCAGTTTTCCTTATCTGTTAAACAGGAATACTAGTAATATTTCATCAGCTTGCTGTAAGAATTAAATAACTGTATAATGTAAAGTGCATCAAACAGGACCTGGCACACAGTTAACACTATATAAACGTTCACCTATCAGTACTACTATTATTTGTTTACTACGTTACCATCTTTCTGGCCATCCTATCCCCGGAATGTAAGCTCTCCAACAGTGGGGACTATTTTGTACCTCTCCCAATTATTTCTGTAACACAGAGCACAAAGCAGGTGCTCAATAACTACTTGTTGAAGGAAAAAGTGAGCTGAAATATCTCAGCAAATAAGTGGTGAAGGGAGGCAAGCCTTGAACTTAGGTCTCTCTGTGAGTACTTCCAGTTCCCAGAGGGAAGAGGAGGAAAGTGTAAAGGAGGTTCTGTACTTGGACCAGGGCCTAGCCCAGGGAAGGTGCTGGGGAACATGAACTAGATTTATGGGAGAACACCTGCCCCTGCCTCACCCTGTAAGAACCATGATACCACTGAGGCTAAAGACAGGAAGCAGTGAGAAGTGAGGTGATAATGTCGGCTGCATGTGGGCATCAGGGACTCTGAACTATAGAGGGCAAGGACCCACTAGGAGGTATTGTTTAAAGGAGGTTTAAAGGAGTGATGTGGTAAGAGCTGCTGGTCAGGACACCCTTTAGGGCTTGGTCTAGTAGAAGCAGCTAAAATGAGGAGACCAGTGAGGTAGCTGTAGGAATAGAGCAGGTGAGAGGTGGAAAGGGCTGAGGCAGGACAGGGTCACAGGATACAAAACTTTTAAAGCTTTACACAAAGTCAATAAATACTTTCAAGGGAAAATAATAAAAGGATACTAGTAGAAGCTAACATCTACATAGGTGATACTATGTGCAAGACTGTGTTCTTAGTAGCTCACAGACATTTACCCATTCAATCTTCACAAAAGCCCCGCAAGGTAGGTATTGTCATTATCATCATTTCCATTTTAAACATCTTGGGAACCAAGAAACAGGCAGGTCAAGTGACATGCTCAAGGTTGTACTTAGTAAAAGAGCCAAGAGTTTAATCTAGTCCTCCTGGCTCTTAACTACTACTTGCTAAATAACCTCTCCTGGTATTGTACCTGCTTAAAGGTTGTTGCGTTTTTTGTTTTTTAATTTTTTTTAGACAGAGGGGAAAGGAAGAAGAAAGAGAGGGAGAGGAACATCAATGCATGGCTGCCTCCCACATGGCCCCCACTGGGGACCAGGCCTGCAACCCAGGCATGTGCCCTGACCGGGAATCGAACTGTGACCCTCCAGTTCAAAGCTCACACTCAATCCACTGAGCTACACCAGCCAGGGCTTGTTTTGTTTTTTAAGGTCTTAAGCGCTACATTTCCATGTGGAGACTTGGAAACGCCATTTTATTGTCACGAGACTTTCTTTCTTAAGACATATTAAAAACTTAGGAAATCATTGAGCATGAATACAGAATAGAGGCCGGGAACAAAAGACAATGTCTTCAACTGCCCAGTAGATTCAGATATAGCCAGGATACCAAAAGCAGTGAGGAGAGAGAATTATCCAACCCAGGATAAATTATGTAGAACTAGAACCCCAAGATCATGTCAGGAAGAAAGAGAAAAGGGAAGCAGCTTGAGCATTTGTCCATCCCATGTTAAACATAAGAACTTTACCTAAAACCCACCGATATCCTGGGGTTCCATAACATTAGCCCCGGAATATACACAAGGAAATTAAAGCTCAGAGAAAATGAATGACTTGGTCAGGAACCAGAGGACCTCAGGGTTTGGAGCCTTCTAATCCCAGCACAGTAGGGTAGCCCCATCTATCAAACCACTGCCCCCCAGCAGACATCCAGGACCCTTTTCAGCACCATGGACAGTGATCCAGGGCCAGCCTCTGTTCAACCACCCTCAGCTGCCCTCCAGCTTCAGCCCTGGTGACCCTCTACCCCTAAAATGCCCCTTGGCTATCCCAGGCACCAGCACCTTGCTGAACTCAGCCATAAGAGTGCTGTTCTGCAATCGGAAGTCCTCCTCCTGGCTGTGCAGCTTTGCCTGCAGCATCTCATTTTCACTCAGCAGCCCCTCGACTTCCTGCAGTGGAAGACATGGGCCAGGTCTCCAACAGGGGCAGAAAGGATGTGAGATAGGGCAAAGGAACAGAGAGAGGGAGAAAATTACATGGGTGGGGAAAAAACAGAGTAGAGAGAATGAGACAAGTAAAATCAGGAGATACAAGGAGAGAGATGCCAGGAGGGATAAGAGATGACAGGGAGGGAGAGAGACAGACATGAGGGGGTACAGAGAAGGTAAGATGTGGAGGGAGTGAGGGACATGAGGGGGAAAGAGTGCGAGGAAAGAGAGGGGTAGATAAAAATAGAGAAGATGGGAGGCAGAGAGAAATGGGGGAAAGGGATAGATAGGGAAGAAGAAAAGGATGAAGAGAAAGAGAGGAAAAAAGGAAACGTAGGAAGACAGAGAGATTGGATCAGAGAGACCAACACATGGAGAAAGAACAGAGACAGGAGAGAGGAGGTCAGGGAAAGAAATGAGTGAGGAAGAGACAGAGGAAAAAGGGAGAGAGAAACGTGGAGTCAGAAGGAGATAAAAAAATGAAATGATAGCAGAGATAAATACAGGTTGGGGAGAGACAAAGAGAAGGTTGGGGAGAGAAACAAGAGTCAGAGAGCACAGGAAGACAGAGACAGGGAGTTAGAAGGATAAAGAGAAAGGGAGAAGGAAAGACACAGAGGCACAGAGTGAGAGATAAATGAACACAGTAAAACACAGACAGACACAGAAACATGGCAGTGAGTAGAGAGTCACAGTTGCAAGTGCACACACAGGGAAAAGCCAGTACTAGGAGATCCCAGAGTACAGAAATATCCCCACTAAGACAATCTCCCAGACACATTTACCCACCACGGGTCCCCTTACCTGAGCTTTCTTGCTCTTGCTCAGTGCCTAAATGTGAGGGGGGAGAGAGAGAGAGAAGGTGAACAGAGAGGAACAAGTGTCAAGAGGGGAGAATGATAACAGGGGATGGGGGATGGGAGCATCTTTAACCACAAAACTTGCATGACAATTTGTAGCCTACAGTAATGGTGTAATGAGTGAGTGGCATCTTGCTTACATCCTTTCCTGTAAGCTCTTGAGGCTATTCATGGGTCTTAGTATTTAACCCAGGCTCAGGCACTTGGTTGTATTGCTATATCTGTCCAAACACATCTATGTGGCTCTCTGCCATACATCAGGGAAACTACTGTTCCTCTGCTGAGCAGCTGAGGGCACTGTCAGGTGGGAAAATCATCACCTTACCAAAGAGAAGTCCAGTTTCCCGACTGCCAGACTTTCTGCATTCTGTATTCCTTCATCTAACAAATATTTACGGAGCATACATTATATATAAAATTGTGCTATGCATGGGGACAGAGGAGTAAAAAAAGAGACAAAGGAAGGCCTTGAATGTCTTGAGGGGCCACAATAGCTTCTATCTCATCTTCAGAGGACTGGAGAGGTAGGTTCAGTCTCACTTTACCAACAGGACCAGAACAGGGATAAGAAATAGGAACACAAGGCAGGAGAGTGAGTGAAGAGGAGACAGATTCAAGGCAAATTTACCAGTAGATCTGATTCTTTAGTTAGATGTTAATGAACAAGAATAAGTTATTGAAACTAAAAATGAATTGAGTAAATTAAAATTAATTGATAAATTAAGCAGAATTAGATAAAATTAGGAAACTAAAGAGACTTCCATGAGAATTTCTTGAATGACAGAATGTAACATTAGGTCTGGTTCACAGTAGGTACTCACTGGACCAATGAACGACTCAAATGACTACAGGGAAGCATGGGCGAGTGAGTAGTGGAGGGAACTACCTTCTGAGCTTTGTTGAACTCTTTATCCAGGTAAGCGACCTTCTGTCGAAGACTGGTGAGTTCTGGTGTGGGGAAAGCATATAGTCTCAGCCTCAGTGGGTGGCTTAGGAGGTGAATGGTGTTCCCACCAGGCCCCTGCCCCCTAAAGCCACCTCCATCTAATGAGACCCCTTGGCTCACCAACACCATTCTTTCGTAATTCATCTGAAAGCTGGTAGTTGTTTGTCCGTAGTTCCAGAAGCTGAGCCTTTGGGGGAAACAGGGAAAGAAAACAATGTGGTTAGGAATGTGCCCTTATCCTTACCATGAAGTTACCAATCCCCTGAGCCCCACAGACCTTGCTGCCTCCCATGTGCCTCTTTAGTCACTCCTTAAGATCTGTACATAGTGCATCCTGAATGAGCTTCCAGACTCTCAGTCCCAACCCCACCTTCTGCAGTGCTACTTATAATCACAGCCAGCCAAACCTCTCCATCTCCTTACTGCCCCCATTGCTCCTCTTCTAATCCACAATGCACTGACCTAGTCGGGCTCTTACTTTATGTGTTCTATGGCTCTCCATGCCCACAGTATAAAGTTCCTCCTCCTTCTCTGACTGGAGTGGCTCAGTTGGTTGGCCACTGTCCAGCAAAGTGAAAGGTCACTGGTTCGATTCCTGGTTAGGGCATATGCCTAAGTTGTGGGTTTGGTTCCCAGTGAGGGTATGTATGAGAGGTAACGGATCAATGTTTCTTTATCACATTGATGTTTCTCTCCCTTTCTCCCTCCCTTTCTTTCTCTCTAAAAAAAGGTTACTCCTCCTCATCCTGGCTGACCTTGTCACACATTAAACACTATTCTATCTTTTTGTCAGGGGTGAGTGTTATCTATCCTCTTGGCCAGAGAAGGGTGTAGCAGCTTGCCTTCATTCTTCTTTCTCAGTGGAAGAGGGCCTGGTAGTCTCCTGACTGATTTCACTGAGTAATAGGGGGCTGCCTAGGGTCCCCACCCCCAAGGCTTCAAAATATGTCCAGTTCCTTTTCACTAATTGAGGGAAGGTGAAGTATGGACCTTGTCAAACAGCATACACCTACCTACCAGCCCTGTAGAGCACTGATGCCAGTTCTTCCCAGAACCACTGTCCCTTACACCACCAGGACCTTTGCCTCCCATGGCACCAGCCACCATCCCACTGGTGCTGTGCTAAAGGTCGGAGGGCTTGGTCTCTACAGATTCTTTCCTCTCCTGGACCCATTGGTCTGTCTCCCACAGTCCTAATTCAACTGTACACCCCTGGCACCCACCTAGAGTTCCTATCCATCAAAGTCTAATGTTTTCCCCCACTCATGGCCCAATGAAATCAATCTTCCTCACTCAGAGGTCTCCACCCCCCTCAAGATCTCCCCAGTCATGATCCAATGGGATGACCCTACATCCTTCTTCCTTGTCTTTCTTCCTTGTGTAACAGTCTTTCTTCCATAAGGCTTTGGGTGGGCCAGTTAGATTACTTACTCACTCAGAACCCCCTGCACAAGTTACAGGAGTCTTCCCCTTTCATGATACAATGATCTCAACCTTCCACCCTCAGGGTCCCTCACACACAGACAACTGGTTTCCCTCATTCAAAGACCAGTGCATTACCTGTCCTCATTCAGAGTTTCTTCTCTCTTCCAACAGGGCCCTACTCAGGGTTTTCCCCTATTCAGAGTCTCCCCATACACAAAATCCAATGGTCTTTCCCAGTAAGGAATTCTCCCAACAAAGGCCCACTTCTGGCCTTTCATCCCACCTCAGAGTGCCCCCTCAAAAAGAAAATCAAATGGTCGGAGCACCCAGTTAGGGTACTCCCCCAAAGCCCAGTGGTTTCCACTCCAGGAGGTCCAAGGTATCATTCCTCTGGTCCTCTCTTATTCAGGGACTCCTTTCCCCAGGCTTAATCACCCCTAACCATCCAATGGTACTGTCCCCTCTTGGGATTCACTGCCACCACTCCCACAGGATCTCCCACTCCCAGGAACAATGACAACGTGTGGGGACTTGCCCCATTCCCTGGCGCAATGGTATCTCCCACAAAAATTTCCACCTCCCACCAGGTTATGGTATTGCCCTCTCAAGCCCCCCCCCATGACGTAAATGACGCAACGCCCACTTCCTTCCTCTGCAAACAAAATGGTTTCTCCCTCTCTGGATCTCCTTCCCTCAAAGTCTAATGTTATCATCATCCACCTATGGTGTCGCCGGCACAAGCCCAAGTCTCATACCCTTCAGGTCTGAATAAGTTATCCCTCACTCTAGGAGTCTCTCTTCTGTCCACAAGACTCATAAAACTCAGCCCCTTAGAGCTCAATAGTATCTCGCAATTCAATAGTCTCACCACTCAGAACCTCAGTTTCCCTTCTCCGGATCAACCCCTTAGACTCAAGGTCCATTCCAACCAACCCCGTCTCAGTGCCGGTGGCATGATCTCTCTATCCCGCCCCTAATAGTCCATCCCGGTGGTCTTTTCCCCGAGGAGCTGCACCTGCATCCGCTGAAACTCCTCCTGAGACAGAGCTTGCGCCATGTTCCTCCCCCCCACCCCCCGACAGTTTTCTGCGCAGACGCAGCGGGTTCTGCTGTCATTGTGAGGGTCGGACCAAACCACTGGCCAGGAGTACAGGGGGAGGAATCTATTCCGGAAGTTCAACGTTTCGGAGACAGAGAGAAAATAATGAAATTGACAAGTCAGATGAATTTAAATTTAATATTTTACCAGAATATAGGTCATTTGGTCTGACACTTGAGCTCTCATAGAATATCCACTGTGATATGACACGATAGCATCCCTGTATCGGAGGTGGACTCATCGGGAAGGAAGTGTTTGCCGACAGAAAATCATCCTTCCACCGTTCTCCTTTAAAGAGAATGGTTGACTTAATAACCATAGAAATGAAAGCGGAAGTTCTGCGTAGGTCTTGTTCTTGCCTCCCCTGTGTAATTCCAAATGGGAATCCCGCCTCCTTTGAAGCCTTTGGCCTTCTCTTCTCTTCTCTTCTCTTCTCTTCTCTTCTCTTCTCTTCTCTTCTCTTCTCTTCTCTTCTCTTTTTTCTTTTCCCTTCTCCTTCTTTCTCTCCTTTTTTAAGATTTGATGTTGATTTTCCTAATATGGTGACGTACATCATGTTAGGTAAAGGACCTCGCCCCCAATAAATTTAAATACCTGCGAGGAGCCCTGGCCGGGTGGCTCATTTGGTTGGAGCGTGGTCCTATACATCAACAGGTTGAGGGGTCCATCCCTGATCGGGGCACATTCGGAAGGCAAGGGATTGAAGTTTCTCTCTCCCTCCCTCCCTCTCAAAAATCAATAAAAATATTGGGTGAGTACTTAAAATAAAATACCTGAGAAAAATAGTGACAGTAAATCAAGTGAAAAATCTTAGGGGGAAAAAAAAGCATTTCGCCCTGGCTGGTGTGCCTTAGTGGATTGAGCACCTGCCTGGGAATCAAAGGGTTGCTTGTTTGATTTCTAGTCGGGGCACAGGCCTGAGTTGCAGACCAGTTTCCCAGTAGGGGGCGCGCTAGAGGCAACCACACACTGATGTTTCTCCCTCCCTTCCCCTCTCTAAAAATAAATAAATAAAATCTTTTACAAACATCTCAATTTGTGCTATATAAAACTATTATAAAATAGATATTTCATGGACTACAAAACAAAACCAGGGTGGCAAAACACCAGGAACATTACAATTTAAGTTTTAAAGTGCATCGTTAGCCTCTTGTACTTTTTGGCCTCTCTCTGCAAACCCCTGCTAACCAAACAGTAGTTTTCATTTGGGAAATAAAACAATTAGCCATGGCGGGTGTGGCTCATTGGATTGAGTGCCCGCCTGCGAACCAAAGGGTCGCGGGTTTGATTTCTAGTCGGGGCACATGCCTGGGTTGCAGGGCCAGGTCCCCAGTAGGGGGCGCATGAGAGGCAACCATACATTGATGTTTCTCTCCCTCCTTTCCCCTCTCTTAAAAAAAAAGAAATTTTAATTAGCATGGTTAGTGACAACATATCAGTACTAGAACACTTCTTATTTTCTTTTTTTGTGGGGGAGACTTAATTTTGATATAATTTTCAACGTACAGAAAAGCAAGAACGATACAAGGAAATTCTATGTACCCTTTACCCAGATTCGCCCATTGTTTACATTTTGCCAACTTTGCTGTACCATTCTCTCCATACACATAAAAATTTTGAAACACTGACTTCAGCATCTGTTAATTATTTCCTAACACCAATATTCCTTTGATCTTTATTAGCTGCTATTCTACTGTAAGGAAGTTTTCTCTTCTCCATCACTTATGTATTTATATCTGTACACTCATATTCTTATTTTATTCAGCAAATTATAATCAATCAATATAATCTCCTTTGATGCTCAAATTGTCCCAGATTTGGCCAGTGGGAGCTCTTTGAAGCTGAGTTTTGTGTCCCTTTGACATGTTCCTATAATTTTTTCTCTGTCACTACAAAATGCTCCAGCCCTGGCTTGTGTGATTCATTCAGTGGGCTAGGGTTGTCCCATAAACAGAGGGGTGGTTGCCTGGATTGCGGGGCCAGTCCCAGTTAGGTGGGTGTGGAAGGCAGCATATCTATGTTTCTCATGCACATCGGTTTTCTGTCTCTTTCTTTCTCTCTGCCTTCCTTCTCTCTAAGGATAGATAAATGAGATCTTTTTAAAAATTTTCCTCACATAGCCCTGGCTGGTATGGCTCAGTGGATGGAGTGCCAGCCTGCAAACCAAAGGGTCACCAGTTCAATTCTGAGTCAGGGCACGAGCCTGGGTTGTGGGCCAGGTGCCCAGCTGGGGGCTGTGTGAGAGGCAACCACACATTGATATTTCCCTCCCTCTCTTTCTCCCTCCCTTCCCCTCTTTCTAAAAATAAATAAGTAAAATCTTTAAAATTTTTTTCCTCACATAGATTTTTTTCACATTTTCTGTTAGGTTTCTTCTCAAAGTATACTCTTTCCTTTGTTGCTATTGTAAATGGGGATTTCTCTATTATATTCTGTAACTGGTTTTTACTTGTATATAGGAAGGCTGTTGATTTCTCTATGTTAATTTTATACATTTCCACTTTTCTGAATACTTTCCTTATTAGAGTTGGTTTTATCATTGATTCTCTAGGGTTTGCCAGGTACAAAATCATATCACCTGAAAATAAATATCTTTATTCTTTTCTAATTCATGTGCCTCTAACTGATTTCTCCTGTTTAATTACCACTTTTCACTAACAGAAACTAGGGCTTCTTGTTGAAATCTGATTCCAGGGCTGGGGTAGGGAAAGTACAAGATGAGAGCTTGAGGCATCTTGTTTTACCATGCATTGAGTGAATTTGAAATTTAAAAAATCTAGAGGTCCAAACTGATCTAAATAAATAAATGGAGGATGAAAGGAGGAAGGAAGAAGGATTTCTTACAGAAGAACACCAACTAATAACTATAGAAGGAACAATGGAATTAGAAAATCACTGTTTAGCAACCACGCTATAATAATTATTTCAAGGAAGAATCATCAATGGGTGCTAACACTAATGGGTAAAAGTGTGATGAACAACACTATATTTACATAGTATCAAAGGGTCTCCTGGAAAATCACCTCTTAGTTATAATGGGACAAGTGTGACTATGCTGGAAAAACCTGAGGGGAACCCCGTCCCTCAGAGTTCTCCCGGTCACAGATGAAATGAGTTGGCCCAAACACAATCCATCTGGAAGGAAGAGGGTGGTGATTCCCTCTAGAGGAAAATGCCCCAAGCCCTTCTCCAAAATGGCTGTTATTGGGATCAGTATGTATAGGGGTATATAGCATGCATGCATAGCTTATCAACCAATGTCAAAAGGCTACAGTCATACAAAAACAGGTATTATCTGTAGATAACCATTGAAGAAACACAAAGATCTACCTCAGGTCAGGGTCTGTTAGACATTCTGATGGCAGATGGTCAAGTTTCATGAGATAAGGAGTTCATTCCTTATGCTTTGAACTTAAACATCTGGTTTATATCAACAGGACTATACAAAGCAAAGCAAGCTGCAAAAAGAATGCATTTCCTAGGCCTGATTTCCCACAGGAACCCTCGGTGCTAGTATTGGGTCATGCCTACCTCCTGAATTCCCTGTGTTCCAGTCAAGACTCAGAGGCCTCTTTCAAGGCCTTGCTTGGGTGGGGCTACAGCCTCCGATACCATACAAAGTGGTCCCCAACAAAAGCCCAGTGGACACTACCTTAACCAAGTGGACAGCATTATCATCAACAATATGGGAACAAACTGATATTTCCAGCTTCTTGATGTAATATACTGTCAAAGACACATCACTTCTGTGGTGTTTCTGCCAAAAATTCATAACCGGAATCTAATTATCAGAAAATATCAGACAAACCAAGGTGAGGGACAGTTTACAAAATAAAAAGGTTTGTGCTCTTCGGAAACTTCAAGGTCAACAACAACAAAGGAAAAAGTGTGGAACTGATCCAGTTTCAAAAAGATTGAAGAAACATGACAGCTAAATGCAACACGTGCTCTGGCTGGCATAGCTCAGTGGATTGAGCGTGGGCTGTGAACCAAAATGCTGTTGGTTCGATTCCCAGTCTAGGGCACATGTTTGGGTTGCAGGCCAGGTCCCCAGTAAGGGGGCATGTGAGAGGCAACCACACATTGATGTCTCTATCCCTCTCTTTCTCTCTGCCCTCCCCTCTCTAAAATTAAATAAATAAAATCTTTCAGATAAATAGATAAATAAATAAATAAATGAAAATAAATGTCACATGTGATCCTGGATTTAATCCTGTGCCAGAGAAAAAGTTATTTTATTTTATTATAAAGGATGTTGGTATGACAATTAGACTTTGAACGTGTGTAAAAGAGATAACAGTATTGTATTAGTATTAATTTCCTGATTTTGATAATGATACTGTCATTACATAAGAGAATGTCTTTCTCTTGCAGGTTTTGGTACAGAAAGGAGTTAACATAGTAAGCCTGAGATTGCCTAGCCTTATAGAGGCTTGATTGCAAGGTTGGCCCTTGACTAGCATTTGGAAGTTTGGCTGGTAAACAATTCACTACATTGATATAAATAAAACCTTTTCTAAATTATAAGAATGGTTCACTGGGCCTAACCTGTTTGTATAAACAATGTAATTTATACTGAGCACCTGCATTCCTGCAGAGAGGCTGGAATTTTGGTACATGCTAGATAGGTGACTCATGACCAGGTCCCAGTGAAAACATCGGGCACTGAGTCTCTGATGAGCTTCCCTGACCGACAGCACATCACATGTGTTGTCACAACTCTTTGCTGGAGGAATTAAATGCATCTTGTGTGACTCCACTGGGAGAAGACTCTTGCAAGCTTGTGCCTGCTTTCCTCCAGATTTTGTCCCTTGTGCCCGTTTCCTTTGCTCAAGGGAGATGGACAGAATAAGGAGTATGTGCATGGATTTCTCCAGATTCTACCTGTGTCCTTTTTCCCCCTGTTGATGCCATCATGTACATATCCTTTCACTGAGAAATTTTCACTGAATACAACTATATGCTGAATCCTGTGAGTCCTACTACTGAATCACCAAACCCAGGCATGGTTTTGGAGAGGGAGAGAGAGACAGAGACAGAGACAGAATGATAATGGAAATGTGGCAAAATGTTAACATAAGGAGCATCTGAATGAAGGGTATGTAAGAATTGTTATTGTGCAACTTTTCTGTGTCTGAAATTATTTCAAAATAAAAATTTCAAAATGGGAAATAAAACCAAATCTGTACCCTGTGTGGGCTCATTGATCATCACTAGAGGTCTATCTGCCTCTAGACCTTGTCGATGAACAGACATGGGAAATACATGCACACATTCACACACAGGGTTCTCTCTATTCTTAAAAAAAAGATCTGATTTACTTATTTTAGAGAGAGGGGAAGGAAGGAAGGAAGGAAGGAAGAGAGTGAGAGAAACATCTGTGCAAGAAATGCATAGATCTGTTGCCTTTCACATGCCCCCAACTGGGGACCTGGTCCACAACCCAGGCATGTGCACTGACCAGGAATCAAACCAGCGACCTTTCAGTTCACAGGCCAGTACTCAATCCACTGAGTCACACCAGCCAGGGCCATGTTCTCTTTCTATATCTTATGTAAAATCATGAGATCATCTTGATACCTCCAATTTTGATTCAACATTGCAGGTGTACATTCTTGTGTTCCTCCGCTCACATTTGTAACTTCCTTCTTGTATTTATAACCCCTTTAGTAAGTAAATGGCTTCAGTAATTCCTAATACATTTACTTGTTTCCTCAAGCCTAGGTTAGGAAATTTCAGAATTGTTAACCTATGCCTCTGCAAAAGCAAATCTATTTACCAGAGTTCAATATTTGTTTACAGGCATTTTAAAGGCAAAATTTACACAGAATAAAACTCACAAAATTCATAGCATTCCAAAAAAAATGATGAATATACTCAAGCAGCCCATTCCCCTATCAAGAAGTAGAGAATTTACATCAATCCCAAGAAGGGTCTCTCTTACTTATTCCCAGTCAATCCCCTCCGCCATGGGTAATCACTGTTCTGATCTTTTAAGGCATGTGGATATCTGTTTCAATATTCTTTGATGAAAATATTATCCATTCTGCACCGCATCTGCACCTTTGTCAACATATCAACTGACCATCCTGACTGGCATTGTTCAGTGGGTTTGGAGTGGTCTTGCAAACCAGGGGTCCCCAATCAGTATAGGTCTGTGGCCTCTTACGAACTGGACTGCAAGCAAACCTCGCCTGAGCTCTGCCTCTTGTCCACCCCCTCACCCGCATCTTCCCTGAATACCGTCTGTGGTGCCAAAAAGGTTGGGACTGCTGCCGCAAACCAAAAGGTTCCAGGTTGATTTCCAATCCGGGCACCTGCTTGGGTTGCGGATAAGGTCCCCAGTTAGGGGCATTTGAGAGGCAGCTCATCATTGTTTCTCCCTCTCTTGCTCCCTCCCTTACCCTCCAAAAAAAAATAAAAAACTTATTTGTTTGTTTTAGACAGAGGGGAAGGGAGGGAGAGAGGAGAAGGGATGGAGAGAGGGAAAGAAACATCAATGTGTGGTTGCCTCTGGTGCCCCCCCCCCGGAATGGGCACCTGACCTGGCCTGCAACCCAAGCATGTGCCTTGACTGGGAATTGAACCCATGACCCTTTGGTTTGCAGGTGGGCTGCTCAATCCATTGAGCCACACCAGCCAGGGCAAAAAAATAAAATATTTAAAAAAATCAATTGACCTTATATGTGTGGGTCCAGTTCTGGAGTTTCTATTTTCTTTCATTGATGTATTTGTCTGTCCTATTTTTCAGTTTATTTTTGTTGTTGTTGTTTTTCTTTTTTTATTATTTATTTATTTATTTATTTATTTAATTTTTTTTATTGATTATGCTGTTACAGTTGTTCTATTCCCCCTTTCATTCCCCTCCACCCTACCCCCCCATCCCCACCATCACCCCCCCTTTAGTTTATGACCATGTGTCTCAAGTCCTTTAGGTTCTATATTTCCCATACTATTCTTGCCCCCCATCTATTTTCTATCTACTGTCTATGCTACTTATTTTCTGTACCTTCTCCCCCCTTCTCCCTCCTCCCACTCCCCTGTTGCTAACCCTCCTTGAGATCTTCATTTCTATGTTTCCACTCCTGATCTAGCTGTCCTTTTAGTTTGCTTTCGTTTTAGGTGTGGTTGTTAATAACTGTGAGTTTGTTGTCCTTTCACTGTTCATGTTTCTTTAACTTCTTTTTCTTAGATATGTCCCTTTAACATTTCATATAATAAGGGCTTGGTGATGATGAACTCCTTGAATTTGATCTTATCTGAGAAGCACCTTATCTGTCCTTCCATTTTAAATGAAAGTTTTGCTGGATAGAGCAATCTTGGTTGTAGGTCTTTAGATTTCATGACTTGGAGTACCTCTTTCCAGCCCCTTCTTGCCTGTAAGGTCTCTTTTGAGAAATCCGCTGACAGTCTGATGGGAACTCCTTTGTAGGTGACTGTCCCCTTAGCTCTTGCTGCTTCTAGGATTCTCTCCTTCATTTTAATCTTGGCTAATGTAATTACGATGTGCCTTGGTGTGTTCCTTCTTGGGTCCAACTTCTTTGGTACTCTCTGAGCTTCCTGGATTTCCTGGAAGTCTATTTCCTTTGCCAGATTGGGGAAATTCTCCTTTATTATTTGTTCAAATAAGTTTTCCACTTGTGGCTGTGCCTTTCCCCCCTTCTGGTACCCCTATAATTCGGATGTTGGAGCGTTTAAAGATGTCCTGGAGGTTCCTAAGACTCTCCTCATTTCTTTGAATTCTTGCTTCTTGAGTCTTTTCTGTTTGGCCATTATTTGCTTTCTTCTGGTCCACTCCATTGATTTGAGTCCCAGTTTCCTTTTCATTGCTATTGGTGTCCTGTGCAATTCCATTCATTTCAATTAGTTTCGCCTTCATATATTTGTCTAATTTGTCAGTATAATCAACCAGTTCTGTGAGGATCCTGATCACCAATGTTTTAAACTGTGCGTCTGTGAGTTTTGCTATTTCTTCATCGCTTAGATTTATTGGCTCTGGGGCTCTGAGATCCTCCTGCGCCATTCTTGGTCTGTTCGGGCCCTTTAAGTGTGAGAAGCGGCGCCTTGGACTACCAGGTCGCTGGGTTGTGACACTGTATGTGGGGGCGTGGCCAGAGCGGGGAAATGGCGACCCCCTCTGCAGCTTCTCACAGCTGGGTGCGGAGGAGCAGTGCCTTAGGTGGTTCACCTGGGCCGGGCCACTCAGAGTCGCTGGGTTATGACGCTGTATGTGGAGGTGTGGTCAGAGCAGGAAATGGCGGCGCCCTCCACTTGCGCTTGCCGTGGGGACCTGCTGGCCTGGTCCAACCGCCCACTCCCTCGCCTGTCCACCCTCGCACAAATGCGAGATCTCAGTCAACACGCAGCCCCGGGCCCGGCTGTCTCCCCCGCGGTCGCTCGCCTGGTTGCTCACTGGGTTGCTCACTAGGTCTGACCCTGCGCCTGGATTCCACCGGCCTGAGTGTGTCTGGCCGAGTCCTCCTGTGCAACCCTGCTCCGCCAGCCGCTGGTTTTGCCCCTTACCGGTCAGGCTGAAGAATTTGTTGTTAATGGACTTCCGAAAAGTTCAATTTTCCGTGTTCTGGCTGTGTTTTCTGTTGCTAATATTTAGTTTTCTTTAATCTTGGTTGTGTGAGAAGGCATGGCACATCCACCTATGCCTCCATCTTGGCGGAAGTCCCAGTTTATTTATATATATGATTGACACACACCACTGTATAAGGTGTACGTATAATGACTTGACTTACATATATTGTGAAATGATTACCACACAAAGTTAAGATCCATCATCTCATATAGATACGAGAGAGAGAGAGACACAGGAGAGAGAGAGAGGTTTTCTTTTTCCTTATGATGAGAACTTAGGATCTACTCTCTTGAACAACTTGCAAATATACCATACAGCAGTGTTAACTAAAGTCATCATGCCATACATTAAATCACTAAAACTTACTTAAAGTGAGAGTTTGTACCTTTTGGCCACCTTCATCCAATTCTTCCACCCCATTATTTGGCTGTCTTGACATCAATATCACAATGTCTTATTATTACAGCTTTATAGTAAGTCTTAAAGTCAGAAAGTGCAAATCCTCCAAATTTGTTCTTGCTTTTCAAAGTTGTTTCGATCCTTTGCATTTCAATATGAATTTTAGAATCTGCTTGTGAATTCTACAAAAACGAAAAGAAAACAAACTTTCCCAGTGGGGACATATGCCTGGGTTGCAGGCCAGGTCCCCAGCAGGGGGCGCGAGAGAGGCAACCACACACTGAAGTTCCTCTCCTCTTTCTACCTCCCTTCCCCCTCTAAAAATAAAATACATAAAATCTTAAAACAAACAAACAAACAAACAAAACACACAAACCTGCTGGGATTGTTGAATAATCTTGGAAGAATTGACATCTTAATATTGAGTCTTCTGATGCATGAACATGGTGTACTTCTACATTTGTTTAGATCTTTAATTTTTTCTCAGCCAAGTTTTGTACTCACTGTACAGGTCTTGGACATGCATTTTCATATTTTTATGTAATTATGAATGGTATTTTAAAATTTCAATTTTCTGGTGTAGCTCAGTGGATTGAGCTCTGGCTTGCAAACTAAAATTTCAATTTTCTATGGGTTATTACTAGTATATAAAAATGCAACTAAGTGTAGTATTTTGATATTAATATCCTGCAATATTGCTAACATCACTCATTAGTTCTAGTAGCTTTTTCGTAGATTTTATATGTTTTATACATAGGTGATCATGTCATTTCCCAATAAAGACAAATTTTGGGGGGGTGGGTAGGGCAGAGGAGAATGGGGGGAAATGGGGACAAGTATAATTGAACATCAATAAAAACATTTCCTTAAAAAGACAACTTATTTTCTTCCTTCCCAATCTGTAGGTCTTTTATTTCTTTCTTGCTTTTTTGCACTGGCTGTAACTTCCTGCACGATATCAAACTGAAGTGGTAAGAGTGGACATCCTTGCTTTCTTGATCTTAGGGGTAAAGGCATTCAAGTCTTTCAACATTAAGATGTTTCTATAGGTTTTTTTGGTAAATGCTCTTTATCATGTTGAAGAGATTTTACCTTTTATTTCTAGTTTTTTGTGGGTTTTAAAAAAATCAGGATTAGATGGTGGATTTTGTCAAACGTTTTTTCCTGCATCTGTGGAGATGATCGTATGGTTTTTCTTGCATCCCTGGAGTAAACTATATCTTAATGTATTGTCTTTTGTATATATAATCAGATTTGATTTAATAAAATATTAAGAACTTTTTCATCTTTGTTCATGAAGGATAGTTGTGTTTAGTTTTCTTATAATGACATTCTCTAGTTTAGTATCAGAGTAATGTTGATCTCATAGAATAAGTCGAGACATATCACTCCTTTTGAATTTTTTGAAAGGTTTTGTATAGAACTGTTAGTAATTTTTCCTTAAATATTTAATTGAATTCCCCAAGGAAGCCATCTGAGTCTGGAATTTCCTTTGTGGGAAGATGTTTTATTACAAACTCAATTTCTTTAATAGATACAAGATTATTGAAGTTATCTATTTCTTTCTAAATGGGTATTGATTGGTATTTTTTGTCTTTCAAGGATATTGTTGCCAGAATTATTGTCATAAAAAATTCATAATATTCCCCTATTATTCTTTTCCTAAATCGTAGCAAAATATACACAAAATAAACTCTAACCATTTTTAAGTGTACAATTCAGTAGCACTAAACACATTCACAATGTTGTGTAACCATCGGTACTGTGTATTTCCAGAACTTCTTCATCAACACAAACAGAAACCCCTTTCCTCCCCATTCTCCCTGGCCTCCAACCCCTGGTAACTTCTATTGTGCTTTCTGTCTCTGGAAATTTGCCTTTATAGATAGATACCTCATAAAAGTGGAATCACACAATATTTGTCCTTTTGTGTCTGGCATTTTTACTTTGTATAAAGTCCTCAAGTTTTATTTATGTTGTAGCATGTGTCATAATTTTATTCCTTTTTACAGCTGAATAGTATTCCATTATATGTATACAAGAGGGGGCCCCCCAAAATGGAGCTTATTTATTAAAAATTGTGCATTTATTCTTACATGTATAAACTTCCAGTCACCAAAGTATTCTCCATTTGATGCAATACACCTATGGAGAGATTTTTTCACTGCTCAAAGAGTTTTGGACTCATCAATTTTGATGCTTCTTACTGCTTCTGTCATTTTTTTGTTTTGCTTCTTCCACGTCAGAACTTTTCACTTTGAGGAATTTTTTTCATCTGAAGAAACAATAGAAAAATGTCGCTTGGGGTGAGATTGGGTGAATATGGAGGGTGGGGCACAGGCATCATGATGTTTTTGGTCAAAAACTGCTGAAGGCTCAGCACGGTGTGGGCAGGTGTGCCCATTAATCATCCATCATGAAAGGGGCAAATGTGTTGACAGAGTCTTCAAAAAAAATTCACTGAAGCTGAACACAGCCTCTCACAACACCAGTCGGTACACTGATACAGATGGGTTCCCAGAACATGCACCCAGCGAGGAAAGCCTATACTACAAGGGGCCCTCTCTCTAGATGATAATTCCAGGTTTTTGGGGAGTTTCCCCTTGTATGCCACATTTTGTTTGTACATTAATCTGTTGATGGACACTGGGTTGTTTCCACCTTTTAGCTATTATGAGTAATGCTGTTACGAACATTGGTGTGCATGTATCCCTTATTATCCTTCTAACATCTGTAGAACCTGTGGTGATGTCATTGCTCCCATTCCTGATACAAGTCATTTTCTGCTTACTCTCTTTTTATCCTGCTTAGTCTGACTAGATGTTTACCAATTTTATTGATCTTCTCAGTAATATTAGTTTCATTGATTTTTCTGTCTTCTGTCTTATTAATTTTAGTCTGATTTTGTTATTTTATTTCTTCTGCTGATTTTTTTCTTATTTTTCTAGTTCCTTAAGGTGGAAGCTGGGGTAATAAATTTTAGACCTCTTTTCTTTAATATACAATACTTAGTAGTTACTTTAGGATTTAACTTATTTTCAACTTATTATTAATCTTTAACTTACTATAGTCTACCATTCAATTTATTACAGTGTAATATTTAATGTATAGTACAAAAAACTTATAATAGGTGGGTTGGGATGGAAGTAAAAGGCAGAAAACTGTACTTGAACAACAATTAAAATGAAAAAATGTTCAATATGAAAACAAACAGACAAACAAACAAACAAACAAAAAACTTATAATAGCCCTGGCTGGTTTGGCTCAGTAGATTCTATTGAGTGCTGGCCTGTGAACCAAGAGGTCATGGGTTTAATTCCCAGTCAGGCCATATGTCTGGGCTGCGGGTCAGGTCCCCAGATGGGGGCATGTGAGAGGCAACTGTTTCTCCCTTTCTCCCTTTCTTTCCTTATTTCTAAAATAAATTAATTAAATAAAAAACTTAGAACAGTATATTTCCATTTATCCCTTCCCATTATTTGTGCTATTGTTGTTCATATATTTTATTTCTACATGTCTCATAGTCCTCATCATATGGTTTTTTCTCCTCTCTCTCTTAACAATGTGTTGCCCTTTAAAGATATTTAAGTAATAAGAAAAATATCTTTATATCTATCTACATATTGAGTTGGCCCAAAGTCTGCTTAGTTTTTCCCATAGAATAAAAAGCACATTTTTCATTTTCACCAATAACTTTATTGATTTGGATATTTTGAGTATGTCAGCTATCTCCCACTATTGGGTTCCAGTGGATAGAAGTCAGAAGTGCTGCTAAACATCTTCCAATGCACAAGACAACCCCACAGCAAAGAATTATTTGGCCAAAATGTCAATAGTACCAAGAAACCTCACAAATCACTTATCATACATTCAATCAGCCATAGCACCTCTCCATACAATGCACAAATACTATTTTAACATTTATTTTTTTAAGATTTTATTTATTTATTTTTAGAGAAAAGGATAAGGGAGGGAGAAAGAGAAGAGAAACATCAATGTGTGGTTGCCTCTCACATGCCCCCAACTAGGGACATGCCCGCAAACCAGGCATGTGCACTGATTGGGAATCAAACCAGCGACCCTTTGGTTTGCAGGCCGGTGCTCAATCCACTGAACCACACCAGCCAGGGCTGCACTAATTTTATTTTGCATTTCAGTTGTGCTTTTACCTTTCTTGAAATAATAAAGCTTAATATGCTGAAAGTGTGTATTTTCTTCCATCTTCAATATTGAAATGGTTACACAAAAATCCACCAACTTTGATGTTTTAAAAAATGTACGCTGATATGAGAGCTTTCACAATACAATCTAACAAAATTGTTTAGAATTAAGTTTAAGAAAACTAAGCTATTTTATGAAAAAAAAAAAACTAAATGAACTTTTTGGCCAATGCAATAGTTACCGATTCTGGTACTCACCATTGTTTTGTGTTGATCTAGGTTTCCACCTGTTATCATTTGCCTTCTGTCTGAAGGACTGCCTTTAATATTTCTTATACTACATGTCTGCTAGTGATGAATTCCTTCAGCTTTTCTCATTTTGCTTCTTCCATTTTTAGGTAGATTTATTTTTAATTCTTTATCAGCTTAATTATATGCTAAAATCATTTAAGTTTTATTTTAATTTTTTAAAAGACTTTTAAATTTATTTTTAGACAGAAGGGAAGGGTGGGACAAAGAGAGGGAGAGAAACATCAATATGTAGTAGCCTCTCATAAGCTCCCTACTGGGGACCTGGCCCACATCCCAGGATGTGCCCTGACTGGGAATCAAACCAGCAACGCTTTGGTTCTCGGGCCGGCACTCAATCCACTGAGCCACACCAGCCAGGGCCATTTTTTAATTTTTCAATTAAAATTGACATACATTATTATATTAGTTTTAGGTGTTACACCCAATGATTAGACATTATGTAACTTACTAAGTGATCACCTGACATAATAGTTTTTAGAATATTTTGACTGTATTCCTTAAGCTGTACTTTACAATCCCATTACTATTCTGTAACAAGCAATTTGTACTTCTCAATCCCTTCACTATTTTCGCCCACCCCCTCACATCTGGCAACCATCAAAATGTTCTCTGTATCTATGAATCTGTTTTTGTTCTGCTTGTTTATTTTGTTTTTTTCAGATTCAATTGTTGATAGATATGAATTTACTGTCATTTTGTTGTAATATTTTTTCTTCTTAAAAAAGACCATCTACTGTATTATTTTGTATAATACAGATTTGGCAGTGATTTGCCCACAAAGTCCCAAATAAGAGTTATCTAAAGAGGCCCACTCCAAGACACATCATATTTAAAATGCCAAAGGTTAAAGACAATGATAGAATCTTAAGAGCAGCAAGAGAAAAGAAGTTAGTTACCTACAAGGGAGCCTCCATAAGACTGTCAGCTGATTTCTCAAAAGAAACTTTCCAGGATAGAAGGGACTGGCAGGACACATTCAAAGGTATGAAAAGCAAGGACCTACAACCAAGATTACTCTAACCAGCAAGCTATCATTTAGAATCAAAGGACAGATAAAGAGCTTCCCAGACAAGAAAAAGCTAAAGGATTTCATCACCACACACTAGTATTATACAAAATGTTACAGGGTCTCTTTAAGAAGATCAAACATATGAACAATAAAATAGCAATAAATATGTATCTATGAAAAACTGAATCTAAAAAAACAATAAACCAACAAGCAGAAACAAAACAGAATCATAGACACAGAGAATGTTTTGATGGTTGCTAGATGGGAGGGGGGTTGGGCAGATGCGTGAAAAGATGAAGGGACTAAGAAGTACATATTGGTAGTTACAGAATAGCCATGACATGTACAGTACAGTATAGGAAATAGAGTAGCCAAGAAACTTGTACACATGGCCCATGGACAATGGTGTGGGGATTACCTGAAGGAGTTGGGGTTGGCTGGGCGGAGGGTCTGCAAAGTGTAAAAATTGGGACAACTTAATAACATAATCAGTAAAATATTAATTTTTAAAAAGTATTCTTCATTTCAGTTAGTGTACCTTTCACTTCTGACTGGTCCTTTTTCATGCTGTTGAAGTTCTCACTGAGATCACTGAGCATCCTTATAACCAGTGTTTTGAACTCTGCATGTAGTAGATTGCTTGTCTTCATTCCGTTTAGTTCTTTTTCTGGAGTTTTGTTCTATTCTTTCATTTGGGCCGTTTCTTTGTCTCCTCATCTTGGCAACCTTCCTATGTTTGTTTCTATGTATTAGGAAGAGCTGCTACGTGTCCCAGGCTTGGTAGAATGGCCTAATATAGTAGGTGTTCTGTGGGGTCCAGTGAGACAGCGTCCTTGATTACCCAAGCTGGGCTCTCAAAGTGCACCCCCCTATATGAGGGGCATACAGCCTCCTTTTGCAGTGGAGCCTTGCCTGCTGTTGGCATGTCAATGGGAGGGATTTACCCCCATGATGATTGGCTGTGACCACTGACCACTGAACTCTGACCACCCCTATGCAGGGGCTTACTTCAGGGGGGTTCTTGCACCTACTGAGTCCACCCCTTGAGTGTCGCTTGTGGAAGTGGCTGAGTGGTGGTACATCGATGTGGTCTGAAGCTGTCCACTGGGTATGCTGGCTCTGGGGCCTCTTGGGCAGCAGAGGCCAAGGTCAGCCACAGCCTGTATTCTGCCTGGATCCACCAGCATGAACTACAAAGTGATCTGCAAATGGCTGCTACTTTTGCTGGGCTTGGAGGTGCCCAGGTGAGGCCAAGCTGTGAACCAAAGCTGGCTGCTGCTAGTGCTGGGCCTGGGGCCACTTAGTGAGAGGTATGGAGCACACTGAAGCCAGATGCTGCTTGAGAGATTTTTGGAAAATTTGAAGCATGAAACCCAGACAGGCCACTATATTATACAAAAGCCACTGGAAGCAGCGAGGGTAGGCTCAGGGAATGACCAGGGCAGGTCAGTCTCAGATGGAATCTCAGATACAGTGCCTGTCTGCCTGCCAGCTCTGCGGGTGTAGGGCTCACCAAAGGAACAATGGTCTCTGCTAGCACTTCTGCCTGGGAGAAAGCTGCCCCCCTACTCTTGTCTTGATTTTGGGGAATTCATTTTCTCCCTTTATTTCTCTAGTGCTTTTTAAGTGGCTTGCCCTAGTGCTGGAGCTCAGAGGCAATCAGTCTGTCTGCGTAAGTCCATGTGCGGGCCCTCAGGCAGCCCTCTGTATTCCTCAGCCTCAATCCCCACTGGTTTTTACAGCCAGAAGTTATGGGGAATTCTATTTCTGGCACTGGAACCCTGGGCTGGGACAGCTGGTGAGAGGTAGCTGAGACATCCCTCCCAATTTTCATCTGCCAACGTGAGTGTGGGACCAGCTCATTTCATGTCTCTGGCCCTCCTACCAGTCTTGGTGTTGCTGCATCTTTCATTACCTAGTTTTAGGACTTCCATTTAGCCAGATTTCAGGCAGTTCTGAATGATTTTTCCTGTAGTTTAGCTGTAATTTTGATGTAGTTGTGAGAGGAGGTAAGTACCTACGTTGCCATCTTAACCAGAAGTCTCTTTAATGCAGTTTTAGAGTAGATGTAAGAATATCCCATTTCACTCTGGTCTGTGTGGCTCAGTTGGTTTGGAGCGTTGTCCCATAAACCAAAATGGTGGCAGGTTTGATTCCCAATCAGGGCACATACCCAGGTTGTGGTTTCAATTCCCAGCCAGGGTGCATACAAGAAGGCAACCAATCGGTGCTTCTCTCTCACATTGATGTTTCTCCCTCTTTCTTTCTTTCTTTCTTTCTTTCTCTCCCTTCCTCTCTGTCTAAAGGCAATGAAAAAAAATGTCCTCAGGTGAGGAAAAAAAATTTAATCAAGAAAATAAAAGAATATCCCATCTGCTAGTCTATCCCAGAATTTCACAATATATGTATATAAAATAGTTACACTGTACACTTTAAACTTACACAGGGTTGTATGTCAATTATGTGTCAATAAGGCTCCAAAAATTAAAATTAAAAAAGGATCATTTTCAGTAGTCAGAATACTGAGGTTTATGGCAAAACTATAGTCCTTCTTATAATTATGATTCACTTCTAAGCATATTTTTCTTTTTTCCTGAATTTTGCACCACTTGGCTTTTTAGATGCCATAGTTGTATAGGAAATTTTTAGTATAAATTTAAAATATATTTATTTTCATGAATTCAATATTTAGTTAGAGTAAATATGCATACTATGCACTTGGTTTATATTATTTGTATAAATTATAATATTAATAAATAGGTGTGCATAACAATATGTATCAAAAATGCAAAAATCAATCATAACAGCAGAAAACTATGCACCAGATTCCCAGACAAACCTGGTGAGAAACAAGTAGTGCAGATAATTTTTTAATAAAAGAATTTAATAATGATGAACTATTTATCAGTGGTTCAGTGGTTTAATTGAATAAAGTATAAATATGTCCTGGTCGATTTTTTCCTGGTGAAAAAATAGTTCTGAATACGTCTGATATTTGATAAGGTTTCATTTTTTAAAAGTCAAATATATTAATAAATTAAATTTGTATTACTTAAGTGCTCTTAATATTTAAAAATCCACACAAACATGTACTGTGACAAAAACAAAATTTTCCCTTTTACCTTGCAATACTGTAGATTGTAGCTATAAACAATGGAAAAAACCTGTCGACTTCCCTCAGGATGGAACAATGACCTTCAAAAGAAATTGCAAGTGAGAGATTTTTATGTCATTGAGCTGGCCTGCTTCCCTCCACCCCGCACAACTTACATGATCCTTGGGAGGAATAGTCAAAGTGCAGGGCAAAATGCTGTTGTGATGTAAAATTTGGATATTTTGGGCATCATGGATTGCTTTGCGTTTTTTTCCAACACTGATTAAAATACTATTAAACCCGATTACTGAGTTTTTTGGCATACCTTTAAATCTTGCACCCAAGGAAAGTGCCCCACTTGCCTTATCCTAATTCCAGGTCTGGTTAGGTCCTTTTTTTTTCTGGTCTCAAAATCCTTGCCTTTAATGGGAGCTCTTAGCCCCTTTATATTTCATGGAATTATTGATATGGCAGATTAAGCTCTACCACATTGTTATGTTTTCTATTTGTTTCTTTGGATTTTCAACCTTCTATTCTTCCTTTCTCACCTTCTTTTGAATTAACCAAATACATTTTAATATTCAATTGTTATTCTTCTACTGGTTTTTCAACTGTACCTATTTTAATTATTTTCCTTACAGGTTGCCCTGGTGATTACAAAATTCATGTTTAATTTATCACAAATTAAAGTTAATACTGTACCATTTCATATGGGATAGAAAACATTTGCAGTAGTTTCATTTCCCAAATCCTGTCCTTTGTGTTGTTGTTACATACATTCTAAATCCCACAATTCCCCTTAATCTTTTTGAGACATGTTTTTAGGATATTTTAGAGAGAATCTCTAGCCACTTTAGGCCTGAGGTGGCTGTACTCTTTAGGTGGGGCCTTTCTGGCGTGTCTATTTCTCACTGGAGTACTGAGTGAGGGCCCTTCACTCAAGCTAGTCAAAACACCAATGTCAGAACTGTGCAAGAAGCCCTTCAGCTGATGGAAACCCAGAACTGATCTCTGCTTGGCCTCACAGTGTCTCCCCCTAAGCCTGCACAGGCTAGTATTTAGCTCAAGACCTAAAACACCTGTGGTGATTTCTACCTCCCCCCACTGTACAAAGTTTCTTTTTTAGCTGCACTCAACCCTTAAATCTGATCAACAACCCTACCCCCAGCTCAGCTATATCCTAATGTCTGCCTAGGCTCCACTTTCCTACTGGGGGGTCCTGAAACTGACACAGGCAGAAAAAATTTACTGCACCCTTCCTTTCTCTAACCAACACACCACCCAGGGGAGCATAGGAGGTCTGAGAGCCTTGATAAACACATCTGTAGAATGATACTAGTTTTGGTCTCATGGCCGCCCCCCTAAAAAGCTGGAATTGACAGATGGAGACAAAAACAACTTTACTTAAATACACAACCTGTTTTTCCTTGCCTTTTGTGAGTTTGACACTTCTGAAGAATATTGGTTATTTTGTAGAATGTCCTGCAATTTGGGCTGCTCTGGTATTTTATCATGATTGCACTGGGGTTATGGGGTTTGGAGGAAGAATACTGTGAAAGTGAAATGTCCTCATTGCATCACACCCTAGGGGACACCACAGCCATGCCTTATTACTGGTGACGTTAACATTCATCTCTTGGTTAAGGTTGTCTTCCAGATTTCTACACTGCAAATTCCTGTACTTTTCATACTCTTGTCATTAGAAGCAAGTCACTGAATCCAGTTTATATTCAAGAGAAGGGGGATTATCAGTAAGCCCAACTCTTAGGGGGAAGAGAATCAAATAGTGTATTTTTGTTGTTGTTTACAAATTGAAGGCAAGACCCTCCACCAACAAAGATTAAGAACAAAGATTAAGATCCACTTTATTGCAGTGGTCTGGAACCAACTCTGTAATACCTCTAAGTTATGCCTATATTTAATCAATATTTTGGAAGTGCTACTTTCAGGGTGTACCACTGTTGTGTTTGCCTTAAAGTACTGCCCACTAATTTTAGTATTTATTGGATCAGATCTGCAGAAATTATTAGTCGTATTCTAATGGTAATTTTCTGTTCTCATTCCTCCTATATTTATTGATATTCTTACAGAAGAGAGTTGCCCCAACTCTAGCAGTTATTTATTCAATAATATCACTTACTTACATATCATGGAATCATGGGTATTTATTGTTTGGGCTATAATGCAACACTATCATTTTTTTGGTTGCTCAAATCGTTTCAGCTTTGACCACTGGGAGCTCTTTCAGGTTGGCTCCTGTATCCTTATGACATGCTCCCATCTTTTTTTTCCCCTTACTTTCTGACACTAAACAATGCTCCAGGCTCATCTTGAATTTCCTTACCCTGGCCTTAAAATCGGCCTTCCCCGAGTAGCCCTCATTCCTTTTATTAGAGAACAGCATTTAGAAACCAAGATATGGGTACTAGGTGTATTCATTGCTTCTGGAATCACAATGTTTAGGTCTCCTCAGTGGACAGCCTGAGAAACTGTCAGACCAAGAAGATACAACAGCTAAATGCAATGTGGAATCTGTGGTAGGGTGCTTCCAAGATGTTCCCTAATATTCAGAGTCTTTTGTAGTTCCCCTTCTCTTCAGTTACTTGATTCTAACCAACAGAATGTTTGGACATTCAGGGTAAGTCACTTCCGTGATTGGATTACAAGAGATTGTAGCTTCTATTTTACCAGCTCTCTTGCTGGCTTTGATGAAGTTAACCCCACTGTAAACTGCCTCATGGAAGGAAAGGTACAAGTGGCAAGGACTGAGGAATCTCAGGCTGACAGCCAGAAAGGAACTGAGGCCCCACAATTCAACGGGCTGCAGATTAACCGAATTGCCAAAAAACCCACGGAGCTGAGAGCAGATCCTTCCCCAGTTCCACTTGAGATGAGTCCCTAATCCTGCCCATCTTCCTTGATTACACTCTGGTCAGAGCCTCTGGAGTAAAGGATCCTTATCAGCCAACCTTGATTCCTGACCCATGAAAACTGGGAGATAATGAACGCATTTTTTTTAAGCCACTAAGATTGTGGTAATTTATTACACAGAGATAGATGACAAACAGAGTATCCTTACTCAAATCCTAGAACAGAAAAAATATATTCGTGGAAAAACCAGTGAAATCCAAAGTCTTAAATTTGACTTACTGTGGCAATGTTAATCCCTTTGCATAGATAATGCGACATGATTATGTAAGATGTTAACATTAGGGGTAGCTGGGTGAGAGGGTACGGAAACTTCCTCTAATGTCCTTAAAACTCTTCTGTAAACCTAAAATTATTTCAGAATAGAAACTTCAGTAACACTTCTGGGTATTTCACGTTTTTATAAAGTAAAGAGAATATATAGCAAATTTGAAGAGAAAAAAATGAAGGTATTACAGAATCACCAGTCTGGTGGTTAAGATTAACCAGGCTTTAGGAGTCACAGTGTGATGATAAGCTAGAAAGTAGTCTGCTCAGTCTTCTGGGAAAGACAAAGGACCAGACTGGATTCCAGTGCTCGGGGGTGGTCTGCTGGGGGAGACACCAGACTAAGCCTGACGCCTGTCCTGGGAGTCAGTCAGTCTGGTTGAGAAATTCCAGGAATATTTATTCCCAGTCTTCAAGATACTTTTGTCTCTTCATCTCTAAAATTCCCCCCAAATGTCAACATCTGCTCCAAAATGGGACTGCTTGCCTGTTCCTGACCTTTATGGTTTGTCTTTGCCTCTTATCCAACCTGGAATGCCTCCACTGCCAGCTAGTAGATATCGTCACACTTCCTCAGCAGTTTCAAAAGTGAACTTGCAAGAAAAATCTTTGTCCCCTCTGCCCTCAGTGACATTCCTCAAACCTGAGCCCTCGCTCACCTAACTTTACCGTTTAGCTCTTCTTCCATGTACCAGCAGTGTATCTTCAGATACTTAAATGCTATTCTTCAGTTTCTTTAAACATGAATGGAGATAACTATCAGCACTTTTAGAATATTCCTTAGAATAAATTAGGTGAAGCACCTAACAGGAAGGTGCCTGACAGGCAGTTATAGACTGACTGCTTCTGTGTGCAGGTTGTTCTCCTCCAGCCCTGATTCCTAGTCAAATTCCACTTCGTCCATTCCACTTAAATCTATTTCTTCTGAGAACCTTCCTTCCTCCTGGCCTGCATGAGCCCTGCTCACTGCACAGTCAAAGCAAGGACAGGAGACTCTTTGCCAAAGATAAAAGCGCATGAAACACGCCTAGCATTTATTTAATCACAAACCTACAGACCCCTCAGTACACCCTTCTTGGGGCCTAGCCCTAACAATCCAAAGGTGACAACCTTGTGTATATGTGGTAGGAGGGGTAAGGAGTGTCTGTTGATAACTCTGAAACGGGAATGATTCCTTCAAATGGAGAGCTGGGTGAAGGCCAGAGGTTGGGGATTACCAACTTCTGAGTAGTGGGGGTCAGTAAAAGATCAGATAAACGAAAGAGGAATACATGATTTTACAATCCTTCCTCCAAGCCTCTGCCTTGGTGGGACAGGCTTCTGTTTTTTTTTCCCAGGCTGGGGAAATCCCCAGAAGTGTCCCTTCCTTCATTGTGTTCCTCTACATATTGAAATAAAGTAACAGGTGCTGGTTCTGGGAACGTGGACTCAATATCCCCTAATACCCATCACCTCCTCAAACAATCCTTCAAGGAAAGAGGCATCTCTGCCCAAGGGTAGGGGGCCTAACTCACTCATGATCTAGGTCTGGAATGTTAACCCACAAGATTTCAAGATCTGCCCCCCTTCCCCAAAGGCAAGGTTAGCTCAGTAACTTCCTAGGTTAAATCACCAGGTTCTCTCTCAGGAGGAAAGGATCCTAAGTACTCCTCCTCCCTGGAGTGGAATGCTTGGATGGGATGTTGCTAAGGAATAAGGACTGTGATCTCCACATGGTGGCCTGATCTTATACACTCTTCCATACCTGAAATACTGGTGGCTGGGCTCTTCCTTTAGGGAAGGTGCATGGCCCAATTTCCCAAATAAAGGGTCTGGCTCTCATCCTCACTTCTGTTTCTGACCTGGGCAGGGCAGAGACCATAGTAAAGGGACGGGGTTGGTAAACTCCAGGGTGGGAGTTCCATCATTTTGACTCCTCTTCTTTACAAGCAAGAGTGGCCATTATGAGGGTGGATGATACAGCATTCTGATACATCCTGATCCCAGACCTGGCTAGGGTAGTTCCCAGAGGACAGGGACAGACCTCATCCTGTCTCCTTCCTTCACCTGGGCAAGGGTGGGTCCCATGGGGCAGGGGCAAGGCTAGGATCTCCAGCAAACAGGTTCTGCTCACAAGGTGCTAGCTGGACCTGTGGGGAAGGGACAAGTCATCACCTGACTCCTCCTCCTTGCCTGTTATAGGGGTGGGCCTCATCTCTTCCTCCAGAACACTGGGCAGGGCAGTCTCATAGGAGGGCAAGGGAAAGGTAAAACCTCATCTTGACTTATCCTCCTTTCCTGGGTGGGGAAATCCCAGGGGAGGGATGAGGCCTGATCAGGACTCGTCCTCCATGCTGAAGCTGCTGCGGCGGCTGCTGGCCTTAGAGACAGCGGGAGACACGGAAGAGAGCAGGGGGTCAGAGGCAGCCCGCAGTGGGGACAGGGCGTCCCCTGGCAGTCCCCCCAACACCCCCTCCTCCTCCTCCATCAGAATGTCCGTCAGCCCCAGATGGAAGGGGTCCCCTAGATCCCCCAGATGGTCGCTGGGAAAGTGCAGGTCCAGAAGGGCATCTGAAGGTGGCACTGGGGGCTGCTGATGGGGAGCACCCTGGGCAGGGCCCCCCCCTGCATGAAACGTTGCTACGCCTGGCCTGCCCTCCTCCTCAACGTCCAGCTGCTCTGGCTTGAGGTTGTCAGAGGCTGAAGTTGTGGCCAGGGAGACCAGCCCTGGGGTGGGAGGGACCGGCAGACCATGGATCTGGGCCTGCAGTTCGAGCTCCTGCAAAAAGTACGGGGTAGGTGTGGGATAAGATGGAGTTCAGAGCCCCTCAGAGGCAGAGGAATGTAACAGTTAGAAGGACAGGTTTTCTGGGTTCACATTCAGCCTCTACCACTCACTAGTTGCATAACTTTAGGCAAGATGCTTAAAGTTTCTGAGCTTCAGAGGCCCAGTCTGTAAAATGGATATAACATTGGTCCCTGTCTCATAGGGATACTGTGACGATTAACTTAGTAAGTGGAGATAAGGACTTGTCACAGTGCATGGCACAAGATAAACGCAATGCACACTAGCCAATATTCGTTATTATTCTTTTTAATAATGTTATGATTACTACTTATCACCATTATCATGATGATGGGAGTTGGGAAGCCCCGGAATCCCCCATTTATGTCAGAAGGGGAAATTCTGGTCTGTTCTTCCTCTGCCTCTGCCTTCAGGAAGCCCCCCTCACCCCTGCCACCACCTCCTCCTTCCAGACCTGAATTCGGAGCTGCAGGCTGCGGTTGGCTTGCTCCAGAGATCGCTGCCGGCTCTCCAGGTCTTTGGAGCGCTGCTGCTCTTTCTGCAACTTGCGGATATAATCCACAGAGGCTTTGAGGATGGTGCCTTTGTTCCAGCGCATCTCTCTATGGGGTCAAGGAGGAGGAAAAAATGGAGTGCTACATTTGGAGTCTCTCAGGATCTGGGGATGTTGTGCCAGGTAGATGGAGTATCCCACCCCATGCTCAGACCTTGAGGTAGGGTTACATCGAGGGTATGGACTGCTCACCTCCGGGCTGGAAACTTCCAAACCAGGAAGCCCTTTCTGACCTGACTCTACTACTACTTATTCCTCTCACCTCTGATTCATCTCACTATGGCAACACTGACTTCTCAACGCTCCCAGGACACGGAAAGCCATTCCCACTTTGGGGCTATTAGCCCAGCTATGCCCTCCGCCTTGAACACTCTTCTCCCGGAACACATAGCTCCTGCCTCCCTCTCCTTAGGCTGGTTATTCCAATGCTGCTTTGTCTGCTTAGGCCTGTTCTATTCCCCAGTCTCTCCTCATCCCAAATTGTAACCCTCTCCAATCCAATGTTCCCTCATCTTCCTCCTAGTCCTTTTTTTTTAAGATTTTACTCATTTTAAAAGAGAGAAAGAGAGGGAGAAAGGGAGAGAAACATCAATGTGTGAGAGAAACATTGCTCGGTTGCCTCTCACATGCCCCCACCAGGGGACCTGGCCCACAACCCAGGCATGTGCCCTGATTGGGAATTGAACTAGCAACCTACTGGTTTGCAGGCTGGTGCTCAATCCCCAGGGCCATACCAGCCAGGCCTCCTTTCTTTTAAATTTTAGAGAAAGAAGAAGGGAGGGAGAAAGAGAGGGGGAGAAACATTGATGTGAGAGAGAAATGTTGACCAGTTGCCTTCCATACATGCTCCCACCAGGGACCAAACCTGCAGCCCAGGCATGTGCCCTGACCGAGAATCAAACCAGCGACCTTTCAGTTTGTGGGACAATGCCCAACCAACTGAGCCACACCAGCCAGGGCTCTTCCTCCCATGATAACTGCATGGATTTTACTTATTTATCTTGTTTGCTGTCTGTCCGCCCCCACTAAAATATCAGTTCCATGAGGTCAGGGATTTTTGTCTTGTTTCATTCCCTCTGGTTGCCTCAGGGCCTCGCACAGTACCTGGCACAAAGCAGAAGCTCATTGTTTCCTGAACAAATATAGGAAGCACAAAATAAACAGAAAACGAAGTACCTATGTCACGGTGACCTGATGAGGCACATGGACCATAATGTTATGAACCTAAGAATTTTAGGTGGGGACATGGTGAGGCAGAATAACCCTGGCTCAGTGTGAGGAAAGCCAGGTGGGAATGGGCCAGAGGAGCAGAACCACTGGGTGCTTCCCGCCTAGGGTAGGCCCCCCCTGGAAATGATTGTAGGAGATTGCAGCCCCCGCCCCACCTTCTGCCAGCCAAGACTCACGGATCACTGGACTTGGGGATGAGGGTGCCCAGCTCCTTGATCCTGTCGTTGATGTTGAATCGCCTGCGACGTTCAACTGTGGAGAAAGGGGAAACAAAAGAGTGGGAAAGAATCATCAAGAGGCTGAGGAGGGAAGAGGAGAAATTGGGACATCAGGAAACTGTTGCAGGGAAAGGCCCCTCAAGGCAGGAGGGGGCGCAGAGTGAGGAAGGGGTGCAGAGCATGCCAGCAAGGGCACGTGATCTCACTCACTTAGGTTGTGATTGTCCTTCTTCTGCCGCTCCTTCAAAAGGGCCTTGGCCTCTGTTTCTGGAAGAGAGTGGAAGTAGTCAGGTCCTTCTGGAAAAGCTGGAGGGCAGCATGTGCTGCTGAGGTAGGCTTTGATGGGCACAGGCAGAGGAAGTGACTTTTGAGAGAATGCCATTCTTGTGGGGGAGGGGTTGGGTAGAGGTGGAAGAGGGCATAAGAGGGATACATGGAAATGGAAAAAAATACAATAAAAGTAAATATGGTTTTTTAAATGCTACTTTTTATTATTTTCCAAGATGCCACGGTGATAGACCATTTGTGAAACCCAAGACAAGAGGTAGTGGAGTGACAGCAGGACCGTGGGCCATGTGGACAAAGAAGGCAAAGAGTCCCTATTTCTGTCTGTGTAAACCCCTGTTCCCAAGACCAGGCCCACCCCGAGACCCAGTGGACACGGGGCTAACCCTGGCCCTTACCGGAGATCTCCCGTTTGATGTTGGGCAGCTCAGCTGGGCAGGAGTTGCTGACAGTGATGGTAGATGTGGCCACACCCTGACTACTGTACACATCAAGCAGATTCCCTGACACAGGCAGCTGGGGGCAGGCACGGCAGAGAAAGGATGGTTGGCAACAGACCACAGGCTCGGCCTCATCTCAGAACCAGGCTCCCTATCCTCCACACATCCCCAAAGACAGGCCCTCCAATGCAAGGAGAGGCTGACCCGTACAGGAACCCTTCCTCCTCCCCTCTAAGGGAAATTCACATAGCGACTGAATAAGGGAGGACAGGGTCAAGTGGATCTACCCTGCTTTACTGGGGACGGAGTCTACCCAGCCTGTTCATCATGCCCCTGCAGCCCCTTAAATCCCTCAGTGAGCTCTGAGGCCCCTCTCCCAAATTCTGGGGCTAACTCTGAGAAGAAATGCCACAAAAGCACCCTTATAAATTCTTTGTGGGCTCTCATGGAACATTTCAGTCCATTAGCAACCCCCCTGTCCCCCATCCCAGCACAACATTCCAATTCAGCATTCAGCATTGGAACACTCCAACCCAATCTTCTCAGACCTTGGGAAATGGTCATGGCAGTGTTCCATCCCAAATCTGGCTTTATGGAGAGCTCCAGCCCAATGTCCAGTCTTTGGCTGTGACTGCGCCGCACCACCTTACATACATGGTCTCCAGCTGCCATGCACCAAGGTCCTAACTCTAGTATGTTCTTGCATTTTCTGATCTCCCAGGATTTCTTGTCTAATTACACAACTAGCACTGCTTTTATGTCTCTCTGTGTTGCTCTCTCCCATTTTCACTCTCCTGACGATACTCTAGGACAACATATTACTCTGGAAGTCATTAGTTCCATCTCTTGATGAGATTTCATCTCTTGAACCCCCCCAATCTGCTGGATCCATCTAATATGAGGCCCCAATCTCTAGCCATGTCCAAATCAATAAAAAGTTCTGATAAACTGGTGCCATTTTAATATATGCTTCTATCCTCTTGATAAGTTGGAAAGAAACCAAACTATAGCCATTTGGTATACCCCGAAGCAAATTATGGCACTCTTGGGATGTTATCCGATTGTTATTATTTATCGGTACATCCCTTATTCTAGAAAGTTTTATTCGTTCTCTACAGGGGCCTCAGCCTCTTGGCACAGTTCACTGCAAGAGGTATGGTACATGAAATCACTTCAAGGTCCAACCACACCATGTTTTGAGACTTCTAGTGTGTTCCAATCTCTTGGTACATTCAAAATGCTTAGAGTCCCATCTCCTGGTCTCTTCCACAGTGAGGCTCGAGCACCTTGCCAGACCCTAGTACCTCCGTGAAGTCCCCATCCTGTACATACCAAAACCTACAAGGTCTACCTTTCCATGCAACCCAACACAAGGCCCCAGGACACTGCTACTCCCTGTTCTCATCACACAGTCTCCCTCTCTACCTTAATACAACCCAAGGTGACAGTCTGTTATACACACAGCCAGTCCCAGTGCAGTCTCAGTGACACAGGGATGTACTAATTGCCAGAATAACTTTGCCATCTTGGGACCTTACTGTGCTGGGGAGCTGTAGCCCTGCAGTGCCTCCAGGTAGATAGCTGAGCATCTCATCATTGTAACTGGACTCCAGGCTGATGATCTCATCAATGACATCATCAATCTGGGGAAAAAAGTAAATACGAAAGAGGGTTAAAAGAAGCTGGAGGATGGCCCTGGCTGGTGTGGCTCCATGGATTGAGTGCCAGCCTGCGAACCGAAGGGTGGATGGTTCGATTCCCAGTCAGGGCACATGCTTGGGTTGTGGGCCACGTCCCCAGTGGGGGGTGCATGAGAAGCAATCACACACTGATGTTTCTCTTCCTCTCTAAAAATAAATAAAATCTTAAAAAAAAAAGTTGGAGGGTGGAGCATAGAAAGGTTGCCTGCAGCCACATACCTCCTTCTCTGAGCTGGACCCGATGGTGAGCAGTGCCATAGGGCTGTTGGGGGCGCTGCCTGTGGGGCCAGTAGCATGGGTGGCCTCGGGGGCAGGGAGCGGCTGGGCACTAGCAGCCCCCGGTGGTGGGGTGAGGGCCTGGGAAGCCAGCTTGGGCCCAAGTGTGGTGGACAGGTACTGTTTCACCTGCTGCCTGCGCGCCTGCTGCAGGTGGTAGCGTGTTGGGTTCTCCAGATGAGTCTGCACCTGTGGAACAAGGGGAAGGAGGGACAGGAGGGGACAAGGTAGAACAGGACTCAGAAGGGTGACTCTGGGCATACTGGGCCCAGAATCTGAAAACCCCGAAATACCGGTCTCTCCCAGGACCCAAACTCCCTCTCTTGGAAATCCCTCACAGCCCCTAGGATCTACCTACGGATGGTAGAATTCCTCAGTTTCTGGAGTTCCCCCTGTCACAGTCCCCAAGACTCCACCCCCGTCTCTGTCACCAACCTAACACACCCAGGAACTACATATTGCTCTCCAAGACATCCCAATGGCCAAAGAACTCCTAATGCATCACAGACACATGAAGCTTTTCCTACAAAGTCACTGCACAAGACCTTCTTGGGGCACTTATGACCCTTCATAATCCAAGATACCCTACAGCCCCCAAGAGCCCCTCACAATTCCACAAGAACTTCTCAGCAACCCTAAACCCAATGGGACACTAGCACAACCTACTTTTAACAGTACCTAAAGACTTTCCTTAGAGCCCCAGGACGTCACTTAAAAGCCACCAGGACCACTTCCCAGTCATCAGGAGCCCCTCCCAGGGCCTCTGGACCTTACCTTGAGCACCTCCCTGGGCACCTGAGCAGGGGGAGGACGGCCCAATGTGTGGCCCCCAGCAGAAACACCAACCACAGAGATGGCAGGAGAGGCAGGTGCAGGGCTGGGGAAGGGAGAGGCTGCAGCCTGTTCCCGACGCTCACGCCTCTCCTGCTCCTGGGCCTGGGCCCGCATTAGCTGCTGCCGCAGCAAGACCCGCGATGAAGATGAAGATGACATGGCAGGGGTCCGGGAACCCACTGCAGAAGATGATGTAGACAGTGTAGCTGGGGTGGCTGGTGTGGCCTGCAGTGATATTGGGAGGCTGTGGAATGAGAAATATGGGGCCACAGGTAAGCTAAAAATCTAGTCCCAAACCTAAGGAGTCATAGTGTGATGGAGTCATCACAGGAACCGGGCCTGGTAGTAGCCCTCAGAGGTCAGTCTGACGGGGGAATTTTAGCCTTCAGTCCTTATGGTGAAGCCTGGATTTGGATCTATTGAGCTTGGCTCTGGCAGAGGGCCTTTATCCTACTTAAAGGAGAATGGAAGGAAGCAGAATTGAGGCTGTGGCAGTAGATGTGGATATAGAGGGCTGTTATACTCAATTTGGGGCTGGCGATGCTCCCTCAGCTCCTGGGGGGTTGGCATCAGGCTACAGCGTAATCGCAGGCCCTTCTTCCTCCCCTTCCTGGGCCTCTAGTCCCAGGACTAGTCAGTCTTGAAAATCTCAGAAATTTCACAATCCTCTCTTCCTGCCCCTCTTCCAGGTCCCCTCCCCTCTCTTAGAGCTGAGGCCCATGACTCAGCACATTTAGACTTCCCCAGCCTGGGGAAAGAAAGGACTCGCAGGGGTTCCTCAAGGGCCTGGGGTGGGTGAGTCTGTTGAATGGGGGAGGGGTGAGCAGGGGTTGTGGGTATGGCTCCGCCTACCTGGGCAAAGAACTACAGCAGGCCATGCTCTGCCTTTGGGCACTCCAGGGATGCTGTAGGCCGTATTTGTGAATGAATGGGTGTGCAGGTGGGGTTGGGGGAGGCAGCTGAGGTCTAGACGGAGATACTATAATCCTAGCTTGGCCACCCGCTTTCATGTGCATGCTTTTTCTGGCCCCTCATTTTACTATCTGGAAAATAAAAGCTTGTGGAGAGAATGGAGTGGGCTGGCACTGAGGGCCTCTGCCCACCAAGAGGGAATGGAGGGGCCTGAGGAATAGGGAAGGGAGTTAGAGGGGGTCAGAGGAGGCATACCTCGAGCGTACTGGTAAGGGCTGGCTTTTGAGTTCGTAAAAACTGTCAGGATCAAGGACGTTTTCTAATTCGATGTCAGCAACAATCCCGGATTCCGGAAGCAAAGAGTTCAGGCTGAGGGTGAGGTAGGGGTGGTTGTTATTGTAGGAAGACCTCTGCCCCTCCGAGAGAGAAAGGGGGGGGAGAGAGAGAGAAAAAGAGAGACAGAGAGAGGGGGGGAGAGAGAGAGAGACAGAGAGAGGGAGAGAAAGGAAGGAAACAATTATCTCTAACATTCAGTCACTCCACTGGTTACCACCACCATGAATTCCCAAGTCTTCTCTCCTCCCCCCCTCCCCTCTCCATTCTCCTTTGCTATGTTACCCATAGTCCTTTAAGATTCAAAATAATAAGAGTGCCCGGACCCCAACACCTTGCTCTAACATTCACGTGTAACCACAACCTGGGTGTGAGGAAAATGGAAATGAAGAATTTAGGAATGACAGATTCATTTTGCAAGCTTCCTGACTTTGCATTTAGAGTTCTCCCACCCCCACACCCCCTACTGTTTTCCTGGCAGCTGAATGTGAGCCCACGTTTGTCCACACACATGCAGCACGGTAGGGGCATCCCCTCGGTATAGCAGTCCATTGTAGCACAAACTGAAGCATCACAAAGAGAACCAGGGTCAAAGATTCACTTTGTGGAAGGATCTACCACTTTGCAAATGAGCTTCCCCACCCCAGTCAGAGTTCATGGGATGCCAACACATACACAATTACAAAATGGGAATATCAAAAATACCCCTTAGTCCAACAATCTGGATTTACAAGAGGAAGAATTTGGGTGGAAGACACACTTTATGCGAGCTTTCTTTTCTTGGCCAGAGGAGCCTGCCCACAGCTCTCCTGGGTTTTTTGGATAGATCAAAACACACATGCTTCCAATGCCTCCAATACCAACACCCACTGACACACAAAAGAAGCCATGTACACCCCTCGCTTTCAACTATTCCCACTACTGTGATGATCTAGGTTGTTATAAAGGCATTAAAAGATGGTGAATCTATATACAACACGGCTCCTGCTTAGCCCTCGATGCTGGGTGCAAGACCCTAGTGTGCAGGGGACACTGACATGCACACAGATGGATATGCATCCTTGAATTTAGTTAAATATTTAGAATCCCGAGGTTGTGACTACACTTGACAAGGATTTTTTCCCCCTCCCCAGAGGATCTGTCTTCCCTCCTTTCCTCATCCTCAGATGAGGCCCTAAAACCACCCAGGAAGTTGGGAAGAGGAAGCCAAAGGATCCGCTGAGCTCAGCACAATTCCAGGCAGAAAGTAGGCAAAGCCCCTTCCCATGCTTACACATCCATTGCACAGAACTTAGAAGAAAAGGGGGCTGGGCTTCCAAGGCCACTGATGGCAATGAGGATTAAGAGATCAGATAGGACCCACCCAGATAGGGATGGGGCAATTCGTGTTCATTCCAGATCTGGGGACAGATTCAAGTTTATCCCCAGTGTCTGAGACACAGACTGGGAGGGCGTAATGAAAACAATGTGTGTGTGTGTTGGCTTGCTGAGAGGTCAGGGCAGGTGGCAACAGTAAGAAGACCATCCCTGGGATTCCCTCCCCCCCAAAGTCTGAGGCCTTCTCTGAGCTAAGACAAGCACCAACTCCATCACCTCTGCCTAGCAGTCGCCCATTTAAATCCCAACGGTCAGGTGGGGGTGAGAGTGCAAGGGGGACTTTTTCACTATTTCACTATCCCTGATAAGATTCAGCTAGGTGGACAGGGATGGGTGAAGAGATTATTCTTGTCAAGTCTTGATTAATATTGCTTCTTTTGCTCAAACACACTTGCAAGGCTGGACCCATGCAGCATATCTGAGATACCCCCAAATCCCTCCAGATTCATATTATCCCCCCAAAAGGCCTCCAGCAACCAACTACTGGAAATCACCAAGCTCCTAAGATAGCACCTCTGTCCGGCAAAACCCCTTCTCTGACACACAAAAAGAAAAAGTCCCTTACAATCAGTGCCTCATCTGGAGAGTGCCCCCTCAACTTCATCCCCCTCACGTCTGATTCAAGGACCCCAAATTACGCTTCTAATTAGAGAGTCTCAGTCCTCTAAATTCAACCACCCTAGACCAGTTTCTGGACACAGCGGAGTACGTCCCTCTAGATCCAGTCAAGACACCCCTACCCCCAAACCAGGCCTCCCTTCATGCACTTCCACGACCTTTAAGCCTCAGTCCACGTAGGCCACCGCCGGATTTCTTAGGTGCCCCCCCCCCCAAACGGGTGCCCCGATGTCCTCCAAGCCCAGGCCGAAACCCTCTAATCCCAGCCCGGGCCCCCCGCTGCACCCAAATCAGGATCCCACGCACCCCAGTCAGCACTACTGACCCCAAGCGGCCCCGCACCTGAGCAGCTGGGCTGAGTCGGCCGGACTGCGCTCCTCCAATAGCACGAACACCGCTCGAGGACCCTCCGCGCTAGCCTCTACACTGTCCCGGGCTGGCTCGGCTGCCTGAGACATGACGCCCGGCCCCGGGCGAGCCCTGCCAGGCCGGTCGGGCTTCAGCCCGACCCCCCCTAACAAAATAAGTGTACCCCTCCCCCTGCTCGCCACCGCCTCCTCCGCTAAGCCATGGAACGAGCTCTGCGCGGGCGGGCAGCGTCGGGAAGATGGGATGGGCTGTGAGTCATCCTCCGCCCCGAACGGACCTACATGCCCCCCCCCCCCCAGCCCAGAACCTAACCCCGGACGACCGCCCTCCTCCTGCTCGTCCCCTTCCTCCTCCTCCCTGGGCTGGGGAAACTCCACAGGAAGTGACCGCATGTAGGATACACAGCACGGCGGGCTCCGCCCTCTAAGTGAGGCGGCCAATCGTCAAGGGCTTGTTCAAGAACCGGCTCAAAACCACGCCAACGACACGGAGGGAAAACTACATTAGCCAGCCCTCATTCAGAGAAGGGGGAGCCTAGGCCATGCTCAGAGATGAGGCAAATCATTGAGAGGCAACTTAATGAAGCCACGCCTCCTCGTCACAAAGTACCCCTCTGCGAGACTTTAAACCGCTCCTTGGGTCCTCTGCGCCTGCGTAAAGACAGCCAGTCGGCGCTTGGGTTTTCAGGCCACGTTTCTATCTACAGAACCGGGCCCCTTCTCGGCCAATATTCCTAGCCCACGCTTCCCCCTCAGTATAAGCAGGTACATTTTCCTGGAGATGTGCACCAGAAACCCTGCCCTTTCTGTACCCACAGTCCAGCCACGCAACCCGTCTTCCTGGGAGCGCTCCGCCTACTCTGTGTCATCTGGAGTGGTTGTTGTACTAGGTCATTGTGCTACACAGTAGGTGCATAATAAATCCTTGACAGATGAATGAATGAGTAGGAGGATGGAAATGAGATCTGATTCTTTAGGTCGATGACTTCTGGAATCATAAAGACCAGGGTTTGGGTATGGGGCAAGGGACTTCGCCACTCGGAGACTCAGCTTTCCTGACCTGTTAAATGGGGGTTGCAGTAACTGGCAGGCAGAGTTGTCATAAGGATTAGAGATAACTTATGAAAAGGTTGTTTGGCATACAATAGGCTCTCCAAAATTAAATAATTTATTTAATTGAGCAATGATTCAACAAACATTTTTTTTTTAGCTCCTTTGTGTGCTAGATACATGCAAGCCAGCTTGCACGGTGAGTTTCCACCCATACTTTCAAGGGCACGGTCAGCTCACAGAACACCTGGATCTACAATATTCCTTTCCTCCTTTCCAATATCCCAACACCCTGCCCATCAGTTGGACGTCTAGGAACCTCACTGAGCTTCTATTTATCTTGCACCTTTTTGTACTGACATTCTTATTTCCCAAGTTGGCTTGGTAAACATGTACATCCCTAACACACTCGCACAAAACCATTATCCACATGATGAACACAATTCTTCCACAAATTAATCTTTGAAAAACAATACATTACCAATAAAAATTCCAAAATGGAACTTGTAGACCTGATGTTAAAACTCCTATGATGCCTTAAATACGTGAGTATGTCTAGCTTTGTAGAGTATGTATTCTTCATAAAAGAAGAGGAAGGTCTTGCCAAATTCAAAATATATTACAAAGCTCTAGTAATTAAAACATTGTGACATGGGAGTAGGACTAGAAAAGTAGATCAATGGCACAGGGAAAAAAAGAATCCAGAAATTGACCTAGGTATTTGTGTGAATTAGTAAATGATAAAAATAAAATTTCAAGTCACAGGGAGAGAGATGGACTATTTACAAAAATGGTTTGGAGAGAAATTATAGTCTTGGGGGCAGCAGTATAATTCCTGAGTATATTAGGAATAAGATTCCTAATTTACAGGATTCAGAAAAAATGAATTCCAAATTGGCTAAAGATCTAAATATTTTTTTAAATCAGAACAAAGGTACCCTTTGCAACAACATGGATGGAACTGGAAAGCATTATGCTGAGTGAAATAGGCCAGGCATTGAAAGACAAATACCATATGATCTCACCTTTAACAGGAAGCTAAACAACAAAACAAACAAGCAAACAGAATAAAAACAAAGACACTGAAATAGAGAATAAGGGGGCAGCGACCAGAGGGGAGAGGGAAGGGAATTTAAGGGGAAAAATGGGGAGGGATTTTGAGGAACAAGTATGAAAGACACAGGGATGAGGACTGGGGGGGGGGATGGGAGGGAGATGGGGAGATGGGGCAGGGGGGCTGGGATGGGAGAAACAGACAAAAAACTGTACTTGAAAAATAACTAAATAAAATTTTTAAAAAAGATTCTAAATCTTAAAAAAAATTAAAATCAGAACAAAATGCTTTTGGAGAACACATTTAAGACTTTGGCAAAAAGAAGTCCTTCTTAAACAAGAAACAAGCAAAGCATATAAAGAAAAGTAAAAATAGCCCTGGCTAGTGTGGCTCAGTAGATTGAGTTTGGGCTTGCGAACCAAAGAGTTGCTGGTTCAATTCCCATTTGGGGCATATGCCTGGGTTGTGGGCCAGGTCCCCACTAGGGGGTGCACAGGAGGTAACCACACATTGATGTTTCTCTCCCTCTCTTTCTCCTTCCCTTTCTCTCTCTAAAAATAAAATCTTTAAAAAAAGAAAAGTAAAAATAAGCAACATTAAGTTGTTAATTATTTTTGTACTTTATCTGCCTTGATTCATTTTAATCCCTACAAAAGACCTCTGAGGAGGGTTACATTTATTATCCTAATCTATAGATCAGGAAACCAAGGTACAAGAAGCTTTCCACTGGCCTTAGGTCACCCCAGTTTATAAAACCTGGGATTGGAGCCCAGGCACTCTATACCACCATGCTCTACAATCTTTCCAGTTTGACCACATCAAAATTTTAAGTGATAATCTGATGAAATATACTACGAAGTTAAAAGACTTGTGGCAGAGTGAGAGAGGAAATTTACAGCACTAGACCCCCAGGTTAATTATCCTGTAATACATCCCAATCCTACAAACACCAGCTCCACACACACATCCCAAATATTTCCATAAGTGCTTCCCATCACATAACCTGCCCAATAAGCCCATTCTCCACCTCTCTCAGCCTCTCTCTTTTAATCTCTTGCTCACAGCTTCACAACTTTTCTCAAGTTTGTTCCCCTACCCTCTCCCTCCCTTTCTTCCTCCCTCTCTCATGCAGCTGAGCTTTCATTGAGGGCCGACTGCAGGGTGGGGTGAATGGGAGATATGGAGGGAAGAAAGAGGGCAGTTGGATGGTGAGGTTGGGGATGTTTAGGGATAGATAACAATGGTGATTGAGGGTGGCTTGAGGTGAGGTTAGGGTCTACTACAGGACAGTTTGCATGTAACTAAATGATCACATTAAGGCCTTCAAGAGGAATGTGGCTGCTAGAGGACAGTTTAAGAGTGCAGATGGCACCCTGTCTGGTGTGGCTCAGTGGATTGATTGAGTGTGGATTTGTGAACCAATGGGTCACTGGTTTGATTCCCAGTCAGGGCACATGCCTGGATTGCAGGCCAGGTCTCCACTAGTGGGTGTGCAAGAGGCAACCACACATTGATATTTTTTCTCCTCTTTCTCGTTTACTTCCACTCTCTTTAAAACTAAATTTTTTTAATCTTTTTTTTTAAAGGAGTGCAGTTGGGCCCTAGCTGGCATGGCTCAGTGAATTGAGCACTGGCCTGCAGACTGAAAGGTTGCTGGTTCAATTTCCAGCCAGGGCACATGCCTGGGTTGCAGGCCAGGTCCCCAGTTGGGGGCATGTGAGAGGCAACCACACATTGATGTTTCTCTCCCTCTCTTTCTTACATGCAGATGGTAGATATTGGAGGGTAAATCGAGGATAAAGCTGGGAGTTGGAAGATGATTTGGGGTGCATTTGGAGGGTCCTTGGGAAGAAAGTGAGTGTTTAAAGACAGAGTTTGGTCTTTTGATGGAGTAGAGCTCTTAACTGTCACAGGATGGCATGGTAGGCTAACTAATGGCCTCCCTAAAGATGTTCATGTCCAAACCCCTTCAACTTATGGATGTCACCTTCTATGCAAAAAAGGGGGGATTGCAGATGTAATTAAATAAAGGGTTTTGAGATGGGGAGACTATCCTGGATTATCTGAATGGCAAGTAATTATAATCACAAGTTTCTTTATAAAGAGGGAGGCACAAGCAGATTAGACAGAGAAGGAGAAGGCAATGTGACCATGGAAACAGACTGTAGTGATGCAAACACAAGCCAAGGAATGATGACAGCCACCAAAAGAGAAAGAGGCAACAGAGCCTACCCTAGAGCCTCTGGAGGGAGCATGGCCCTGCTGACAACTTGATTTTGATCTTCTGGCTCCCAGAACTGTGAGAGAATAAATTTCTTATGCCTTACACTATCAAGTTTGTGGTAATTTGTCACAGCAACAATAAATGGCTTGGGGGTAGGTTCAGGGGTTGTTGGAGGCACTTAGGGGTTATGCTTGGGGTTTATGAGGGCAATTTGAGGGTATAATTAGGAGCCATTGGAAAGTGTTTGGGTACAGTTGGAGCCATCAAAGGGAAAACTGAAGCGGGTTTGGGAGGTTGTTAGAAGGTGGTTTGGAGGTATAGTTGGGAGATTGGGACAGCAAATGGGGAATGCTTACAGAGAGCATTAGGGTCTATTATAGGGCAACTTAGGGCAGTGATTTTCAACCAGTATGCCATAAGAGGCACACTGGTGTGTTGCAAGAATCCTTAGAACATGCAATACCTGACTATTTAGTCCGGGACACGTAGGCCTTTTCCTTTAGATTGTCAAATTTAAAAAATGACAACAGCAAACATAACAATAGCTGTCCAGTGTGACTAAATCAAAGTTATACCTATTTTTGTCAAATTGGCAAATATATATAACATATATTTTGGTGTGCCACAGAATTTTGTAGTATTTTTATTAATTAATTAATTAATTTATTTATTTGAGAGCCATCAGTTTGTAGTTCCACTCGTTTATACATTCATTGCTTGATTAATTGGTTGCTTCATTGGTTGCCTCTTGTATGTGCCCTGACCAGGGATCAAACCTGTAACCTTGGCATATCAGGATGATGCTCTAACCAACTGAGCTACCTGGCTGGGGCCTTGCCACAGAATTTTTTAAAAAGACTTTATTTTTAGAGAGAGGGGAAGGAAGGGAGAAAGACAGGGAGAGAAACATCAATGTGTGGCTTCGTCTCATGTGCCCCTCACTGGGGGCCTGGACCACAATCCAGGCATGTGCCCCCACTGGGAATCGAACCAGCATCCCCTCTGTTTGCAGGCCAGAACTCAATCCACTGGACCATACCAGCCAGGGTAAAAATTTTAGTAATTAGTTTACATGTGCCATGAGATGAAAAAGGTTGAAAATCTCTGGTTTAGGGTATAGTTGGGAGGTTGTGGAGGGTGGTTAGGGTGATATGATTGGGAAAAATTCAAAGATGTTTTGTGGTGTAGTAGCATGTAATTTAAGATAAAGTTGGGTATAGTGGTCATTAAACAGTGGTTTGGAGATACAGTCTGGGGCCAAGGGAAGGTAGTTAAGCGTTATTTAGAAGTAGATTTGGGGGTTCCTGAAAGGGGCATTTTAGGGGCAAGGTTTGTAATTGTTGGAGAGTAGTTTGGGGTTAGGGTTGGGAATCATTGAAAGGGAACCTTGGGGATATTCTTGGGAGTTAGAGAACAATTCGAGGGTAAAGTGGGGACTGTTAGAAAGAGGTTTGGAGGTACAGATGAAACTTTGGAAGGGTAATTTAGTGATGAAGTTTGAGAATCGAGAGTGTGGTTAGGGGATATAGTTGAGGGCTGGTGGGTACAATCTCAGATGCAGTTTGGAGGCCTGTTTTGAGGTCTGGATGTCAGAGCGTGATCATAAGTTGTAATTGGGAAGCTCTTAGGGGTTGCTTTGGGGAGCAGTTAAAGATTATTGTGTGGAATATCATTCAGCAATAAAAGGAGCAAACCACCAACATATGCTACAACATAAGCCTCAAAAACATTATGCTAAGTGAAGGAATTCAAATGGCAAAAGTCCACATATTGAATTTATATGAAATGTCCAGAAAAAGCAAATCTTCAGAGATAGAAAGTAGATTAGTAGTTGCCTGGGACTGGGACTGGGAATGGGGATTAACTCTATTCAGACAAGAGAGATCTTGTTGGGATGATGAAAATTCTCTAAAACTGGATTGTAATGATTATTGCACACTTTGGTAAATTTACTATGACAGTTGAATTGTACACTTAAAGTGGGTGACTTTTCCTGAAACACCAATTCAAAAGAACCTATGCACCCTAATGTTCATTGCAGCATTATCTACAATAGCCAAGTGCTGGAAACAGCCTAAGTGCCCATCAGTAAATGAGTGGATCAAAAAACTGTGGTACATTTACGCAATGGAATACTATACAGTGGAGAAATAGAAGAAGCTCCTACCCTTTGTGACAGCATGGATGGAACTGGAGAGCATTATGCTAAGTAAAATAAGGCAGCAATGAAAGACAAATACCATATGATTTTAGCTGTAAGTGGAACCTAATCAACAAAACAAGTGAGCAAAATAGAACTAGAAACATTGAAATAAAGAACTGACAGTGTTGACTTCCGCCAAGATGGAGGCATAGGTGGAAACACTCTGCCTTCTCTCACAACCAAGTTTAAAAACAACCAAGTTTTAGCAACAAAAACACAGCCAAACCACAGAAAATTGAACTATATGGAAGTCTGACAACAAGGACCCGTTCAGCCAGACCGGTAAGAGGGGCAGAGTCAGCAGCAGAGTGGGGCCAGGCAGGAAAGATCCACCAGACCAACCCGGGCGCGTGACCCAGGTGCGACAGCAGCCGTGGGCGGATCCCAGGTGTGGAGAATCGAGCGGACCCACTGAGGGCTGACCGCGGTCATACATTCATGTGCAGATAACCAGCGAAGGAGTGAGCAGTGAGACTGAGACAGACTGCGCAGGCCCCAGCGGCAGCGGCGGGAAGCAGCAGAGGGGACCGCTATTTCCCCTCTCTGACCCCGCCCCCATATAGCATCACAAACCAGCAAACTGGGTGGCCCCGACCTGGTGAACACCTAAGCTCTACTCCTTATACCAAACAGGCACAAACAGAGCAAAACATTATGGCTCAAGAAGAACAGCTCAAAGCCCCAGAGCCAATAACTCTAAGCGATGAATAAATAACTAAACTTTCAGATGCACAGTTCAAAACACTGTTGATCAGGATGCTCACAGAACTGGTTGATTTTAGTCACAAATTAGAGGAACATATGAAGGCTAAACTAATTGAAATGAAGGGAAATGCACAGGAAACCAATAGTAATGGGAAGGAAACTGGAACTCAAATCAAGGGAGTGAACCAGAAGGAAGAAAAAAAATGACCAAACAGAAAAGGATGAAGAAACAAGAATTCAAAAAAAATGAGGAGAGGCTTACGAACCTCCAGGACATCTTTAAACGTTCCAACATCCAAATTATAGGGGTACCCGAAGGGGAAGAGGAACAACCACGAGTGGAAAATTTATTTGAACAAATAATTAAGGAGAACTTTCCCAATCTGGCAAAGGAAATAGACTTCCAGGAAATCCAGGAAGCTCAGAGAGTCCCAAAAACGTTGGACCCAAGAAGGAACATACTAAGGCACATCATAATTACATTAGCCAAGATTAAAAAAATGAAGGAGAGAATCGTAGAAGCAGCAAGAGCTAAGAGGACAGTCATCTACAAAGGAGTTCCCATCAGACTGTCAGCGGATTTCTCAAAAGAGACCTTCCAGGCAAGAAGGGGCTGGAAAGAAGTATTCCAAGTCATGAAACCCAAAGACCTACAACCAAGATTGCTCTATCCAGCAAAGCTATTATTTAGAATGGAAGGACAGATAAAGTGCTTCTCAGATAAGATCAGATTCAAGGAGTTCGTCATCACCAAGCCCTTATTCTATGAAATGTTAAAGGGACTTATGTAAGAAAAAGAAGATAAAAAAGATGAACAGTGAAAGGTTAGCAAACTCACAGTTATTAAGAACCACACCTAAAACAAAAGCAAACTAAGAAGACAGCTAGATCAGGAGCGAACCATTGAAATGAAGATTAGGTGGAGGGTTAGCAACAGGGGAGTGGGTGAAGGAAAAGGGGGGAGGAGGTACAGAAAATAAGTAGCATAAACGGTAGGTAGAAAATAGATAGGGGAGGGCAAGAATAGTAGGGGAAATATAGAATCTAAAGAACTTGAGACACGTGGTCATAAACTACAGGGGGGAGTGGTTGGGGAGGGTGTGGGGAGGGTGTGTGCAGGGTGGAGGGGAATGAAGGGGGGAATAGAACAACTGTAATGGAATAATCAATAAAATATATTTTTACAAAAAGAACTGACAGTGGTCAAAGGGGAAGGGAAGGGGGAAGGGTCAAGTTAAGGAACATGTACAAAGGACCCAAGGCCAAAGACAACGGGGGAAAAGGGGAGAGGATCAAATGTGGGAGGTAGGAGTGGGTAGGGCAGGGGGGAATAATAGGGGAAAAATGGGGACCACTGTAATTGAACAATAGAACAATTAAAAAATGTTTTTATGTATGTAAATTATACCTCAATAAAAGTTCTTTTAAGGAAGAATCATTGGAGGATGGTTTCCAATGCAGGGTGCAGCAGAAGTAACGCCACTGAGTGTGGTTGGTAGGATATGTGAATGTCTTGCACGAGATGGACAGCAATCTGAACATTTCACCTAAAATGTCATAAGGGCCCTGGCTGGTGTGGCTCAGTGGATTGATCAATGGCTTTCGAACTAGAGGGTCGCTGTTTCTATTCCCAGTTGGGGCACGTGCCTGGGTTGTGGGCTGGGTTCCCTGGTGTGGGGCATAGGACATGTGAGAGGCAACCAAACATTGACGCTTCTGTCCATCTCTTTCTCCCTCTGTCTAAAAATAAATAAATAAAATATTAAAAATATATATATATATATATCACGTGGCATGCTTGAGTGTGATATTGTTGTGTTAGACGTTAAATGCTTAGGGTTTTGTAATAAAAGATTTGGTGTAGATTACCAGGTCATAAAACAGGGGTGTTATTTGTCCCAGACCCTGTATATTTGGGTCAGTGAACTATGATTTGGGGGTCCAATTGGGTAACTACAGAGAGAAGGTTGGTGATTACTTGGAGGTATAGTTGGGGACTGTTGGACAGTGCTTTGGAGGTGGAGTTTGGATCTGTGGGACGTGGTTTGGAGGTGGAGATGGTGTTGGAAGGTAGTTTGAAGTACAGTTAAAGGATCACATTGAATAGTTGGGACTATATCAGATAGTGATAAGGGTCGCAAGGTATGGGGTTGGTCAATGAAAGATTTGGTAGGGGGTTCATGGAACATGATTTGGAGGTGGAGCCAGTAAGTATTGAAATTGATTTGGGGTACAAGGGGGCCACACCAAAGGTAGTTGAGAATGTTTGGGGTGGTGTTGAGTGTTCTTGAAGAGCCATTTGGGGATGAATAGAGCATGGTTAGAAGGGTACATGGAGAGTAGTTTGTGGTCAATAGAAGGTGTTCAGGGTGTATATTGAGGGTAGATGGAGGGTGATTGAAAGGGCTTTTTGGAGGTTAGTGGTTCCAGGGCTGATTGCAGATGACTTGAGGGAACAATCTGGGGGTGGTGGAGGGTAGTTTGTACAGCTTGGGTGTCCATGGAGGGCAGATTGGGGGTATTGCTTGGAATCAGTGTGTAGTAGTTTGGGGATACAATTCAGGGGATGATGAAGAATGGTTTGGGGTGCATTTGGGGCACGAAGGGTAGTTTGGGGAGTTTAGAAATGTGGTGGTTTCTGACAGAAGGCAGTCTGAGGTACTGCTTGGTGGTTCGTTAGCAGGGTACTTGGGGTGCCAGACTGATCACTGAGGGGGCGTGGCTGGGGGGAGGGAGCGAGGCTGTGGAAGGGGAACGCTGTGCCACCCTCGAAAAGGCGTGTGCGCACGCGCTCCCAGTGGGTTTGCTCCTGGCGCTCCCCCGGCTCAACAACCTGAACTGGCGCCTGCGCACTTGGTCTCCTCCGCTGCTGTGGTCTCGCGTCCCGCCCCCTGTCAGCTCCCCCATCCCTCCCCCCCACCCCAGCCCGCAGGCTGGAGCTCAGCGGCCGTGCAGCAGAGAGCAGACAAACCCGAGTTATTCGTGAAGGGGGGGCCGGGGTCCACCGCCAGGCCAGCGTCAGAGCCGGCGCTGCTCTCCCACCCTACCCACGTCCCTCATCTGGCCCCCACGGCTAACAGTGGTGCCACCGAACGCGGCCCACCATAGGGCGTGGAAGGGGAGCGGGCGTGAGCTCGGGGACAAGCAGGGGGGCCGTGAGACAGGGGCGCTCCCACCATCCCTCCCAGCCCACACCGACCCGCCTATGCTGAGGGGCGAGGACCCTAGGTGAGTAATGCCCGCTCTGGGAGGAAGGGGAGGCAGGGAGGAGACTGGGTGGGGTGAGGGCCCAGACTCCCACGGGGATGTAGCTGCGGGCGTACCCCCGACCTCTGACCCTGTGGTCTCACTTTCAACCCCTGCCGAACCTGAATATATCTGTTTTAAACCTCAAACCCCGCCTGGTCTTGACACCAGGACCTCCGATCTGACCTGACCTAACCATCTCTGGCCTGGCGACATCCTCAACCCCTATTTTGTCCCCCTAAACTTAGTACTTAGTCCTTACCCCAAACTCCATCCAGTTCTGTTCTTAGAATCCTTGGCCTGACCCCGGATCCTTGTCTGACCCTGTTCCATCTCTGAAGTTCACCTTGCCTTGTCCTCCTGATCACCCCAGTTTCTGTCCTGATGCTTGGCCAACCTGTTTCCGAAATTCTTATCCAGTCTCTGAACCCTTTACAGTCCTATCCTGTTCGCTTACTCAAGTCCTTTCCACACCTGTCCAGATTCCTGACCTCTGACTTCTGTATTTTCTCCCCACCCTGTGCTGTCCCCCTGGTCCTTTCCCTGACTCCTGAGCTCCATCCTGGCAACCACCTTTAGACCATTCCTCTGTCTCCTGCCCTATTCCTGCCCTCAACCCTGTGCTGTTTCCCCCTGTCTTCTCTTGTCCCAACACTGTCCTCATTCTTATCCTCATTCTATCCTAGTCTTTTTCTGTTTATTACCTCCATCTTGTACCTGCCCACTTTCCTATCCCTTTCTTTGACCACTGTCTCAGCCTATCCCCCATCATGTCTTCTGATTACTGTTCTTATACTGACCCTGACCCCTGCTCTGCTTTTTTGTCCCCTGCTGCCCCCTACTTTTTCTCTACCCTGGTCCTGAGCCTCACTCCATCCCATATCCTGGAATGTCTTGGCTCCTTCTCTGTGCAGCCTCCTGATTTTCATAGATTTTTATCTTGTCCCCTAAATTCTTTCCTGGCCTGTCCCTTCATCCTTTCCCAACCCCATGCCCCTGGTCCATTTGTAACCATGCTCCTCCACCCTATTCAGATCCCCTCCCTCCTAACACCCGCTTTCCATCTCCTTTGAGCCAGAAGGACAGTGGTCCCATTATACCCTCCTCTAAACTTGGAGGTTCCACTGTTCTTATTGTCTCTGAAGTTCTTCCCAAATGCTTCTCTTATCATGAACAAGTACTAGTAGCCTCGTGGGCCTCGTGTGGCTGAAGTGGTTTCTGTATGTGGTTTCCCCTGCTACCACCCAGTGATCTCACACAGAACTTTAATTTCTCACCCTGCCTTAGGAGGGCATAGAACTGTTCCCATGCTCTCCACCCTCCCCAAGTGTGGAAGAACACCCTAAATTATTCATTGACTCTCTTGGAGTCTGTGAGGTCTGTGTCATATTTCCAGTCTTGCTAGATTGGGGGCTGCCCCATGGTGAGGTGATCAAATATGTTGGCCTGAGAGACTTAAGGGTATGTGTGACTTCTAGGTTGTGTCACCCCATTTCCTGGTCTTGACCCTGGGTGCACGATCCCTGCTTTCTTGGCCAGAAAAAAGGTCCATTCTAGGCCAGAGACTTCAGGGCTTGATTAGGGTGGGATGGGGCAGGGGCTTATCCCCCCTCCCTTAGCAGTAAGTATACTAATCCTAGTGCTAAGTTCACCCAACCTCTGTGGGGCAGGTCTGGGGGGCAGTCACTGGGTGTTAGAATCATGCCCATCCTGTAGTAACAGTGACAACAACAAAGTTCCCATGTTGTCCGAATCTCCGTGATTCTGAGGAGAGTCAGGGGGAATTTGGATAGTGAGGAGGTAACATATTATTCAGTTATGTTTTGTTCCTGCATTTCTTATAGAGAGTAGTGAGAGTCTGAGGAATGAGACATCATGACAATCTTATTTATCTAAAACATTTGTCCAAACTTATTAATAACAACACAAACCTCAACCTGAGTTCTGAGAGGGAGAGTGTGGATAGTTCAGGCAGTGAAAGACCCCCAACATATCTGAAGGTGCTTTGGTTTTGCATTTTTATATACATGCACACACATACATATGTATCTATCTGTCTGTCTGTCTGTCTATCAATCATCTATGTATCTAGGTACAGTGATTTTCTGCCAGTTCTTTTGCTCTTCCTCTTTGTCATATGTTTCTGGTGGTGTGTTGATAAACTGGCTGTTAAAAAAAAACAAAACCAAGTAAATATGCCCTGCCTGGTGTGGCTCAGTGGATTGAGTGTCACCCTATAAACCGAAAAGTCACAAAACATCACTGGTTCGATTACCAGTGAGGACATATGCATGGGTTGCAGGCCAGTTCCTCAGTTGGAGGTGTATAAGATGCAACCCATCCATGTGTCTCTCACCCATTGATGTTTCTCTACTTCTCTTTCTCCCTTCCTTCCATTCTCTCTGAATAAATAAATAAAGTCTTAAAAACGAATGTTTCTGCATTTTACATAGTGAGTAGGAAGAGTTCAGATAATGAGGAATAATGGCTCTAACTCCAAAGCCTATTCAAAACTTTTCATTTTCCTGAGTTCCAGGGGCAAGAATTGGTATAGTAAGGGTACTGTGTTGTGTGAATATATCTGGTTCTGCATTTTTGATGTTGAGTAGGGAGAGGTTAGATAATGAGGAAAAACAGCTCTGTTTCAAATATGTCTGATTTGGCAAGAAGGGAGGGTTTCGAGTCTGGGTAGCACGTAAGGAGGGTTTTAAGGCTAAGCAATACTGGCTGTGTCTCAGAAATTCACCTGAATATATTTAGTTCTTGATTTTTGGTAGTGACAGTTTGGACAAGTTACTTGAGGGAAAACAGCTTTCTTTCAAATTTATCAGGTGAGGCTGAAGGATACCAGGTCTGTCATATTTATGAGCTCTGTCCAGAAAGTAACCAGCCATGTAATATAAAAAGTAGAGACATTTATTGAAGAAGGTACAAGATACAAGAAACATTATACATGGGGAAATGACTCCTTAGTCCCCTTCAAAGTAGGCACCTTGGGACCTCACACAGTTCTCTCAGTTACCATCAGCTGCCCTGTTGTACTTTCCTGAATCTCATCGATGGCCTGAAATCTATTCCCTTTCAAAGGTGATCTTAGTTTTGGGAAAAGCCAGAAGTCACAGGGTGCCAAATCTGGGCTGTAGGGGGGCTAAGTCGCCTGGGTGATTTGATGTTTCACCAAAATCCTCTGCATGAGACGTGATGCATGAGCAGGTGAGTTGTCGTGATGAAGCTGCCAATCACCAGTTGCCGTAGCTGCAGCCCTCTGAATCATCCGAATAGTTTCCATGGAGGAATGTTCAAGTTTAATGCAAAATTTGATGCAGATTCGTCGTTCTACTTGCTCGGTCATTTTGAATGTGATGGCCACACAGTACACATGCTCACTCAATGGGGTCTACCATCCCCAGTGACTAGTATAGTGAACTCATTGTTACTGATGCATGCACATTCCACTCCACTCTCCTTGGCTGCCAGGATACATCGACATTGCACAAACCATTCTCGTTCTATTAACAACGGTTGGACTTTTCCCAGGCAGACCTCATATATACACATATTTTGATTCCTGAATTTGGTATACTTGTAACTGTGGCAGCCAGTACATATTGAGCATTTAGCTTGGGCCAGACACTATCCTATGCAATCTTTGAATGTATTAGCTCGTGTCATGCTCACAACAACCCTGTGAGGTACATAGGGTCATCATCATCCCCATTTTACAGATGAGGACAGTGAGGCCCAGAGAGGTTAAGGAACTTGTCCAAACAGTCACACAGCCAGTTAGTGGCAGAGCTGGATTGAACCCCAGATCCACCACTTGCTACCTCTTCATGAGGTTACCTGACACTCCAGTCCCAGCTGCAGTGGGAATTAGAGGTTGGCCAGCTTCCAAGCTGTCATGGACCAGGGCAGTGATGTACGCATGTGACTCTGCCCTGCCTGTCTGCCTGGCCCAAGAGGCCCAGTTACCTTCTCTGTCCTCCTCACTCTGCATCAGCCCACCTCTGTGTCAGGTTATTATCGTTGTTATTGACGGTCATGAGTGACGTGGTGTGAGTGACCTTGCACTGTGAACTGACATCCAAAGTGATTTTAGCCTCTTTTGACTCTATAAGCACCAGTTACCCATTTTTCAGATGAGGAAAACTAAGCCTTGAGATTCAATCTGCACTGCCAGCCAGATACCTTTGTCCCTCTCATGTCTGATTCTATAAAAATCCCTCTTTCCAACACCCTTGGTGTTTAGCAGAGGTGGGAGAGGCCATGGCTGACAGGACACTCCCCACCAATACCTAGTTGCCCATCTTATGACTGCTGCCTCTACCAGCTCCAGGCAGCGCAGGGGTTGGGGGGAGAAGGGAGTCATGAAAAGGGCCTTTGTGTTCAGTGCTAGAAATCTCATACTCAGGAAGAAAGGTGGGCAGGGTAGCAGGAGGCCTGTGTGTGGGGCATTGCTGATACAGAGGGAGCTCTTCTCCAGGCTTGGCCCACCAGGCAGTTTGCCCTTTCGCCTCACAGCATGGACTGCTGCAGGGGCCTGGGCTGGGCCTGAGGTCCCAAGGGAAGCACAGAGTATATGGTGTGTGCTGTGCAGGTGCAGAGCCCAGGTGGTGGTGTGGGGAAAACAGCACATCACAGGGACTCAGAGCCCTCAATTGCCTTCACTCTTGGCCATAAATGCCCAATGAGGAAGAGTACAGTTGGGGAACCAAGTGTGGATGTGAAGCAGCACGAGTCCCCCTTCCCACTCGTCCTCCCTTGCAGGAGTAGCCTCTTTTGGCCTTCAACCCAGGACCCAGTCCCCCAAGACCTGATTTGACCTGCTGTTATACCTCTGTGATCAGAATCAGGCCTCTTCACCTCTCCAAGCCTCAGCTTCCACATCTACAAGCTGGCTATGAGGAGCTGGGTCTGTACCATCCACCCAGGTTTGTAGGGACTTGGGAGGGGTTAAATCACATGCATGTTTTGTTGGTCTGCTAGGATGATTTCTCCTGGAACTGCAGAAGGTGGTAGGATTTTGAGTCTCTTCTTAGAAAAGTTGACCTCGTCTGTCCCTAGATGGGAAGCTGTTAACCTCAATGAAGGTAGTAATTGCCACGAGGCCTTCTCACACCCTTGTCTGCCCTGGGAAGAAAGGGCAGGGGCCTCAGGAACGGGATGCAGACTGCCAAGAGACACACACGATTTACAGATTTTACATCCCAGGCTTCCGGGGTCCTTAGCACCTCACCAGACCCCAGCTCCCCAGCTTCCCTGGGCTGGACAGAGTGTGATCTGGGAACTTGGGCAGCACCAGAGGCAGCTGCCACTGCCATCACCCTTAGCCCTTCTTCCCCAGTTGTCTTTTGGTGTATGGGGTGAGGGAGGAGGTCCAGGCTCTATTCTGGGCCATGCTGGACACCCTGAGGGTACCTGACCCCAAGATTTCCTCTAAGGGTGGCCTGAGCTTCGGTGGCAGGCAAGCAAGGGTTAAAAGGTATGGGCTGGCCCAGTCCCTGGCCAGGTAGGCTGGGCCATTGCCTAGTGGGAGGTGGCCTAGGCAGCTGCCACTGCACTCACTGCTCACTGCCACTACCAGTTGGATCCGGGCCTGGTGGAGACAACTATTTTTTTTCAGGTACCTGAGGCCACCCACAGCACCTATCTGGTATTGGTGAGCACCTGGGAACACGGGCCCAAAGGAGGGGAGAGGTGGGTATGGGTGGACTAATGTTCCCTATGGGAAAAAGCCAGACCCATACAAGAGGACAGAGAGGAAGGAGGGCCTGAGTAGATAGGTGAAGCCCAAAATATACGACTTCCTTTCCTGGCACGAAACCGATCCCTTGCCGGAAATGGAGGAAGGGAAGGGATCGGGGGAAGAGAAGCCAGAGTCCCCCTTCTCCACTCCCTCTACTTCCTCTTCCCCTTTCCTTCCCTGCGGGAGCAGCCTCTGCCCTCCTTCCGCCCCAGGCTCAGCCTCTCAGGGAAGCCCAGACCTAGAGTGGGGCAGGGGGCCCCTAGGGCAATATGAACAATCTGGACACTGGGAGTTTGTGTTTGCTTCCATGGTGGCAGGATGTGGAAATGGGGGTCTCACTGAAGGTGTTGGGGTGCCACCCAGTGAGGTGTCTTGATTGTAAACAGTCATTATAGCCAGGAATTTCTTGGTTGTGGTGTCAGAAGGGCAGACCTGAAAAACCTGCTAGGCCCGCCTCTGGGTGTGGGAGTGCTCTGTGTAGCTCTCTTGCTACAGCCCATCCTGGGACTCTGGGAAAGCACAGGGCCACCAGTGGGGAAACCTAGGGGCTAGTGTGGGAGGGTGTTGGGGAGGGGTCTGCTGGGATCCCCTGTTTATCATCTTTGGACGGGCACCCGGCAACTTTGGGCCCCAAGGCAAAAGTGCCAAGGGCAGATGTTCGGAGGCAGAGGTTTGGAAGTCCAGTGTGGGGCGTGGACTCTGTGTCTAGCCTACCCAGTGACCCCATGACTCAGGCCCTAGCTATGTCCCCAAGGTCAGGCCAATAGGGTGGAGCCAGGGTTTCTTTCTGGACCCCATGTTGACTTCCAAGATGCTGTGAGCTCCCAGGGAAGGAAGGCTGGAAGCAGGTTAGTGTCCATTGTAAGACCAGTCCTAGAGAACAGGCCCACCAGGGAGAAGTGGAGTCCTCTAGGGGTAGAGGAAGGTTTAGGGGAGCCCAGGGAGATTTTCTCAAACTGTATGAAAGCTGGGCTAGAAGGACTCCCAGAATCCAAGGGGCAGAGGAGGCTGACCTGGGACCTCAAGGAAACCGCACTGTGCTGGACAGTGTTAGAACTCAGAGGGCGGGCATGTGAACGCCTCTACAAAGCACATGCTGCTGCCTGGATGCACAAAAGGGTTTTAGGTCCGGACCTCTATCCCTGATGTTGAGGGCAGGGAACCACAGGAGGTATACAGATCCTATGGGGCAGGTAAGAGGACTGCTGAGGAACTTATAGGCCATATTAGCAGCTTGGTCACATTTCCCAATGTGTAGATGGGGAAGGGGCTTGGACCCATGCCTCCTCAGTTGACTGGGTCCTCTCCACACCTAGCCAACATGTCGTAATAAACTGGGGAGTTCGAGGTAGGTGGGGATGGGACCTCTGTGGCCTTATGAGGCCCTCCCAGCCACCTGCCACCCAGGTCAGGCCAGGTGGTAGCAGGTGATGTCACCTGGCTGCCCAGCTAGGGACTAAGCAGGATGTGGGAGGGAGAGAGCAAACTCCAGAGGAGGGGACGAGGGCAGGGCTGGCCGCCAGCCAAGGCAGGCCCCATGGCCAGCCAGGGCAGCTTAGGGCAGAGAAAGAGGCAGGAGACAGTCAGCTTGTTATCTGCAGTTGTGGGTGTAGGACAGGCTGGGGTGGGCAGAGGGTCTGGAGGGGGTCCTGGAGCCAAGTGCATACTCTCCCTTGTACACCAGAGCTGCAGGATAGAGATGAGACAAGTAGCAACCCACAGATCTAGGCTTGATCCCTGGATCGGCTGCCTCATCATTCTTTCATTCACCCAGCAGACACTCACTGAGCACTTGCTGTGCATGCAGAATTGTTCTGAATGCCAGAGATACTGATGAAAATAGGACAAACACATTTCCTGTCTTCGTGTATGTATGAGGGACGTAGTCTATTGTTGGACAGCAGTTGTGAGGGGAAGTAATGTGGGGGCCCACCACTGGAAGTCCCCACATTTAAGTCCCAGAATGTGAGGACCAGGGGCTGGCACGGTGAGAGATGAAAAGAGCACTCCAGGCAGCAGCCACAGCCTGGGCAAAGGCCCTAAGGTTAGATATGTTGCAAGCTTGTGAGGAATTGGTGGGGTTGGAACGGCTTTAGTGATGGAGGGAGTGTTGGACCAAAGGGGTGGGCTTGGACTCTATCCTTAGCCAGAGGCAAGTTATTTTGTCTCTTTGTGTCTTACTCTCCTCATCTCTAAACTGGGGGTACTGATAATCACAGAACTGCCGTCACTAGGTGGTTGTGAAGATTCAATGTGGCATATAAGGTAACTGTTCCAGGCGCTCAGGTGCTTAATAAGTGCTCACTGTTGTTATAGTTGTTTGAATCTGTTATATTCATTCTCCCTTCCCAGGTGAGAGTCCTGACTGTGGCCCATGGGCCTCTGAGGAGGCGTCGTAAGTCTACCCAGCTCCTCACTTGCTTTGATCCCACTCAATGGGAAGGGAACCAAGGTACCAGGGCCAAGTGGAGGCCAGACATTGATATAGAGTCTGAGAGGGCAGGTCAAGCAGATGGGTGGGGTCAGGGGATCCCTTCTTCCTGGGGTGGGGAAGCTGGGTGGAATGGGGATGGGGGGACTACACATGTGCTTTCTTAATGGCTCCCATGTATCACTGCCAGGCCTTGTCCCGCCAAAAGCCACGGCCTCTCAACAGCGCCAGGATGGAAGTCAAAGGTCAGCTGATCAGTTCTCCCACTTTCAATGCCTCAGGTTGGTGTCTGTGCCCCCCACCCCACCCGCTGCCTCCCTTACTCTGAGTCACCCCCGGCCAGCCCATTGGGGAAGGGATGGTTCCTGGCCCCACAAGACGCAGGATGCCTCGGCTACCCCACTGATCTTTGCTCCCTCTGTGTCCAGCTGCCCTGTTTGGAGAGGCTGTCCCTCAGGTGAAGTCAGAGCGTCTGAGGGGACTGCTAGACCGGCAGCGGGCTCTGCAGGAGTCCTTGAGCCTGAAGCTTCAGGAGCTACGCAAAGTGTGCCTCCAAGAGGCGGTAAGGGCCTGGCCCTAAATGTGCAGGAGGTGGGGATGAGGAGCCAGGGGCCCTAGGTAGACAGACTGGGGTGGCCGTTGCTGAGCCACTTGTCTGACCTGCAAATTCCCTGTCACTCTCTAGCTTCTCAAAGTTCAGCTTAAATTTCTTAGAATCAATAAAATATGGCAGTGGACACCCACATCCCCCACCCCCATCTACAATTTGAAGTTCAAAAACCCTCAGAAAACAATTGCTATTTCCAAAATTTGGCAGCAAAATCTGATCTGAACTGACACAGGGTGATTTATAGTGTTGATTTACCCTTCTTGGTGTGACTGTCTGCACAGCTTGCCAGAAATAATAAGAATGTAGTTCAGAGCATATAGCACTAGGCCCTGAAGGAATGTTGTGTAATATGCAGTGTATAGATTGTGTCATCTTCATAAAAAATCAGAAATTACGAATTTCAAAACAAGCCTTCCCACCTCCCATGCCCACTGCCTGGGATTTGGGCCATCAAGGGGCTGGGAGTCCAGGCTGTACACGTCCCTGGTGGAGAATTGGGAGGAGGAAGAGAAATAACAAGCATCCTATGCTAAGCAGAACTGGGCTCCTAGTAGGACTTCTGTAGCTTCTGTAGTCATTACCACTTTGCTCCATCACTCCAACTAACCTCTGATAGCCTCTGAGCCCTGCCGTTCTGCCCCCCAGGAGTTAACAGGCCAGCTTCCCCCTGAGTGCCCGCTGGAGCCTGGTGAACGACCCCAGTTGGTCCGCCGGCGGCCCCCTGCAGCACGAGCCTATCCTCCGCCACCTCCCAACCCAACACACCACTCCTTGTGCCCTGCTGAGGTGAGCAGATGGTCTGGGAGAACAAGTTGGGGGTGGAACAGATACAGAGGAGGAGCCTGGAGAGAACCTGGGCAGAGTGTTGGGGGGGGATTGCATTCAGGGGAAGGAGAGGTCAAGATGAAAAGGAATGTGGCCCTGAGGGAGGGAAGTTCCCAGTCAGAGACAGGATGCTGGTCTCTAACTGTTAGGAAAACTGTTAATGCCCTCTGGGAGATGAATAGGCCCAGACTGTCATCCAGACAGGTCCTACTCGGAGAGGGAAGAAGCTCCACCCCCCAGAAGGAACAGGTCCCGCCTTCAGTGTAGATGGGCCGTGCCACCTCCTGATCCCTGTGCTTGGCATTTCCTAACATTTCATTCTATCCCGCCCCCTCTGGTGGGCCTCGCAGGAGCTGGCTCTCGACGCTCTGGAACGAGAGGTGTCAGTGCAGCAGCAGATCGCGGCAGCTGCCCGTCGCCTGGCCTTGGCCCCTGAGCTGAGTACTGAGCAGCGCCGGCGCCGACGCCAGGTCCAAGCAGATGCTTTGCGGAGGCTGCATGAGCTGGAGGAGCAGCTCGGGGACCTCCGAGCCCGCCTCGGCCTCCCGGTGCTCCCACTGTCCACAGGGGCAGTCATCACGGCCCAGGGTGTCTGCCTGGGCACCCGTCTTGCTCAGCTTAGCCAAGGTGAGCCATGCTCTGTCATCTCACCAGTGCAAGCATGGGAATGGGCTTTGGCTGAGGGACAAGGTAGAGGTGGGGTGGGGGCACAGCCATTGAAAAATGGGCAGCGGGCAGAACCTAAGGAACCCAAACAGTAAGAGGGGTGGTGATAAACCAGCTCTGGGCAAGGTTGGGGCCATTGGGAACTGATCCATAAGGCCCCAGGAGAGTTCAGAGTCAAGTCTCTGGTGGTCTGGGATTCAAGTAAAGGTAGATTATCAGAGAGGGTACAGGGTGGGGAGGAGACCTGCCAGTGGTATAAGGGTATGACCCTAGGCCTGGTATGGATGGGCTGGGGTCTCTCCCTTCTTGCCTGTAGATGATGTAGTTCTGCACTCGGAGAGCAGCTCCCTCTCAGAGTCTGGGGCTAGCCATGATAATGGTGAGGACCCCTGTCACCCAACCCCCCCATCCTTTGATGTTCAGTCCCTCCCCTCCCTCTGCAGCTTCTCCTTAGCCATGGCACATCCTCCAGTGGGGCTCCTGTCTTTACTTTTAGCCTGCTCAGCCCTGCCCAACCCTCTGCCCCTCCCTGCCTCCCGAACCCTAACCCTTTGCTTTGCCCACAACCTATTGTGCCCCTTCTCATTGAATTCCCACCCTCTGTCTCCCTTCCACCCAGAGGAGCCTCGTGGCTGCTTCCCTCTGGCTGAGCGTCCCTCACCACCCAAGACCTGGGACCAGCTGCGGGCCGTATCTGGGGGCAGCCCTGAGCGGCGAACCCCATGGAAACCACCCCCATCAGACCTTTATGGGGACCTGAAGAGCCGGCGGAACTCTGTGGCCAGCCCCACCAGGTGCGGATAAGACCCTTCCCTCCTTTCTCAATGAGCCAGGAGTAGGGTCCTGAACCTTGCCTGGCAGGGGGGCCTGCCGCTGGGGACTGTCTCTAATGTGGACCCCTCCCTGGGCCTGCTCATCTCTCTCTAGCCCCACACGCTCGCTGCCCAGGAGTGCCTCCAGTTTTGAGGGGCGAAGTGTGCCTGCCACCCCTGTCCTCACCCGGGGCACTGGCCCCCAGCTGTGCAAGTAAGGGAGTTTGGGGGTGTGTCTGAGGATCAGAGGAGGGAACAGTTAGTTCTAACTGAGAGAGCATTACCAAAGGGTGTGGGATGTGAGAGACTGGGCTGTGAAAGGTGAATAGGAGTTGCTTGGTAGAGAAAAAGTGGGTGGGGATTTGGGGCAGAAACCCTAATGATTGCCTATGGGCTTTTCTGTGCATTTTGGACGAGTCATTTTCCTTCTCTGAATCTTGGTCTCCTCATTTGTGAAATGGGCATAATAATACCTGCCTTTGAAAGATATTGTGGGCATAATTTAGTTCTGGTTAACATGCACTGAGTACTAAGTATCTGCTAGAGATCAGTGCTTTACATGGTATCAACTCATCTAATCATTGCAAGATCCCTAGGAGGAGGTGCTATTGTTATTCCCATTTTATAGATGAGGAAACTGAGGGACAGAGAAGTTAAGTGGCTAGTTAGTAAACCAAAGACCTGGCATTTGAACCCAGACAGGTTTGACCCTAGAGTCCATGCTTTTAACCACTGTCATCTACTGCTTTCTAAATACTAGTGCCTGCTTTTCTTAAGCTATGAACAAAACAGCCTTGGTCCTCATGGCACATGCACTCTGTGATGGTGGCTATTGGGATAATAGTTTTGGATGGTTCATACAAATGCAGGGGGTGGGGACGGAAAGTTTAGAAAGGGTCTTGAATTCCAGGCCTAAGGATTAGGACCTCATTGCAGAGGAGATGGGGAGCCATGAGAAGTGCCTTAGCAGAGGGTGCCGGTCATATTTGTCTGGAAGAGCCCTCCTGTGGGCCTTCCCCTGTCAGCATTTCCTCTCTAGCCCTACACACACTGACATCTCCCTTGGAGCTAACAGCCACAGGGCCCCCAATACATTTTTAATTCCTCTGCCCCCAAGTCTGGGACAGAACCTCTGCTGCCATTTACATACCTCTCTACCTAACAAATTTATACACACAATGTCTAGTTCTGGGTTCATCTGGGGATGAAGAAGTGAAGGCTCAAAGAGAAGTCTGGTACAGACCTAGGGCACTCAGCCCATCTGCCCGACATACCTGACTTTCCTCCCATCACTCCCACCTCCACTCCCCCAGACCTGAAGGCCTCCATTCTCGCCAGTGGTCGGGCAGCCAGGACTCCCAGATGGGCTTTCCACGGGCAGACCCAGTCTCGGACCGCGCCTCGCTCTTTGCAGCTCGCACCCGCCGCAGCAACAGCTCCGAGGCCCTGCTAGTAGACCGCGCAGCTGCAGGGGGAGCTGGCTCCCCACCTGCACCTCTGGTTCCCCCTGCCACTGGTCCCCCGGTCTGCAAGAGCAGCGAGGTCCTGTATGAGTGCCCCCAACCCGTCCCCGCCTTCTCCTCCCGCACAGCTGGCCCCCCAGACCCTCCACGGGCTGCCCGGCCCAGCTCAGCTGCCCCTGCCTCCCGTGGGCCCCCCCGACTCCCACCTGTGTGTGGGGACTTCCTCTTGGACTATTCCCTGGACCGGGGCCTGCCCCGTGGTATTGGTGGGCCAGGCTCAGGAGAGCTGCTACCTACAGCTGAGGTCCCAGGACCCTTCTCCCGCCGGGATGGGCTCCTCACCATGTTCCCAGGCCCACCACCTGTGTATGCAGCTGATGGCAGCAGCCCCCTCCTTCGCAGCAAAGACCCCCACACCCGTGCCACCCGCACCAAGCCCTGTGGCCTGCCCCTGGAGGCTGCAGAGGGCCCAGAGGTGCATCCAAATCCTCTGCTATGGATGCCTCCACCCACCCGTATCCCTCCGGCTGGCGAGCGCAGTGGCCACAAGAGCCTTGCCCTGGAGGGGCTACGGGACTGGTACATCCGGAACTCGGGAGTGGCTGCGGTGCCCCAGCGTCGGCCGGTGCTCTCCCACATAGGCCCACAACACCCACCCTTCCTCCATTCCCGCTGCTATGAGGTGGGCCAGGCGCTGTATGGGACTCCCAACCAGGCACCCCTCCCGCACTCGAGGAGTTTCACGGCGCCCCCTGTCTCCAGCAGGTATGGGGGGTGCTTTTACTGATGGGTAGGGGTCTCTTGAGGTAGACAGCAGAGGTCTCAAGGCTAAGGGGCAGGTAGTAGTGAGAGCTAATTGACTTGGACCATGAGAGTGCTAGCTGCAGCCTTGGCACAGGGTCACTGGGCCCTGCCTGACCTACGTTAGTCCGTGGGGTATTGGTGGAGGGGTATCTTGGGCCCTGGTAGCAGCAGTTCTTTACCAAGATGTAGATGAATTTTAATATTTTAACAACCAGTGCATGTCAGTTGAAAATGAACCTTGGAACCAGGGTGCTGGGAGGAAGGGACATCCTGTGCCCTCATTTTTCTCTTCCTCTTTTTTGCCACACCCCATGCTTTTGAGCCTTAAGGTGCTGTCCTTTGCCTCCCTCTACCTCTTTAATGATCCTCTTTTCCTCTCTTCTTTGTCTTTCCACCCTGTCCTCCGGATTCCTGCTACCCCTTCTAAAGATACTACGTGGACTTCCTGTACCCCCCGGAGCTGAGCGCTCGGTTAAGTGACCTGACGCTAGAGGGGGAGCAGTCCTCCAGTTCTGACCCTCAGACCCCGGGGACACTGGTTTGAACCCTTCTGATATGCCCCTTGTTGTCCTGGGCATGACTCCAGTCTGGAGAGCACACAGCTGACCTCGCTGAGCCCTAGGGTGTGATTGCTCTTGGTCCTGGGCGGGAAGCACCAACCTCTTCCAATGCCCCTGGCTCCCCATAGGCCCATGAAGGTGTTTGATGCCCTGCTTCTCCTCTCATACTGTGCTGGGAACTGGGGGCCCTCACAGTCTGAAAGAGGGAGATGGTGTAGTAGGAGCTCCAAGCCTCCTCCATTTCTGTTTACAGCTGTGATTTAGGTTTTCACTGTCTTTCCCCAACACTAGAGGTTTTACAAAAGGGAAACTGTGATCTCATCTGGTTGGGTTCATTCCTGTCCTATGCCCAGCCTGTTCCATTCAGGAACCCCCTCCACAAAGTGGACCATATAGAGTCGTGGGGCCCTGTTCGGGGCAGCTTAGGGGCTCTAATGTGAACAGAAGTCCCTGCCACCCCCGCCACCAGGGCATTTGTTGGGGAGTTAAGCTCTCTGCCTACATTTGGAAGGACCGAAATCTGGATGGGCGGGCTTGGGTTCATTTTCCCACTCCATAGGTACCAGAAGGAGCCCCCATCCCTATCTGCCTGTCTGTGCCCACTTCCTCTGCTTCTAGGGTGAGATGGCCCAGCCTTTGGCGGCAGCCTCTTCCCTATCTCTACTCTGGAGGCTCTGCAGGAGGGCCCAAGGACAGAGCCCTTGGGTGTGTTGTGTCCTGGATGCTGCCGTGGTGGAACTTGGTAGATGCCAGTAAAATCCTCAGGTGACGCCTGGCCATAGGCTGCGTCACGTCTTCCTTGGCTTTCCTTCCATCCACCACTTTTTAAACAAATCTACACAAGCTGTGTTTTCTATACCTGTCTGTGACTTTCTGGAGCTGGGGGGGGGTCCCCATACCCCCTTAACCTGGTGTTAAACTTTTCTTTTGTACCAACGGAACTGGGGCCCAACACACTACCCACACTGGAAGGGGATTTCTAGAATAAATGTGTAAACCGAACCCATGTGTTAACTCTTCTCCCTGCCTTGTCTTGGGACCCACAGCCATAGTTAAGACCAGGTGATTTTTTTTTAACACCATGTTATGAAAAATATAAAACCATGGGAATAGCCTGTGATGTCAACCAGTTTGACTTTACTTGTTTTGTCATGTGTGTCAACTCTCTTGCCTGTGGTCAGATTTCTGGCTATCCCTGAGCAAGAGCCTTTAGTCATACAAATGATAATGGGAACACTGCGTGCCCTCAACTACCTGTGCATTAATGCCGCTATGGTAACATGTTCCCAGAAGGAGAGCTCGCCACATCAGCCCGCATATTTCACAGAGAGACCCAATCAGAAAGAGTCTTAGCAGAACTGAAAAGCAGAAGGCCGCTATAGCCCACTGAAATGTGCAGTCTTTATCTAGGAGGCCCAATTGGCTTGAGCCACATGACAGCCTTTATTGCTGCAGCAACACTGATATATATATATGCTTCATTCCAAGTTGGGGCTACCCCCACCCCCATGGCCCTTGCTGCTGTGGAACTTTGGCAGAGGATGAGAGGAAGAATCCCTAAGCAGAGCTGGAGGGGGGGGGCAAATGGGACTGGTGAATGGAGTGACTTGGGGCCAAGGGTTCAAAAGGGTCAGGATACCTGATTTCCACCCAGAGGGGGACTGAAAACTTGGGTCCTAGGGTCAAGATTTGGCAATGCTTTGATCTGGGTTCAAAGCTGGGGTGTGGCATGGAAAAACCTTGGTCTAAGGTTCAAGATTTGAGAATGCCTTGGTCCCACATCCCGCAGCTTTGGGGTTGAGCATGGGGTACAAGTAGGTCCCAGTTTGGGGTTGGGGGAGTATCTCTGTCCAGTTTGACATTGGCCATGTACACTCAGGTTTTCAAGCCCCAGTTTTGGGCTGGATGTGGGTGACTCTGTGTCCCAAGTTCAGGGTTGGGGAAGACTGGTCCCCTGGGTAGATATGAGGGTTATTCCAGTTTTGGATCTCAGGGCTGAGGCAGAGGAGTGGTTATAGATGTCTTGCTTTCTGAAATGGACAAGGGGCTCCTGTTTTAAGGGGTGGGAAAGTGCTTTGAATCCCAGTTATGAGTTGGGGTGGGAATAGCATTCTCCAGGTCTTGGATATAGATCCCAGGGCCCTAGGATCCAGCCTCCTGTTCTTGTCCCAGCGCCTCCAGTAGCAGCCCCATTGGTGTCCGCTTGAGACCAATGCTCTCAATCTTGTTCTCGATCTTGTTCTTGAGGTTGCGCAGGCGTAGCGAGGCATGCACCAGGATCACTATGGGCAATACCGAAAGGAGTGGTCAGTGGTCAGTGGAATGGGACATCAGCCTTTAGCCAATGGCGGCCCACAAAGGGGAACAGTACAGGCAGGCCACTGGTCAGTGGAGAGAACACCTCTGATCCTGAAAACTGTGGCTGAGCAAACGCCTGGCAACAGGGGAGTGGCCAGGGAAGGCACACAGTAAGGGGGATGTCGCTGGTGGAAGAAACTTAATACCAGGAGAGTGAGCCAGAAAAGCGGAATTAAGAAGGGCGTTCCCAAACAAGGGGAGCAAAGCCAGGGAAGGTGCTTTGTAAAGGAGTGTGGCCACACCCACTGGGTCCTCCCAGCCCCCTCTCCACCCAGGAACCAAGGCAAGGCCAGCCTGGGGCCAAGCGCTGGCCTTGTTCCCGCTATCTCAGGGTAGTGGAGACTCACAAAGCACAGGCCCAGCAATGCTGAGCAGGAAGGTGCAAGCGCCGCCCACTGCCCAGAGAATCAGGAGGCCAACGGCAAGCACTGCGGCCAGGCAGGCGGCGGGGTGACTGCGGCGGCAGCGGCGCACGGCTGCGCGACTCTCAGCAGCCCACACTAGCACCCCGAGGGTCACCGCCACCACCAGTGCGCTTAGGAGGGTGTGCAGCGGGCGCACGTACCTGCAGGGACAATAGAACTAAGCCAGTAGATCAGTTGAGGAGAGCCGCCCTGCCTCCAAACCTCCCAGGACTGCCATGCAAGCCCTAAGAGCTTAGGTCCCCACTCTCCGGACCCTCCTGCCAGCCCTATTTCCAATAGGTCCACCCTCCAGGATTTCCGACTCTCTTCTTCTCAATCCTATAGTCCATGTTCCGGAGCTTCAGCCCCTCCCACCTTGATAGGCTCCTTCCCCCGTCTTTCCTTCTGACCCTACCCATGCTGGGCCCCTCTCCAGTAACCCCACCCTATCCTGCCCCCAAACCCATTTGAGCCCAACCAACCCTTGCAGATTCTTTTTCCAGGCCTTCTGTGTCAGCACACTTCCCTCTCCCAGGCCCAGGGTCCTTAAAGGACCCCCTTCCAGGCTTTAGACCCCACCCTTAACTTCCAACCCTACCAAGTCCCTCCTCCAGGTTCTCCATTGCTCTCAGGTCTCAGGCCTTCTATCCCTAGGTCCTCCCTCTTGGGTTCAAGTTCCCCAACAGGTATCTGCTCCTACCGCACTCCAGTCAGACAGACTCCCCTCCAAACCTAGATCCTCCACAAGTTCACCCTCCAAACCCTTCAACTCCACCATTGTGACGTCCCTGTCCCTGCCCTAAGGCCTCCAGGACCCCCTTTACCTGGCCCCATCAGTAACATTGCCCCACCACCCCCAGACACACTCACAACCCAGGTCTACCTCCCTGCCGTTTCTCCCTCAGTTCCACGTTCTCCATCTTCTCTGGGTCTTCCTTCTAGTCCCAGTAGCCCCCCCCCCCCCGTGCCCTCCTCAACCGGGCTGTATTCAGCCTCAGGCCCTCCTTATAACTAGGTCCCATTCACTTCAAGTCCCCCCCCCACTCCCAAGCACCTTAGACTTTCCAATTCTACCGAATGTGCCTTCCCGTGCCTTGCAGCCTCGCCTCCCCAAGTTACCCTTCCCAGTTTACAGAATCCCGCGGGGCCACCCTCTATAACCTGCAGGCATCCCCGGCCAACTGGCGCCTCCCTCCCTCACCCAGCCAGCGCAAGACCGAAGCCGAAGCAGACAAAGTAGTTGGTTTGGTAGTAGAGGAGGTTGTTGATGACGCGATGGCACCATCGTTGTAGGTCGCATGGATCTGGGGCCGCCAGACGCGCGGACCCCAGAATGAAGTCATCTAGGGCACGTAGTGGTGGCAGCCGCACCTCCGACATCCTGCAAGTCGATGTAGCTGGACCAGGCAGAAGAGCAGCAGGACTACAACGCCCGTTATTCCCCGCGATACTGCAGCGGACATTGGGAAATGGAGTCTGGGCGGGGCAGCTGCTACCCTATCGACCCAGGTAGATAGCGCAGGCGCAGCAAAACACGTGACCGGGGATGCAAATACCGGAACAGTAAGGCAGCTGGGGCTGCAGGGAAACTAAGTATCCGCAGCAAGTTCCTATACGCTCCCGGAAGGGGGCGCAGTAACAGTAAGCAGGCAAACAGATGTAGCAGAGATGACGGCAGGGACTTTCATTAGGACTGGAGCACGATCCCACCTCCTTCCTGTCCAAGTCGGTCACACCTTTCCTGGATTTTCAGCCTCATCTCTTTCAGGTCCCACCCCCGAGGTCCAGCCATAAATACTATTAAGGGCTTTTTATTCATATTCACCAAAGACTGGCTCTTTCTAGGAAGTTTTTTTCTTTTTTTAATCACCACAGGTTGGATTAGGGCACTCCCTCAGGGTCCCTGGTCTTCTCCAGGTTGGGAGCCCAGAGCATCTGCTGCTTCTGAGTCCTTGGCCTGGCTCTGTGGGCACCCAGTCTTTAAGGGCACAATCATCAATAATTGCTTGGGGGAAATGCGCTGTTTAGGCATTGCTCTGCGGAGTGGAAAGTGGGCACCTACCCCATTAGTGCTTGCTTGCTGGTGGCTTCCAGCACTCCCACCCCCATAAATGCTTTGCACTCTGCCACCGCAGTTCTCTAGCACAACCCACACAGGGTCCTTAAAAGTCATCATCATCACAGATGTCAAGGTACACATCAAAAGCCTCTCTGTTGCAGTTTCCATCAGGAGTGAAGACATATTTGTGGAAGGTCCCATCTACACAGATGGCTGGAGGAGGAGAGGGAAGATCAGTAAAATGTCAGAAGCTGCCAAACCACACATTTGAATCCAGGTGTCCCATGGCCTACAGTCTCCTTCTAGGCCTTTGCCTGCATGCCATTCCCCTCGGTGATAATGGAGTTGAACCACCCATTCTAGCTTCTTCAGGCCCCCTATTCCCTACAACTCTTTAGGTCCAACCTGCAGGCCTTTGCCCATGCAATACCCCCAGTCAAGGGTTAGTCCCACTCACCAATGACAGAGTTGACATTCTTGGAAGTGTTACGACCAAAGGCACAGATACAGGCTGACTCGGCAGGCACAGTGAAGCTTGCCAAGCTCCACTGAGAGTCCACGTACTGTCCAATCATAGGCCCAACCTTGCCCACGCGAGCTAGCCTGCAAGCAGCACTAACTTAGCCCAGGTGTGGTACATGGGCAGGGGGAGGGGGACATGGCAGGGTGGGGCAGGGGATGGGGGTACTCACGCAGAGCGGCGGTTGAGACGGGTATCCTTGAGAGCAAAGATATGGACTGTGCCCTTATCACTGGAAGCACATAGGAAGGAGGAGTCATGGCTGAAGTTGATACTGAAAGACAGACCAGCAATGACGCCAGCATGTCGTACGGCATGGAGTTGCTGGCCCATCATCCATTCATTCCCTGTGCTCACCAGTAGAGGGTGGCAGGGTCAGTGCCTCGGCGCAGTTCCACAAGTTTTTCCTTGGACTGTGTGTCAAAAAGACGAATAAGGGTGCCCTTCTGGGAAGCTGAGGCCACTACAGTGCCTGGCTGGTTTAGGGACACACAGGCCACGTCACTCTGATGTGCATTGATGGTAAACGGGGCAGATGAAGTGCCAGGCTTTGTGCTTGCCAGGTCCTACGGTGGGAAGGAGCAGTCTGGGCTTCGGGTAGTAAGGATGGCAGGGTCTCAGAGTCTACAGGGAGAACTAGCCCACCCACCTACCCACCCCTGGCCACTGGGAAACTTACCACAAGCTGCAGACTCCCACATTTGTGTCCTGGGAACACTAGCAACTGTTTCTCCAGGCTGGGGCAGAGGTCACAGAGCCCTAGGATGTAAAGATGAAGTTGGGTGGAGGGGGGGGTGGTGAAGGGGAGGCAAGGGCCAGGCAGGGTCTCAGAATGGACAGAGCTGGATAAGGGCTGGACTTTGATCTCCCATGATACATGTTACCCACAGAACCCTCATGGTGCTGCCCACCAGTGAGATATAGTCTCTTCTTGCCTACACAGCTGTGGCAGCCTCAGGAGGCACAGGGATCCCTGACACACCCACCTATACGCTTATTAGGTATTTTTGCACTGATATCTGGGGCATCAAAGGGTGGGGCAGGGATTAGGGTGGGGAGAGAGAACTGGCTAAGGAATGGAAAGATGGACACATGAGGGATATGAGCATCTCAGGCCATCTGAGCATCTCTGCAAACTCTCTCCCTGACGCTCTTTTCCCATTTCTCTCTCTGTGTGCCCCTTCTGTTTGCTCTTCATTTTCTCCCCTCCACCCTATCCACTGCCTCCTGCCCTTACTCCTGCATATCTGGGTCCTCTCACCCTTTGGGTTGTCCCGGGTGTCGAACTCAAACAGCTTTCGGGGATTGTTGGGGAAGGAGTACACATAGATGCGGTTCCTCAGCACAATCACGATTCTGTGGGCAGCACACAACACCGGATGGCCGTGAGGGGAAGGCAGAATGTCCAGGCAGGACTAATCTTCTCGCCTGCTGTTGGGACTTCCTACCTGCCCCCCACCCACAGTCCTCCTCAGGCTCACTTGTCATGGCGCATACGCACAGCCAGCACCGGCTTGGTGAAGGTGAACTCCAGCACCAGCTTGTCCTTGGAGTCCTTGCCCTCCCGGGCATCGTCCCAGATCAGCACTGCCGGGCAGGTGGGTGCATTGTTGGGGTCAAGGTTTAAGGTGAAAGGCATCTCTGGTGACACAAGACCCACCCCTACTCCCCATGGGACCTCAATCCACTTGTTTTAACCTTTTGCTAACACCCAATGCAAGCCTCACACAGCATGAGTACTTGTGGGCATTATTCCTGAGAGAACAGGTTCTAGAACTGTTGTACCCATTTACAAGTGAGGAAACTGAGGCTTGAATGGATTGAGTATTCATCAGCAGCCAAGCAGGGACTCATACCCAGGCCTGTAATTTCCTGTCACTAACTATTTCTGCGTCCAAGGTCCTAGTCCCTGTACTCCTGAGATTTCTATGAGAAATATCAGGCTCTGTCACTTGTCTATAACAAGGCTCTTGCCACGTTCCACTGGAATTTAAAAAACCCTTAAAATAAGACAGCACTTGAGGGTCAAGGCAAGTGGCATTGGGGAGACAGCTTGAAGATGTTAAAACCAATTAGTTGCATGACCTTAGATAGGTCACTCAACCTCTGTGGGCCTCAGTTTCTTCATCCATAGAAATGAGAATAATGATACCTCCCACCACAGAGTTATTGTGAGGGTTAAATGAGTTAATACATGTGCAGTATTTGGAACAGTACCAGACTCACGGCAAGCACACTATAGGTGAAGACATGGCATACAGGAGGCATTCCATTAATGTTTGTTAAGTGAAGCAAAAACACCAAGCTTCTTAAGCTATAAAACCCATGACTTTTAAGCTGTAGGCTTCACTGTGTGACTCTAAAGTGTTCTGACATCTTCAGCTGCCATTGCCTTGGGGTGCCTGGGGGAGGCTAGGATTCCAGGGAATCTGGGTCAAGGGTGGGATGAGACGAGAGCACGTACCTGAGATCTCTGAGAACTTGGGGCTGCTACCACCGCCCACCAGGGCCAGCAGGTTGGAGCGGTGCAGCATTTCCACCAGGCCCATGCTGCCTACCTGCTCATGGTCTGGACAAGGACCAGGGTATTAGCAGGGGTGAGAGCCAATGCGGAGCCCGTTCCTTCATCCCTTCTGCCCACTGCCTCACCCCCACCGATGGCTCACCCAGATGCCCCTTCTCCATCAAGGGCTCCACGTTGTAGATGCGCACACCTGTCTCCATGGCGCAGCAAAAGCAGCCTGGGGAATGGGAGGAATCCAGGCTGCCTCAAAGGATGCCCAGGTGGGAAGCCAGGGCTGCTTAACAACCATCTCTGACCATTCTCACCCTTCCTCCCTCCCTCCCTCCCACAAGGGTATAGGCACAAGTCTCACTTTGGTCTTGGTTGAAACGCAGGCTGGTCACTCCTCGAAGTGGCTGCTGGGACATGATCCAGGATTGCTTTCCTGGAGGTAGGTAGTGGGTAGGGTTGGGGAGAGTCCTGTGGTCTGTTTGCCTTCCAAGTCCTAGAACTCCTGCCCCTAATTGATTTCTTATTCTACCTCCCACTCTACTAAGCCCAGCAGGACTGCAAAGAAGGCAAAAACAGAGGGAAGAGTCCTGGGGTCTTCACTCTAAACTCCCAAGACTCCAAACCGTATGGCCAGGAACCTCCCTATCTTCTCACATTTGATTGACCCCAGCTCCAAGGCTACTCTTACCTGGACCCCACACCTCCTCCTTACTTCACAGCCCTCACAAATGGCTTGTCAGAAAGTAATAAGACAGTAAATGACCTGGTGACATCTCCAGTCCAATCCCAGTTCATCCTGGCCCCAATGCCCAATATGGCCTGGAGTCACCCCCACCCATTTCTCATCTTCATACCTGAATCTAGCACCCAACTCTACCTGTCAACAAATGGGGACAGGAGGGTAGGACATCCACCTCCTCCTGCACCTGCATGACTTGACCCTAAGACCAGCTGTGGTTGGTCCACCACTCACAGGAACGCCCCTCCTCATACCCTTCTGAACCCCTTAACCTACTCCAGCACCCTAGAGTGCTCTCACACCTTTCCTCCTCACAAGTTTCCCCAAACCCTTTCAGGATTCCTTGACTACCGTGAGATGGGCTAACTTTTGCCCAACCAGGACCACTCTGGGATGTCTCCCCAGATTCCCTTATGCCCTGAAGACCCTATGTCAGAATCCCCTATCATTCCAAATTCCCTACCCTGGGGACATCCTCTTCAATGTGCTCTGAAGTCCCCAAGCTCAACATGGGTTGACTTGGACCTACCCCCAGGAATCCTGTCTCCCTAAAATCTGTGAACAACAAAAAAAGGGATTCTATAGAACGTTAACTTCACTGGATGATCTGATTACAAATTCCTAACTGGGCAGGTCATGGTAGGCAGTCACATCCCAGGCATGTAACTTCTTTAGTAAAAGGCTTATCTTTGCCTTAAGCAAGCCCTGTCCATAGTTTCTTCAATCTAGATTAACGCACCTTTGAAATACCACCTTTCAGACTCCCTTTCTAATCTGGTCCTCATCTAGATTTCTTCCACCTTCATGTGTAATCTTCTTTATGGTCTCATCTTAATCTCAAATGCATAAAAGAAACTGCAAACTATTATTCTGTAAAGCATTTGAGATGTTGTTTCCTGGCAACTGTAGTCAGTTTTGGCTCAAATAAACGCATACAAATTCTCAACTGGTCTGGAGTTTCTTATGTTGACAGATTCCTCCTCCAAACCCCTTAACCTCTCTCCATGATCCTACCCCAGGACACCCCTACCCCTTTAAGACCGTTGTCCAGGATACACATCTCCCAAAATCCCTACCTGAGATAACTCAACCTCCCAGACTCCTGCCCCAGGCCTTAAGATGTCGGTCCTAGACCCCCCACACTCCCTACAGTTTCGGACCTCCCCAAGACCTTTTCCCAGGCATATGCCTCTCTGTGCTCCAAGAGCCTCGCCCACTTTCTTCCCCTCCCTGTACTACCTCCCCCCCACCACCACCTCATTCCCCAAAGATCCATTATTTTGACAGTCCCCATCTTCCAAGATCTCCTTATTTGGACTCCTGTCCCGAAGGTTTGCGCCACCCAAGGACCCTGCCCTGAGATGCCTCGGACAAAGCCTCCAGTCCCCAGCATTTATTCATGTCCAAGACCTCAAAGTCTTTCCAACACCAGCGCCCCGTCAAGATCCCCGTTCTAGATCCCCTTATCCACCAAGCCCCTTGATCAAAAAGCCTCCAGCCTAACCCCAAACCCCGAACAATTCTGAGGTTATATCCCAGCTCCGCTCCACGTGTACTGACCTGACCTCTGCGCCTCTCGACCCCCAGAACTGTTCTCGGTGCCGCCCGCGGCCCGGCTTTCTGACCTCCAGGGCCTTGACGCCCGGTTCCGGTGTTTACATTGGTCTCACTTCCGGGGGAGGGAATCTGTCACCGGAAATGACTCAACTCGGCTGGAAGATGAGACCGCAGCCCTACTGGTCCAAATTTTGTGGCTTTGGAACAACGCGAGTGAAAATGGCATTCTGCTAGGAAGGAGCGGAGAGTGGAGGAGGCTTGGCAAGGCCATGGCCACGAGTCTGAGAGGAAGGAAGAGGGGTGGGCTAGAGAGTCTTCCCCTTGCTGAACGGGAAAGGGCTGAGGATTTCCCACCCTGGTCCTGCGCAGAGGGGTTACTGGCGTCAATTTCCTGGGTCAATGAGACTCGGACCTCGGAGGTGGGCTACATTGGCTGCGCCTTGTTAACAAGTAGTTTGTCCAGGCTTAGAGAGAAGACTAGGAACCCTCCAGGCGTGGGGCGGTTCTGGAGACTTAAGAAGTTGAGATCGTTCACTCTTGTCTTTGAGAAACCTGGGATGGGATTTTTTTTTCCCCAGCCAGCTCTTGGTTTGTTTAGAGAAAGAGGAGAGAAACATCCGTGGGGGCCTGGCCCACAAGCCTAACTAGGAATTGAATTGGTGACCCTTCAATTTGCAGGCTGGCACTCAGTCCACTGAGCCACACCAGCTAGGGCTTTTAAAATTTTTTTACTGATTTTAGAGACAGAGGAGAAGGGAGGGATTAACGTCGATTTGTTGTTCCACTTACTTATGCAAACATTGGTTGATTCTTGTATGTGCCCTGACCGGAGATCAAACCTGCAACCTTGGCATATCTGGTCCACCAACTGAGCTACCCGGCCAGGGCGAAAATGGTGTTTTGATGGCAAGAGGTGTGTTTACTCTGGGAAAAAAGTCCCTATTTATGTACATAATGGAATTTTTTTTATTCAACTTTTAAAATTTGAGTTAATTGTGGATTCACACATAGTTTTGAGAAATAATACAGAGAAATCCCATGTACTTTAACAGTTTTCCCCGAAGGTAACATGTTGTAAAACTATATTAAAATACTACTCAGGATATTGGCATTGATATAATCCACCCATCGTTTTTTTCCAAGTATTGTTTTAAAAATTATTAATATATTGTGGACATCTGTTTAATTTATCCATCTAAACTGACTTTATGATATTCTGTGGAATAAATGTAGCATTATTCAGCTGTACCTCTACTGATGGCCATCTCTCTAGATGGTTTCACGTACTGTGTTATTAACATCCATGGAGTGACTCCATTGCTATGCTCCTCAGGAAAGCCAGGCTTCTGGACTTCTTTGTGCTATATTTTTTAAAAGAATTTTATTTATTTTTAGAGAGAGGGAGAAAGAGAGGGTAGAAACATTATTTGGTTGCTTCTCCCACATCCCCAACTGGGGACCTGGCATGTAACCCAGGCATGTGCCCTGACTGGGAATCAAACCAGTGATCTTTCAGTTCACCACAGACTGGCACTCAATCCATTGAGCCACACTAGCCAGGGCTTTATGCTATATTTCTTCATGTCCCAGATCATATTGATTTAATTCAGTTGGGCTTTTGTCACTGCCATATCTCTGAGACTGCTCAGAGATACACAGTGGTTACACAGTTGGGCACCTTCAAGAGGCAACCACACACTGATATTTCTCTCCCTCTCTTCCTCCCTTCACCTCTCTCTAAAAGTAAATATATCAAATCTTTAAAAAAGTAAAGTATACTTACAGCTGGTGTATCTCACCACACCATGCCCCTTTCCTTTCTTAGAGAGTGAATAAAAACTATACAAAGAAATAAACTAAAAATAAAGTATACTTACAGAGGTATGCAACCATCACCACAATCTGAAACATTTTCTTTTTCATTTATTTTTAGGGAAAGGAAGGGAGGGAGAAAGAGAGGGAGAGAAACAACAATGTGTGGTTGCCTCTCATGTGCCCCCTTCCTGAGGACCTGGCCCACAACCCAGGCATGTGCCTAACTGGGAATCAAACCTGCGACCCTTTGGTTCACAGGCCTGCGCTCAATCCACTGAGCTATACCAATCAGGCCATAATCTGAAACATTCTCATCACCATCAAAAGAAACCTCATACCCCTTATCAGTCATTGCCCTTTCCAGTATGGATTTGCCTATTCGTAACATTTTATACAAGTGAAATTATACAATATGCAAGTAGTCCTCTGTGACTGGTTTCTTTCATTTACCATACTATTTTTTCCCTAAGATTTATTTACTTTTAGAGAGGGGAAGGGAGTGAGAGACGGAGAGAAGTATGAGATACATCAATCCGTTGTCTCTCCCACGGCCCGTACTGGGGATCTGGCCTGCACCCAGGCATGTGCCCTGACTTGCAACCTTTCAGTTCACAGGCCAGTAGTCAATCCACTGAGCTACACCAGCCATGGAAAAAGGTGTTTTGTTTTTTTTTTAAAGGAAAACATGATCCATAATAATAAATGGAAACTGACCTAGAATGGACACAGATGTCAGAATTAGAAGAGAATGATGCTTTAAAAAAAGTGTTAGATGAGATCGGGTGCATACCAGGTGGTATGGCCATAGCGGGATGGATAAAATCAAAATGCTGACCATACTTAAAACAATTATAGGACGTTTATACAATGGAATACTACTTGGCTGTGAAAAGAGGAAAATTTTGCGACAGTATGGATGAGCCTGGAGAACATAATGCTAAGTAAGCCAGTCAGAGAAAGATAAATGTCATATAATCTTACTCATATGTGGAATCTAATGAACAAACTGAACTAACAAGGAAAATGAGGACAAACTCAAAATGGAGAGCAGATGACAGCTAATGGGTGGAAGATTAGGGGGTGGAGGGAGTGAGCAGAAAGGAAAAAGGACTCATGGACATGGACAACAGTGGTTATTGCTGGGGGGAGAGAAGTATAAGGGGACTAAATGATAATGGAAAAAATACAATAGAGCTTAAATTAAAAAAATAAAAATATATAATTTTGAAAAAACCATGCTGACCATACCAAAAATTGATGAGGATGAAGAGGAACTAGAACTTTGACACTATTAGGGATGTAAAATGGTATGATTGCCTTTGGAGACAGTTTGGCAGGGGTTTTTTTTGTGTGTGTTATAAGTCAATTATTCTTTATACAGCAATTATTCATAGAAAGCTTACTATATACCACATTGTGCTGGACATTTGGGATATTGGCAGTTTCTTAAAATATTAAACATAGTATAGTTATTATATGATCCAGCTATTCTACTTCTAGGCATGTACCCACAAGAAAAAGAAGTATATGTCCATACAAAGACTAATCCCCATCAACAGATGAATGAATAAACAAAAGGTGGTATATCTATACAATGGAATATTATTAAACCACAAAAGGAATGAAGTACTGACACATACTATAACATGCACCAACCTTGAAAACATAGTGAATGAAGAAAGCCAGACACAAAAGGCCACATATTGTATGGTTGTGATTCCTTTTATGAAATACTCAGAATAAGCAAGTCTGTAGAGATAGAAAGTATTTGAGTAGTTGCCAGGGGCCTTGGGGAGGAGAAAACAGAAAGTGAGTACTAATTGGTATGGGGTTTGTTTTTAGAGGTGATGAAATGTTCTGGCAGTGTATATTGGTGATGTTATACAACCTTCTGAGTGCACTAAAACTACTGAATTGTATAAAGAGGTGGATTCTATGCTGTGTGAATATACATGGCACTACATGGATGAATCTCTGATAATTTTGTAAAGCATGTCACACAGAAAAGAGTACATATTCAATGATTCATTTATGGAAAACTCTAGAAACTGCAAACTATAATGACAGAAACAGATCAGTGGTTGCTTGGGGATAAGAGCAGGGCAGAAAGAAGGGATTATCAGGGGGCAGAGGAAACTTCTGCAGGTAAAGATATGTTCACTGTCGTGATTGTGGTGATGGTTTCACAGGTATATACATGTTTGTTTGTTTGTTTGTTTTAGAAATACTACAATCCTCTTCTGCCTGCACAGGCCACCAACATCTCTTTCCGTGTCCATATCACTCTGTGATGTTTCTGATAGAAGGCATGAAAAATAATCTCTTAGGGCCCCAAATATGAACAGCTATTACCAGATGGGATGATGTTATGAGGACAATCAGAACTCCCAAAAGATTAGTGAGCAAAAAACAAAATTAGTCGTGGCATTTAGTTCTCTCACTGAGATGCTGTAAGGAAACTGGAGGACACATGTAGTGCTTCTCCCCTTTCTCTGCTGGTGTCTGGTGATCTACAGGCAATGATAACTCTCCCAAAGAAGTGGTAAAAGACCAGGGGTGAGTGGAAGCCAGGGACCAAAGACCCCTCTGAAGACTGAGAAGGCAGATACTTCCCAAGACTGAGGCTAATACACTTACTGGGCAGCAAGTGGGAGAATCAGTTCCAAAAAGCAAATATCAGCCTGGCTGACCAAAGCACTGAAGGGGCAGGTGTACTAAGTGTGGCCGTGAAAGTGTGTGTGTCCCTCAAAGCACTGCACTGCCTATCTGACCTGACCTACCTCTGTCTCCCTCATTTCCTTCCCTGTGGCCACACTGGACTCTTCACTGTCCCCCTAGTACACCAGCAATGATCTCACCACACAGCATGTTCACTGTTTGCCTTTCCTGGACCACTCATTCTCCAGATAGCTGCATTATGCTCCCTCACTTCCTTCTTCTCTTTGCTCAGTGTTACCTCTGTAGTAAAGCCTTCCCTGGTCATCCTATGAATCCTGCCATCTTCCCACCATAGATCCCCTTTATCGTGCTGTTCTTTTTCCCTATGGTTCTTATCACCCGAATAATTTCCTTCTTATGCTTATCACTCATCATCTCTCAGCCCTACTGGAATGTCAGGTCCACAAGGACAAAGATCTTTTCTTTGTTCATGGCTGTACCCCCAGTACATAGATTCATGCCTGGCATATAGTAGGGACTCAATATTTGTTGGATGAAATCATTTACTTTGTATTGTATCCCTAGATGCAGAACAGTACCTGGTATACAGTAGAGGATCAACAGATGCTTGTTGAATAAACTTGGTGAAGACCCGCTTCATGTAGCTTTCTAAGGTGTCAGGTACTTATCCCTCTGTGTGGTGCTACAGACATGGAGATCAAGAGGCCTCAATATGGAAGTGGAGAGGAGCATACCCAGGCTGAAGAAGGCATGTCAGAAGAGTCTACCTCTATATAACCCATGAAGCTCAGCCACAGAAGGCACTCCCAAACACCCAAATAATTTACTTCTCTATGAAAGGCAGAAAAGCTACTTCTTTTTAAAAATTTCTTTTAAAGAGAGGGAAATGCAGGGAGAAAGAGAGGGAAAGAACATTGTTGCAAGAGAGAAGCATCAGTTGATTGCCTCTCACATGCACCTCAACTAGGGACCAAACCCATTACCCAGGCATGCGCGCTGATTGGGAATTGAACCAGCGACATTTCACTTCATGGAATGATGCCCAACCAACTGAGCCACATTGGTCAGGGCCAAAGAAGCTGCTTTTTGAGTTTGCTGCCACAAATTCCTGGGTCAGTGTCTGCACGGTTTTCAACAGAGGCAGCATGCCACCAGGGAAACTTTTGGGACTTGGCAGAAGAGGCAGATACTTCTTCACCAACATCTTGCTCAGTCCCTGTAATATCGAAGAATCCGGTCTGGACTGATTGTATGGATCACAGTCCCCACCTTGTGAGTGGTTCGTGGAGAATTCAAAGACTCATGGAAACTGTTGCTACAGTAACTATTGCCCAAGGGGCAACCCTGGCAGCAGGCAAACATCAAGCAGCAGGCCAAGAGAGAACGGTGCAGACTCAAAGGGTCTTAAGAAACAAGTCTGTGCACAATAAACAAGGGGCAGATTGGGAACGGCACCTAATATTGTCCACACTTCTCAGAATGTAAACGAGCTCTGTCTTCAAACTGAAGGACCAAGAGGGATCCTGTCAGGGGAAGCACAAAAAGGCCCTATGGTCTGTCAGAGGGGACTAGGCACTCTGCCTAGGGCTCAGTGTTCCGGACATGGGACAGTATTCAAGAACTTCAGGCCATTTTAAAAAACAGGCTGTGAAGAGACATTAATTCTGGGAAATCAGAATCTGATGAAAGATGTATTTTAAGTATCATGGTGCATGGAGGAGATGAAGGGATTGTCCAAAACTGCCAGGTCATGCCATGTTGCAGGGCAGACACAGGGGACCAGTGCCCTCCCCCTGGGAGATCTGAGCCCTTCTCAAGAGTGTTAACAAGATGGACTTATTATGATTTGGAGAAAGGAGTAGGCCTTCTTGACTGGGTGAAGCACATACAGTGTAGGAAGCTGACTACTGAACATGCCCAATTGGGAACTTCTAGAATCCCAACCTTTCCCCCCAGGATTAAAATACAACCAAACATGGAATTCAAAGGGTAGTGTGCAATCACGATGACTGGTGAACTGGAGGAACTGGGAGTACAGGTTTGTCCCTATCTGCCTGAACAACCTTGTTTGGACAATCTTGAAAACACATATGCGTTCTGGAATTAATTAGGGGTGATGAAAAAGTAAATCAGTCTGCGCAAGTGTAGTTCATGCTGGAGTTGGTAAACATTGGAAGGTTTTCTAGTCATCTGTTTTTTTAGGAGCACATGGCCATGGATGTGGCCAGCTCATTTAGGCTCTAAACAGCAGTCTGCATCTGCTTGGTGGTGGGGACGGAAGCTTACCTTTACTATCCTGCTCTAGGGGTGTTTAAATTCTTCAGCACTGTACCACCTTCTAACCCATTTGGACTTTATTACCAGTGGCCTAGATCTAACTCAAATTGTACTTATTACATCAACAACTTAACTTAGTGACTGGGGATGATTCAGAAACAACTGTGCCTAGAGCTGACTTCCCTTGCTGATTTTGTATCCCACACCACTAAACAGAAAAGTTTGAAGGTTCTTTGTCTTTGGCAATCTTTTTAGGATCCAGTTACCTGGAGCAACCAGAGAAATTCTACTCGAGACAAAAGTTTCTTACCCTCACGCCCAAGTTTTGGGACTAAAATAGGGCCCATGAGATTCACTGGCTTCCCTGGAAGGTGGTGCTAACACATGCCATTCATGGGTAGATGCTTCCCTTCCTCTTGACTCCTATCACTGGCTCAAGTTATCATCTGGGCATCTGTGTTGCACCAAGACTAGAAGCAGAGTCACTATTAGGACTCTTGCTTAGAAAGTTGTCCAGACATGTTCCAGACTCTGTATTATCTGCTTATGGGAACGAATTTCATAGCTTCTGTGTTCCAAGTGAGCTTGTTACCAAATGGATATTTTTAAAAATTTATTTTTAGAGAGAGGAGAAGGTAAGAGAGGGAGAGAAACATCAATGTGTGCTTACCTCTCACACACCCCTCACTGAGGACCCGGGCCCGCAACCCAGGCATCTGCTCTGACTGGGAATCGAACCTGCAGCCCTTTGCTTCACAGGCCTGTGCCCAGTCCACTGAGCCATACCAGCCAGGGATTTTTATTTTAAAGATTTACTTATTTATTTTTAGAGAGAGGGAGAGGAAGAGAAACATCAATGTGTGGCTGCCTCTAATGCACCCCCTACTGGGGACCTGGCACACAACCCAGGCATGCACCCTGACTGGGAATCAAACCAGCAACCCCTTGGTTTGCAGGTTGGCACTCAATCCACTGAGCCACACCAGTCAGGGCATGGATCCTTTCTTTTTTTTTTAAATCTTCACCTGCACCTGAGGATATGTTAACTGATTTGAGAAAAAGGAAGGGGTGGGGAGACAGAGACAGAAAGGAACATTGATGTGAGAGAAATATTGATCAGTTGCTTCCTGTATGTGCCCTGACTGGGTATCAAACCCACAATCTAGGCATGTGCCTTCACTAGAAATCGAACCAGCAACCTTTTGGTATATGGGACAACACTCCAACCAACTGAGCCATCCGGATGGATGGACCCTTTAAACTGTGTGGCAGCCCAAGCAGGGCAATGGGGTTGAAAAATGAAATGGTTCCCACCTCAGCGTGGCTCTCACCTCCACTCACAGCTCAGCACACCATTTATGAGCTCTTTATTTTACTAAGTATTTGAAATGGTTTTTATTTTATACTAACTGCTGGTAAGTACTAGGTTTGTTTCCAGCTTCCCTCTGGTCTATCCATTTTGTGTCCTGTCCCTGTCCCAGGGCTGCACTCCAAGTACAGGCTGGACAATGGCCTCCCCACCTTCACAAAGGTAGGCTTTTCAAACTGTACAGAACAGGTAACTGCCTGGGGGAATGGAATGAGTCCATGGCTCAGTCTTCGTCTGAGTCACTGGGGCCCCTGTACTCGCAGACAGCATCATAGTGAAGCTCTACCAGCCGATTCTCTCTCTGCAGCTGCACCACAGCCTGGCTCTGCTCTCTGTTCCAGCCCAGCAGACGGCCCACCTAGAATACGGACAGGCAGAGTCAGCTAGGCCAACCCTGACCCCAGCACATCCCCTGCATGCTCCCACCCCCATTCCCAGGTCTGAGACTCACCCTTCCAGCCTGTGGTCCCAGCACTATCATCACCTGTTTGCCCTGGACCTTGGGGATGAGGGTCTCCAGCATGTTTTCCCTGACACCTACAGAGAAGGAGAGGGGAGTGAGGTCTGCCGCCAAGGGCCGGCCCAGCCACAGTCTTGTCAGAAGGGCCTTTTCTGTATTCCCTGCGGCCATGCTGTACCCTACTGACGGATGGGAGTCCCACCACCCCATTTCATAGATGAGGAAACCTAAGGAACAGTTCCTAGCAATAGTTGTTCTAAAGGAGGCATTTACGCATTATGGTGATGGGTGGTGGTGACAACAGACGCTGCCTACTGTGACCATGTTGTAAGCCCTGCCCTGTAAGAGGAGCTCAATACACACCCCAATAGGGCACCAGTCACAATAGGAGAAACAGGTCATTTCCATACTAATTTTGCAAATGTGGAAAGTGAGGCTCAGATAAGTGTCTAATTTGTGTTAGGATGCTGGGCCTTGCAAAAAACCTTAACTCTGCCCCATCTCCCAGCCTTTGCCTTGGCAGGCTCTTGGCCTAAGACAGCCTTTCTAAAAAAAAATTTCACCTGAGGATATGTTTTTACTGATTTTTACAGAGAAAGGGAGGGAGGGAGGGAGGGAGGGGTGAGAGGGAGAGAAAGAGAAACATCGATGTGAGAGAGAAACATCAATCAGTTGTCTCCTATAAGTGCCTCGACTGGGGATTGAACCTGCAACCTAGGTATGTGCCCTGACTGGGAATCAAATGCACAATCTTTCTGTTTGGTGTATGGGACGATGCTCCAATCAACTGAAACACCCAGCTACGGCAGACAGCCTTCTTGATCAGCCTCTAGGATGATAACAACCCAGTGGCCATCCCGTGCGCTCACCTTCCAGGACCTGGCCTTCATCTGTCCGACATACACAAGTATCTGGGCTGACGACATCTTCGATTGTCATCTGGGGAAAGGGTCAGGGGAGGAGAGAATGTCAGACAGTGAAAGAGGCTCAATCCCTGGGGGACGAAGCAAACCTAGGCTGTGGGGTACCCACCTTGGTGTTGTAATACCGCCCGCCCTTGTGCAGTTTATCCACAAACCGCACACGCAGGTCCCTGTGCAACCAGTGCTGTCTCCTGGAGGCCACTTTCTCACTCTTGGATGGAGGCCTGTCCTGCCTGTGGAGATGGGGCAGACACCAAGCTCAGCTGGATGTGCATTCTGGTCACCTCAATTTTGTTGATGCTATAAAACCCTCCCACACTGCAGTTTCGAGTTTCCTTCTATGCATCTGCCTTGCCCCAGAAGCCTTCTCTGACTGTGGAGCCTCCCCACCCTCCCCCATCTTCTTTCTGCCATCCAAGATGCCCAGGGCCCCACCGGTCTGGAAGGTGTTTCCGCTTCCTCTCTTCTGTTCCCCGCCGGGTGAGGGGGTCCTGATTCTGGAAGGCCTTCAGTGACGACGACGAGGGTGTTCCATTCTTTTGACCTGGATAAGTTTTGCTCACCTGGCCTATTCAAGAGGGTGTGAGGAGAACCAGGAAAGAGCTTCAGTGTCTCACTATCTTTCCTTCCAGGCCACACCTCAGCCTCGGGCCACCTCTCATCCACCAAAGTGTGCCCTCTTACCATCATGCCTTTGCCTGGACTGTTGGAATGGTCTCCCCTTCCTCTCAACTGCTGTGGCCTCCTTCAGGAAGTCTTCCTTTTACTATCGCCCCAGCCTGTGCTGACAGTGCCTACCTGAGTCAACTGCTTAGCGCGGGCTAGGCGTCCTGGAGAACTCCACTTGCTCCCACCTGCTAAACTGCCCATTCTACCAACATGCCTAAAATGCCTCCCTCCCCTGTTCAGCCTTAGTCCTAGCTGTTCTCACTCCCTAGCAAAAGAGAGGTTCATCACCCTAAAATAGACAAAGACCTCCAGGGGTAGAAACTAGTTTGCACGCTTGTTTCTTCTCCTTCGGAAAGAGGCTAGAGACCTGGGGTTACTAGGTCAACCTTTCTTCAATCAAACTGAAGAAAGCACTCTCTCCATTCTCATCTCCTGACCTCTGACCAAGCATACCTGCCAGGCCTACCTGGCTGCCCCTCCCCTCTGCAGATCTAACACCTGCCCGAGACAGGCCCTACCACCCTCTGGGATGCTTCTCCAATTCCCACAGCTAGGTAAGAGGCTCACTTACTGAGATCTGAGGAGTTCTTGTCAAATTCCTTCTGGGAGACAGGCTGTAGGCAGTACTCACTAACAGTTACCATGCGGCTCCCCACAGCCAAACGAACCATAGCCCTAACATTGTCAGGGTCGAGGCCTTCCACCTGAAGTGTTGAGAGGAAGAAGTTAGGCAAAGGTTGAACTGACTCGACCCACATTTCTAGGACCAAGCTGTCCACCCCTACCTCTAATTGGCCTGACCCCTGTGTCTTCTGCAGCAGACTGTGACCCCCGAGAATGAAGCCCAGGCTTGATCACTGTGTCTCTCCCAGCTGAATTGGATCCCTGAGGTCTGAGACTGGGATGAGTCCTTCTATCACCCCTACCAGACTGTGGTTCTTAGACATACTTGAAGCATTTAATCCTCAGGGCACTTGTGGCATATAGTATTCTCTCTCCTTTAGTTAGAAACTGAGGCTCAGAAAAACCCAGCAAGTGGTCCTGAGTTAGCAAATGAGGCAATGAGCCAGGAAGGCCTAAAAGACAAGGGCTTCCAGGCTTTCTAGCCCAAACCCAATTCTTCTTAGTTCTGAGCCTCACAGCAATCTTTCCTGCTGTCTGCCTTGGGCTCCCAGCATATCTTGGTTCCTTACCTTCCCATAGAGGCCTCGGTAAGGGCCAGAAAGAACCACCACAGCTCCTCCGGGAACCAGTCCTTGACGCTGGGCTTCCTTATCTTTCTCTTGCTCCTCATCTGGCTTTGGCAGGCGGTGGGGACCGCTGGAGGCCACGGCCTGGACCTCAGTCAGGCTGGCGCCCAGCCCTAACCCTTTGGGCCTCAGTGAGTTGACACGAGGCTTCACCACTCTGCAGTGAGCACAGAATATGAGCTTGTTGGGGGATGTTACAGTCTTCAATGCTCTACCCCCCAACCCCTACCCAGATCCCACCCTTTCTGTATTTTTAAGAATATACTCCCCCATCTCATGTCAGGACTGCTTTTGACCTACAGAAATGGCAATTTCATTCGGTTCAACATAATAATGTGCTATGTATGCCATCCATTACATAAGATATATAGTGTAACCAAATATACTATTTGTACAGGGAAAACCATAGATATTCACACCTAGCAGGTGAAACACACCATAAAACACTCTATGTTAATTCCGGTCACATTTCACTGCCAAAAGATTTATGAAAAAAACTGGTTTTCAGAATTCTTTGGCGTTTAGAACTGTAGAGAAGGGATTATAAGTCTGTGTGATAATAACAAATGTCTATCCATGCTTATTTGGGGTCAGCATCTACTGTGAGTATTTTACATGTATAATTTTACTGAACTATCACAACAGACCTGGGAAGTCAATGCTGTTATTATCCTCATTTTAAAAATTTTGATGTACACTTACTAAAGCTGGGGACATTGTTAGGAGACAGAAGCTAAAGGTAACGCACCTGGGAGATGAAGGGGGGGAAGGAAAAATGTGGGCCTGCTCTGGGAGGAAAGGAGCCCCCATTTTTCACATAGGGAAGCCGATGCCCAGACAGGCAATCTTTCCATAAATGAAATCCCATTATGGAGTTTCAAAGGGCAAACAGGAATTTGAAACAGCAGTGGAAAAGACTACTGAATTGGTTACGATGGTAACGTGCCCGTCCCATGCCTAGATGGTTCTGGATGGACGATAACCACAGGGGTCTCATTCATTGCCCTGTCTGTTGTCCCCACCGCCCTGCCCCAGAACTCACTGACTGAAGGTCCGGCCGATGCCTTGGCCAGGTTTCCAGCCCATGCCCCGCAACATGGCCAGTCCATACGCCTCCACAGGGACTGCCTCGTAATCGGCCTCCTTGGGCACCTGTGGGTTCAGGTGGAGGAACGACAGTCAGGCTCTGCTTATCATAAGCCCTCTGACATGAATTTGCTATCACCTATTGGTGACCCTCAATGCTTCTTTTCTAGTCAGTTCAAGTTGGCTTTTATAAATAAAATATTTTACCTATTTATTTTTAGAGAGAGGGGAAGGGAAGAAGAGAGGGAGAAAAATATCAATGTGGGAGAGAAACATTGATATGAGAGAGAAATATTGATTGGCATGTGCCCTGAACAGGGACTGAACCCACAACCTGGGCATGTACTCTAATGAGGAACTGAACCAGCGACCTTTCGGGGTTTGAGAGGCAGTGCCAAACCAACTAAGCCACACCAGTCAGGATTCAAGGGATGGCAAGGGATTTCCTCTTGCCATCCCTCCTTTAATATTCCAGGTCAGTCTTTCAAATGCTTACAAGGTGCCCAGTACCAGGTACTGTTTTAGGTACTAGGGATAAAGTCGTGAACAAAAGAGACAAAAAAATCCTGCCCCTGTAGGGTTTACGTTCCAGTTGTAGGACACAGAATACATAAAATACATAAAACATGACATGTCAGGTTGCAATACGTTATATGAAGGAAAATTAAGCAGGTTAAGGAGATGAGAAAGATGAAGAATGCATTGTCACTGAGTTGATATTTGCGCAGAGACGAGAATGAGATGGCAGAGAGCCATGAGGATATAAGAAAGAGTGTTTCGAGCAGAGAGAACAGTTAAGCGCAAAGGCCCTGAGGCAGGGGAAGATCTGGTATGTGTGAAAAGCATCATGAAAGTCAACCTGACTGAAACAGAGATGTGGAGGCAGAGAAGTGATTAAGAAATTAATTAGGAGGGGAGTGGGCTGGGATGGGAGTAAAAAACAGAAAACTGTACTTGAACAACAATTAAACTAAAAAAATAAAATAAAACAATTAAAAAAAGAAATTAATTAGGAGAGCTTGGCAGGTGTCACAAGAGGGTGGCAGCCACAAGGAGTAAGAAAGAAAGTAAGTAAGAAACTGTAATAGTCCGGATGAGACATGTTAGTGGTTCAGACCAGCATGCTGGCTGGTGGTAGTGATGGGGAAGAGTGGTCAGATTCTACATGTATTTTGGAAAGGGACATGACAGAATGCTGCCACCAGTTTATGGGGTAGAAAATAAAGAGGGAGTCAAAGGTGTTCTTTTTTTCTTTTTTGAATTTAAATTTTTTCTCCCTTTTGTACCTTTTAAGAAAAATTGGCTGAGAGGAAGGATGGATGAAACCGTGATCAATTGGGATGTGGAATGCTGCAAGAGGAGGAAAAATGAGAAAAATGAGGCCAAAGGTAGAACAGAATGGAGAGGGAAGTAAAAGTATTTTTTCTTTTTTATGATGAAAGAAACCAGAGAACATCTGAAGGCTAATGAGAACTGTTCAGTCAAAAGAGATGGTGGTCTGGGGCTGTAAGAAAACTAGGTCCAAAGATGCTTCCCAAAGAAGCATCTCCAAAAAAAAAAATTGTGGTCCTGGCTGGTGTGGTTCAGTAGATTGAGTGCTGGCCTGTGAACCAAAGGGTTGCTGGTTTGATTCTCAGTCAGGGCACATGCCTGGGTTGCAGGCCAGGTCCCCAGTTGGGGCACAGGAGAGGCAACCACACATTGATGTTTCTCTCCCTCTCTTCCTCCCTTCCCCTCTGTGTAAAAATAAAAAATTTAAAAACAAATTGTGCCCTGGCTGGTGTAGCTCAGTGGATTGAGCACGAGCCTGGGAACTAAAGGAACATGGTTCAATTCCCAGTCAGGGCACATGCCTGGGTTGCAGGCCAGTTCCCAGCAGGGGACACACAAGAGGCAACCATACATTGATGTTTCTCTCCCTCTCTCCTTCCCTTCCCTTCTAAAGATAAATAAGTAAAATAAAAAAAATTGTGAACAAAGAGGTAAAAGACTGAGTCTGCAGCTATGAAAGACTGAACGAAGAGGTAAAAGACTGAGTCCACAGCTATGAAAGGCAAAAACCTTGTAGACATAACCCTCACCTCATGTTCTCACCTCCCATCATCACCTGCTCAATTCTTGATACTCACTCCAGACACCCCATAAGTTCCCTCACTATTAGAGATATATCACATCGATTTCCTGCCACCATGCCATTGCCTGGGTTGTTGCTGCCATTAGGAGTACTCATCCTGCTCTTCCCTTTCTCACTAAACCCTACCTGACCTTCCAGGTCTCACTCCTACTGCTCTGGTCTCAGTCTCCATCATCTCTAGCCCAGACTACTGGTCTCCTTGCTTCCGTTCCTGCTTATGAGTCTGTTCTGCTCACAAGCGCCAGAGAAATCCTGTCAAATCATAAGTCTTGTCCCTTCTATGCTCAGAGCCCTCTCACGGCTCTCATCTCATTCACAGTAAAATCCAAAGTCCTCACCATGCCCCACAAGGCCCTACCTGGTTTAATCCCCACTTCTGACCTCATCTACTACCCATCCCTATCACTCATTCCACTCCTTCATGTTCGGTCTCCTTGGTGTTCTCCAACACTCCAAAGGATAGAAGGAGAAAGGAATAGGCAGCAGGCCTGTAGTACACGCAGACTTTCCTTGATTTGTACAGGGAGGCAAGGCTGGCAGACATGGAAAAGAGAGGCTGGGATAGAAGGGGGTGAGAGGCCAGCTCACTGTCTCAGCCTGGGGTTCGCTGTCTGACCCTTCCTCGTTGGGGGTACATTTTTTCTGGATCATAGGGATAGCGAGCGTGGGGTCAACACCTGCATTCTCTCTCTCCTCCAGAGACTTCTTGGATTCTAAGGAAGAATGGGAGTGAACAATAAGATCCCACCATATCCTTCTACTTTTCTCCCACTCCTTCACCAGAGCAAGACAAAGGGGGATCACTCACCCTCAATGAGCTCCTTTACAGCCTGGGAAAGTATCCCATCTGTTGTGGCTTTCACATCTGTGGATGGGCCAGGGGCCTGGGTTGGTGGCTGTCTTCGAGAGCTATTCTGAATTAAAGGGATGACGAGTTCCTTGGGGGCTTCTGAGGGATTCACACTGATACGGACACAGAGGAATGAGGTCTGAAGAGTAGTATGGTCAGTGGGTGCTGAACCACACCCCTTCGTTCAGAGAAAATACAAGAGCCAAACTCACCCCCACCCTGTCCCACAAACCACGCCCTCCCTCCGTTCTGTCTGGTTCTCCAGTTATGTCTCTGATGGTACCTTCTTTGGATTCCCTCCTCTACCCCCAACTCTTAATTGTGCCTTTGAGGAATCGGTCCTCAGTCTATGGCTTCCACAATGACCCACAAATCACCACCTTAAGTCCAGACTCTTTCTAGTTCCAGGCTCCACACCAACCTCCTGATGGTAGATTCTCTTCGTGAAGTCTCTCCTTTCCTCAGACCCCCAGAATTAAGCGGGGGTGGGGGTGTGTGTGGCTCAGCACCCACTGACCATACTACTCCGTCTCCTTTCCGAATTAAGCTGATGATGGCCTCCCCCAACCTCGATCTGCCACTCCATCCCATTTCCCATACCGGAGAAGCCCCACCACTTCAGTTGAGACATTAAGGGTCCTGTCATTCTCTCCTTTCTTTCTCAGAACGCATACACCTCAGGGTTCCCAAATCCTAAAGACACTGCCTCTCAGGATGTATTCTCTTGTCAATCCCCACGGCCATCAGTCTCAATTTCTTCAGCTGTCCTACAAACTCCCGCCTGCTCGCCTCCATGAGTTTCCTCAGATAGGCTTTCCAGGCCACTGTCACCAAGACAATCAATTCTGATTGCACCCACCGCACCTATTTCCAAGGGATGAAAGACCCAGAGCATCACCTCTGCAATTTTCTCCCTTCCACGGTCTTCAAGAAATCCTTCTCTTCTGGAGCCGCACCCACGCCGTCTCCCCGGTCTGTCAGCCGTTTTCGGGCGGTCGTGCGACTGAAGCTGAATGAAATTGGGGCAGTGGAGTGTCCAGCCGACCGCAAAACACCCTCTTCGGGGTCCGCCATCTTGCAGCTCTTCCCAGGCGAGTGCGAGGCTTGCTGGGAAGTTTAGTTTGGGCTGAGTTTGCCGGGACCGAAGGACGACCTCTAGAACTACTTTTCCCACAAAACACTGCGGCATCTGACAGACGTGGGCGGATACCTGGCCGTGGGAAGTGTTGCTCTTTAACTTCATAGAAGCGCCTCTCGCCAAGCACACGGGGAAATGTAATTTTTCAGGAAGGTAGGAGTGGTAGGAAGTGGACTCATTCTTGCCAGGTATTTGCTCCTTCGTGTAGGTGTTTCACAGGCATTTATTGATTGTCTACTTTGTGCACGTGACTGTGTTCTACTGTGGGAAGTGCGGGCAAGATAATTTAAAAAATCTGTGAATGCCAGTTGTGTACAATAATAAGCATAAAGATGTAAAGCTAAACAAATAGCATAAATAATACACATGTCAATGACCCCTACTGGTGCCAGATTTAATACTCGACAAGCTCTGGTAATGTTAATAAAATAGACCTCCTGTAGATACTCGTAGTCCAGTACGGAACTAGGACTCGTCCTTGGGACGCAGGCGCAATGTGGCACCCGCCCTGCGAACCAGCGCCGCCACGTCCGCCGCAGCCCGGGCCGCAAGGGGGCGCGCGTCCAGCCGCGACAGGAGCTGCCGGGCGCTGGGGCTGGCTCGCTGGGGAGCGCAGCGGCCTGCGCGGGAGGGGGCGGGGGAGAATAGGTCAGCACAGACCCCCCGAGCCTCGGTGCACCCCCAAACTCCTTTACGTCCGAAGACCTAGATGCTCCTCAAGGTCCCCGGAGCCCTCAGACCCTCCCTCGATAGTTCCGAGGAACAGTCGCTGACTGTCCCTCTCGTCTGCCGCTAGCCCCAGCCATCGCCTGTGCTCCCGTGGACCCACGCCGGCCTTCACGATATCCCTGGCAGCAGCTATTTGACCGCAGTATTCCTGGACACTCCGAAGACCTTGTGACTATCTCTGGAACTTTCCAACTGCCCCTTCGTCGCCCCTGATTCCAATCTCTTACCCCCGCAAATATCGGGAGAGTCCCCCGATTTCCCCAGATGTCTCAGAGAACACGGTCTGCCCCCTGTGGCCCCGGGACTCACGACTCACCCTCCAGATGCCCTGGGCAATCCTCGTGGCCCACGCCGGGGCCCCAGATTGCCCTCCACTTATCCCCAGCGGCCCCCGCCTAAGCCCCTGGCATTCGCCGCAGACCGTGAAGTGCTCAGGCATCCCCAGTGACCCCAAGCAGACCCCTCCAGCACATCTCCCCGGAGACTCCTGAGAGCCCCCGGAGCTGGTGCGCAGCCCCGTGGCGCGGGTGCAGGTGCTGATAGGGGGCCTCGAACCCAGCCTGGGTCGCTTGGCCCCTGTCCGCAGCCGCCGCCGCCACCGCCGCCGCTGCCTGGGTACCAGGCTGCCTTGTTTACCACCTGTCTGAAGGGAACGGGAAGGAGCAGACAGGCGGGGCGAGGTGCGGTGGGGATGCGCCCATCTCACCCTCACCCCAGTACCTCCTCTGCTCCCCCCTAGGGTCCGTGGTGCCCCCCCGCACGCGGCTCCATGACCCAGAGTGGTCCGGGTGGACACACAGTCGCCAGCGACACGTTCTGAGCGCCCGCGGGCGCGCGCGCGCGCACTCACCTGGCTGCCAGCCCGGGCCTGGACGCCGTGAGGCCAGCCTGTTCCGTGCCGGACACCCCAGCCCGCGTGATGACCTACCTGGCGGCCTGCAAGGAGGCGTGGCTGTGGGCGCCAGCGCTTGGCCTCGCTCTGCTTTCTGTCTGGATTCCCCAACCCTGCCAGCATTCTCAGTGACCAGCACTGCTACCTCAACCCCAATTCTTGCTACTGTCCCCAGATTTGCATCCCTTCTGACCTGGCTCTCAGAGAATCCCCTCTCATGCGCCTACAATTTATCCTAGAGGCTGTCCTTGAACATCCTATTGCTTCACAGAATCTTCCAGGACGAAGCATTTCTCATTCTGGAAAAAATTCCCCACCTGCAGACCCTTGAGCATCCATCCAGTTGTCAAGCTCCTTGTCCTTTTTCTGAAGCGTTGAGGCTTCTCAGTGCTTGGCAGCCTCCCCTCACCATCCATGCATTCTGGCCCTTCAATAATGCTGCGGTCTGCAAGTCCGCCCATCAGGGATCTGCAGGACCTCAGTCTCTTGTTCCCCAATCTGTAAGCACCTCCCTACCCCGTCCATCAGTTCTGAAAACCCCAAGCCCAGGAACGGAAGCTGCTCCCTCCATCTGCAATGCTTGAAGTCTCAAGAATGAGGTGGAGCAGTGAAGAAGGTCCAGTATGTACCTCCACAGACAAGGCCATGTCAGAGGCGGGAGAGGCAGGGGACTGTAGGAGGAATGAAAACAGAGACCTTCAATCCCTTTCACCTATGACAACAGTGGGACCCTGACAGGTAGATAAGAGAGGTTGCCCAGCCAGCCATAATGGACATCAGGACATAGTATGTCCACGGCCCACATTGAAATAGTCATGGACCAAGTGAATGTTGGGGATGAGCTAGCTGCCTGACACCAGTACTGTTGTCAATTGGCTGCTGGGCTCTGGGCAGGTGCCTGAGCCCCTTTAGCCCTCAGTATCTTTCTCCACAAAGTGTTGGCCACAGGCCATCTCTCACTGGTCCTCATTCCTCCCTCCACTACAGTAGTACTATGCACAGGTGCTCTCCCCTTGGGCCTATGTCCCCAGATCCCACCTCCAGCTTCTCAAACTTAGGAAGGGCTTCATTTCTCCCTTCTCATTGGTTGGTATCCCCTGCAACCCAGGTGCCTTCAAAGCCTCCTCAAGTCCAGGACCCTACTACTGTCTCTGCACTCTCCATGGAGCCTATCCTTCCCCGGTTTTTGAGCCTCCAACCCTATCAGGCTCAGGGCCATACACCCTCCCAAGGCCCCAAAGGTTCCAAGGATGGCCCCCCTCCACAGCCGCCCATACTCTTCCAGATCCTCAGTAGGGATTGGCTTAGGCAGATCCTCATGGCATATTTAATGAGTGTCTGCTATGTGCAAAGGTCTGTTGGAGGCGACAGAATTCCCAGATAACTTGGGTTCCGGTTTTGCATCCCGTTTTTAGGTGTCAGGGCTCAAGCAGGGCCCTTAACGTCTCTGGAAATCAACTTCCCCTTTTCACACATGAAATAACAACGTCCTCTGGATGGCAGGAGGACCCTAGTCCAGGGTCCTGGGATGACAGAGGCGTCCCTGAGGCAGAGCGAGGCCAAGCGCTGGCGCCCACAGCCACGCCTCCTTGCAGGCCGCCAGGTAGGTCATCACGCGGGCTGGGGTGTCCGGCACGGAACAGGCTGGCCTCACGGCGTCCAGGCCCGGGCTGGCAGCCAGGTGAGTGCGCGCGCGCGCGCCCGCGGGCGCTCAGAACGTGTCGCTGGCGACTGTGTGTCCACCCGGACCACTCTGGGTCATGGAGCCGCGTGCGGGGGGCACCACGGACCCTAGGGGGAGCAGAGGAGGTACTGGGGTGAGGGTGAGATGGGCGCATCCCCACCGCACCTCGCCCCGCCTGTCTGCTCCTTCCCGTTCCCTTCAGACAGGTGGTAAACAAGGCAGCCTGGTACCCAGGCAGCGGCGGCGGTGGCGGCGGTGGCGGCGGCGGCTGCGGACAGGGGCCAAGCGACCCAGGCTGGGTTCGAGGCCCCCTATCAGCACCTGCACCCGCGCCACGGGGCTGCGCACCAGCTCCGGGGGCTCTCAGGAGTCTCCGGGGAGATGTGCTGGAGGGGTCTGCTTGGGGTCACTGGGGATGCCTGAGCACTTCACGGTCTGCGGCGAATGCCAGGGGCTTAGGCGGGGGCCGCTGGGGATAAGTGGAGGGCAATCTGGGGCCCCGGCGTGGGCCACGAGGATTGCCCAGGGCATCTGGAGGGTGAGTCGTGAGTCCCGGGGCCACAGGGGGCAGACCGTGTTCTCTGAGACATCTGGGGAAATCGGGGACCCTCCCGATATTTGCGGGGGTAAGAGATTGGAATCAGGGGCGACGAAGGGGCAGTTGGAAAGTTCCAGAGATAGTCACAAGGTCTTCGGAGTGTCCAGGAATACTGCGGTCAAATAGCTGCTGCCAGGGATATCGTGAAGGCCGGCGTGGGTCCACGGGAGCACAGGCGATGGCTGGGGCTAGCGGCAGACGAGAGGGACAGTCAGCGACTGTTCCTCGGAACTATCGAGGGAGGGTCTGAGGGCTCCGGGGACCTTGAGGAGCATCTAGGTCTTCGGACGTAAAGGAGTTTGGGGGTGCACCGAGGCTCGGGGGGTCTGTGCTGACCTATTCTCCCCCGCCCCCTCCCGCGCAGGCCGCTGCGCTCCCCAGCGAGCCAGCCCCAGCGCCCGGCAGCTCCTGTCGCGGCTGGACGCGCGCCCCCTTGCGGCCCGGGCTGCGGCGGACGTGGCGGCGCTGGTTCGCAGGGCGGGTGCCACATTGCGCCTGCGTCCCAAGGACGGTGCGTGTTGAGGGCGGGGCCTTTCCGGGGGGCGGGGTCGTAGTGCAGCTAGGTTAGGAGGACCGGGTTGGGAGGGGTATTTGAGGTGGCCGAGACTTATCGTTATCCTAGCGTATTCCTCTAGAAAGTGACACTGGGAGGGTTATTGCAGTAGGTGAGTGTTGGAAAATTAGTTAAGGATACGAGGATCCTCATCTTCGTGAAGAAGGCTCCAAATGGAGGGCACTTAGCTTAGGGTAGAGCCTGTAAATGCTTGGGGTGGGGCTGGAAATGACAGGATTGGTTGAGATTTATAGGCTATAAAAGGGTGGATCCTGGAATTGTTCAGGGGTCAAATCCTGGCTATGCACCCTCCAAGGTGGCCCTATGGTTTATTTGGGGGTTGGCGTCTGCATGTTATTGGAGGGAGGTAGGAAGGTATGGGGAATGATTCAAATAGCTGGGCCCAGGATTATTATTTAAGAAATCGGGATCAAGACAGTTATATCAGTGTGCAAAGCCTCACTAAATGAATGGGTGGGCGATTCTGTCTGTGCAATCTAGAGGCAAGTTAATGAGATAAGGCTAGAATGACAACTCATGGGGTAGGACCTAGGTAGTTTACATGCAGTTGGACCCTGGATTTCGTCTTTCATCCCCCAGCCATTAACGAGCTGGATTCTGCGGACATAGAGGTCACGGACAGTCGCTTGCCTAATCCCACTTTCATGGAACAACGGCCTCAGGTACCACCTAGTCCTCCTAATCGAGGCCATGTGCCCAGAGACTGGCAATGTATGTACACTTGTGTCCTTACTCCAGCATCATCAGTCAGAGACCTTGGGTACATGCATGGCGCCATCCCAAGTGACTCAGTTTAAGGCACATTGTGCTTCAAAGCCACCTCAGGCCTCTAGTCGGTTCTGTGTGGAGCTGGTTCGTGGTTCTGCAGGCTTTGGCCTCACACTAAGTGGAGGCCGAGATGCAGGCACAGACACTCCACTGGCAATACGTGGGCTCCTGAAGGACGGGCCGGCACAGCGCTGTGGTCGTTTGCAGGTGAGCCATAAGGCACCCTCCATTCCATGGTGCTACCCCAACCTCATCCTTTGTTGGGGTGCTCTCAATTTGCCCTTCCTAAAACACCCCTCACTTTGTACTCCTGTAGCCCGGTGACCTTGTGCTCCATGTCAATGGAGAGTCAACTCAGGGCCTTACCCATGCCCAGGTTGTGGAGCGAATTCGCACAGGTGGGTCCCGGCTCCACCTCGTGCTGATCAGACCTCTTGATACCCACCCCAGCAAGCCTGAGATGGAGGGAAGACCTCGGAAAGGAGACGGTGGGTTTCCCAGGGGAGAGGGGTCTCGGATCTCTGAGAGGATGGAGAGGGTTGCAGAGTAGAGAAAGTCTGGGGTCCTGAGTGAGATGGGTTTGGTGGTCTCAGTGGGGAGGGCCAGGAGTTTGGTGTCTGTGAGAGGGACATGGCATTCTCAAAAGCGGCATCAGGGCTAGCAGGGTCCCATGATGAGAATAAAGGTGGATTTCAGAAGGGAAGTAGTGGGAAAGGGGAGGAAGGAAGGGGCCTGCAGTAAAAGCAGGTGTTCGGAAGGAAGGGTCCTGGACCTTGGAGAAGAAGGCTGAGTCGTATTCACAGGTAGGGGATGGCATGGGGATGTAGAGGCTAGGTGGTCTAGTACCTAAAGACAAGGGATTCATAAGGGAAAGGGCAGGGATTAGAGGGAGGTGGGTTGTGCAAGGGGAGAGTTTGAGAACTTAGATGGGAGGGGTTTGATTTCCTTTGGGTATTGTGGGAAATGATTTCTGAGTTGTGTGTTCTGGATCCAGGAGGGGCTGGGTTTCTGGAAAGGAGATATTGGGGGTCTTGCAGGGTGGTATTGTTTCCTGAGGGGGTGTATCCAGGCCTTAATGGAAGGTTTTTCTCATGGGTGTTGTCTCTGTCTCCCTCAGCACTTAAGATTCTTCTGGCCACCCAGGGGCCCAGCTCTCTGTACCCTACCCTGTCACTTAATCTAATCTGCATTCCTACCATTCTCAGATTGCAGCCCAGATCCTGGGGGACCAGAGGTGATGAGATCTAGGGCCAGCGCCTCCCCGCTTCAGCAGCCTCAATCCTGCACAACACCCAAGACCTGGGGCAGCCCAGAACCTAGCCCAGAGCGGGCAGCTGACAGCCACACTGTTCCTCCTCTTGAGCTCCGCCCCAGGGACACCGACCACCAATCCCCGGGTTCCCCAGGACCCTGGCTGGTGCCTAGCCAGGAACGGCTCTCCCAGGCCCTAGGTGTCCCAGGGGCCACACAGCTTGCTCTGGAGATGGCAGCTGGAAGGCGGAGGCACTGAGCATCAGCTAACATCTGATGGCTGCGTGTTCACCTGGTACTGCCTCACTTGAATCTGGCCTGCTCCATCAGCCATGCATTAGCACTGCAAGCAGAACCACCACTTGGCCTTGTCCCCCCTCCTGCTGCACAGTCGACCAGCCCAAACTCCCCTCGTGGTGTCAGTGGCACAGCCCTTCCAGACTTGCCAGCCTGGCGTTTCGGGGTGGGGAGGTAATAAATCTGCCGATCTGTCTTGACTTGCCAAGGTACTCTAGGCTGGGTGGGGCTCCCAAGTCCACCCAGCAAAGGAGGGGGAGGGTCAATCCTGTTTTGAAGAGGGCCTCTTCTTGAAATCACTAATAAATGCTGTTTCTTTCATGCTCCTGGAGGGGCTTTGCTTCTGCTGGTCTTCAGTCCAGCATGCTTTCTCCCCACTCTTTGACAACTCCTGCTTCTCTACCCTGTCATTAATTTCACTTTTTTTTTGGAGGTGTGCAGGGCTCACAGATAATTATTTTGTGTGTGTGAGGAATGCAGAGGGAGGCCTGTTACAGAGAGAGAACAACGGTTATACCCGCAGCCCTGGCCCTGAATCATCCAGACCCTGGGCAGTGGCTGGATAGGAAGGCTAGAAACTGGGCAGCTTCCTTCTTCAGGAGCTTGTGGTCTCTTACTTCCGGCCTGACACCCTCAGGGCAAAGGCTGGGGCCCTGGGGCCCTTTGGGGTGGAGCCAGGTAGGTGTGACTCAGCGGGCTGGGCTAAAAACAGCTGTTAGAACCTTTGGGCTGCTCCCCCCTCTTCCATAGATGGTGACAAACTGCAGCCGTGCTTGTGTGCGCAAGCCACACACTGGGCGTTCCTGGTCCTGGGAGAGGCCAGAGTTTCCTCCATCCTGGGAACAGAGCCCCTAAAGCCCAGGCTTATATGGCCAGCAGGACTCCAATCTGGGTAGCCCCCAAACTGGTGCTGTCTGAGGCCAGAAATGTACAGTCACCTTCGCTGTCACCACATCCTGAACACTTGGCCTCATCTCCCCAACAAGGGAAGCTGTGGTCAGTGGGCAGTTTTCACTCCTGTGGGGAGGGGCCAGGAGTGGGGAGAGAAATTAAAGGACCAGAGTGTGAGCATCCAGGGCAGCCCTGGGGAGGAGAGAAGGACTGCAAAGGCTGGGAGTTGGGGTATAAAGACGTGAGCCAACTCAGTGTGGCTCAGTTGGTTGGGCGTCATCCTGCAAACCAAGAGGTGGCTGGTTCGATTCCCAGCCAGGGCACATGCCTGGTTTGCTGACCCCTGTTGGGGGTGGGTGCAAGAGAAGCAACTGATCCATGTTTCTGTCCCTCTCTTTCTCCCTCCCTTCCTCTATCTCTAAAAGTAAATAAATAAATAACATCTTTTTAAAAAAAAAGAGGTGAAGAAGTGAACCCTGACTCAGAGCTTGGTAGAGGTATGGCTCTACAGAAGTAAGGAAAGGACTGCTGAGCCCCAGTTCAGGAGACTAACAATAGTAACCCCAGCCACCATTTACTTGGCCTTATCCCTGCTACAGGCTTCACTTGCAGTATTTCTATCTGCTTACACATCTATTAAATAATCTTGATATGTCCATTTCACAGAGGAGGGGAGTGAGGCACAAAGAGTATATGTAGCTAGGTGGGGGTGTTGAAGCAAGATTTAATCAAGGCCTGATTCCCCAGCCTTAATCTCACCTTCATTTGAGAAGTATGAATCAACTCCAACTGTTTACCTTGCACTGTGATAGGCACCAGGGAAATGCTGGGGGGAAAACATAGAGATTTCTGTCCTTGTGTAGTTGATGTACTGAGGGTAAGACAAGACGTGTCAGAAGAGATACGAAAATTACTAATATCCTAAGGAAGTGAGCCCTGGCTGGTGTTACTCAGTGGATTGAGCACTGACCTCTGATCCAAAGGGTTGCTGCTTTGATTCCCAGTCTAGGGCACATGCCAGGGTTGTGGGCCAGGTCCCTGGTGGGGGGCATGTGAGAGGCAACCACACATTAGTATTTCTCTCTCTTTCTCCCTCCCTTCCCCTCTCTATAAATAAACAAATCAGAAAAAAAAAGAAGGAAATGAGAGTTATGAAGACAGTAAGGAGGTTATGTTGGGGAAGGTAATTATGAAGGGCTGCTGGCCTCTTTAAAGACCTAACATTTGAGCTGGAACCTGAATGACCAGAAGCCAGATGTAGAAAGGTCTGGGGGAAGGGCATTGACAGCAGCGGGAACATCAAGTGCAAAAGCCCTGATGCATAGCAAAGTATGTTATGTTCTAGAAACTCAAGCATGTCTTCACAGAGTGGGAAAGCACACATGGAACACTGGGTAAAAGTATGTTTCATCTCTTCCACTATCCAATTACTTTTTCACTGGGCTGAAAGAGGGGAGCCCCTTCTTTGGTTTTGAGGGCCTGGGGCTAGGAAATGGAGAGAAGGCAAACTGTTGGATTGAACTATCCTGGCCTTCCAGTCACAACCCTTGCCTCCTCAAATGAGATGGGAATAAAACCAATGTTCAGACTAGAGAGTGTGGTTCCCAGCACATCTCAGGGGAGATCCAGATTCCTGTAACCAGCTGCCTCTCTCACATGTAGAAATGGGTGAGTCAGGGGAAATGACTTGCTCAGGGTAACATACTCTCCAAATGTGGTCAGCCTTGTCACCCAGCCTGGCACTCCAGAAGCCTTCCCCTCATCTTGCCAAGCTCCTAGTAATAAAACCCATGATCCTTTTCCATTCTTCATCTAGGGCTGGACTGATCGCCTTCCTCCTCAGAACCAGAAAACTGGACTTCCCTAGGATTGCAGAACAGAGAATCAGACAGACCCTGGGTTCTGACACTATTATTGATGATGTTTCCCTCCATTTACAGAGCAGCTTGATGCTCACCAGGCCCTGCTCTCTCTTGGTCTGTGCACCAGAGGTTTTATTCCCATCACTGCTAAGAGTTTTATTCCACAATTCACCATCTTTTATCTGCAGTTCTGAATTCCCCAAAGCTCTGGAAACGGATAGTTTTCCCACCATTTGGCACACCATTTGGTTACAAAACCTGACCTGACTTTATGAGGCACAATTTTCAGTTCTAACTTGTTCCACTTATTGTGAATGTTCACACCTTTGAAGGAAATATTAACTTAAAAAAAATGGGGCAGCTTCACTCCCCACTGACTGTTAAGTAATATATCATATATGCACTGGGAAATTTTTTTCAAAATTTGAAATATTCCGAGTTCTGGAAACATATCTGAGTTTCAATAGGACCTTGACTATTTTTTTCCTATAGCAAAGAAAAGTAAGTCACTCCCTCCCAAAGGCAAGCTCCCCTCGGTTCTGAGATGTAGCAGCTTCGGGTACATTTGTATTCTAAAACAGTGAAAGGTCTCGCCATTACCATTCAAGGTACCCTGAAGTGCCAAGCCTGAAAGGCTGGCATCTCCGGAGAAGAGGTGCCCAGTAGCTGTACTACGGGTGGGGACGATCCACGGCAGGCAGGCGGGGCAAGGGGGCTTCCGGGGCGGCAGCCACCTGGCCCGGCCCCCTAAGGCCCCGCCTGCTTCTGTTCCGCGTGGTGATTCACTCCCTTCTTGGGCCCTGGGCCCCCTCCCCGGCCAAACGGCTGGCTAGACGGCTGAGTGTGCAGTGTGTCCTCGAACCTGCGAGAAAGCGAGCAGATCATCCGCGCCCCTAGGGACTCTGGCCCACGCCATGGCGGATTCCGAGCGCTTCTCGGCCCCCGGCTGCTGGGCCGCCTGCACCAACTTCGCACGCACCCTCAAAGGAATTCTTCTCTTTGCTGAGATTGTGAGTGTCCCTGAACTGGCGGGTGGGCAAAAGCGGGGTGTAGTGGCCGGATCGTGCGGAACCGGGTGGCCCCGGGCGAGGCAGGTGAGGCAGGTGGCCCGAGACCCTAGGCAGTGGGACTGGGGGGAAGTGGGTTAGTGGCGGAGGCCCAAAACCAGGGGCGCAGAGAAGTCAGTGGGGTTTGAAGAAGGTGGTCGGGAGCTGCTGGGCAAAGGGATGAGGCCAGGTGTCCATGGTACATATGGGGGACGCCGTGGAGGGAAACCGCATGGACTCACCCGTGGGATCATTGAAGGGGTGTCAGAGGGGTGAGAGGTGGGGGGCATCCCGCGGCAGGGCGTGGCGCGGCCTGGGCACGGACCGGCGGGCTGGCAGCGCGCCCAGGGGCGGCGTCTGTTGGGGTGGAGCCCCAAGCCTGTCCCGCTGGGTAGGGTGCTCCGCCGTTCCCCGGTTCTTTCTCGCCCTGCTGTGGTGAGGTGGGAGGTCCTTAGCTATCCCGAGCCTCGTTTTCCCGCCCCTCTCAAAGAGGGCACCGCCTTTGACTCACTTGTAAATGGGGCGCGGTGCCTTTAACCGGAGCCCTGCCCCTCCGTTGTCACTCTCACCGCTTCCCAAAGGGGTTGCCGGAGTAACTGCACGTCCCGCCCCGGTCAAGGCCCTAAGCTGGCTCCAACAGTGCTCTCAAAATACCTGGCGGGGCCACTCCCTGCAGGCCGCCCCTGTCTTGGAAAGAGGGAGGAACTGAGGTGCCCAACTCTACCCCTTATTAGCGGGGTGACCCTGGGCAAGTCACTTAACGTCTCTGTGTCTCACTTACCTATAAAATAAACATACTAATAACAGTACCCAACATATTAGGTTGTTGGGATGATCAAGTGAATTAATATTTGTACAGCTCTTAGAAAAGTATTTGGAACACAAGTGTGTAGCAATGATTATTTGTCATCTTCTCAGTCCTGGTAGGCATCTGAGTTTGAGACCCCTGATTGAACCCATCCCCACAGCCCTAGGAATTGATGGAGGACCCCTTCCTCATGTTGTCCTTCCAGATATTGTGCCTGGTGATTCTGATCTGCTTCATTGCCTCCACATCGGCATACTCCTCTCTGTCAGTGGTTGAGATGATCCTTGCCGCTGTCTTCTTTGTCATCTACATGTGTGACCTGAACACCAGGATACAGATCATCAACTGGCCTTGGAGTGTGAGAAAGGGGCCAGAAATGGCCAGGCATGGGAGGGGCCCGGACAGCTGGGATTGTCTTGGTACTCTGGACACTGACTTCCCTTTTCTCCCTACCCCTTACAGGATTTCTTCCGAGCCCTCGTAGCGGCCATTCTCTACCTGATCATCTCCATTGTCGTCCTCGTTGAGAAAGGAAACCACTCCAAAATCATTGCAGGGGTAAACGCTGTGAAGGCAGCTCCAAAGCACAGAAAGAGATTTGAGAATCTAGGGGCCATTTCTGTCTCTGCTTATGGCAGAAAGTATGTGACCCACAGCAGGCCACACTTGTCCTCAGTGTCTGCAGGAAAGTCTGGCCCAGGCCCTGGTTTTTCTTTCAAGATCATTGTTGGCCGAAAAGGGCTATCCTTTGCCTGACACAGGATCTTTGTCAACACACTAGACTGCCATCTGCTAGAACTTTGTCTCAATGTACACTGAATGGTGCCACTTGTATGTGGGGCCACCATGTGGCTATACCGTGTCGAGCAGTACTAGAAGGGAGAGTGGGGGTAGAGTCCAGTTTCCTGATCTTTTCTTGGGGCTCTTTGGCTTCGCAACCTGGGGCTTTAGTCACCATCCCAGCACGGGGAAGTCCTGGAGATAGGAGGTATGAGGCCCAGTAGGTTGACCAGCCTAATTCAACCCCCTCACTCCCATCCCCACCTCCAGGTGATGGGCCTAATCGCTGCGTGCCTCTTTGGCTTTGATGCCTATTTCACCTTCCCGTTGAGGCAGCAAAGACATACAGCAGCCCCTACTGGTAAGTAAGTAAGTAAGTAAGTGTGTGTGTGTGTGTGTGTGTGTGTGTGTGTGTGTGTCTATGTAGGGGTGTGTTGTTGATGGGGTTGAGGAGAGAAGGAAAGGGGTATCCCAAGGGTATGAATGCCAGCTTTGTCCTTTGCTGGTACTTATGACTTTAGTGCCAATAAGTACCATAAGCTTCAGTATTTTTGTCAAATGGGCATATGGACCCCAACTGCTTTCCATGTTTTCCTCACTTGCAGACCCTGCAGATGGCCCGGTGTAGGTGAACTCCCTTCATTTCTCTCTGCAACCTGCAAATAACACTTCCATTGAAATGACTCCTCCCCAACCCTACAAACACTTCTAGCCAAACTCCCAGTCCCCTAATTGAGGTAAAAGTGCCTTTATCAGAATTTGTCTTTCAGCCTGCCAATCAACCATCCTGGGTGTGGCCACCTTTATGGCTGTGTCAAGTATCCAAAAGCAGACACCAGTTCTGCCTGGACTTATGCCTCCACCTCAGGCACAAAATGAGGGAGAAGTGTGCCTCAGATTTCACAGTCCAGCCCCTAGGTTGTGGCCCACTCCAATAAACCTCAGTGTGGAGAGGTGGTGGTTCTGTGGAGGGATAAATATAAATAAATAATAAACAGATTGTTAGACTGTATGATAATGAATAAATTAATCCTTTGATCAAGTATAGATAAATCTCAAGCATCAGGAGGGGAAGAATTGGGAATGTGGACAGCTACAGCAAGGAGGTAAAAAAGCCAGGCCTGTTTTACATCAAATATGAAATTACTTCAATGGCACAGAGGGAGGAAGGAAGGGGATGTATTCTCAAGTTAGCTACTGACTTGAGAATGGAGGAATAGAACCTCCCAGGACTGCCTTGCCTTCAAGCCACTATGCAGTTCTTGTCTCTGGCCTGGCGAGGCATCCCTGGGCCCAAAATTGCAGGAGCCGGTGGAGATGGAGAGTTGGGGGTCTCCATTGCAGTGTCCTGGGCAGGCACGGACCTGCACAGGTGCCGGGGCAGTGGGATCCGTTCCCCTAGGAAGAAGCCATCATCCTCTGAGGACTCAGAGCTGGAGCTGGAGGGTGAGCTAGAGCAAGATTCTGAGTCAGACCCGGATCCCAAGTCACACTGATGGTGGTGAAGTCTTCCAGACTGGTGGCGGTGGCGGTGGCGGTAGAGATAATGGTGGCTGTGGCGACGTGTGGGGGCCCTGGGAGGGGGACTGCGAGGCCTGCGGCGCTGGGCTGGAGGTGCACTCAGGGTCCGACGAGGGCCTCCCTCAGACACCAGAGGGTCTCGGAAGCTGACACGAGGGGCACTCTGTCGACTGAAGGCACCATCTTCAGGGTCCAGCTGGCTGGGGGTCCCTGAGGGTGGCTCAGGAGCACTGTGTAGCCCCAGCTCGGGCATGGAGTGTCGGTGAGGGGCCCCTCTCAGAAAGTGGGTGGGCTCCTTGGGGCCTGCAGCTGGAAAGAGAGATGTAGGGAGTCCCTATATCTGTCGCCTCCCAGAGGAGCCCTGTGGAAGGGCCTGCTTTCCCCTATCAGGACTGGGAAATTGGGGCAGTGGTCAGAGAGGGGTAGTGAAGTGGGGAGTCTAGGAAATATGAGGCCTGGGACAGGCTCTGAATGGAGGGGAGTGTGAGGTTGGAACATAGGAGCAGGAATGGATTGGTGCAAGGGGACATGGCTTTGACAGAAGGGGCATGGAATAGGCTGGTACAGATTAGGTTTTTGATAGGGTGGAAGGTCAAGGGTTTGGAGAGGAGGAAGAGGAACTTGAACTCAGGCAGTACAAGTTGAAATAGGGAAGGGCCCTCTACAGAAGAGGGCAGAACCAGGGTTCATGGTGGGGGGGTGGGGGGTGTAGTTTGGGTGGAGACTAGGCCTGGAATGGTTTGGGGGCATGGCCAGGGATGTAGCAGGTGAAGGGCCTGGGTGAGTCACCTCGAGGGGTCTGGGGTTGGGGGAGGGGGAGGACTCGGAGTGGCTGGGCAGGACTCAAGGGTTAACTCACCAGGCTCTGGCTCAGTACTGGTGTCTTTGGTGGTGAGCTCAGATGTCTCCTCCACAGCAGAAAAAGAGGCTGTGGAGGCTGCAAGTGGTGCAGGGACTGTACCTGCGCTCCAGCTGCGGCGGCCTGGCCCTGGAGCCGTGGGCTCCGACCCCAGGCTGCAGGCTCGAGAGCAGAAGATTAGGCCACGGCGTGGCAGGAAGGGGCGACCCAGCAGGGCTCGCCCGCAACGACTGCAGCAGAAGCAGTGGTCTGAGGCGTGCCAATGCTGGCCCTCATAAGTCATCTGGCCCTGGTCCAGGCCTGTGGGGACACCGAGAGGGGGGAAAACTAAGGCAGAGCCCCCAGGCATGTTCCACCTCTCCCAAATGGGGCCCTTCCACAGAAGAGAGCAGGAATCTGAGGCAGAGCACCCCAAGAGGCCCTCTCCCCACCACCTTTCCAAAAAAACGGGCCCTTCTCTGCAGAAAGCAGGACATTTGAGGTTTGGTCCTCACGATAGGGTTCCTCACTCTCCTCACCTGGAAACCAGCTGATAAATGTCCCCTACCGCTCCCCCCGACCCCCCCCACTCTTTCCCAGTTGCTCCCTCCCGGAGTAGGGGGTGAGCATTTGACTCTAAGATGTGGGTCAGGCTTAGACAGTAAAAGGTGGCTTCGGGTGAAAGGAGAGTGGATTTAAAGAGGTCTGGGTGGTGGGAACAAGGCTTAGAAGGTAGGGCGTGGCCTCGGTGGGAAAGGAATGGATCTTAAAGAGTAGGATATGGCTTAGAAAATATGACGTATCTAGGCTAGCAGTGTTCAACCTTTTCCATCTCACGGCACACATAAACTAATTAGTAAACACCTGTGGCACACCCAAAAATAGATTTTTTGCCAATCTGACAAAAATGGGTATAATGTTGATTCATTCACACCTGAAGACTATTGCTATGTTGGCTGTTGTCATTTTTTTTCATTTCACAATCTAAGGGAGATGTCCGTGGCCTGACTAAGCAGTCAGGTATTGTACATTTTTAAAATCCTTACAGCACACCAGTGTGCCTGCCACACACACTGGCTCAAAATCGGTTTTCCAGGTTAATGGAGAAGAGTCTTAGGGAATGGGGTATAGCTTAAGGGTGTAGGGGAGACCGCAAGGGGGGAAACTAGGGCAGAGCCTCCAGGCACATACCACTCCTCCCAAATGGGGCTAGACTGAAAGGATAGCCCTGGGGTACTGGGAATTAGAGGTCACTCTGGAGGTGGGCCTAGATATATAGTGGTGTCTGCACTGTGTAGGTGGGGTTTAGAAAATATGGCCCCACCTCCCCAAATGGAGGGTATCAGTGATGGGACTTGCAGTGAAGGGTATAGGGCTATAGTGCTTGGGCTAGACTGAGAGTATCGTGATAACAGTGAAGCGGGGGAGGGCATTGGGGGTGGAGAACAGGAGAAAGCAGGGGCTGCGGGTCAGCTGTTCATCCATCCCCCTGTCTGGTGCCATGTTAACCCACCGATGTGTTCCCCACAGCCGTCACAGTACTCTGCATGGCGGGCCTCATAGCAGGCGCAGCAGTGGGGGCGACTCTGACGCATGACATAGCGCTGACCTCCTAGCGATGCTTCACACTCGAAGCAGCAGAAGTGACCCATGTGCCAGTGCCGGCCTTCAGCCTCCGTGCACTCAGGGGAGAAGATGATCTGGGGGGGGGTGGAGTGCAGGCCATCTGTGGCCATCAGCAGGGCCTACCCCGGCCCTGCCCACCCTCCACCCCGACCCCTGGGCAGAGAGGCACACACCTCGTCACAGGCTTGGCAGCGTGGGCGCAGGCGTTCGGCATGGTGACGACCACAGTAGACCTTGCCAGCATGGTAGAAGTAGATGAGATCCACCAGCAGCTCCCGGCACGTGGAGCACACAAAACACTGGGGGTGCCAGCAGACACCCAGTCCTGCTCGGCTGGCAAACACTGCAATGTCCCCACCTCCAATCTGCTTCCCACACTGCCAGATGATAAATAACACTGTCACCCTCACCAAGATGGTTAGATGAGGATCAGCCAAGGTCTGTGTCATACTTGGGCCTTCCCCATGGTGGACCTTTGTGACTGGCCTTACCCATGGGGTAAATTTGAGACAGGCGCTGCCTACATGGGGGAAGGAAGTGCCTTAGAAACTGACCATGCTCTTGTTGGAAACCTTAGAGATAGGCCCTGTTCATTGTGGGTGGCCTTAAAGGCAAGTCTTGCCCTTGGGAAGTTGGTGAAACCATAGAAACATGCCAGGCCCAGTGGGGTAACTGTGGGGACAGACCCCACCTAACAGTAGGATCTAAGGTCAGGCTCCACTCATGGGGGAGCTTAGAGACAAATTCCACCCATCAGCTGGCTCTAGGGATAGGTCCCGCCCCTGTGGGTGGGTTCTTAAGGATAAGGCTCAACCACAAGGGGACCAGACAAACAGCCTCCACTTTGTTGAAGGCAGGAAGCTAATAGAGAAGGTCCATTGGGGCCTCCTCAGTGACAGACCACACCCAACAGTGGGATCTGAGGGACAGGTTCCATCCACCAGGGGGCCCTACACACAGCACTGGCGGGAAGGCCTTAGACTCTAAGGCCATCCCTGACAAATAGAGGGATAGGGATATGGGACCTGAACCCCAGGGCTTAGAGCAAAGGCACCACTCACATTTTGAGGCCCTCCATAGCTCACCTCCTCACAGATGGCCCCAGTGATGGTCACAGGGAAGATTCGCACAGTGCCTCGCCCCAGATTCTCCCGTTTCCGCTGCTGGCTGAAAGCTTTGAGCTCTTTCTTCTCCTCCTCTTCCAGTGCTGTGCAGTACTGTGCCTGGGGTAGTGGAGGTTGTCCAGGCTCCTCCCCTGATGTCAGCCCCGCTACCCTCTTTCAAATTCCATCCATGCTCAAAAAGTTTACTTCTAGGCCTTTGTATAGCTGTTGCTTCCTGCCTGAAATACCCACCCCTGACCTCTCCCAAGTCCCAGCTGTGGTTCTGCCAAGGGATGTCCCCTGATTGCCCCTGCCCTTTCAGATGTTTCACCTCAGATCAGCTCACCTCTGATCCTGCCCATTTCTTTCCAACTGCCTGCCATTTTCCCAGGTTGTGCCCCCTACCTGGCATGCCCTTCCTGTCTTCTCTCTCCTCACCTCACTGTCATGTGGGGGCAGCTGGTGCAGCAGCTGCTTGATTCTGTATTTCTCCCCGGGACTGTTGACGTAGGGGACCTTGTCCTCTGGGAGGCAGCTGAAAAATTGGTATACCTGGGAGGATGTGGAGGATGGGAGAAAACCATTGAGACTAGGGGTAATTGGAATGCAGTGGAATGATGAGTCCCTACTTCTCTGAGAAAATTAAAGTCATCAGAGGGAATGTCTCCTGACTCCCTTCATTTCTCCTACCTACAGGCTGGATCATTTTTGTTACCTCCCAAACATACCAAGAGTTCTCTTACGTCTTGACACCATTTTTCCCACCAGCTACTGCTCCGCTTTTCTCTTCCTTCCCTTTACCGAAAAATTCCTCAAAAGAGTTACATGCGCTCACTGTCTCCACTTCCTCTTCTCCCATTCATTCTCTATACACCCAACTCCAGTCAGTCTTCCCTGCCCTTCCTTTAAAGCTATTCCTATCAGGGTCATTGATGCCATCCACATTGTTAAAGTCATTGTTCGGGTTTCAATCCTCATCCAACTTGACCCATCGGTAGCACTGGACACAGCTGATGACTCCCTCTTCCTGGAAACATTGTGTTCCCTTGGCTTCCAGGACACCACATGGTCCTGGGTTTCCTTCTTCTAAAAAAACCTCACAAAAACCTATTTACTGCTCCTTTTCTGTTTTTCTTTTGGTTCCTCCTCAACTAACCAACCCCTGAATGTGGGAGGGTCCTCAGGCTCAATCCTTCGTCCTCTTGCCTCTGTCTCCCTTCAGTCCCTTGGGAGTTGTATCCAACCCTGTAGCTATACTCTCTCATGGCTAATGCCCCACAAATACATGCCTCTAGCTCCGATCAATCTCTCCCTTGAGTCCCAAGCAACATGGCCACTCAGATGTCAAATGGGCATCTCAAGCTGCAGATACCAAAACCAAACTTATGCTTAGACCTCAAACACACTCCTGCCTTGGCTCAACCCATATCAGTTAATCCATGCACCTTTAAGGTCATCTTTGACTCCTTTCTCTCTCCCACCCTCAAGCAAATTCTCTCAGCTTTCCTTTCAAAATATAACCAGAATCCGACCACCACTTACTACTTCCACCGCCAAAAGCGTCATTGGCCACCTAGACTATTGGAGTAATCTCCCTTTCACTTGTACCCTGCTTCTACCCTTACTCCTACAGTCTGTTCTACGCTTGGCAGCCAGAGGGATCCTGTTAAATCTTAAGACAAATCGCATCCCTTCTCTGCTCACAAATCTCTTGTGGCTTCTTCCTCATTAGTGTAGAAGCCCAAGTCCTTTCTGTGCCCCTCCCCCTGCCATCTCTCTGACCCCTCCTGCAACCATTCTCCTGTGGCTCACTCTGCTCCAGTGCACTGGCTTTCTCACTGTTCCTCACACATGCCAAGCACACTCCTGCCTCAGGGCCTTTGCATTACCTATTCCATTTGCCTGGATCTCTCTAGCCTCAGATTTCTGCATGGTTCCCTCTTCACCTCCTTCAGGAAGTTCAAACATCATAGTCTCACAGAGGCCTACCTGTGTGCTGTATTTACAATCCTAACATGTCTCCACCCCTTCCCTGTTTTTCTATTCTAGATCTTTCACCATCTGATGTATTTGTATAGATTTGCTTACTGGCTGTTGCTCCCTTCAGGAATCTAACCTCTATGTGGGGGCGTACACACACACACACACACACACACACACACACACACACACACACACAGTTTTGTTAATTGTTGGAGCCTGTCCTCAGTGCCTGCAACAGTGTCTGGTATGCAGGAGGCACTCAATAGCTGTTGAATAAATGAATCAATAGAGATGTGGTGAATGAAATGCCAGGATAAACCCTTAGGTAAGGGTAAAACAGGAGCGGGGTGAACAGAATCCAAGGAACTGGCTGAGTGACCACTCAGGGTTCCCTGAGAGTTTTGGGGGTCTGATTATCCCTAGGTCACAAAGGCTTAAAAAAAGATAGGCATCTGACCACACACCCTAGTGTTACCCCAGAAATAGGTTTCCACTTGAAATATGTGTGTGCACCCACTGGAGAGCAACAGTGGGTGATGCCTTCTGGTCACCTGCTCTGGCTTGAGACCAGGGGGCACCCAAGCATACTCCTCTGAGGCACAGCCCGAGTCATCATCAGAGATGGAGTGGCGCTGGAAGTCTGAGATTAGCCGACACATGATGCGTTCCAGGTCCACAGGCACTGCGTGCACAGCGTGCTCCTCCCGAGGGCATTTGCAGTGCTGGCAGATCTTCCTGAGGGGCCAGGATGGGGGCAAATTACTAAACAGTAGTCCACTTGGACCCCTCTGCAGCCCAAGGAAGTCCAACTGAGGGGCAGGAACATGCAGATTACAACCACTAAAGGACTCTGAGCCTGAGGGTGGGCTGAGAGGGGTTGGGGCTGTGAGCCTAGGCACAGGAGGTGCAGAGATGGAGCCATGGGGTCTCAAGGCTGGCCCATTACTTTCAGCTCTGGGACCTGGGCCTGAATAGGGGTGAGGCTTTGAGGCTGAGACTGGAGTTATACATTAGAGCTTCCCCTCAGGACAGGCCCTGGACATTGCAGAACTTTCCCTGGAGGTAGGCTCTAGCCTGTGCTGAGACTCTGAACTTTTGGATAGAGCCCTATTTGTGGCATGTTATGGGATGTTTTGGGTACTGGGATCCAGTAGGATAGGGCACAGGAGTCTGGGAAAGCTGCTCCTAACTCAAGAAGGGGGCTGAGCTGCCCTAGCTGGTGTGGTTCAGTGTTGATTCCCAGTCAGGGCACAGGCCTGGGTTACAGGCTAAGTCCCCAGCTGGGGGCGTGTGAGAGGCAACCAATGGATGTATCACTCACACATTGGTGTCTCTCTCCCTTTGTTTCTTCCTCCCTCCCCCCTCTCTAAAAAGGAAATAAATATAATCTTTAAAAGGCGAAAGATTTATGCGATCTGAAGAGAAACCAGAGTATATAAATATAATCTTTAAAATTTAAAAAAGGGGGCTGGAGGTCAGTAGGCGATGCTCAGAGCCCAGGACCATGAGATAGGACTGGGATGGGTGGGGAGGACACTTCCGAGGCGGGGCTGTGTTATGGGCGGAGCTCTCCTGGGAATCAGACAATAGGGAATGAGTCAGGAGGTGGGGCTCTGAATCAGAGTGTGAGGCTCTTTTCCCGATTGAGCTTCCTCTGTGGACCAAGCTAATGCCCAGGGGTGTGGCCTAAGTCTTTGGGGGTTCCCTTCGATAGTCACCTACCTCCAGCGGTGCAGCAGGAAGCCAGGGCACTGCTCCCTGCAGAAATTGCAGGGCTGGCCTCGGTCTGGGTCCTCTGCCTCGGGAGGCTGTAGTGGGGGAGCGGACAGACGCAGGATACCGCCGGGCACCGAGGCAGGGAGGGAAAAGTCAACGCCCTCCTCTCCACTCCAGAGCCCGAGCCCGCACGCCGGGGCCTGTCTTACTAGGGCACCACTGGGCAGGCTGGGACAGCACCCAGAGCTCAGGGAAGGGGAACATAACAGAGATAGAGGAGGGGCAGCTGAGGCCACCTCCCTCTATGCCCCCTTTTCAAGGGATTCCCCTTCCCGGGTCGGCCGCAACTTCCCCCACCCAGCAGAGGATCCCCCTCCGCCAGACCTCTGATTCCTCCTGGCCTCACACACCTCCCCCAAAACTTAGAGTACTCTCCCCACTCAGAACTCAGAGTCCCTAATCTGAATGTCTCTCCCCGAAGGCCTCTCTCGGCCCCTTCTCCACCCACGAGGCCAGCAGCACTCAAGTTCCAGGGGTAGGAGTCTGAGACCTCATCCTTAGCTGAGGTCCACACATGAACCACTCCCCCAAGCCCTGGTTTTACTCAAGGAACTGGAGAGCCTCCTCCAGGACCTCCGGAGGCCCTTGATCCATTCAGAAACGCTGCCCCAAGAAGCCTTGGACCTTACCCCTCATATCCTGAGGCTATTCACTACTCCGGACCACCAAACCAATGCTCCACTTAGAGACCCCCACCAAAAAAAAAAAAAAAGGAGACCCTCTTATGTAGGAAGTAAAACTTTGTCTGCTCAAGTGGAAGCCTAGAAGCCCTCTTACCCCAAATTCCAATCCCTTGACCTTCAGTATTCCAGCCCCCAGGAGTGTAGAACCTCACCCTTCAGTTCACTTTCCACCAAGGTACAAGGGGAAATCTCTTTCCTCAGAAGCTGGAAAGGACCCTGCTCAATCCAGGAACCCAAGACCCAATCTTTTGGTCCTCAGAATCCCTTCCCATAATTCACATGAGAGGGGAGCACACCGGGTCCTTGAGATGCTAATAAAGGAGTTCGAAGGGGCGATTAGGGAACGCGAGCCACCAGATCTTCACGTTCCTTTACCCACAGGCTTCCAGTAGCCCCAGCCCCTCTGGTTTGGAAATTCTGGGGATGGGAATTCCCAAACCTGCTGTGGAGTACCTCCTCACTATCCCTATCCCCTGCCCCCTCTCCTGGGCCTCAGTTTACCCCTAAGCCCTGAAGCTGCACTGAGTCTTGCTCACCGAACGCCCAGAGCGGCGCCTCCGGGACCCACGTACGAACATGGCGCGCCCAGGCAGGGTCAAGACGGGCCAGGTCAGGAGAATGAGATCCTCGCAGCCGCCAGGACACCGCGCGTCCGGGTTGGAAGCTCTGTTCCGTAAACCTGACACTAGTGGGGGAGGAGCGCGCCCCGCAGCGCCCGCCCCTGGGCTTGTGTCTCTCCCTGGCCAAGGCGCCCCCTGCCTAGAGGTGAAGGGCACGCAGTCCAGGAGCGCTGTGCGGGGGGGGGGGGGGGGGGGGGGGAGGGGGGGGGCGGCTCCCCTCTTGCCCTCCTGCCACGCACCCTAGAACCCCAAGATGCCACGTGGCCTCTCACAAAACATTCTAGGGCTTGAGAACTGTAATGGAGGAAGGGCGACTTGGAAGTAGCGATCCGAATGCAAGACGTGGTGCACTAGGGTACTTGTATTGGCGCTTTATGTCCATTTATCTTGGATGCTTATTTGCGGGAGGGGTTAAAGCCCCCTTGGTCTCTTCTCCACTGGTGATGTTCCAAGGACTCTTTATTCCGATGAACGCTGAAAAAATGGTCCCCAACTCCATTACAGCCCCAGTTGGTGCTCCCTCGCCTCTATTAGAGAGGTAGAGCTTATACACCGCCACACGCCCCGCTCCCATCCATTCAGAGCCAGGATTATTTGAGTTTTATAACGAGGTTAAAGTCACTAACTAGGTTACCATCTTCTCTTCCCCTCTCCGTCCCCACCCCACTTGTCATGCCCCCTAAATCCTGAGAAGATCTGGTAAACTTCTTTCCCCTGTTCCCGTTTTTGTTTTTTTTTTTTTCTTAGACATCCCGTTCCCTGAGCTCAGTTCCAGAGCTGGGAGTCTCTCTTTCATGTTATCAGGCCTTGCTGTGCCTTGGGGCCGGCAGGAAGGGGTCCCAGACCCGCAGTCAGAACTCGGGCGCCTGGTTGGGGTCTCTAATTAGCCGTGGCGGAGGCGGCGATCAGCCTATCCTTTCATCGCAGGCGCCAGGGATTTCCCTGCCCCCTCCGGCCCCATTACGCACATCACAGACATTTACCGCCTCTCCTTGCTCAAGGGAGGAGCCTGGAGGGGTTAAAAAGAATGAATGAATGAAATAACGAGTCACCCCAGCGCTCCGCCTCCCGACCTTGCAGCCTATTGGGTCTCCCGGTCTTCTAGTTGGAGGAGAGGCAAAGAAATGAAGAGACAGTAGGGTCTAAAGAATACGAGTGGTGTTGGTAAAGGGAAGTCTCCCTGTGAAGTATGGGGTCCTATTCGAACTTGAAATTTTGAGGGCAGGGCAGAGAAGGCGCATGGCTAAGGGAGCAGAAATAGAACCGAACTTTTGAAAGACAGGGCTTTCTGTGGCCAGTAGTGGGGCATTGCGCAGGGCTACTCAGAGCATGACTTAAGCTTCGCTACTGTTAGAGGGGCCTAAAATGGTGAGATGACTTGAACAGTGTCCAGCAGGTCAGGGATGGAGCTTCCCTTCACCTTGTCTCCTCTCTCCCTTTGTGTCCCCCCAAAAGACACACTGAGAAGTCCCAGTCAGAGGTACTAGTTGGTTGAGGAGTTTATTTAGAGGAGGATAATTAATCATATTTGTTCTTCCTTTGGGAGGGAGTCTTCAAACAATACCGAAGGGCAAGGGAAAAGGTGGGGGTCTGGAGGGGAGGGGGAAGGGCCACAGCCAGACAAAATGGCAACACACGGTCACAGGCACTACCGACATCACAGACACAGCATAAGGTGTAGGAGAGGGGCTCCAGACCGGGCCTCCAACCACCCGGGTACAGGTGGGATGTGGAGGGAGGGAGGAGGCAGGAGAAGAGGGGAGAGGGGTGGGCTGGCCCCAGAGGCCCATTGGCTCTGTTTTCTGATTACCTAGCAGTCCCGTGGTGGGGTGGGCAAGGGCATGTGTGGTTGCTTCTCTCTGGATCCCACCCCTTACCCTCCAAGCCCTACCTCTCAGGTCTCCAACAGGCCCTCTCAGTCCCTTGTCTTGGCCAGGGACATTCTTCCTACCACTAACAAAACCCATTCAACAATCCTTAGCCACTGTCAAACCTGCCCACTTTAAAACATATTCTTTTCACTGCTCCATTGCGGAGTGGTTGGGCAGGCTGTCCCCTCTGAAACCACCAGGCATGTCCCACTCTAAGCCCTACCCCACCTAGAATCTGGACCACGCCCTCACTCCAACAGCAGCCCATTACTGAATCACCCTTCCTGCCTGTCCTCTTTAGAATCAAACTCAGTCTCCCAAATGTTCCAAGTCACACCACTCCCATAAACTCTGGTCCCAATCCAAGACCTGCCCACTCTGGAGCTTCACCTACTGCCTGGTTAAAGCCCCACCCCTCTAGAACTCTCAGCATTTTTCCAAACCCTGTCCCCAGGTCCCCAAGTCACATCCCTTCCATATAACTAAGTCCTACTACAAGCCTTGATCACTTTGAGGCCCACCTGCTGCCTCACTCAAAGCTCCGATCTTTCTAGAATCTCACCCTCAGCCTCCTTCCAAGCTCCCCTCCAGAATGCTCTAGGACACCCCTCTCCTTTACATTACACTTCCAGTATGTCTGGAACCAAACTCCCTGCTTACGAGTCCCCTCCACCAGAGCTCCTCTCCAAGACCACCTTGGGTCCCAACCTCTCCAATCTCTGCCTTTCTCCCCCCTTCCACCCCACTTAGGGTTGAATTTTTCTGTAATGGTCCTTTTTCAAACATTGCTGAAAAAAATCAAGGCCAGAGTTGGGAGGAAGGAAGGGAGAGAGGGGAGAGAGTCTGAAGTCAAGCTTACCCTCCCCACATAGCCAAGGTCTGTCTCCTCCCTGTCCCTCTTTCAGAGTCCTCCCCAACTTCAGGGTACAGGGCCAGGGAACAGAGAGGGGCCAAGGGATGCAGGGAAAGGGCTAGGGGTAAGAGAGGGGCTCACTAAAGATTGAGCCCCTAATGTATGAGTGGTGTGGAGTGGGAGACAGGAGATATATATATATATATATATATATATATATATATATATATATATATATATATATATAATGAAAGACAGTTAAGGGTCTCCTGGCTTGAGAGGTGGAGACCTGGGGTATAGAGGTGAGAAGGGGGGGCAGGCCTTCTCCTGAGCTCTTGCCCACCCATGGGGTCCTCCTGGGTTCCACTGACCTGTGGAGACAAAAGACAAAGAAAGGAGAGGGGGGTCCAGACACAGGTGCTGCCCTTGGGGAGGGGCTGGGTTGCTATGCTTTCACCCTGGCTTTCCCCTCTGCCTGATATGCCTTTTCTTCCTTTTCCCTTCACTCAGATTCCTGGAGTCAGTTCATCCCAGCTGCCCCAACTGGGAAGATATATTTTCCCCACCAGGCTAGGCACCAAAGAAATTATGGTCCTCACTTCCCTAACCCAAAAAGTCTGTTAACAGGAACTGTTCTAGTCATTGGTTATAAACTATATTGAGATAAATGAAGATCTTCATCTGTGTGGAGCTTACATTGTAGCAGGGGAGACAGACTTAAGGTGATTATAAGTGAAATGCAAAAATAAAAAGTAGACCAGGGTGAGGGGATTAGGAGTGCCAGTAGGGAAGGAAGGTTGCCGTAGTAAGTAGGGTAGTCAGAGAAGACCACATAGAAGAACTGATTGGGAGTGGGGTGTGGGGATAGGGTATGAGCATTCCTAGCAGAGGGCAGAGCCAGTGCAAAAGCCCTGGGGTGGGACTATGTTTAGTGTTTTTGAGGAACAGCAAGGAAGTCAGTGGGGCATGAGAGGAATGAGCAAGGGAGAATGGTGGGAGGTGATATCAGAGAGTAGGTAATGGGGTCACATAGGACTAGGTTGTGAGGTCTTTAGCTTTGACTCTGGATGAGGTGTAAGTCATGGGAAGATTCTGAGCAAAGAATAAAAAGTCTCATGTTGTTTCTATTATTTATTTCCTCAATAAATGTTTCTTAACATTGGTTTGCTCTAAGTGATGTGTGTACAGCATAAATAAGTCACGGTCACATCCCCTAGTCTAGTGGGAGAGACAGTCAATAAACATATAAACTGATAATTACAAACTGTGATAAAGAAAAGCACAGGGTACTATGAGAGCGGTAAGAAAGGGGACTCGTAAGGACCTGGCCAGGTGAGGTTATCGCTGGGTGTGGTTGTGAAACTCCAGGAGGAAAGCAAGTATTAAGGCAAGGCACTACTAAAGTTGGATTGTGCCTGGCATATCGAGGTGGCCAGTGTGGCTGGAACAGTGTATGTGTGTTTGGCGGGGAGGCAGTGGTAGGAGGTGAGAGGTCAGAGAGATGAGGGGAGGGGTTAGATTGGGTAGAGCCCTGTGAAGCCTTGGCTTTCAATCTGAGTGAGATGGGAGCTCTGGCAGCACTCTGAGCACAGGAGGAAGGTGGCCTGACTTAAGATTTAATGGTATCCCTCCCAGTGCTGTGAACAGAACAGAATGGGAATGGGAATGGGGGTAGAAACCTGTTAAGATGTTTGGAGGAGATGACAGTGAGAAGTGGGAAGGTTATAAATATATTTTGAAGGTGGGAACAACAGGAATTTTTGATGAGTTAGATGTGGGATGTGTAATAAACTCCTCCCTGCCTTTTCCATTCTGGCCAAAGTGCAAGAAACTACCTCCACCCATCTGTTGCCACCTCCTTGATTTTCCCTTCTCACGCTATCCCCTACTCTCTTCTTCCCATTCCCCCCCCCCCATCATATGTGAAGGAAATCTCACTTTTTTAGGTCGGGCAAGAAGGCCAGCAAGCCTTTCCAATGCCCCCACCCCATCCCTTTTTGCCTTCTTTGAAATTCCACACCACCTCCTCAGCTTCGAGAGTTGAAGGAGAGGTGGCAGATATAACGCCTCCTCCCAAACAGGCGAGCTTGTTGGATCTTTACGATCCAAGCCAGTTTACCCTCAGCATCTATTTGCATTATCATGACGCATTAGCTTATCAATCACTTCTAAGACTACTTCCACCTTCCAGAACTCCCACACTCTGTTGATTCTCCACTACGCAAGTCCCTCTGCTATTCCCTCCTTTCATTGGTTGCTTTGCCGGTTTCTCTGTTCCGTTCCTTCCCTCTGAGCTGTGGCTTCACCTCTCCCATTGGCTCCTCACTCTGCCCATCTTCAAGAACCACTCTCCTGCAGCTGCGCCTCTGTATTGGTTCTTTCAAACCCCCACTCTCATTTGTTTAGGTCAGCATCTCACGTGCCATTTACTATGGACTCTTATTGGTTCACTGACCCGCCCACCTTCTTTCTGGTACCCTCGTTGGCCGCACCGTCGCTTGTCACTCACCAGACTACATCTGATTGGAGAAGGAGGTGGGCGCACCTTGAGGGCCATAGCCTTGCTGCCCGTAGTCGCCCTGAGGCCCATAGCCACCACCACCGCCGCCGGCTGGCTGCCCGTAGTCGGGCTGGTAGCCGCCCTGGGGCCCGTAGGAGTCCTGGGGACCATACCCACCAGGGCCCTGCCCATAGCCCGACTCGCCGTAGGCATCCCCGGGCGCCGGTTGCTTCTCAGGGGCGCCAGGAGGTGCACGTAGGAATGGGGCCGCCCAGCCTGTCTCCTTGAACACGAACCACAGGTTGCCAACCCAGAGCACCAGGTTCAGGAAGCCGAACACCTGAGAGGAGATAAAGCCAAGCTGTCATCCCCAACCCATTGCTTCTGCCGCCCCGGGAAACGTTGAGGCAGCACGCGCTGGGCTCGGATTTGCGGGCTCCAGAAGGGTGGTAGTTTCTGAAATCCAGGCGCCTGAGTCCCAGCGCATTAACATCAATGGGCAGAAAAAACCACCTTGCTGGGGAAGGGGTAGGGCGTGTTAGAGTTCAGATTCCTGGGTTGTTGAAGAGTAGTATTATGTACATTTGTTTATATGTTTGTGCATTTATAAGTTACACATGCACATTTATACATGTATAAAATACAGTAAATCTAATTTTGTGATGTAGTGAAATATTAAGCATACACTTGATTAAATAGGTAAACATCACTAATAGATGTGTAATACACGTATGTATGTATAACTACAAATGTATAAAGTATATAAATACTGGGTTAGCCAAAGTGTTTTTTCCATACAATGGCTCTAATAGTGCTTAGTTGTCTTTAACTTCATTAGAAACAATTTTGTTAGATTGTACTGTGGCAGCTGTCATATCATGTGCATTTAAGAGACACTTATCAAATTGGTGAATTTTGTGTAGTCGTAGCCATTTTAATACTGAAGATGGAAGAAAAGTAATATTTTCAGCGTATTAAGCTTTATTATTCCCAAGAAAGGTAGAAACGCAACTGGAACACACAAAAGATTCATGCAGTGTGTGTAGAAGGTGCTGTGACCGATTGAACATGTCAGAAGTGGTTTGTGTGTGAGACAACCAGTTGATATACTATTTTGCTGTGTATAATGTGCCCCCATTTTTGTGCACATCATACATGGGATTATACCCATGGCATGTAATAATTCCACCCATGTATAATGTGCATCCTTATTTCTCCCTGAAAAATTTTAGCAAAACACTGCACATTATACATGGCAAAATATGGTCTCTCACACATCAGTGTTTCTCTCCCTCTCTGTTTTCCTTCCTTCTCCTCTCTCTAAAAATAAATAAAATCTTTTTAAAAAGTGGTTTGTGAAGTTTCTTGGTACTATTGACATTTTGTCCAAATAATTCTTTGCTGCGGGGCTGTCTTATGCATTGGAAGATGTTTAGCAGCACCCCTGGCCTCTACCCACTTGAAGCCAATAGCGGGAGATAGCCGACATACTCAAAATATCCAAATCAATAAACTTATTGGTGAAAATGAAAAAGTGTCTTATGGAAAAAAGTAAATGGACTTTTTGGCCAACCCAGTATATACTTTTATATTAAATACATGTTGGACAATACAAAATATGTTTTATATGTATATAAAATAAACATATACAATATAATGCAATTTGGGGACAGGAAGTAATATCTCCACTTTATAGCTGAAGATTTTAGGCCCATAGAGATGAAGTTGCCTAAGGTCTCAGAGCCAGCAAATGGCAGAGTTGGAATCTCAACACCTGTAACACTTTTATTTGATTTGCCATATGCCAGGCCCCTTTCTAAGCACTCTGTATTATTAGCACACTAAATATTCGACTTTGGAACAGGACCTATTTTTAGTTTGCAACTTATATGCTGGAACCGAGGCCTGAGAGGCTAACTACTTTTAGGTCACAAAACTTAAGTAGCAGAGCTGGGATTTGACCTCACACAGACTCTGGTCAGTAGGGGGCGTCCAGTTGGGAAGTATTTCAAGTTACTCATTTTGCGTGTAAGGAAGGAAACAGGATCCAGAGGGTACTGAGTTGCTGGAGAGTTTGACTAGGCTGGGGCTGGGATCCAGATCTCCAAAATTTAATTGGACAGAAGATGTCATATTCCTCTTTTGGACACAGTTTGTGGTGTCACAGTAGTTACAATTGCTATCGAATCCTTCTAGGCTTTTGTTGCTGGTATGCCTTCTCTGTGGAGCCCTCTTGGATACCCACTGAATTTCCTCATTCTCTATCTCCACCACTCCCCACATTGTAAGTGACCCATCTCCCCTCCCTAGCCAGCCTGGCCAGCTTCCCAGGGCTCACCACGGAGGTATTGAGGCCAGAGGTCACAGGGTCTCTTATCTCCTTGCATGTATTCTCCTTCTGGAGGCAACTAGGAATCTCCTTGATAATGGTCTCTGGGTCTGTGGCCATCTTCACATCCGACAGCCCCTTGGCCCATGCCGATGAGCTAACCAGCCACATGAAAGCAAACACTGCCGTGGCCAGGAAGTCCTAGGATGGGCAGGAGAGAGGAAAATGGCACTGTGAGTGGTCTGCTTCCTGCTGGGCTGTGGGGCCTCCTTAGGTTACAGGATTTCTTGGTAAGGGGGTCCCCCAGAAGAGGTTTGTCTCTCTCCCCTGCCTTTTCCCTAACACTCACTTGGAGATGGTCCTCCTAACTTGGGCTTGTGCGTGACACAGAGGATGTGGGTATGAGGGAATTCTGAGGGACGGTTGTCAAATCTGTGTCTTTCCACTTTCATCTGAATGTGGGAATATGTGTCATTTTGTGTCTGGGATGAGGGTATATGAGTACAGCTGTGTAGGAATCAGTGTGTCTGTGTGGCGTGACAAGCATGACTGTCACAGTGAACCTCTGTGTGCTCCTTTCTTTCATTGAGACTGTGTGGTTGTGTGAGAGGTGGCAGGTTTCCTGGTGTAGGCCTGTCTGGGACTCTGTGTGGGCTATGAATGTGTCTCTGTCACTCTGTAATGTAGTGTTCCTGATATTCATAGCATCAGCAGCAGCAGCAGTAACATGGGGTGGTAGCTGCCTGCAGGTGGGCCAGTCTGGGATTTGGTGTGACCTATGAACATGGCTGTCTCTTTGAGGTTCTGTGTCCCATTGGGCCCTTGCATACAAGTGGATGTGGGGGCTCACCAGCATGGGCCCTTTGTTGTTTTCTCGGTACTTGTTCTGCAGAAAGATGTAGGTGGCCAGAGCCCCCATGGAGTAGAGGAAGGCAAAGACTGCCACGGTGACAAAGAATTCCGCTGATGAGGAGTAGTCTCCTAGTAGGAAGACTTTGGAAGTGCCCCCTCTACAGTCGGGTGCATCAAAGTACACTTGGTGCAGCCTGCAGAGAGAGGTGGGTAGATGTGGCCCAGACTTTAAGAACCCCCTCCCCCTCCCTTCTGCCCAGTCATGAGTCCCCCAGATTAACAAGATCCCCAAAAGAGGAGGAAATAACCATCCACAGAGCACCTATTGTGTACCAGTCACATTTCATTGGCTGCTCATAGCATGCTGTGAAAGAAGTTTTATTCATCCCTCACTCTAACACAGGTACCTTGGCCATTTGGTTATTTGTAGAACATACCAGGCACCTCCCCACCCCAGGATCTTTGCACTGGAATGCTCTTCTAGATATCTTTATGTCTTGCTCCCTTCATCTCCTTCAAGCTTTGCTCAACTGTCCCCTTTTCAGTGAGGTCTTCCCTGATCTTACTATTTAAAATTAAATTCAACTATTCCCACTCTGGCTCAGTTGGTTAGAGCATTGTCCAGGTACACCAAGGTCTTGGGTTCTCCCTTTCTCCCTCTCTCTCTCTCTCATCAATAAAGATTTCTTAAAAATTCAACAGTTCCCTCTCAGCACTCCTTAGCCCCCTTCCTTGATCCATTTTTTCCAGTGTAGCAGTGATACCTCATTTGACATATCATTTTCCCTTGATTTTTGCTGTAATTACAAGAAGGCAGGCCTTTGCCCTTTATTTTGTTCACTGCTGTGTCTCTAGGGCCTAAAACAGCGTTGCCATATAGTAGGTGCTCAATAAATGTTTATTAAATAAAATGTACAGAGGCAGAAACGGAGGCTCAGTGAAGTACATTAGCTTGCCGAAAGTCATACAGATGGCGAAAGAATGGTAGCATTTGGGCTTTGAACCCTGTGATTCCCCCTACATCATACTGACTCTTCTCATTCTACTTCAGCTCCCCAAGAAAAAGAAGTGTATGCATAGCAGAGGAGAGCCCAGAAATGACAAAATAAGAAGAGACAGACTGACAGGAAGGTAGAAGGGATCCTGGAACAGGATGTGTGTATTTGAGGGGAGGAGGATCCGATTATGTAGGCACGGGACTAAGGCCTTCCTTGTGGTATTATGGAGGAGGGACTCATAGGGGAAAATGTGTGTGGTGAGGACTGGGGTGGGGTCCCAGAACCCACCTCAGAATGGGGCACAGGATCCTGAGACTAAGCAAACAGTGCCAGTGCCCTTGTGTAGCAAAGGTCCCAAAGCTTCTACTTATTGATCCCCTACTATTTTGTATAAATGCCTCATTTAATGACCCTTCCCCTGTAATTCTCTAAAGCAGGTATTATTATACGCATTTTACAGGTGAACAGAATCTCAGCCAGGTTAAGTTACCTGCTCAAGGTTGTGCAGCTGTTAAATGTTGGAGCTAGGAGTTGAATCTGGGTTTGAGCTGCTGGGTTTCTAGTGTGCTGGATTGGAAGGGGAGTACGCAAGGGGGACTGAAAGGCCCTTGGGGGGTATTGGGACAGTGGTAGGTTGGTCAGAGGGATCCATGGCACAGACTTTTTTGTGGGAGACTTGTGGGTGAAAGGTAGATCCTCAGGACCGGAGGTCCTAGGCATGGGGAATGTGTGGGGGGTGCCAATATGTTTTCGTGGTCTTCTGATTCTCATAGTGTCTGCTCTCAGCACTATCCCATGCTGCCAACTCTCCCTCCCCATACTCTCTTCCCTGGCTTCTGTGAACTGGTGGATCCTTGGTTGCCCTTCTGCCTCTCAGGCCACACCTCCCCGGCACCTCCTTTTCTTCCAACCATTGCTCAGAGCCTTTGCTGGGCTTGCTCTCTTCACTCTGCCCTCTCACCCTGAGTGATCTCCTGAGCCTCCATTCACCCTTAGTGCTACCCCGCCTCAAATTTCCGACTCAATGAATGACCTCTTTCCCGAGTCCCTTGAATTTACTTATTTTCCTTATGTTAACAAACACTTATGGAGTGATTATTGTGTGCCTGGCACTGTGCTAAATACTTTACAAGTATAATTCATTTAATATTCATCATAACCCTGTACTACTCCATTTTATAGATGGGTAAATTGAGACCTAGAGCAGTTATGTGATTTGTCCAAGTAGTGGAGGAGCCTCAGAAGCCTTCATTGAAATTGTGTTTGTGGGTCTCTGCCTCCCCACCAGCAAGGAAGTAAATATCTCCTTTAGGGCAGGAACCTTGCCTGCCTCTGCTCACTCCCATGTACCTAGCTCCGAGCACTGAGTATGAGCTCAAGAAATATCAGAATTGTTTGGTTGGGTTTAGTCATTCCCTATAGCTAAAGAGCACCCCTTCATTATTCTCTATCATAAAACTCTGCATGAGGATCCTTCCCTTGAATTTCTTCTGATCTGTAATTATCCTCTTTATTAATTGATTTTTATAATGTTGGCTCCATGAGGGTAGGGAGCTTTGGCCTGTTTGGTTCACTAGCACTTTGAGCAGTACAACAGATTCTCAAAAAAAAAAATGTGTGTGGAATGAATGATTGGGAATTAAATAATGATATCAGCTAACATTCGTTGAGAACCTACTGTGTTAAGGCTATATATACTTTTACTTTTGAACTTTGTTTATTGCCTGTCTCCTGCCCCTCCCCGTCACTAGAACATAGCTGGAGGGCAAGAGCCTATGCTTGTCTTTTTTTTTTAAGTGAACGTTTATTAGTGAAGGAGTAGGAAAGAGAGAAGACTACTCCACAGGTAGAGAAGCCTATGCTTGCCTTGCTCATTACATGTCCTAGATATCCAGAGTAGTGCCAGGCACAAGGTAGGTGCTCAGTGCATGTGCAGTGACCTGAATTGGTATGGTCTCCTGGAGTAGAGGCTGGGCAGGAGCCACTGGGGAGAAGGTGTTGTCCAGCCCCACCCCACCCCTTCCTCTCCCAGGTCTGTCAGGGTACCGAGGGTGGGCTAGGGTGAGGGCACACCTGAAGGGGTACTCAAATTCAACCTCGATGTTGAGGAGACTGTGGGTCTTGTTGGCACAATCCACGCTCAGCTGAAGCTCCCCACTGTAACTGCCGCATGTGGCAAAGGCGAAGATGGCAAAGACCTTGGGCAGCAGGAATGGGCATGATGGTGAGCCTGTGTGCACGTGGGGTGGGGGTGCCCTCCTCTGGACAGATCAGGACCCAGCACAGGCAGCAGCAGATGGACCGGTCCCCACCCCCATTCCCTAATCAGGGCTCATCCTGCCCAAGGACAAGCTGATTACAGGGGTGTGGCTATCTCTTCTTGTCTTTCTCCTAGTGCTTCTGTCTGTGCCTTGCAATGCTCTGACTCCCTTCTTCTCTCTCTTCTGTCTCAGTCTCTCTATTTCTATGTCTCTATTTCCATCTGTCTCTTTTTCTCTGTCTCTATTTTTCTTGGTATCTCTGTTTCTTTATGTGTCTTTGTCTTTCTCAGATGTCTTTTTGCCTTCTGTATCTCTGCCTCTCTAGTATCTCTGTGTGTCTCTTTCTCTCTATTTTCCCCTCTCGCTGTGTGAATGTATGTCTCTGTTTCTCTGTCTGTTGCTATCTTCCTGCTGTCTCTCACTTGGTCTCTGTATGGTGCTCTCTCTGTCTCTCTTGTACTGCCCTTTCTCTGTGTATCAGTCTCTCTTTTCCTCCTTTCTCTTGGTGCCTCTTCTGTCTCTTTCTCTCCCCATCCCCTTTTCATTTTCTGCGTCTCTTCTTGTGTTTATCTCTCTTTGCATCTTTGTTCTCTGTGCATCTGTGTCTGACTACCTTTTCTTTGTCTCTTTCTGTTTGTCTCCTTTCTGTCATATCTCTTGTATTTCTTTTTTCTCAGTATTTCCATCTCTATCTTCATCATTCACTGTCTCACATTCTCTCCCTCTTTTTCACTGTCTCAGGTTTTCTCTTGGCTTTGCATCTCTCCCACAGCAACCAGCTGCAAGCTCCACCTCCCCTTCCTCTCTCTCACCTCGGGAGAAGAGGTAGGACGTCACAATCTGCCACTTCACAACGGGGGTACCCTTGGCCTTATGTGACGTCACTTCACAGGCCATCCATTCTCTGGCCCCAACCAAGCCCCTGGGACTTCACCCTGGAGTATAATCCCACCATCCCCTTCTACCCCCACTCCACTCATCCATTGCTTGCTTCTCACCCCAACTCCATCCCTGCTCTTCCGGATCCCACTACCTACCTTCCTCTCTCCCCATGGTCCAGACCACACTCACCCATTGCAGCACCTTCAAAAAGCCGAGGGGCTCCTTGACCACCCGGAACTGACCCCCAGCCACCAGCTGAGGAGAGAAACGGTGGGGAGGGGATGGGGTTGTTGAGGATGGAGAGGGAGGTGAGGGGCGCCATCAGATGATGACCCCTGGGAATAGGGCATGTGACCTCCAGGAAGGAGTGAGGACATTCGTTTGGAGAGGAGTGACACTTTAGGCAAGCGTGGGCACAGCTTCCCTAAGAGAAGACCCTGGGAGCTCAGAACTGGCGGGGAGATCTGGAGAGATGGTGAGGTAGCTGGCAGAGAGGGTCAGGGGTGAGGAAGATGGGGTTAAGTCAGGATGGGTTAGGGAATGAGAGAGGGTCTGAAATGGTAAAGGTGAGTCAGATGGAGAAAGGAATCCAGTAGAATGAGTGAGGAAGGAGTCAGGATTCATTAGGATGGGGGGAAGGGTCTGCAGCGGTAAAGGTGAGTCACATGGTGGTGATGGAGGGTGGTCTGGGGTGATGAGGATAGGAAGGGGTTGGTACTTGTTAGGGAAGGGTGAGGTTCTAATGTGTTGGAGAAGAGTGAGATGGCAGAGGGTCTAGGCTGATTAAGGTGGGGAAGGCTGGGACATGGCTTTACTGGATATGTCTGGGGGAGGGGAGACTAGGGGTTTTGGAGTGGCAAAACCAGATCGACCCCCTTGGTCTACTCTGGGGGAAGGAGTGGTTCTCTACCAGGGTACGGTCTCTGGGAGGGGCAGCTGTCCGCCCTCCTCCCATCCCCCGCCCTCACACCTTCTGTTGCTCTATTTCCTGGCTCATCCGCAGCACCCCTATCTTCCTTCCACTCTCCCCATTCTCCCCCCTTGTCTGTACCCTAGCCCCAAGACTCCCTCTTCCTCCCTTCCCGGAGGCCTGTAAAAGAACCGAGCTTGTGGCAGCCCCCGCTGCGGCAGTGAGGACAGCCCTCGCTGCGGCAAAGGGCGCATTCCTTCTTTACCTCCCTCTTCCCTCGTCTGCCGCAGACCCCCGGCCCAGCGTGGGTGGCCGGATGTCCATGGCCAGGACCCTGGTCACCACCTCTGTGTCAGCGGATCAGCTGCGCCCCGAGCAGGGAGGCCCTGCAGCCTCGGGCTCTGTCCGCGGTGCTGGATCGCGTACCTGATTCACCACGTCCATGTCGGCCAGCAGCAGCATCAGCAATGCGGGGGGCGGGAGGAGCCTGCTTGCAAGGGCTAGTGCAGCGGCGGAGGGAGGGGTGTGATCGTCAGAACAGCGGAGACAGCCGCAGCTCCTCCCTTTGCGCCCCCACCTCATTGGCCACTCGCGCCTGCGCACCGAGGTTGTACCTAAGTCACTGGCGGCCATTCCAGCCCCGAAACTGGAACCCTTAGAACGTTCAAGGAAGATCTATCTCTCTGAAAACACAGGTGGAAGTCTGGGGAGAGCAGGACCGTTCAGTTCAGTTCTACAGTATGACATTTTGCCAGGCCCTTTACTGAGTTTGTTGAATGTATCCACTCATTTAACCTTTACAACAGCCCTATGTGGTAAGGACTGTTAGCTCCATTTTTACAGATAAGGAAAATAAGCCCCAGAGAGGTTAAGTGACTTGCATAAGGTCTCCCAGCTAGTAATTGGCAGTGCCCCAAATCCCTGTAATTTAAACATAGTTCAAGGTCTTGAGGGTTTCTTCTCATCTGTATTTTAAGCACATCTTAAAATCCCTCCCACTTCCAACCATCTTCCCTATTTCTCTCTTTCTCTTAGGTCAAATTCTTGCCTACTTTAATTCTACACTTTACAGCCTGTTTATTCCTCAGCCCACTCCTAATTGGACTACGCCTCCTGCATGCCACTAAAACTAGGCCCACCAAAGTCAATGGTGACTGCCATGCAATAAAATCCAGTGCACAAATACAGCTGGAATTTAAGATGCTCCAAACTCACTCGTACTAAAAGAAATGTATATAAAAACTTCTAAAATACTGTTTCTCATCTTTGAGGATGGTGAATATGGGAAAGTTTGTTAATGCTCAACATTGGCCAGTTGCCCAGAAACAGGCATTCTCATAAGTTGCCTGCGGAAGTTAAATTGGTATAACCTTTGTAGAGGGTAATTTTGGAAAATCTAGCGAACTTACAGATCCATTTAGTGTTTGGCTCACCATTTATACTTACAGGAATTTATCTTACAGATGGATTCATACATGTGCTAAAAGATGTATGTGTTAAGATGGTACACTGCAGCACTGTTTATAATAAGAAAGAGTGGACACTCCGTAAGTGCTCATTACTGGTGACCTGTTTCAATAAACTCTGATACAGTTATACAAAATGGAGTATGCAACTGTCATTAATAGTATGGAAATATGGAATGATCACCAAGATATTTAGTTGACATGCAAGATGCCAAACTGGGAGGATTGGGTACAGAGAGAAGGGAGGATTATATCTTAATTATAGAGACAATAACATCTTAAATTGTGGCTATTTTGTGTCAAGCACTGTTTTGAGAGCTTCACTCACATCACTCATTAAATCCTCACAGCAACCCTATGAGAAGGATACTACTACTATCTTCATTTTACAGGTGAAGAAACTAAGATGCAGAGAGGTGAAAGGATTTTCCAAGGTCACACAGTTCGTAACTGGAGAAACTAAGATTTGAGTCCAGGAAGTCTGGCTCCAGCATCTGTTACTCTTAGCCACTTGCTTATGGGTACAGCACATGTTATGCATGCATAAAAGCTATCTGGTAACACTGGTTGCCTCCAGAAGGGAGGGAAACTTCATTGTATACTCCTTTGTACCTTTTGAATCATGAATCATCTGAATGTATACCTATTTTTAAAAGCACACACTCAAATTCACACAGATACATAATGGATACTTCTCAGTTATTGTATTATTGGGGGACGAGCATAGGTCTTGACATTCAATTGCTTGGATTTAAATGTCACCTCTAATATTTATTCTGTATGACTTTGGACATGTAAGATGGTTTAAAACAGTACCTATAAGGTTGTTGCACTGATTACACAAGATAATCACTGTAATGCATTTAGCACAGGGCCAAATAAATGGTTCGTTTTACCTCCTACACATCTCTGGAATCCACTCACTCCTCACCATCTCCTCTGCCACCTCCCCTGGCTAAGGCGACCATTGTTCCTGCTAATTTTAGCATCTCCAGTCTCCTTCCCTTCCCTTCTGTTTCAGCACAGCAAACAGAGCATCTATTTAAAATACAAAGTTAACTATGTCACTACCTTTCTTAAATCCTTCCCGTGGCTCCCCACTGGTTTCAGGAAAAGTCCCAGGGTTTGGGGCCTGGCACTGAAAGGCTCTGCATCATCTGGCCTCAGATAGCCTCTCCCACCTCATCCTGTAACAATCTTCCTTCACGTTGTACATCCTGACCATGACTTGCTGTTCCCACAATACACCAGCCCGACCACTCTAAACCTTTGTTTCAAGGACGAGTGCAACTCTTATTCTGAGTCCCGGTCTCCAGTTCTGACTTTCCTCAAATTTCAGTACTGGCTCAATTGACAAAAATTATACAATGAGAAAGCCCTGCTCTGAGAACTGGGGGGAGATCCTAGGTCACACCCTTCCCACTGGTGGCCCCATTCCATGCCACTCTCAGCACTGCCTTCAGTTCCTTTGAGAGGGGCTTACTACCACCTTGGACAAGTCATGTTACATGTCTCAGCCAGCTCAGTTTGCTCTGAGGGAAACTCAGAACAGTGGCTGGCACAAAGTAAATGCTGGGTAAATAGCACTGAACAAATGAGATCCCACGTGTTGGGCAGTGACTAAAGGTAGGGCAAGAAGCAGAAAAAGAAGGCCTGAGATCTGTGTGGGAAGAGAGTGGGTTACTCTTTGCTGGTCTCAAAAGAGCTAAATGGGTCCTAAGAGGGTTCTCCCAGATTGGGAGCCCCATCCTTTGCTGTCACCTATATCTTTTGCCAATGGATTTAAATTTTCTTTTTCTCAGGCAGAATATGGGAAGTTGGAGAAAGGATGATCACAATTTAGCCCTCCTGAAATTCCCGATGCCATCAGAGGACTCTTCTGCCTGACACATCACCTACCAGGTCAGTTCTAATCTCCAGGCTTTTCTACTGGCAGAACTCTCCTCTGGTTTATCCTTTTCTTCTCATCTGTGTGTCCTTCCTCAGTCTGACCCGATTGACCTGTTGTGGGATCTCTGACTTTACTGCATTCCTTACCCAAGCCCCCTTTCTTCTCTTTCCTCCATCTCTGTCCAGGGCTGTCCCCCTACCCTGCCACCTCCACTCTGTCTCCAGCTTTTTTTGGGCTACTGTCTCTTCCTCCTCCTCCTCCCTCCGTCACTGACGCTGAATAATCAGACCTAGCTGTCCTGGTTTCCGGAAATACCCGTGTGTGGGCAGTGACTCAGTGCTGAAGTGGGGATGGATTGATGGGGGCTGCCGGGCAGCCTTAGGCCTAGAGCACAAAGACATCAAAATCCAAGTGTGTGGTCCATGCCTATCTCCTTCTGGGGAGGAGAGGGCAGGAAGTTTATTGAGCAGTAGGGTAGGGGTGGGAATTCAGAGGGCATGGACACAGGCCATCTCATCTCCCAGGTCCTCCTCATCAAAGCAGGAGAGGATGGACTCCTCGTCACTATAAAGTGAGCTGGTTCCCTGTGCCAGCAGGTCACTGGCAGCACTGTCCATCTCGTCCAGCGTCAGGCGACATGCATCCGCAATCTCCTGCTTGGCTAGGGCCACGAAGCGTGGGTCTTGGGCAAAGAGGCCCAGGCCCTCAGAGATGAGCACCTGGGGGCACAGATAGAATCAAAGTTGACAGAGGGCACAGCATGGAGTCAAAGCAGTATGCACAGAGAGATCAGTGTGGATAAATGATGTACCCATAAGGATGTGCAGGGAAGTCTAGGGGACAGTGGCACACATGTCATGCTGAGTACAAGTTGCAGAGCAAAGGGAGAGCTATGTGCACAGCACAGAGGGAACCATTTTTTCCTCTGTGGGGACCATTTTTCCCTCCTTCTCAAGCTCCCCCCTCCTCTTCTTCTCACCCATCCCTCTTTCCCATGTCCTTTCTGGACTCACAGCTTCCACCAGGCTGTCAGCACTGCCCCTCTTGCCATGGCTGGGGTCTGAGTGGGTTCCAGGCACATGCAGACAGGTGAAGGTGCAAAGTGGCCCACTGGATTTGCTGAGGTATCCCTCCTTTGCTGCACTGTCTTCCACCAATAACAGTGGGGCATACAGGAGCCGACCCCGCTGAGGTGGGGTTGCCCAGGAACCCTGGACCAGAATAAACACAGCAACAGTAATTGATGGCTGGGGTATGAGGATATAAGACTTTTTTCTGTGCCTACCTCTTACCTGCCCCCAAACACAACTGGAGTCAAAATGAATGTATATAAACTAAACTTGAGTTTATTTATGAGCACAGAAGACCTGGGTTTAAATCTCAGCTCTGCCACTTACTAGCTGTGTGATCTTGGGTAAGTCTCTCTGGGCTTCTGTTTTCTTATCTGTAAACTGGGACTAATAACAGTACTCCCCTCACAGGTAGAGTGATATGTGAATTCATATGTGCCTTGTTCTTCAGAAGGGCTTGTCATGCAGTGGGTCTGATAAATTCAAACTGTATTGCTCCCACCCCACCTCACCTGGGCCCTGCTGGGCCCTGAGTTGCGCCCACGATGATAGGTGCCTGGGATGGGTAAATCTTCACAACTTCCCTGACGACGCAGACACTGGATGGTGAAGGAGGGCTTTTGACCTGAGAGTGGGAGTATAGGGGATGCCCAGGGGCAAAGAAGAATGTCATTGCATCCCAAGCTCTCTGTCCTTCTGGGCTTCGGGGTTCCCTGGGATCCACGCATGCTCTCACCTGCAGGTGTTGGGGGTAGCAGACGGCGGCGTGGGGCATGGTGCCCATCCATATATCTCTGGGGTCTGTGAGATGGCAAAAGGATTGGGCGAGGGGGGGTCCCAGCCTGTTCATCTAAGTAGGAGAGCCTGTATGGGAAGGAGGGAGGCCTGGGGGTGAGCTCAGACCTGGAAAGGGGCGATGCGGTGCCATTAATCCTGCCCTCCCACACATGGGTTCATCCTACTTGTCATGGTTAGAGTACTGGCCCGGGACTTCCTCTTCCTCAGACTGTTTCTCCTGCCCTTCAGATCCCTTGGGCTGAAAACTTCCTTCTTCTGGAATGGTGAAAATGAGAGCCCCAGAACTTCTAGGGAAAGGAGAGGCAAGTTAGGCAGACAGATTCCCAAATGTGTGGTTCTGGGTCCCTGGTTCCCTCTCGTGCTATGCCCCCTCCCTTACAGAAACACCATACTTCTAATTTGTTTTTAATTGGGGGAAAATTTGTATAACATAAAATTAACCTGTCATTTAAAAGTGATACTGGGATTTCTTTTAAGAGATGTTTTTCTCATTGGAAAGACTCAATATTAAAAAAAATCAAAGTTGGTCTGCTAGAGAAACAAGTTCAACACTGGAAATGGGGGGGGGGGTGTTGGAAAGTAAAAGCCAGGTGTGATCTTATTCTATCCTTCCATTATCCCCATGTGATAAGGTGCTATTATTTTTAAAATTTATTTATTTATTTATTTATTTATTTATGTATTTATTTATTTATTTATTTATTTATTTATTTATTTATTTTTATAGAAGGGGGAGGGAGAAAGAAAGGGAGAGAAACATTGATGTGTGAGAGAAACATTGACTGGTTGCCTCTCGCATGCCCCCAGCTGGGGACTTGGCCCTCAACCCAGGCATATGCCCTGACCTGAAATTGAACCAGCAACCTTTGGGTCCATAGGCCAGCACTCAGTCCACTGAGCCACATCAGCCAGGGCAAGTTGCTATTATTATCCTCCTTTCACAGGTGAGGAAATTGAGGACCATGAAAACTGAGTGACTAACCCAAGGTCACTCAGCAAATGACAGATTCAGGATTTGAACTTAAACCTGTTTAGTTCCACATGATGTGTTTCTTGTATTAAACCTTTGCATTGCCTTTCTCACAGGAATCTCTTATTCCCCTTTATTCCCACCTGAGCCCTTGAATCCATCCTATCTTTCCTAAATTTCACTAGAAGTCTTCACTCTTATGCGCCCTGAAGTTATTCCCATATAGTGGCTAGTCCCTGTCTTCCCTCACAATCTTCCCTCAGACTCCTGACCATACCTCTGGGCATGAGATCCAGCCTGGGGCACACTGGACTGTCTGGAGTTGGGAGCACCCTCATCATCGTCACTGGGTCCAAGGGAGAGTGAATGTGGAAGTTTGTCCCCAGTAGGTAGAGACACAGAAATCACAGAGCTCCTACGAGATGGTGGCTGGGAGTCCATCGGAGCCTGTGGGAGTCACAGGACTGAGTGTTACATCCATGTTATATCTAAGTCACTTGGTCATATAGTGTATCTCCAATGAGCTTCCCAGGGACTGGGCTGAGTCTGGGTCTTGCCCTCCGATACTGAGTGGGTGGTAGGTACCAAATAAACAGTTGTCTATTGTGGGGGTAGGAGGGAATGCTTCTCCTTAGCAGCAGTGTCAAATACACTCAGGGGATTGAGTGAGTACTTTACAATCCTGGGGAAGTGGAAACTTGTTGTTCTCACTTGGTTTGTTTCTGGGTCCTTCTCATCTTCCTCCTCTTCCTCATCTGTGTCACAGGTGAGGGCCTGCCGGATCTCAGGACCCAAGCCCTGTAGGCTCCTCAGACCAGCCTGTGAGTGTGGAAAAATAGGGAAGCAGGACAGCTCAGGGGCTAAACTCCCCCTTTATTGAGCTTGCTTTCCATGCAGGAGTGTGGGGTGGAGGAAGGAGCCCCTCAGCTACCCCTGACCCTCTGTGGGTCCTGGGGCCTCAGTTTCCTCATCTGTGACATGGGCTCCATAAGACCAAGAGGGCAGTTAGCCTTTGCCACACTGTTCCCACATACCCCACCCACCCAGACTCTGCTCTGAAAACCTGAAGGGCAGAGGAGGTGCTTGGGGGTAGCTCAGCCCCTAGTAGCCCCTTTTCTTTCCTCCGCCGGAATTTTCGAAAATAGTCCTGGATCAGAAATGTGGCATAGAATTTGCCCACGGTGACGTCTTCTTCTGGGGGGCAAGGGAGAGGAAGCAAAGTCACTTAGGGGTTCACTGATCCTCCCATTCTACCCACAGCATGGGCTCCCCTTCACCGCCCCTACCCTAGTCAGTTCTGGTTTTGTGTTGATGAGCAATGATCTAACATTCAGACGCCAGCTCAGGGATTGGGGTGGGGATGGCTCACCGTCGGCAGGGGGGATGACCTCATCTAGTAGCTTCGGCTTCACACGCTTCCAGATCTTTTTGATGACAACCCGCAGCTCCTGATTGGCTTGCTCCAGGTTCCCTGCACCGGGCATGAGCCAATAGGAAGAGCCCTTCACAGCCACTCCCTCACTGTTGAAGGGGCTTCACAAGCATCTACCGCCGTTACCCACTGTCCCTATTGGACAGGTGAGGAAATGAGTCTGGAGAAGCCAAAGTCACCCATTTTGAATTTCAGAGCTAGGAGTGGGGCCCATCATCCATTCCTGTTTGCTCCCTGCAGCCTCCCCAGGGACCCTCCCACTCCTGTCCGCCCCCCACCTTCTGTCTTGATCTTCAAGGATGTCCGAACCAGGGCAAAGAGTGTGGCATTGAATGTCACCGTCCCATCTGAGTTGAGGGGCATGTTCATCGCCACAAGTCTCTGTATATATCAGGGACATGAAACCCACTTTGGGCAAATGCCCTAGATGCAGGCATGAATGCCCAGCTGCAGAACCTTTGATAATGCAACCAACCACCTTCTCCTCATCTAAGGCAAAGTCTCTGCCCACCCCAGCCAGATGGTGGACAGCTGTCTGAGAGGCAAGGTGGGAGTGGGCAGGTGCACAGACCTTGCAGGCCACTCGGTGTGGGCACAGCTTCCCAAATCCCAGCGGTGGCTGGATGCGTCTCAGCAGGGCAACCACATCCAGGTGCTTGATGCGGCCCCTTGGGCAGGTAGAGTGGGTGGGAGGCACCACTGGATTGGAGACAGCCCTTCCAGCCCTTTGTCAAGGACCCACCAGCTCATTGCTACCTCTCCCCACCAACCCCCACAGGGCCTTCCAGGGCAGAATTGAAAGGCAGTCACTGGGGAGGGGAAGGCAGAGGACAGGGGCAGTGGGGACCTTGGAGCATCTACTGAATGGGTGATGGGAGGAGTAGGCCAGAGGTTCTGGGGCTGGAAGACTGTATGGGACAGTGCACTGTCCTCTGGGATAAGAGGTATGGGGTTAGAGGGCATACTTGGCCCCAGGGTCGTATTCAGACCAGATCCTCTTGAATTCATCGAGGTGATGGGGGCCCAGGATGGACCAATCTCTGGTTAAATAATCAAAGTTGTCCATGATCACAGCCACAAATAGATTTATAATCTGTGGGCCAGTGAGCAGAGAGGTTAGGTCGAGGGCAGAGCAGGATGTGGAGGGTTGGTGGGAGGCTGAGGTAATCTTGTATGTTCTCTGGGTCATGAATTCCTGAATTGATCTTGTTGACAGGCCAGCCCTTTCACCTACTCTGAAGATTTGGGCTCCCCACCTCATTTGACATCCCCAGACACTTCAGGGCCAGCACATATGGCACTGGGGGTGGTTATGGGAAAATGGTCCTCACCAGGAAGGCACAGAGCATGAAGAAACTAATAAAATAGGCGATGGCAAAATTGCTACCACAGGTAAACTCCTCGCCAGGGCCGAAGTCAGACTCAGGGTCACATCGATTCCCGGGAAGGGTGGCAAGCATTATCTCCTGCCATGCCTCACCAGTGGCACACCTGGGGATCACATAGGAGTGTCATCCTGAAGGGGAGGGTATGAAGTCATGGCAAGTGGCATTATGGGCACTGGAGAGGTTAGGAGATGACCCACTCCCTGCCAGGGGCTATATCTGGCACAAATAGCATTTTGACATTTAAAAAGCTGGCATGCCATATTAATGACTGCCATGTTCACATTTTACATATGGGGCACTTAAGAAGGGGATACATCTTACAGGCAGAAAAAGGATGGCTGAGGCTAGAATATTCTAAAATATTCAGATTATAGCCAGGAAAGGGCTCAGACAATATGGAACCACATGCTTTCCTGTTATTTCTACAGCTAAGGCAGGCTGGGGCCCACAAGAGCATACTGGGGACTGACATGGTGGGAGAGGGACAGATGTCACCTGAACAGAAGAAGCACAGCCTGTGGAAAAGTCTGAAAGTTGTTGTTTCGGTTGATCTGTGTGCCATCCTGAAGAGCTACCTTGCCAAACATCTGTGGGCACACAGGGGCTATGTCAGAGGGGTGAATTCCTGCCCCTTACAGGTTGCCACCCAATTTGCAACCCCTAATGTCCAAAGGGTCCTCACAACCCTGACAAGCAGGCACTGCTGATCTCATTTTACAGATATGTGAATTGACTCAGTGTCATCCAGCATGTCTGTTTGTCTTCCCACCCACCAATCCCACTTTTAGGCTATTCCTACCTGTCTCCCCTCAGCAGAGAAGTGCCTAAGGGATGCTCCTTAGGGTCCCCACTCACCTGCATTCCAATGACTGCATAAATGAAGAATATCATTGCAATGAGAAGAGCAACATAGGGCAAGGCCTATGGGGATGGACAGGAGGATAAATAGTCAGGTCCAGTCAGAGAACTATAATCTCCAGAATCCCCTGCTCCCTCAAGCCTAGGCCTACTGAGAAATGTGGCCCATCCCCCAAGAGCCTATGTCATGACTACCAGTATATCCCAAATGTGGATACACTATTAAATACAATAGAAAAAGGTCAGTGAGGCCAAGCCATGTTGGGACTTGAGAGCCTAGAAAAGAGAGAAAACTGGAAATGGTAAGGTGTAGGCAGGTGTGGCACACTAGAAGATACAGTTCTAGGGCTGGTAAAGTGGCAGGCTGAGAGGTGTGAGCTAGGAGCAAGGTGTAGTCAAAGGGATGGGGTGGCTACCTGGAAGGACTTGATAAATGTCCAGAGCAATGTGCGGATCCCTTCACCCTTACTGAGAAGCTTGACCAGACGCATGACTCGGAAGAGGCGAAAGAAGGTTATGGAAATGCGGGAACTGTCCTCAGAGCTCTGGAGTTGGGAATGTGATGGGTATGCTCAGCCCACATTTGCCCCACTCACCTCCCTGCCTCATGGTTTGGGCCCCCCAGCCCCTAAATCCATCAGAAGTCAGGCTCTAGGGTGGTCAGGGAGCATTTCTAAGGACTCTTTAATAAAAAAAGAAAGGAAGGGTATGTGTGGAAAGAACCAGAAATCCCCGTTGAGTAATGGGGGGGGGTACCTCGCCAAGATGACCACCATTCTGGAGGGAGATATGGCCAAGATAGAGGTGAGAGAGATGATGTGATCACAGGCCCAAGAACAAGGGAAGAATGATAAACAGTTATAGGGGATAATGGATGGTACAGTGATTAGGTAAGGGATGATGGGGAAGGTTATGTGGTATGGATCAAGATAGTTGTGGGAAAAGTTGATAATGAGGGTGGAAGGAGAGGAGAGGGTACAGGAAATTACAGAGGAAAGATATTGGAACCAATGGAGGAAATTATGGAATCAGTTGTTTTATACAGATGATGGAGATGAGAGAATCCATGCGGAATCCAATGCAGAAGCCAGTGATGGAGATATGGAGCCAGCAGCATTGTCAGTCGAGGTTATAGAATCATGTAATACCCAATGGAGGAGATTATGGAGCCAATGGTGCAGTCCGTGGTAATGACAGAGTCGTGAAAGACCCAGTGTTGGAGATGATGGAGGAAATGGAGTCAATGAAGGAATCACAAGAGATGATGGAGCCAAAGCAGGAGTTGGTGGAGATGACGGAGCCAACGAAGGGTGATGTAGAGGCAATGAAGGCAATCATAGAAATAACAGAGTCATTTTAGGTGATGGTGGAGCCAGAGGATAGGTTGCAAATATAATTAGGGAGCTGGTAGAGGGGACTTTGGCTGAACTCAACAGGGACTTAGAAGGATAGAGCTAGCATGAGGAGCACTGAGTCTCCACAAGTGAGGTGAAGGGGAGTGAGTCACCTACACATTTGAAAGAAAGCCCTGGGGTTGAGGTGGGGAAAGGTTAGTAGGGGGAGAGTAGGTTAGTGGAGAGGCCAGTACTCACATTGACTTCAGTGACGGCAATGTCCACTATGCTGCCCACCACAATAAGAGCATCAAATGTGTTCCAAGCATCGGCAAAATAATGCTGTAGGCAGGAGGAAATTAGAGTCCTGTCTTCTCAGATCTAGGAAGCTAGGGTAGGGAGCCAGTAGTGGGGGTGGAACTGGGGAGACAAGGCCCAGCTTGAACCACATGATGGGCTTGCATCTGGATCCCTCTCATTCTGTAGTCTCATGATTCCCTGGTTGCAGCCCCCACCCCCTGAGAGCTCTGCAAGGAGTTCCACCCCAAAGAATTCATCTAGTGCAGGTGAGTCTAGGGCTGGGGAGCACCTTGGGTTTGAAGGCGATGATTTTGAGCACCATTTCAATAGTAAAAAGGCCAGTGAAGAACATGTTGAGGATGTCCATGGCATAGTTGAAGGGAGCAGTCTGCTCATAGTGCTGGAGGAGAAAATTAGGTGTGGGGGCAGAGCCTGAAGCAGAGATTCCCCTCCATCCCTAACTAAATGTTCTCTGGCTAGAAGCGAGAACAGTCTGGGGATATGGTGGCACTATGGGTTGGCCAAATCCCTCACATTATCTGCTTCCTATTATGGATACTGGGGAGACCAATTTTTAAAATCTGTCAATTATATTGACATTCAATATTATTTTATATTTATATACAGTATAATGGTTAGACATTTATATAATTTACACAGTGATCCCCTTGATAAGTCTAGTACTCACTAGACACCATGCATATTTATTATAATATTACTGATTGTATTCCCTATGCTGTACTTTACATCCCTGTGACTATTTTGTAACTACCAATTTGTTCCTAGCCCACCAACTCCCTCCACATCTTGCAACTATCAGTTTGTTTTCTGTATCTATGGGTCTGTTTCTGTTTTATTTATTTGCTTATTTTGTTCTTTAGATTCCACATATAAGTAAAAATCATATGGTATTTGTTTTTATCTGTCTAACTTATTTCACTTAGCATAATACCCTGTAGGTTCATCTGTATTGTAGCAAATGGTAAGATTTCTTTTCTTTTTTTTCTTTTCTTTCTTTTTTTTTTTTAGGGAAAGCCCAGCTCTTGATTTTCTAGCTTCCCTTGCAGCTAGTTTTTATTGATACAGAAACATAAGTCTGTTGTTGGTTGGGCAGCTTCTCTGAAAAATATTTTTGCTTTTCAATAAAAGGTTCAAATGAAGAAGATCCTCTGATGCAACCTTCCCTCCTTTTTATGCTCTGAATGTAGTGTTGATGCCTGGAGCTGTGGCAGCCATCTTGTGACTATGAGGCAACAATCATGAGCATGAAAGCCAACTTACTAAGAATGATGGGGCAGAAAGATAGAGCCTGGGTCTTTGATGACCAGTGAGCAAACAGTCTACCTCTACACTTCATGTTATGTGAGGTAAGTACCATATTTCATTGACTCTAGGATACACATTTTTTCACATTTAAGAATCTTTGAAATTGGGGTGCACATCACAATCAATGGCAACTTACAATTGCCACCTGCCATTTCTTTTTCACATTCTTAGATTTCTGAAGTCAGGATGCAACCTACAATTACTGATCTTAAATTTGAAGAAATGTGGCAAATATCTTTATAGCATCTCTGTCAGTGGGGGGTTTGTTACTTGCAGCCTAAAGCATTTCTAAAGGTTCACCATGGGATTGTGTGGATAGAATAGAATGTCTGGCAGGGGTTAGGGTGGGGAGCTCAGACCTGCATGGCTAGTGCAACTGTGTTGAGCAGGATGAGCAGGAACATGAGGTACTCGAAGGTAGCAGAGTTCACAGTGGCCCACACACGATACTGATGTCGGTTCTTGGGGATGTAGCGGCGGAGTGGCTGGGCCTTGAGAGAGTACTCCACACACTGGCGCTGCATATGGGTATAGGGCATGAGTGAGCAGTGGGGTCCCGAGGCAAGAAGGTATATGCGGGAGATTGGTGGTTATGGATCAGGGGTCAAAAGTCACCTGGTTCTTGTCCAGCTCACAGTTTTGGTATTCCTGCTCACCCTGAGCACGGAAGGTGATGATGACGAAGCCCACAAAGATATTCATCATGAAGAATGCAATGATGATGATATAGACAATGAAGAACACTGAGATTTCCACATGATAATTATAGATAGGGCCCTGGTCTTCTGCATGTGCATCTATGGCCTTGTATAAAAGCCTGGGGATCCAGTGGAGGCAGGTGAGAGGATATCCCAGGCCCCTGAGATCTTCCCCAGACTGCTTATTATAGACACCCCAGAATCTCCTGTTTGGCACCCCAAAGATCCCTAAATCCCTTGACCTAATCATCTAGGACTTCCACACATACCCTAAGAGACCTCCACAAGGCCCTCAAGCACCCCAGATCCCTTACACTCCCACAGGTCCGTCCACAAGTCCCTTTCTCCATCCACTTAGAAATCCCCAGGCAGTTTGCCAGAACTCTCACATCAGCCCCCCAAAGATCTCTAAATCTCCTGTCCTGTCAACTTGAATTTCCTTCTCCATACCCCCAGAAATCCCCAACTACTTCCTCATAGACTTGTGCAGTTCTCTGGAAACTCCTGAATCTCCCACTCCATCTCCTTTGAGACCCCCCCCAACCAGTCTCCCCAGGCAATGACTTTATCTGCCTCCACCTAAATCTTACTCAGTACTCTCAAGACTTCCACCTAGTTCCTCAGAGATCTCTACCCAATTCCTGGAGACCCCAGCCACCCAGGTTCCCAAAGCACCCCAGCCAGCTACTGGGAGACCCACACCATCTTCTGACATGCCCACCAGTCCCCAGAAAACCCTATTCAGTCTCAAGGGAGACTTTATCACATGTGAAGATACCCTCCCACCCATCCTCAGCAGATTCTAAGCCAGTCCTCTATGTACTTCTCTGTTCCCTGCCCATCCCGGGGCCCTGTCCCTCACGCAGGCCAGCCTTCGAAGGTGGAGACAGTGAACAGAGCCATCATGGCTGAAAGGACATTGTCAAAGTTGAAATCGCTGTTGACCCAGAGCCGCTCCCGGACCAGGGGCCGTGACACATCTCCATCAGGATAGACCAGGAAGGAGCCCCTGTGGATGTTGCAGACAGTCTGGGTGGGGGAGGAGGGGTGGGGAGCCATGGAATTGGGACTGGGACCTCCTGGCATGGAGGCAGCAGGGCATAGTGGTAGAGCTGAGTAGCCTGGGTTCAAATCCTGCCTCTCCACTTACTCATTGAGTGACCTTAAGCATTTAACCTCTCTGTGCTTCAGTTTTCCCCATCCATGAAATAGGATTAATACCAATGTATTTCCTGACTTGTTACAAGGATTAGTTAGGCCAATTAATGAAAATAATGTGTGGCACATAGTTGGCACCACATACAGGGGTGGGCAAAAATAGGTTTGCAGATGTGAGTACATGAAACACAGTTTATTATTGTATTATTATTTATTAATTATTGTATTACTCATTTGTGTTACAACTGTAAACCTACTTTTCCCCATTCTTGTATGTTAGCTCTCATTACCATTATCATCATTTTCATCACTACCCAGAAAAAAGTAATACAAATAGTAGCCAACTTGATCAGCATTAAGTCTATGCCAGGCATGGCACCAGGCTTTATACATAATAACTTTACATTGTAGCATACTCTCTATGTAGCAATTCATTTACTTCTCACAAAAAATCTTGTGAGAGTTGCATTTTTAAAATCCCTATTTTTTAGTTGTGGAAAATCGGGCTCAACAAGATTAAGAAATGTAAGAAATCACAAGGTTAAGAAGTGTTATGGTATGGATTTGAACCAAGAATGTTTGACTTCAAAGCCCATGCTTGTAAGCACTACCATCCACAGGAATCATTAGATGAAAGTGGAGGATTGGGTGGTGCATGGCAGCGGAGGGAAGTGGTGTTTGGGGATGGCTGGGAGGTCCATAGTGGAATGTAGGTAACTCTGGGGAATGCAGAGAGGGTTTTGGAGAAGGTATTGGGGAGTTCTTAGGGTTTGGTGAGATCTGAGGGCCTTTGCCATTATTGGGAGAGTTCTGATGGTGTATCTTGGAGCCTTGGGGAGTTTTGGGAGTCTTGGAGGCCTTGATAAAATCTGAGGTATCTCTGAAGTTCTTGGGAGGAAGCTCTAGGGGCTTCAAAGGCCTTGGTGACCTTTAGGGGCTTCTGTGGCCTTTGGGAAGGGTCCTGAGCTCCATGAGAGCATGGTCTTGGCCACTCACTTGCATTCTTGGGGGGTGTGTTTGGCCTCATCAGTGCAACTGTAGAATTTCCCCTGTAGGGAGGATATTTGTCAAGTAGGTGCACATTTCACCCCCGCTTTCATCCATGCCTGGGCCTCCCTCCAGTGTTTCTTCCCACCTTGAATAGCTGCACACCAATGCAGGCAAACATGAATTGCAGGAGTGTGGTTACAATCATGATATTCCCGATGGTCCGGATGGCCACGAACACACACTGCACCACGTGCTGCAGGTACCCAGAAATATGGCTAATGGGTACTGCAGGCTACAGCAGACATGGGGCAGGGACTCTGGATGGGTCTCAGGGACTTGGGTCAGAAACATGTGCTTGTGGGTCAGCGATGTGTGATTAGGAACATGTGATCAAGGGGCAGTGATGTGGGACAGGGGCATGTGGGCACCAGCCAGGAATAAGCATTTGCTGGGTAAGGATATGTGGCCACACACCAGGTACTCAGAGTAGAAAAATGTGACCATTGGTTAAGGAACATGGGTCAGATTGCATGGCCAGTGGTGAGGCATGAGTGGTTTCATGTGGTCATGCATCAATGCAAATGATCAATCTGACCAGTGATTCTGGCCCTAGGGGCAGGGCAGGGCCTGGGTCCTGTGGGTTTGTGTGGGGTGGGGGTTACCTTAAGTCCTTTGGCCCGGTTGATGGCTCGGAGGGGCCGAAGTACTCGGAGTACTCTCAGAATCTTCACTACTGAGATGGCACTAGAGCTGGGGAGGAAGCAGTCCTCAGGTCTTGATTTGGACCTGGCCTCAGATCTTGGAGGAGTGGGGTGGGCAAAGGGTCACTTACTGGATGCCAAAAGAGATGAGGGATACACTGACCACCAGCAGATCCAACAGATTGAACCAACTACGGCAGAAGGAGCCTTGGTGCAGGAAGGCTCCAAACACTGTCATCTGGGAGTAAGAGGTCATCAGGCTAGACCCCAGATTTGGGGATAGAAGGGGTAGGAGGGGATGTAAACAGGAGAGGTGAGCTGCAGGGGTGGGTAGGGAGTGGGTTGGGGTAACTGGGGGTATGAATAGAGGCCCATTAGTTACCTTTAGTAGAATCTCCACAGTAAAAATGGAGGTGAAAGCATAATCGAAGTACCCCAGAATCTGGGGAATGAGAAAGAGGGGGAATCACTGAGTCATGGCTAAGGGGTATCCTAGGTGTGTGTGTGCATGCATGTCCACACACACGTGTACCTCTCTATGCATTGCTGTCCCTTCCTCCCTCCCTCCATCCTTTCCTCCCTCATGATTATCAAGAACTTCTTTATAAGACAAAAGGTTTGGCCATCAGAAAGACCAGCATTCAAATTTGGGTTTCTCTGCCTCTACCCAGCTACACAGGTGCACTCGGACTGTTCAACCTCTCTGAGCACAGCTTTCTCTTCAGCTGAATACTGATCTCTCCCTTGGCACTTGTGCAAGTGTGCTGCACATACAGTAAAGGCTGCCATTATTGCCCCTCTTTTTCTGCCCAGATAGGAGTCCTCGCCTTCTCTCTACCCTGATCCTGGCTTGTGCCCACTAGGACATTCCTGGGAGTGCCCCCCCCAAAGGCTCACGTGGTTGCGAAAGGAGTGGGCTCGGATGGGGTCCTCAGCGGCCAAGGACACACTGCTAAGGATGATGAATACCAGGATAAGATTGGTAAAGATATGATGATGGATGAGGGTGTGGCAGGCCGTCCTCAGTCTGGCGAGTTGGGAATGGGTCATGGTTAGAACCCAGGACCACAGAGTTGATTGGGTGAGCCCAAGGGATGCAGCTCAGGCCTGTTGTATCAGTCTTTGCAACATGCCTGGATGAACTCTGGCTGCTCCTTGGCCCGCCACCTACCGCAGCCTTTCCTCCCCCCACCCCCACCCCCAGCACTCACGGGTTGGTTTGGCTGAGGCAAAAGAAGGCACTGCCCTCAGGGATGGGCACCACCTTCTCCTTGGGTACAACTTCCTGCAGAAGTTCCACATGCCCTGCACCCTCTTCCTCCTCCTCTTCTTCCTCCTCCTCCTCCTCCTCCTCTTCTTCCACACCTGGTACCAGAAGATCAAAAGAGAGAATAAATTGGGAAATGTATGTAAAGTACCTAGAACAGTGCTTGTTACATGGTAAATTCTTTCCATCTCTCTGCCAAAATGTCAGCTCCTCAGAGAAAGGATTTTGGTTTGTTTGGTTCATTGTTGTGTTCCCAGAACTTAGAGCAGTGCCTGGGACAAGTAAGAACTCAGCAAATGTGTGTTGAATAAACACTGCCATCCTCACAGCTATATACATGCTATTATAAAATAAAGGCTGAGAAGTTCTGCAGTAAAATAAAACATCTGTTAATCTTTAATTTCAGTGTCCCAATGTTGACGGCCACACACTAAGCCCACTGTTTTTGAGATGATCTTGGAAAAGGCTGCTGTACAGACAGGAAGATCTCAAGGATCAAGAACTCTGTTTGGGTGTTGTCCCTAGGGTCCCACACCTTCTCCACCTGGCCCTGGTCACTTGCCTGCTTCTTCATTCTTTGCACCCTCCTCTTTCTCATTCTCTCCAGCAGGCATCTGGGAACAGGAAGATGGGGGTCATTGATGGTGGGGGAGACACACAGGGATGTAATAATGAAGGATTGAATAGGCAGAGGTTGGAGTTAAAAACAAACACATAGACAGGTATTTCTGGTAGTATGAGGTGCAGACAGTGTCTAGGTTTCTAACTCACCAAAGCTCCATTCTCCTGTGAGGGTTTCCTGTCAGCGCTCTTCTCCCTGTGTAAGGAAATGATGAGTGGGCAGTGATTGCTAAGGATTGCAGCAGATGGGTAAGGCTGAGGAGGAGCACTGTAGTCAGAACAGACCTTTCTTAGACCCCACAAAAGTTCCCTGTTTCCGCCCTTGTCTCCACAGTCTGTTCTCACGGTAGACAGAAGGATCCTGTTAAATCCTGAGTCTGGCGCATCCCTCCTCTGTTCACACCCCTCCCATGGCTCCCATTCACTCAAGCCAAAACCAAAGATCAAAGTCTTCACTGTGGCCCAGAACACTCTCAGTCTGGCCTCCCTATTCCCTTACTTGAGCTCACCATCTACCACTCTTCCCCTTTATTCATTCCACTCCAGATTCACTGGTCTCTCTGGTGTTTCTTTTTGAATGTGCTAAGAATATCATCACCTCAGGTCCTCTGGACTTGATGTCCCCTTGCCTTGAACATTCTTCCCCCAGATATTTGCATACTTCACTCTCTCACTTTATTCAGCTCTCTTTGTTCAACTGTCACCTCCATATAGAGACCTTCCTTGACTACGCTAACTAAAATAGCAATTTTTATTTTTCTTTGTTATTTTATTTCACTTTCTTTCTTTGTCCCATATTATTTACATATATTTAAAGTATACTATATATTCATTTGTTTGTGTTTTGCTTGCCTTACCCAGCTCAAATGGCAGTTCTATGAAGGAGAGAATTTTGTCTACCTTGACCCCTGCTGTTTGCTCAGAATCTAGAAGAGGACCTGGCACAAATCAGGTGCTCAATAAATGCATGTTGAATAAATGAGGACTGGCAGGTTGGGTCTGGGGTGGGGACTGCCAGGGTGACTGAGGCATCTCTGGTGGTGTGGGATGTGTCTGGGGGTCTCCACACAGGGATCCAGGGAGAGACTGTCTTGGGGTTGGAACCAGACATCACCTGCCCTTATCCTTTGCAGTGCCTGCATCTCCACTGGCTAGGTTGTCCACAGCAATGGCAAGAAACACGTTCAGCAGTATGTCTGGGGTGAGCTCAGGCTGCAAAGGATGGAGAAGTAGCCTGCCTGTGGACTGCCCAGGTTCCCCTATCCATCACCCCCACCCCTGCCACCATCCAACTCTCTCCCAAGGCTCCAAGGATACAGTTGCCGCAGATGAAGAGAATGATGAAATAGATGCACACCAGCATCCCTGGGAAGAAGGGGCCGCCATAAGCCATGATACCATCATACATGACCACATTCCAGTCCTCACCCGTCAGGATCTGGGGATGGCAGTTGACCATGAAGCTCTTGGGACCCTCTCTGCACCCTAAGGTGTCCCTGACTCACCCATCCCATGGTTTCCAAGCCCCACCTGAAAAACAGTGAGGAGGGCCTGGGGGAAGGTGTCAAAGGTGCTTCGCTTGGTGTGGGTTTGGTCAAAGTTGAACTTGCCCCCAAACAACTGCATGCCGAGCAGGGAGAAGATGATGATAAAGAGGAAGAGTAGAAGCAGCAAGGATGCGATGGACTTCATCGAATTGAGAAGGGATGCCACCAAATTGCTCAGAGATGCCCAGTGTCTGCAGCAGAGATAGAGGGAACAGGGTTGACATGTCCAGTGGTGAGTCAGGAGCCAGGGCAGGGATCCAACTTAGGATGCATTGGGGTGGAATAGGTTAAAATGACCTTTGGTGTCAGGGTTAGAAGTGATTTTGGAGCTGGGGTGAGGTGAGAGTAAGAAGAAAGGAGAAGGTTGAGACTGGGGTTAAGCATTAGAGGAGCAATGGGAGGTGTGGTTAGGATAGAGGGTAAATGGAAATTGATGGAGCTAGAACTGGGCTTTAGGTTGGGATCAGGACTGGGGTTGGGATTATAAATTGCAACTGGGGTCGAGGTTGGGGTTAGGGATTGGGGAGTATTTGGAGCTATAGATAATCCAGTTGAGAATAAAGTTGGGGTTGAGGGTTGGGACAGAGGAGAGGATGGGGATAAGATTGGACCTGGGGCTAGGAACAGGGTTGTGGTTGGAGATTGCCTGATGGTTAGGAGTTAAGGATGTGGGGCTTGTGGTTAGTGGTGGGCATGAGCCTGTGAATTAGGAATGAGGTTGGAGATATCGTTAGGATTGGATGTTGGGGTTGTAAATGGAGTTGTGGATGACAAGTTGTTGGGGGTTGGGCTAGAGATGGTGTTAAAATTGAGGGTTGGGGATGGGGTTTGGGTTGGGCATGAGTATGGAGTTGAGTTCAGAGACAGGGTTGAGGCTGAAGAACAGGATTGAAATGGAGTAGACATCTTCCCACTGAACTTGAATCTTCATGAAGGCAGAAACTTGTGTTTGCTTTGATTCCTGGTGTTTCTCTGGGGTCTGGAAAGATGCCTGGCACATAGTAGGCACTCAATGGATATTTGCAAATTAAATGGGGATATGGATAAAGTTATCTTTGGAGCTGGGTGGGGACTGTTGGGGTCTATGTTTGGGGCTCAAGTTCTCCCCCTGCCACACACATACCTGGTCACCTTAAAGATCCTGAGGAGTCTCACACATCGGAGTACTGAGATGCCCAGGGGCTGCATGGCTCCCACTTCCACCAATGTGGTCTCCAGGATGCCCCCACAGACCACGAAGCAGTCAAAGCGGTTGAAGAAGGAGGAAACATAGGTGGAGGGGCCCAGACCATACAACTTGAGGAGCATCTCCACCGTGAACAGACAGAGCAACACTTTGTTGGCATACTCTGTGGGGAGAGGGGAAGGGGTTGGCCAATTTCTGTGTTGACATGTGGGAAGGTGGGGTCATGGGGTGATCTGGGGTAGATGGTATCAGAATAGACAGGCTGGGGGTGGGGCTAGGGTTAGGGATAGGGTCAATTTGCAGGTCAGACTCATCGAGGTTTTGAGCTGGGGTGAGGGGAAGATTTGGGGTGGGGCCTCAGTTCACCTTCATGAGTTTGGGAAAGCTCCAATTCAAGGATAGAGTTAGAGTCTGGGTTTTAGTTAGGACAGGGGTTGGTTTGAAGATTGAAGTTAGAAGTGTGCTCAGCATTAAGGTTGGGGTTCAGATTAAAATGAATACTAGTAAGGGCTACCACTCATAAAATTTTAGCTTCATGTAGGCCAGGCAATGTTATAAACACTTTTCACTTTAATTTAATCCTCCTACCCACCTCACAAAGTGAATATTATTACTAGCCCCATTTTGTAGATAGGGAGATTGGAGCACAGAGGGGTTAACTTTTCCAGTGTGGTGTTAAGAGCATGGACTCTGGAGCTAGTCTGCCTGGATTTGTCACTCACTAGCTGAGCCCTGGGGTTAGTCACTTAACTCTTTGGTACTTTGGTGCTCAGTACTGTGTGCCTTAGTAATTAATTCCCATAATGTTGTGGTGTAGAGAAGTTGAGTTAGTTCATGTAAAGCACTGAGAACAGAGCTTGACACACACAGCAAGTACTATATAAGTGTAAACTACAAGGTGGGATGGGACCAGCTAAGGTTCCTGCATTTACTTGCACGGAAGGCAGTGTCTGGGGGTCTGAGGCACCTGAGAGATCCTGCATTGGAGCTTTTGGGGTGGAGGGAATTAGAGGCTGGGGGAGAGCAGTGGCGTGCTGGGGGGGTGGCGCACCCTGGGTCTGGGTGAGCCATACAGGCTGCCCATGGTGCTCCGAGGCAATGGTCAGTGTGTTGAGGAAGACGAGCAGCAGCACAGCCCAGTAACAGGCATTGGACTTCACAGCCCTCCGGCAGCATGCCCTAAGGCTTCGGTTGGCTCGTCGGAGGCTGCGGCTGGGAGCAAAGGAGAACCCATTGGCTGAGATCACCTACCTCAGTCTGCCCTGGGGAACTCAGGTGGGGCTCATAATGTCATGGAGTCCAGGAGTCACATAACTTCCCCAACTTACCAGACTCTGGTTTTCATGATCTTGTTTCTGCAAAAGAGGGGGATGGGAGGTGGGTGTCATAGGGGTTGAGGAGTTGTCAGTGGCTGGTGTCAGAGGTCAGGGGCTGAGGTCTAGGTTGGAAGCTAAAGTAAGCACTGCAGTGAGGATCTGGACTGGGTTTTTTATGGCTGAGTCAGGGGTTAAGGGCTCGGGACCCTCACAGGCAGTGTGTACAACTGGCCAGAGCCCCCTCTTCCTCTTCCTCATCGCCTGGGGTCTCTGCCATCGAAGCAGTGTCACTGGCTGGCAGGCTGGCTGTTGGCAGGGAACAGAGGTCAGCACATGAAGACCCCTGGGTTCCACCCTTGGCTTTCTCTTCTGCCTACCCATCCTGCCCTGCTCCCCAACCTGGATGGACCCCCACCATGGCTGCTAGTGGAGTGTGTGGAGCGGGTGGAGTGACTGAACCAGCGCAGACGTCCACGTCTCCTATTGGTCAGCTCTTCCAGTTGTGGCCCTGTGGGATAGAGACAACAGTTGTGGAGCATAGCCTGAGGTGGGGTTAGGGCTATGAGTGTGTGTGTGTGTGTGGGGGGGTACTTGGAGTCTTTATTCTGGGTACAGTTGGGAAGGGGATCTGGTTCTGGGTCTGGGTTCTGTATCCTAGGCCACAATTGAAGGCTGGGTCAAGAGTTGTCGCAGGTGGGGATTGGGTCTCCAGAGGGCAGCCCACATTTGATGCCTGCATGGAGCAGGGAATGGGCTAGATTGGGGTTGCCTACGGTGGCCAGCCCTGCCCTCTTCAGCCACAGAACCAAAGTTGCCATCAGCTGAGGGGTCTTCAATGTCCAGCTCCTCTGCCTGTGTGATCCAGTCCAGGTAGCCCCTCAGGTCATCTTCTAACTGCTGTTTCTCCCGAAGCTTCTGGAAGTCCCCTCGTGCTTTTGCCTTCTCTCTCTCCTTGGAGAACTCCCTGAAGAAGGAGGATAGAGGGTGAGGTCGAGGAACCACCTTCGCTCTTTCACCTTCCCTATTCCAGCTACACTGGCCTCTTTGCTGTTCTTCAAATACACCAAGCACATTCTTGCTTTGGAGCCTTTACACTGTCTGTTCCCTTTGTGTGGGGCGGTCTTTCCTCAGATAGCCACATGGATCATTCTCTTATCTCTTTCATATTTTTATTCAAATAACACCTTCCTGAGGAGGTCTGTCCTGACTGTCCCTGTTTATAACTGCAAGATCTCCCCTTTCCTATTTTTTGCCTTGGCAAACATGTTTTTATTATCCACAATAATACATACTAAGGAAAGGCATAAGACCATTTAATGTACCTTCAACTGCAACTTTTGCAAATGTGACATAAATCCAAAATATAATTGTAGATTTGATAAAAAATTAATACACACGTATTCCCCCCCCTTGTTCTACCATCTTGGCCAGAAGCCTTCACGTTCTTATTTTTACCCTTCCTTTCTTTCCATAGCACATATTCCATATAAAACACTACATGTATATTATTTATTGTGTATGCTTATTGTGTATAGTCTGTCTCTACTCTCAGAATGTAATATCCAGGAAGGGAGGGATTTTGTCTCTTGCTCCTTTTCTAAAATGCTGCTTTGTATACAGTAGATGTTCAATGTTGAGTGTATGAGTGAAGGGTTGTTTCAGGTGGGTTTCAAAGATTGCTTAGGTTGACAGAAATTTTCAAAAAGAGGCATAGGCTAAGGGTCAGGATGAGGGGAGTGTCTAGGCTCCTCACCCACTCAGGACGCCAAGTACAAGGTTGAGGACAAAGAAGGACCCGAAGATGACAAGACTCACGAAATATACCCAGGGCAGCTCATACCCCATGGCATCCTGCATCTGGGGAGAGAGAGGGCATGCATTCCTCAGGGTATGCAGATACTCCTGCCTGAGGTCAGGGAAGAAAGTCAAGTGCAGCCTATGAACTGTGTCCCCGCCTCCCACCTCACCCAGTAGAGCACATCAGTCCAGCCTTCCATGGTGACACACTGGAAGACTGTCAGCATGGCAAAGAAGAAGTTGTCGAAGTTAGTAATGCCTCCATTGGGCCCTGCCCAGCGCCCACGGCACTCGGTCTGGTTCAGCATGCACACACGTCCTGAGCCGGAAGATGTACAGGGCGATGGGTCTTCCTCTGCTTCCAACTCTGTGGGAAGACTGGAGCTCTGGGCTCAGACACACCCACCACATTCACAGCCACCCCTGTAGCTCTGTCCATCTGGGACGTTCAACTCAGGGTCCTAGATGTTTCTAAATCAAGGACAACCCTTAGCCCTTGACTCTGCCAGGTCAGGATTCTGAACCACTGGGAAGCTGAGTCCCTACTGCAGCGATCTGGGGAGTGGGACTGTAAATCTTGGGGTAGAATTTTGTAAATAAGAGTGAGGCATCATCCTGAGGGCAGCGTCTTGTGAATTTTGGAGGGTCTCTTTAAAAGGGGGTGGAGGCAAGGGTTGGGGGTCTTGATGAAAGGGCGGGGTATATGGGTCCAGTCCTGGAGGATGGAGTCTAAGTCCAGGGCAGGGGGGCCTTGACTGGAGGGTAGATTCTTGTGATAGGGTGGAGCTACTATCGAGAGGATGGTGTTAGTCTCGGATTGGGGGTGGAGTCTTGAATGTAAGGATTGGGCTCATTTATCGAAGGTTGAGCCTGAGCCTGAGGGTGAAGCTTTTGGAATTGGGGTTTCCTTGAGAACAGGGTGGAGCCTAGGAGCCAGTGGAGGGGGCGTGTCCTATCCTTGGAGGGTTAGATTAGCTGACCAGATCCCAGGAAGTAGCACGTCTTGTGCATGCGTCCCAGGAACAGCTCGAGTCCGATGATGGCATAAATAATGATGACGAAGAGCACGAGCAGTGCGATGTGCAGAAGTGGCACCAGCGCCTTCATGATGGAATTGAGTACTATGTGCAGGCCTGCAGAGAGCAAAGGCCGGGTGAAGTAGGTGTGGGATCCATTCAGTCCTCTGCCTGCCCCCCCCCACCTCCAATCCCGGGGGTGCGTTACACTCACTTGGGACCCCAGACACCAGCCTCAGTGGCCGCAACACCCGAAATGCCCTTAACGCCTTCACATCGAAGCCCCCCGGCTTCCCTCCAGTGTGCGGAGCATCTCCAGGCCTTCCGGGGCCCTGCTCCAGCAGCACGCTGAACAACCTGAGGGGGGAGCAAGGGATGAGGCCTTGGCACCCCCTCCCATCCCTCCCCTTTCCTCAAGAAAGCATAAGTCTCTAACTGAAAATGCAAACAGACAAAATATGTTAATATTCCTTATTCTGACTGCTGAATGGGGGCAGTTTAAAGTGGTCACTTCTTTGAGCTCCGAAATCAGTGGGCCAGGGGTGGGAAGTTGAACTAGAGTAAGAGTGTCCCCCGCAGACGCTCACCCGACCACAACGATGATGAAATCGAGTAGGTTCCAGCCATTGCGGATGTAGGCGCTTGGATGAAGCACCAGCCCATAGGCCACGATCTTGAGCACGGTCTCTACAGTGAATATCACCAGGAATACGTACTCCACCTGCTCCTGGGGGTGAAGCCGGAGACTGGGGAGTTATTTGGGCTGGGAATTGAGGGTGGCTGGGCTGTGGGTATATGGTGCAGCCAGGACAGAAGGTGGGGCCGGGCAGGGATGGGTCTTCTGAATCAGAGAAGGGTGGGGCCTGGCTGGAAGACTTGAAGTGTGGTTCTATTGGGTCTGTATCTGAGGGCGGGTCAGGGTGGAGCAAGCCTTACCAGGTTGTGGTTGGCAGTGTTGGAGTCATCTTCTGGGAAGGGAATGTAGACTCCCAGGGCCACGCAGTTGGCAAAGATGGTCAGTAGGATGAGGATGTCGAAGGGCCTCAGGAGGCCACAGTCAAGGACCCATGCAAAGCAGCCTCAGAACCCCCACATTCCCTTGGGGCCCTCCCCACCCAATGCTCACCCTTGCTTCCAAGGTGACCAGCTCTGACATTCCCAGCCCCTGCTATGTCCAAGGCCTTGGTTCTGACCCCCCTGGAAAACTTAGCCATCCTTAAATCTTTCCATAATGTTATTCCTTGACTCTTGAACCCCTAGTGACTGACCTTCACTTTTCTCAACTCCCCCTTGAAGCCAGTACTTGACCCTTGATTCCGGGTGACCTTAGCCCTCCTCCATTCCAGCTGTGACCCAATCTTTGACTCTTGGTACCCAGGTGACCCTTACCCCTGGCCTTGCAGGATGCTTCCACTCCACAATACTGATGCAGGATTGCCGCAGAGGGTTGGCCAGGGTTAGGCAGAAGAGAGCCCGGGGTGACCGCTGGGCACTGGCCACTGTCACTGTCTTGTGTTTACTGTGTTGAGTCCTTCGCTTAGGGGTCCCCAGGCCTGATGCCTCGCTGATTTCACCACCTGATTCTGGAGGCCCAGGTTTCAGCCCCCATTTAGGACCAGGACCTGCCTCATTGGCTGGATTGGGCTCTGGGGTGATATCTGTGTGAAGAAATCAACTCAGGAGGGACAGGGTATTGGGGCAACCATGGCTGCCTCCTCCCGGATCCCATCCCTCTGTCTGAGGGGAGGAGAAAAGAACATGTAAAATTAGGAAAAGTTAGGGGTAACTGAGTTAAGGACTGAGGGGTAAGAGTTAGTGTTGGAGTTGATTGCAGGTAGAGTGAGAGTTTATAGGGGAGGGTGAGATTACATTTCCAAGAGAAGTTAGAAGTAGGTTTTGGTGTTAGACTTGAGGGTAGAATTTAAATTGGCATGGGGTACCATTAAGTTTATAGCAGGAGGCAGATTTAGGGTTAAATTCAATGAGTGGATTTTTGGGTTGGGTTTAAATACAGGTGGGAGTAGAGTGTGCTTGAGTTATGATTTAGGGTTAGGACTAGGTATTTGAATGAGCTGGGATTAGAATTAGTATCAAAGTTGGAGCTGAAGTTAAGTTTGGATGGGATCTGAGTTTTGCACCAGGGTTTTAGCTAAGGCCATTCTGGATTCCCATGGCCTTGTTTCAGCCTCTGAGGGGCAGTAGATTGACCTGGTTAAGAGCCCCAGCTTTAGCCCTGACTGGCATAGCTCAGTTGATTGTCATCCCTCAAAGCCAGAGGTTGCCAGCTCTATTTGATGTTTCTCTCCCTCTCTTTCTCCCTCCCTTCCCCTATTTCTAAAAATAAATAAATAAATTGTTAAAAAAAATAAGAGCCCCAGCTTTGGAGGAAAGAACCTCTCTGAGTTTAAATCCTGACTTTACCACTTGGTAGCTAGCTGTGTGTGGCCTTGAGCTAGCTACATAATCCCTCTGAGCATCAATTTCCTTATCTGTGTAATGGGATGACAATAAGAGAACCTACATTATAGGGTTGTTGTGAGGATTAAATTAGTTTGGTATTCGGAAGATTGTCTGGCACATAGCAAATATTCCATTTTGCAGGTTAGGAAACTGATGTAAAAAGAGAGGTTAAGTGATTTGATGAAGTGGCTGAATTGGTAGTCAAACCCAGGAAGCCTCTTACTGCAAGCCCTCAATTTACCACCATCATTAAATGTGTGTTCTCTCTTTCCAATTTCTTTTGCCTTTAAAAATGGATCTGCACTCATTTTGGAAAGTCAGAGAAGCACTCACTAACGGTATTGACAACCAGGGGTTGGGGTTAGGGTTGGGTAACTCACGGCAAGGTCTGTATCCATGTTGGGATTTGGATTTTAACAGGGGTTTGCCGTCTGGTTGGTAAGGTTTGTGTTAGGATTAAGTTCGGGGCTAGCTTTGGAATTGAAGATGGGTGGGCGGTAGGATAGGGGCTAGGGCCAGAATTGGGAGTGGGTTTCAGCTAGGAACTGTGGCAGTAGATGGGGCCTGGAGGCCACAGAGGGCAGTGTCTAGGTCAGGCTGAGCTTCACGGGTTGGAGGTATGGCTGTGTTTAGGGCTGGCTGGGATGAGAACAAGGTGATTCTAGTCACCTGGTGGCTCTCCAAGGTTGGGGTCCTGGTGGGCAGTGGGTGAATCAGAGGGGCCAGGGGTAGAGCAGAGCCCAGGCTTGCTCAAAGGATCTGCAGGGGGGGAAGGCTGCTCTCACCTTTCTGGCCTTCAGATGCTGACATCTTCCTTTCGAGGTTGAAGTGCCATCTGCAAACATCCCCTCTCGATTCACCCAGCTTTGCAGGGATTAAGGCCACAGGGCAGAGCCATAACAAGGGAGGGTGAGCAGGGACAAAGATGGGTCATTGGTGGATCAGAGCCTGGCAACAGAATAGGCAATGGATTAAAAAATATTTTTACAAATATATACCAGCACAAAACAGTCAGAAACTAAAATGAGAAGAATGAATATCATTTTTCCAACAGTATTGGAAATTTGAAGTACATAGGAATAGATTTAACACAATATATGTGTGAGAGCTCCATGAAAAAAATTATCAAATGATATCAAGTGATTAAGGGGGACCAATGTAAGTGGAGAGATATATTAAATTAACTAATTGAAATAGTCAAAATTGTGGAGATGTCAATTCTTCCCAAGATGATCTAGAGATTTAATGCAATCTCAAACAAAATCTCAAAAGTGTTTTTCATGGAATTTGACAAAATGATTCTAAAATGTATATTGATATACAAAGGACCTAGAAAAGCCAAAATTCTTTGATAAAGAACAAGATGAGGATTTGCCACATCAGATATTGTCTTGTTATAAAGCTACAGTAATTAAAAAAAATTAAAGTTCCAAACCTGAGCCCCACATATATTTATTCATAATTTATGATTTATGACATATATGGCACTACTGAGCAGTGGAGACAGGGTGGTCTTTTTAATGAATGATGGCTATATGGATGGCTACTGTGTAATCATTCTTTGGAGTGTATACATATGTATAACAGAGCATTTATTGAATGCATGGGTATGTAGTAACTACAACTTACATACTCTTTTCTTTATTATGTGCCAGGCACATATTATATCGTGCTCTACATGAGTTAATTCGTTTTAATCTTAGGAAGCAGATACAGTAGTTCCCCTCTTACACATGGAGATACATTTCAACACCCCCAGTGTATGACTGAAAGAACAGATGGTACTGAACCCTAGATAGACTATGTTTTTTTCCTATGCATACATACCTTTTCACTTAAAGGAAACACTTTATGCCTTCTTTTTGGCATATTTGAATTGCCAGCATTGCTACTCTTGCACTTTGGGGCCATCATTTAGTAAAATAAGGGTGACCTGAACACAAGCAGTGTGATACTGCAACAATGTTTCTGAAAATGAGAAGGCTACTAAGTAACTAATGGGCAGGTAGCATATATAGCGACAAAGGGGTGATTTGCGTGGGCGGGGGGGGGGAAGGGGAGGAGGATGGAGATGGGTGGCCCAAGAGTTCATCATGGTACTCAGAATGGCGTGCAATTTAAAACTTATGAATTATTTATTTCTGGAATTTTCCAATTAATATTTTCTGATGGCTGTTAATCTTGGGTAATTGAAACAGCAGAAAGTGAAACCATGCATGAGGGTGGGGAGACTACTGTAGCCCCATTTTACAGATGAAGAAACTAAAACAGGGAGGTTATTTAACCTACCCACTATTGCACGTCTAGCAAGCTGAGCTAAACACTTGCGCAAAAGAGCTGAGACTCAACTCCGGACACTTTGTGCTAAGGGCCCTGCGTCTGTACACTTCTACAATCTAGAAGATGAATGCCACCTTAAATGAATGAATCAAGAAGTCACTCGCCATCCCGCCCTCCCAACACACACACACACACACACACGCAAAACACATGCGTGCGCACATACACAAGCTATATTTGGTTGCACGCTTGGAAGTGCCCACTAGAATGTAGGCGGAAGAACTACAACTCCTAGCAGCCATTGCTAATCCACGCCTGCGCTCACATCCGCACCAGGACGCTCTGCACTCGCTGTCGAAACTACACTTCCCGGCTCTCCGGTGGCAGCCCGTGACACTCCTTGGACCTGGGGCGCGGAGCTGGGTTTCAACAGCTGCGCCTCTTTTCTTCGCTTGCTTGGGACCCGGCCCTGGACCTAGCCCCAGACCCGGACATAGCTTCACCATGGAGGAGGCAGACCGAATTCTCATCCATTCCCTGCGCCAGGCCGGCACGTAAGGACACAGCCCCCGCCCACCCCGGAATGCCCATATCCGGGACTCCAAAACTCCGGACCCAGTCACCCGGGAACCTTAAAACTCTGGACCTTGACATCCAGGATCCAACTTGCAGGATCCTAAACCCCCATTCCCCTTACACGCGCGCGCGCACAGACACACACACACACAGAGTGACATATAGGGGCCTCCCAAACTCGACATTTGGTAAACCCCAAAGTCAAGGATCCAGACACCTTGACATGTTAAAACCTTGGAACTTCAAGATCCGGGACTCTGAAATCTGTGGATCTTGAGTTCACTACCCTGGGACCCTGATACCTGGAGATTCTGAGACACCTGTATCCTGAGAACCAGGAAACTGAAAACCCCAGGACCCTAGCACTCAGGGACTCCAAAAAACCGTGGGACTGGATATTTTGGAAATTTCAAACCCAGTTTCCCACACCTGGAGATTTTAAAACCCCAGGACCCTAAAATCTGGTGGACTCAATGCTGGGCGACCCAGACACAATGGGACTCCTGCATTCGAGGGCTCTGAAAACCCAGGATACCAACATGTAGGGAGCCTGATTTCTGGATTGCTTGAAAGTAGGTGGTCTTAATATCCGCCTAGTATAGAGATATTGAATTCATGAATTCTGACATTTGGAACTTCTGAAAACCCCAACCTCCCAACATACAGTCTCAAAACCCAAGCAGCTCAATATTTAGGGGCCCCTGACATTAAGGGAACATGATATCTGGGGACACATAATCTCAAAGATCATGTCACAATAGGCCTTTTGCCCTTTCCAGACCCCAGAAATTTGGAGCCTTTAAGCATAGGGAAATTTGAGATTTTCTCAACTCAGTTCCCTTCCATCCGGTGTTCTCCTACACCAAGTTCTTAAGACCCAAAGACATTCTCAGTTCTTAGTTTTCCAAATGGAAATCACATTTACCAACACCCGGGACCTGTCTGAACTGTGGACATTCTCCTCATTCCCACCCCAGGACTAGGGCTTCCAGAAGGCAGCACAGCCCAGCCCGATCCCTGTTTTCTCATTGCCCCCCACATTGAGCTTGTCCCCTTTTTTCTTCAGGGCAGTTCCTCCAGAAGTGCAGACCCTACGAGCCTTCACCACTGAGCTGGTCGTAGAAGCTGTTGTCTGCTGCCTGCGTGTGATCAACCCTGCTGTGGGCTCCGGCCTCAGCCCCCTGCTGCCTCTCGCTATGTCTGCTCGTTTCCGCCTAGCCATGAGCCTGGCTCAGGCCTGCATGGTGAGTGCCCTCCTCCCAGTGCACACAGCCTCTTCCTTCCTCCTTCACAAAGTCACCAAGCTCCTTTGAAATTCTTGCCTTTCCTCTCTGCCACCTCCCTTTGTGGCTTAACATGAAGGCTGTTGGCTCTCTGGTCAAACTGCCTGACTAGTTCATATCCTCACTGCACCTCTTGCTAACTGGGATCCTAACCCTTGTGGACCTTAATTTTCTCATCTGTGAAATTGAAGTGATAAAGTTCAGGTTGTTATGAGCATTAAATGAGTTGATCCAGTTTGTGCCTGGGGTGCCCTTGGCTCCTGCATTTTCAGCTTAACACCAAGAATTTCCCCCACTACAGTATCCATTTCCCAGTTTCAGAAAAGGCCCTCCTTGGTTCTTGGGGTCATTCCTAAATTAATCACTATGTATTCTGATTGGTCCAGCCTGATCACCTGGTCATCCGTAGGGCACTATGATTGGCTACTTGGAATCACATGGAGTAGGGGGAGGGATGATTACCCAAATGAAAATACGATGGTTAACTGAAGACAGTGGGTCTGCACTAACACTGTACTCTGCCCTGTGGCAGCCACACACATCCTGCCTCTCATGAGAATAATTGCAAAACTGTCTCCACCTGGATAATGTGCCTGCTGATGTACACACCTTTGCAGTACAGACCTGTGTCCTGTTACTAATCCAAGGGCTCCCCGTAATGTCATTTCTCCTGATTCACTAGCTTGGTGACTTTGGGCCAGTCTCTTAATTTCTTTTGGCCTAAGTTTCCTTATGTGTAAAATGGGTGTAAAAATTATACCTACCTCATAGAGTTGCTATAAGGATTAAAAATGCATTACTAAATGAAAAGCTGGATTATAATAAGCTTTGTGTAAGCGGCATTACTATTATTGGGTAGGCCTGGTTATCACTGCTTGCATTCCAGCAATCTGTGGCAACAGAATGAATGTAACTCTGGTATACCCAGTATTGGTGGTGGAGGGCCAATAGAATGACTACAGTGAACACTTTCACCTGGACCTAGGAGACAGCGTGGTCAGGTTTCTTGAATTTGGACCTTGCTTGTGGAGTGTCTGTCTCTTGGCAATAAACCTCAGGGCTCTGCCCATCCCTTAGTTCTCAGGCTCATTTATCTCTCAGAAGTTCTCAAGTTCTTCTGGCTGGGAGTCTTGGTAGCATTATGAGGCAGACTGTCCCCTAGCCCAGGGCTATATTCTCAAGGATGGCACTAAAGGGGAAGTTATGTCCTCTGTTTGGCAAGGAGAGTGCATAGTGGGAGATGTTAAGGAAAACCTGGGGAGTCCAGCTTCCCCAGTTCTCTGTTCCTCTCTTCTCTCAGTGCAGAGTCCCACTGGACTTGATGTTGACCTACTTTTGCTCACACTAAATTTAGTGTGAGGTTGAGAGTATGGCTTTTTCAGTGATCAAGAGTTCAGTTCCTGGGATGGTCTGGCCCCTGAGCCTCAGTATGTCCACAGCAAGCAGAAAGGGTGTCTCTTAATCCAGCTGTGAGCTGTCCCTGGAGCCCACCTTGGCTCAGCACTGCCACACTCTGGCATCTGCCTCTTCCTATGCCCTATTCCTGCCACCATTGTCTGCGACTCAGCCACCTCCACATTTTGATGACTGTCACTTCACACACTCCACCCCTGGAATGAGTTTCTGTATCAGTCACAACTCTTTGACTGCAGATGTTGGAAAAAACTCAAAGTAAAGTAGCTTAAAAGCCAGTGCTTTTCACTTTTTTGACCCTGACCCTCCAAAATAAATATATCTTACGTCGTGAACCAGTACACACATATGTGTGTAATAATGATGTTTTCTGAGTGTATACTTTGTGCTAGACACTGTGGTAAAATGGTGTTAAACTCATTTAATTCTCATGACAACTTTCTGAAGTAGGTATTGTTGATATCCTTTTTTTTTTTAGATGAGGAAAGTGAAGCTCAGAGAGGTTAAGTGATTTGCCTGAGCTCACACAGTTGGTAAGAGGCAAAACTTAGATATGAATTAAGGAAAGTCTGATTTCAGAATCCATGCAGCTTCAGACCAACAGCAACTCTGGCACAAAAAGGCTTTATTTCTGGGCCCATTTTTCAGTCCCTACCCAGAACCCTGATGGGCCCTTCTATCCCCTAAAACAGCCACATAGGGGAAGAACTATCAGCTCTATTTTACAGCTAGAAAACTGAGCTTCTAGGGGTTAAATATCCAGTCCAAGGCCTTATAGCCTGTAAGTAGCACAGGCTGGATTTCAACTTTGATATTTTTTACTCCAAAGCTTGTAATCTCTTTTTTAAAAAAGTATTTATTGTTTTGGGTAGATTATTTCATTAATCAGGGTCCAGTCTAGAGGCAGAAACCCCAGCAATAGTTTAAACAGGGATATGTTAATATAAAAAATTGCGAACTACGTAAAGGGTAATTTACTACTAAGAGAGGAGAAGAGCTTGCCATGGTGTGACAGAAATAGTATGATACCTTGAGACATCTTACTCACATACCCAACCATTCACCCCATTACCTCTACCTGTCTGCTATAAGGGAATTACTTTGATTAGTGTCTTGTGTATCTTTTTAGTTTTTTTAAATGCAGATATAAGCAAATGTGAATATATATTCCATTTCCCTATTTCTTATACAAAAGAAAGCATATACCTAGTTTCTTAGCTTTTTTTTAAACCTAAGATTATATCCTGGAAATAATTTCATATCAAATAGTAGAGATCTTAATATCTTTCCTTTTTACAGCTGTATAGTAGTAGTCCATTGTATGTGTGTACCAGAGTTTATTCAAGCACTCTTCTATGCTTGGACATTTAGGGAGTTTCCAACATTTTTCAATGAATGTTGTAAGGAATAATCTTGTACATATATATTCTTAAATTGTTGGAGGCATATCTTCATGGTAAACTCTCAGAAGTAGGATTGCTAGGTGGAAGGGTAAATGCATATGTAGTTTGGTTAGAGTTTGCCAGTTCACCCTCACTGGGACTTTAATTTTGCATTCCCACCAACAATATATGAGAGAATGTCTGTTTTTTCACACCCTCTCCCACTGAATGTATTGTCAGGTTTTTGGATTTTTTTCCCCCATTCAGTAAGTAAGAAATGGTATGTCAGTGTAGTTTTTCCCTCCCTGGCTTTGTACCTGAAAAAATGTTCCAATGTAAAGAAAAATGAAAATAGAACAGTGTATACCTCTTTACCCTTCTTCTAGCTTCCTGTATTGTAACATTTTGCTCAATTCTTTTTTCTCTATATAAACATGTACACACCTACATATACATATATACATACACGCTCTTTTTGCTGAGCCATTTGAAAGTGGTTTACATCATGACATTCCGTACCTAAAACTGAGTATGCCTCTCCTAAGCAAAAGGACATTCTTCATCATAACCACAATACTATGATCACATCTATGCAATCTTATAGTATCTAAGGTCTAGCAGTAGTTAGATTTCCCCAGTTGTAACAAAAGTATCTCTTATGGTTATTTTTTTAAACTGCAGAGTCTAATCAAGGATTACATTTTATTTCATTGTTACACCTGTAATCTTAAATATCCATAGTCCTCCTTTGCATTTGTTTCTTTGTTTCTTTTCTGATGACAAATGTTTTTGAAGTGTTCAGGGGGTTTGTATCCTGAAATGCCCTACAGTCTGAATTGTTCTGTTTTCTCATGAGTAGATTCAGGCTTGGGGCAGGAACACTGCCTTAGTGATAGTATCTCCCTCCCAGTGCACACCCCAGGAATAGCCTCAGGTTGTTCCAGATTACTGATGCTTGTGCAAAGTCTCTCAGTGTTCCTTCAATTTATGTCTCTCTTTTAAGCTAGGTTGAACATATTGCCATATGTTTAAGAGATGTTTTCATTGTTTTTTCAGTAAACTTTGTTCTTACCTATTGCTTGTTTTTCTGTTGCATCGTTGGTCTTTTTTTCTTTTTAATTTTAAGCACTTTATTCACTGTGGTATGAGTTCCAAATATTTTTTCCCAGCTTGTCATTAGTCTTTTCACTTGGCTTATTATATTTTTCCTTTAAAATTTTTATTTCTTTTCATGTAGTCAGAAATACCCATTTTCTCTTTTATGATCTTCGGATTTTGAGCCATAGTTAGAAAGTCTAGAGCTTTAATCTTATTTCTTGCTCTCTGTAACATTGACTAGAATCACTTTATGGCTCCTCCTGCAGAGACCTAGAAGCCTTGAGGAACCAAGGAGAGGGTGGGAGGGTGCTGGCTGGTAAGAGAGTGGGAGCATTTAGGGTCTAGGCCCAGGGCTCCCAGGGCAGGAGCAGCCTGCCTGCCTGGTTGATAGGGGCCCCCTCCCCAACCCCCAGGACCTGGGCTATCCTTTGGAGCTTGGCTATCAGAACTTCCTCTACCCCAGTGAGCCTGATCTCCGGGACCTGCTTCTCTTCTTGGCTGAGCGTCTGCCTACTGATGCCTCTGAGGATGCAGACCAGCCTGCAGGTATGGGGTACCTGGGGGATGGTGAGGGCAAAGGGAGAGGGTGGCATTCCTGGGTGTTATAGGGGCTGAGAGAGGTAGAAATGGTAAAGAGGTTGCCAGATAGGAGGCGGGGGTATGTGTCTTCAGAAGACCTAGGTAGGAAAATTGGGGCTGGGAGAGGGGATGCAGAGCGTGGGGAAGGGACCGGGACTTGGGATGAACCAGGTGGTGAGTTGGTGCTGGGAGGGCCCTCTCTGTCTTGCCTCCTGCCCTGTTCCCCCTCACCTGCTGTATTGTCTCTGGCCTCCTTCATGTCCCTCACATATGCCAGGTGTACTCCAGCCCCAGGGTCTTTGTACTTGTTGGATTATTCTCCCCTGAGATAGTCTCTTGGTTTCTGGTCACATGTCACCTCAGGGAGGCCTCTCTTGGACTGCCCTGTTTAAAATGACATCCTCCTCTCAATAGTCCTTATCCTTCTTTCCTATCACTACCTGACAGTTTTCTGTATTGTCCTTTTGACATGAGTCGTGATCTCCTCTACCAGCCTGCTGGCTCCAGGAGGGCAGGGTCTTTATCATTTTGTTCACTGAGATAACCTGAGAGTCTAGAGTAGTGACTGGCACATAGTAGGTACTCAGTGAGTGTTTATTGAATGACTGAGTGTGAGTTTGAGAGCTACATAGATATGTATCTCTGGGATGGGGGTCAGGGAGAGATGGTTGCTTTCCCATAGTCTGTATTTTTGGAGTTGTGGCATTGTCGCCTGATTGACACTCCCTCCTCTCCCCCCCGATAGGTGACTCAGCTATCCTTCTCCGAGCTATTGGGAGCCACATTAGGGACCAGCTGGCCCTGCCCTGGGTTCCACCCCTCCTTCGCACCCCTAAACTGCAGCACCTCCAGGTGGGACCCCCAACACCTGTTGATCTTTGTTTGTTTTTACCTGGCTTTCCTTGGTCTCATCTGGGTGCTCAGGTTTTTGGCCCCCTTCCGCCAGTGCTTCCTATCACAATTCATCCTAGAGGCTCTAATTCTGTTTTCCCACCAGGGCTCAGCCCCCCAGAAGCCTTTCCATGCCAGTAGACTGGTCATGCCTGAGTTGAGTTCCAAAGGAGGTGAGTGTGGGACTGTGGGGGAGGTGCTGGGGAGAAAGGTGGAGGCGCGCGGTGAGGTGGGTGGGAGAGCTGACTGACTCTGTTCCTGCTTCCAGAATCCCGAGAGTTCCAGGCAAGTGCCCTGTTACTACCAGCCCCAGCCCAGGTGCCTCATCCTGCTGGGAGGGTGGCCTCGCTCCTCGAATGCCATGCCATTCAGCTCTGCCAGCACACAGGCCGGGACCACCCTGGTGACAAGGACTGGGTCCACAGGACATCTCGCCTTCCTAGCCAGGTGCTGCCCAATGCTTAGCTCCCTGCTGTGGAGGTCCCTGCTCATCGTTGCTCCCATTCTATCTCCCATCGGCCCTCTGCCCTTCTCCTTTTCCTACTTTGTCTTTCTCTTTCATCATCTCCCCTCTGCATGCATCTAGTACTTGGCTCCCCACCTGCAAGAACATTGGAGTCAGAAAGGCTGTGGACTTCGGACAAGTTGATATCATCACAATCTCAATTTTCTGTTTTAAGATACAGGTGGCAGTAGTGCTCTGTGTGTTTGACTGGAAAACGTGCCCAAGGTTTCCTAGCAGCCAGAACAATCAGGATCTCCTTCCATCCTCCCTATTTCACCCCCGAGGCTCTCACTCTTTCTTTGTCTCTGCCATTGTCTGTAATGCTTATTTCTTCTGTCTCAAGATTTCTGCGTTATTTCTTCTGGTCACTTTCTCCTTCTGTGCTTTTGCTGCCTCTGTTTCTCACCCCTCTATTTCCTCATTTCTGTGATGTGTCTCTGCCACTCTGTCTACCTGTATCTGGCCCCTCTGCCCACCTCTGCAACTGTCTTACTGTCTCGCTCCGCTCCCCCCCGCCACGTGTTCTATCTTTATTTCTGTCTTTTTTAAACTTACAGAAAATTTCAAATACAGAGGTAGACATAACATTCTAATGAGTCCTATGTACCTGTCACCCACCTTCAACTATAAGCATTGTGCTAATCTTTCTTCATCTAGTCTCCTCTAACTTTTTTTAAAATTTTTTATTTAATTATTTTTCAAGTACAGTTTTTTTTGTCTATTTCTCCCATCCCAGCCCCCCCACCCCGTCTCCCCACCTCCCTCCCATTTCCACCCCCCCAGTCCTCATCCCTGTGTCTTTCATACTTGTTCCTTCCTCCAACTTTTTTTCAGTTTCACTTTAAAGCAAATCCCAGACATGTCATTTCAACTCTGAATGCTTAAGCATATGTCTCTTAACTCATAAGGACATTCACTTTTTAACGTAACCCCTGGGCCATTTCCTACTTCACAAAATTAACGATGATCTCTTAGCACCATTCATAATCAGATTTCCTCTGTTGTCCTCAAACCGCTCCTGTTCTTGTATCTCTCTCTCTCACTTCCACTCTCTGCCTCCACCTCCTCCTTTGCTCAGCACCTCTGACTTTGTCTCTGCCTGTTTCCACATATTCTTTCTGCGTCATTCTCTGATTTGGGGGCTGCAGGCTTACTGCTCCACCTTCCCACATTCTCCTCTAGTATGAGGAGTGAGTAGGTGAAGCATGGCTATGATGAGGAGGTGATCTTGCACTGGGGGAGCTCCCAGACTGATGAGCCAAGAGAGCGGGTCCAGTGCCCCCTTGGTGGGAGAAGCTGGAGGGTGTGATTTGTCAGTAGCACCTTGTCACGTGGCTCCCTGGAGGAGGCAGGGCCTGGGGCGATCAGGGGGCTTCTATACCTGACCCTTTTACCTTACCCTCTGTTTTCAGGAGGACAGGCAGGCTCAGAGGCAGCGGCTGCAGAAGCACCTGGCTGAGTATCTGCGTCAGACGTGGGGCCAGCTGGGTCCCTCTCCACAAGCCCGAGACCTAGGAGAGCTGCTGCAGGCCTGGGGTGCTGGGACAAGAACTGGTGTTCCTAAGGGCTCTCGCTTCACACATTCAGAGAAGTTCACCTTCTCTCTGGTGGGTGGGACTGCATGGATATTGGGCATGTTGATAGGGCCAAGACTGGCTTGGAGGGTTGCTTTATGTACGAACATCATACTTTATCCACACAAGTGCCTATGTTCCCACCAGGCATGGCCTCTTTGCACTAGGAGCTAGTATCCAGAGGGGGTCCACTGACTTCTCTGGGACTTCAGTGGAGAAAGGGTTGAGGGGTGGGAACCATAAGGGTAGAGGGGTGTTCATTGTGCAAACTCCAAGCTTCCCCAAGAAATTTCCTCCGGGTATATCTTCTGTCCTTGGATGGTCACCCACAGGGGCGCTCATCCTTCTCATGGAAACTTGGGGCTTCAGAGATGGGCCAGGTGAGCAGAAGCTGTCAGGATCAGGGAGGTTTCTTTATGAGCAAACATTCTAGTCTGATGCCACATAGAATTCCTTGATCCTCATATAGTCACAGCCTGGTAGTCATTAGCAGTTGAGTGGGCATAGGTATGGTGTTAGAAGGATACTTTTGGGGGGGTGTTTAGGCTGGGCTATGAGGGGCAAGGCCTTCTTCAACAGTGAGGATGCTCCCCTCCTCCTCCTCCAGGAGCCCGAGGCCCAAGCAGCTCAGGTGTCAGATGTGCCAGCCACCTCCCGGTGGCCTGAACAGGTGAGTGGAGCAGTGAGGGGTGTCCTGTGCTCTTGCCTGTCTACTGGGTGTGACATCCCCACCCTGACTGGCCTGTTCCTCTCAGGACACATGGGCAGCTCAGGAGCAGGAGCTGGAGGCCCTTCAGGAGCAGCTAGAGGGAGTGAATCGCAACATCGAAGAGGTTGAAGCCAACATGAAGACCTTGGGAATCAGCCTTGCGCAGGTGGGGGTGGTAGAGGGGATGCCGTCTGGGGTCAGGTCACAAGTCTAGCCTAGAGGGCTTTGGGGGACTTGAGAAGGATGAGAGGTACTCCGTAGAGGTCTGCAGATGTCAGAAGGGTTCATGAGGGCCTTTGTGGGGATATGTGGGGTTCTTGAGAGTTCAGGAGAATCAGTGAGGGTGTCAGGGGGATGTATGGTTCCAGGGCTTGGTGGACCTGTGGGTGTGAAAGGCGTCTGTGGGCATTAGTCAGGCCTTGTGGGTGTCTGTGAGATTTAGGAGGTTTGTGGGCATTTCTGGGCATCTGTGGGGCATGATGGATCGGTACAGGCAGGAGCTTATGGGGCTCATCAGGGCTTCTGGGGGTAAGTGTGGAGGTGGAGACATCATAGGGGCCTCTGGGTGCCCATTGGTGCCTATAGGTCTCTGTCAATATCAGAAGGGGGTCACGAACTTCATAGGGGCCAGAGGGGTATGTCATCATCTATGGGGGCTTGGGCTAGGCCAGGGCTTTCCAGGCTCAGTGTGGGCTAGGAGCCTGCGGTATGTATTTGAGCTCCCCCACCAACTGATACTGAGTCTTGGGGTACCAGGTGGAGGCCAAGTGTCGGCAGAGTGAGCTCAGCACAGCGGAGAGGGAGCAGGCCCTGCGCCTAAAGAGCCGGGCGGTGGAGCTGCTGCCAGACGGGGTTGCCAACCTTGCCAAGCTGCAGGTAGGGCTGGTACTGGGGCTGGACCAGGAGGGTCAGAGGTGGAAGGGCCCAGCCTGTATGACCTGTACCCTCCTACCACCATTCCCAGCTTGTGGTAGAGAGCAGTGCCCAGCGGGTCATCCATTTGGCGGGCCAGTGGGAAAAGCACCGGGTCCCTCTCCTTGCTGAATACCGCCATCTACGAAAGCTCCAGGATTGCAGAGAGGTAAGTGGTGGGGTCCTGGGCTGTGGGTGGGGCAGGTTTGGTATTTTCCTAGGGGGCCATCCCTGAGCTTTGCTCACTGCCCTGTACCCATGGGGTCCTGGCAGCTGGAATCTTCTCGACGGCTGGCAGAGATTCAAGAGCTGCACCAGAGTGTTCGGGCAGCTGCCGAGGAGGCCCGCAGGAAAGAGGAGGTCTATAAGCAGCTGGTAAGGCCCGTGCCAGGGCCCTGGGTGGCTCAGAGTGCATTAGGTATGGGTCCTGGGGGAGTGTCTGCTGTGTCTCTACTTAGGTGTCTGAGCTGGAGACCCTGCCCAAAGACGTGTCCAGGCTGGCCTATACCCAGCGTATCCTGGAGATAGTGGGAAACATCCGGAAGCAGAAGGAAGAGATTACTAAGGTATGCTGCCATGGTCTTAGAGGGTGGGTCATATGGGCAGACATGTCCAAAGGGCAGATGTGTATAGCATGGCCACATAGGGACCTCAGGCGCCCTCTGACAGGTAGAGCTATCTGGCTACACCATGACCCAGAACAGTCCCACACAGTCCACTCCAGCCACCCCTGACACACTGACATAGGCCCTGTCTGGATGTGAGTGCATGCACATGAATGCCCTTAGTCGGTCAGCCGTCCCACCCCAGACATAGGCTCATGGCCCTGATCTCTGCTAGATCTTGTCTGACACAAAGGAGCTTCAGAAGGAAATCAACTCTCTGACTGGGAAGCTGGACCGGACATTTGCGGTGACTGATGAACTTGTGTTCAAGGTGTGAGGCAGATGGGGCAGATAGAGGGGTGGTGTGGGGCTGGGCTGCTGCCTGCCCATCTGTTCATGGGCCAACTTGGCCTGGGCCCTGTGTGAGACTTGTAGGTACACTGATGCTGGGGCCTGGCTTTGCTCCCTGGGGGATGAAGTCATGGGGGTGGAAGAGGGTGGCCTTGTGGGTTCCCGGAGGTGGTGTGTAGGGGGTTGGGGGGTAGGGGCATCCGACTGATAGATTTGAGGTCCTTTCTGTCTGATCAGGATGCCAAGAAGGATGATGCTGTTCGGAAGGCCTACAAGTATCTAGCTGCCTTGCATGAGGTGATTGGGGGAAGCATGCCTCAGGGGCTGCCTTGGGAGGAGCCAGTTTAGAGTGTAAGTCTTTTCTTCCTACTGTCCCCAGAACTGCAGCCAGCTTATCCAAACCATTGAGGACACAGGCACTATCATGCGGGAGGTTCGCGACCTTGAGGAGCAGGTGAGGCCTAGGGCTGGGAGGGAAAACCAAGGCAGGCCAGGGGACAGCTCCTTGGTTTGTGCCAAGACAGGCTATTGAACCATACACAGCTTATGGCTGGAGTCTCTGCCTTGCCCCTTAGCCATGCACTTGACCTGGGACAGTCAAGTTGCCTACTCTGAGTTCCAGCTTCTGTCCTGATGGTTCATATGCCTGCCTCCCAGGGCCACTGGCAGAGGCTTCAGCTTGAGTATGTGGTGGGTAATCCTGCTACATAGCAAGCAACGCTTTAGGTGTAGGGACAACACATGCAAAGGCCTGGCAGTGGGACAGAGCAGGCTATTGTCGGAGGTTGGATGGGAGGAGCCCAGGAAGGGCCCTGAGTGCCTGTAACAGAGTGTGTGGTGAGCAGGAGCTGGGAAAGAGGCCATGCTCACTGAAGGGATGTGATTCATGTTCCTTAGATCGAGATGGAGATGGGCAAGAAGACCCTCAGCAACCTGGAGAAGATTCAAGAGGACTACCGGGCCCTTCGCCAGGAGAATGCCAGCCTCCTGGGGCGGGTCCGTGAGACCTGAGGGTCTCTGGGCAGAGGTCTCCCCCACCCCAGGCTTCAGCAGGAATTTGGGGTGTTGGAGGCGGTGACCAAGCGCTTGTCCTGTGTTTCCTGCCAAGTCCCTCCTACTGTGGTGACTCCTGCCCACCTGACCCCAACCCTTATCTGGGGCAGACATCCAGAAAGTGGGAGCTTGGCTGCAGTTTATTGGGGAGGATACTGAGGGTTGGGGCCTTGGATCCCAAATAAAAGAGGGATTCTGTCTGTAGTCTAAGCTGAGGCATGGATGGGGGCACAGGGCTCAGGGTGGGGCAGGGGTGGGTGGTGGGTGAGACACGGTACATTTTGGCGAGTAAGTGTATGTGGCTATGTGTGTCTGCATGGGACTCAAGAAACCCGCTGGGGCACTGTGTGGATGTGCCTGTGTGAGTATGGTGTGCAGGTGAGTTTTAATGGGCTGTGTGACCAAGCTTATGTGTCAGGAGCTGTGTGAGACCCTGTGTGAGCAGTATGTGTCCCTGTGGCTTTCTAGAACCTGAGACCCTAAAGGCACTAAGCTGCTTCTGTGTGGGTGTCAAGACACACCTCATGTAACAGTACACCAAAGGGCCCGAAGGCTGGCTGTGGTTGTATGCTTTGGGGTATGCGGGTTGACAAGACTACTTGGGTGTGACTGTCTGTATAACTGTGCAGATTTGAAGTGTACTGACAGGCTCGTTGTATTTGAGAATTTGTAAGGAGTCTAATGGACAGTATTGTGAGCACCTGTGTTTTTTCTAGCCCGAGGTCATCTGTGAATGACTGAGGGAGGGTGCGTGTGTGGTTGATTGTGAATATTTTGTTTGCCTGGAGAGCCTGTTGCAGGGGCTGGAGTGGAGTCAGGGGTGGGTTTGCAGGGCTGGGGCCCCTCTGAGCAGCCTTGGTGCACAGCATAAGATCCAGGGGGATAGTCATCTAGGTAGTTGGGTCCCAGGCAGGCAAGTCAGCACACATACTAATTGGTTCCTGCGAGCACGTCCAAGTCCTGTTAACCTTGCCCCTAGTCACTTTTGCCCTGTAGTTTGGCCCCGTCCTTCCTTCTTTCCTTGGTTTTGAGGTCAGGGACCAGGAATGGGATTGGAACACCTGCTGGGCCTCTGGCTCCTCTTCTTGCGGAACTCAAACTCATCCACGGTCCACACAGCCCCCTTTTCACTCTCCACTCGCACAAAACACTTGTGCAGGCTCAGGTTGTGGCGTATGGCATTCTGTGGAAGGAGGACCAGCCAGTCAGGCAGCGGGTAGGAGGACTGGGTGGGCATTCATCCTCTGAGCGCAGCAGTCCCTACCCAAAACCAACATCTTGCCCCTTCCCATCACATTTGAAAGCTTAGCCCCAGGCCTTCCCAGCTTGGCCCAGCACCGCGGTGGCACTTGAGGCTATTCCAGCCCTGCCACCTCCAGAGGCACTAACCTTCCAGGTGGCGGGGTGATTTCTGAAGAAGGCAAACATGCGTGTAAACCAGTGATAGATCTCGTTGAGTGTCCGCTGCTTCTCAGGAGCCTCCAGTATGGCCTAGAAGTTAGGGTGTGTGGTAGTAAGGGGAGATGCTCCTCTAAATTTGGGCTGAGAGGGACAGTGGCCTACCCTGGGCCATCTGACATGGGGTGGAATTGTGGGAACAGGAGAAGGGAGGGAGAGTGATGGTATACAGGCAATGGATTAGACACAAGGTTAAAAGTGGGGTAAAAATTGGCTGGGATGGGGTTACATAAGGGATCAGGGCTGAGGTTGGAGCAGGACCTAGCTCAGGGTTAGGGCTGGAGTTAGGTTAAAGGTCTGGGGTGGAGGTGGAGTGGGGGTTCTCTAAGTGGTGAGATTTCAAGGTTTTGGAAGGTTAAAGGCCAGGAATGGGGTCAAGTTAAGGATTTGGAAGGGGTAAAGGGCCAGGCAGAGCTAAAAATCAGGGAAGGGGTTGGTTAGATTCAGGCTGGGATGGACTAGGGCTATTTGAAGGGCATGTGACAGGATGATGTGTGGCATTAGGTTAGGAGTCTGAGATAAGCCTAGTTATTTAGTTATTTTATAGGCCAAGGATATAGTTAGGTTCAGGGTCAAGAATGAAGGTAGTTGTGGTGAAATTGAGGTTAGTTGTGTATAGTTGTTAAGGGGCAGGGATGGGGTTAGTTGTGGAGTGAAGCTAAGAGTCAGGGAATTTGATCTGTTTGGATTTAGGAATGGGGTTAAGTTAAGGGGGCAGTGATTACAACTTCAATGAGGTTAGGGGTCAGGATGGGTCTGGGTAGAGGACTGTGAAGCATTGCATAGGAATTAGGTTAAGATTCAGAATTGGCATTAGGCGTGGGCCTAGGATGAAAGTCCAGGTGGGCTCTGGTGAAGGTTCTGGGAAGGCATTGGGGAGATTCAGATGAAGGGGTTGGGATGGGGTGAGGTTAAGGGTCAGATAGGTGTTACAATGAAGAGGCTAGGGATGGGGTCCAGCTGGGGGATGTGTTGACATATTGCGGCTGGGGAAGGAATTAGAGCAATACCTGGAAAAGGTTCAGGGCAAAGGGCAGAGATCAGGTTAGTTTTGGGGGGATTTTATAGGTCAGGAAGGCAGAATAGGTATGGGGATGAGGTGAAAAGGAATGGGTTTACGGCCCGAATTTGGCTTGCCCTGGCCTGGATGATGATTTAGGTTGAGGTTTAAGAGCGGGTCCGGGGTGAAGCCAGCATAGGGCTTTACACCTGAAGCATGCTTTTTTTGTTTTTTTCCATGCAGGAATCTTCCCTGGGGGTGCTTAGAGGGAGGCTGGGACTTTGGGAGGCAGGTCCCCACCCCCTCTTTCTCTTCCTTCTCCTTGGCCTGAGCTGCCTGCTTACCCAGCGGATGAGGGTGGCGTAGGTGAATGGGGGCCGCATGTTGTGGAACTTGAAGTAGTCCATGTTATGGAAGAACTCTGTCCAAGGGAAGAGAAGAGTCAGGCTCCATCTAACCCCACCCCCATGCTCTCTCATACCCTCCACTCTTCATGATCACAAATACTGTTTGCTGAGTACCTGACATGACTTGTATCACTCTCTATACCACTCCCACAAAAATGGGGCTTATTTTCTATGAGGTTTAAAAGGAGGGAAGTAACCTGCACACCAAAAGGATGTAACTGGTTTGGTGACAGAACCAGCATAATACTTGAGGGTCCTGATCCCTGTTAAACCCACCAACCAGCTAGGTCTTCTGTGTAGTAGGGGATTGGCGAACTTGGATGAATTGCCCCACTTTCCCTTGGCTGAGGGGAGAGCGAGAGTCCCTAGAAACTACATAGGTAGTTCCCTCCCATCTGATGACCAAACGGAATAGCTGAAGCCCCAACCCCCAGGATAGTGTGCAAGCCCCAATCCCCAGGGGAGACAGGGCTACACATCTGAGACCATAATGGGAGCTTGCAGGCTACGGAAACCCCAAGAGGAAACTTCTTCAAACGGATGTGTTTTTCCAAAGGCCAGGTACTGGTGGTAGGGAAAAGCAGTGTGGAGATCCCCCACCCCAATTTGATGCCAGCCTGGGGATTAGGGGTTCAGGGACACCATGCAGGGCACAGACCATCCTTACCTGGGAATGTGCTATGTCCATGGCTGCCCCAGAGGTGCCTCCGCACAGCAAACAGGCCATTGGGGCCCTCCTGGGGGCTGGACCAGGCCGGAATGGTGGTGCCCGGGGTGCCAGTAGCTACAACACAGCAGGAGCCCTTGTCAGATGACACCTGGGGAGGGTGGGGAGGGAGAGGCTGGTGACCCAGAGGCTGAAACTTTCCACTTAAATTTTAAATAATTAAGTGTTTTTTAAAAAGCAAGGGCGCCCTCTTCTGAACTCCAGGCTGATGTGTATTCCCACAAAGCAGCATGAGCCATATTTTTCACAACGTGGTGTGGACACTAGTGTGTGTAGCTCACCAATGCTGGGGCCACAGGCTGGGGTTGAATCGAGCTCCTCTACTACCCAACCTTGGGAGAGTCACTTCAATGTGCCTGGCCTCAGTGTAACCTCATCTGTGGGTTAGGGATGATAGCAATGCCCATGTTACAGTGGCATCATGAGGACTGAATAAGTTCATACCAGCAAAGTGTTCAGAAGCAGTACCTGTCACTCAGGGACCCCTCGTGGGCATGTTACCTGTACAGCCACACAGGGTTCTGTACTTTGTTTAATGCTCTGCAGTTGCCATATTGAAATTTAAGCCCTGCATTTTCATTTTGCCCTGGGCCCAGCAAGTTATATTGACGGTCCTGCCAGTGACACACGGTCTGTGTTCAGTGTCTAGCTATTTGCTTTTGTTTTGAAAACGAGATTACGGTGTTTTAAGAGGTTAGGGTTAGAGGGTTTGTGAGGGGAAGGGGATAGATTCTCAAGTTTGGGCATGTTTGGAGCTGAAAACGGGTTCAGAGATCCCAGGGCTTGGATGTAAGGATAGGTCCCCTGCACCCTGCAGGGCCTCTTCTCTACCCCCTTTCCCCAGCAGTCTGTGCCAATATCAAGCCTAGGGTAGCTTACCACAGATGGAGCCTTGGTCAGGGCCATCTTCCCAGCCAGGTGGGCCTGCATAGCACCCAGCTTCTCCTTCTCCACTATCAGCTGTGAGGACAGGTACAAAGTGAGGTCTCAACCTGGCCTTTTTCCACCACCCCTGCACAGGCTATGGTCTTCCCTGGGAGTGCCGTTTCCACTTCCTCTCTTCATGCTAGCCCCATCCTCAGTGAGCTTGGCTTCGGGTATAGGGTGGGCATAAGGTTCGCCCACCATCCCCCCACCATTACCCCATGTTCCATGTCACCTGCTGCTCCAGAGACTGCACCACCTCTTTCTGGAGGAGACACTGTGCCCTGCCCTTCTCGTCCAGGAGATGGTCTGCCTGGCAGTGCCTGGGGAGGGGGAAGATTCCATGCAGGTGGTCCTGGCCTATTGGCTCAATGTTCTGAGTGGGAAGGGCTCAGACCCTCTGGGAGGTGTCTCAGCCTCCCACCCCCCTACCTCAGTCTCCCTCTCACACCCCTCATTCCTTCAACACATGCTACTTGGCATCTCCTTTGTGCCAGACCTGAGCTTGCCACTTGAGCCTGGCCAGGGTGTTGGAGATGATGTTGGAAGAGTGGCAAGCTGGGAGCAGCCAGGGAGGTGAGAGCAGGAAAGGCATTCCAGGTAGAGGGCAGGCCTGGTGGTGAAGAGGACAGATCACCATTGATAGGTGGGTAGGATTGGAGAAGGTGTGTGTATGTGTGTTGTATTTTTGTGTTATGAAGCTAAAGAGAGGCAGCAACAGCTATTTTGAGGAGCTGGGACTTTGGGGATCGACTAAATCAGGCTGGTGTGTTGGCATGAGGGGTTGCAGGGCAAAACAGTTAGTGCATATTCTGGAGGCTGTGTTTAAATCCCAGCTCTGTTGCTTAGGAAGTGGGTGATCTTGATCAAGACACTTAACCTCTTTGGCCTCCATTTCTTTGTCTGTAAAATGGAAGTAAATAATAGTACACACTATTATGCCCCATGTACAGATGAGAAAACCAAGTCCCAGAGAAACTAAGTAACTTGCCCAAAATCTTACAGCTAGTAAGTGACAGAGCCTGGATTTGAATTCTCACTCTCAGCCTTTGCCTCTTTTATCTTACTACCTATCAGGATGAGGCCTGAGCTGAGACCTCCTTCCACAGAGTGGGGACTCCCCTGAACTGGAATGGGCCTGGGCCACTCACTTGAGGAAGTCCTCTGGCTCCTCGAAGACCTTTTCACATCCGGGCCACTTGCACACGCCATTTGCCAGCAGTGAGTAGGAGCCCTGGGGCATGGTTGAAAGGGTACTGGGGGGACAGAGGGTGTCAGGGGAAGGAATGGCAAGGCAAGGGTCCATCCCAACCCTGCCCACTGACCTGTCTTTCCTGGGTGCACTGGGGCTTGGGAAGGTGCAGAGCAGGGCTGGTTCCCTGGACACCCACTCCAGGCTGGCCACATTGATCCCTGTGGGTAGGGACAGGGGACTTCTGTATACTATGGGCTGGGTTCTGGAACGTGGCCCACAAGGCCTCTTCCTTTGAGCTACCCACCCTCCTAAGCCTCTGGTGTTCCTAGCATCCAAGGTTTCTGGCGGAGCAGCTCAAAGGCTGCCATTTGTAAGAGCTGACCTTTTCACTAACTCTGCAGAGATCTGTGGTTCCGTGATTTTGACGTTATGTGTCTTTCAGGTTCTGAGCCTGACATTTTTTGGAGGTTGGAGTTTCCAAGATGATAAAACCTGACATCTGACACCTGAGGGCCATGGTTCAGCAGCCTACACTGCTCACATTCAAGGACTTGGGGGCTCTAGCATTCTGTGGAGCTGTGGGGAGTAGTATTACCAGGTGGCAGGCCTGGTCGGGCCTTGAGAGAGAAGATTCCAGTGGCAGCTGTGGGTGGCGGGAGGCTGATCATAGCTGGGCTGTCCAGTGGGTGCACCTGCAGCATGGGGGTCCGGGTATGGGCATCCACTGTTGAGAGCTAGGGGCACATATGGACTGTTGTCCAGCCTAGCTCCCTCCCCAATTCCCCCACCAGCTCTCTCACACCCCTGCCCAGTCAAGGTCGATACCTGGTGCATGAAGTGTGGCCTGTCCTGGAGGAGTGCTTGCAAGTGGGGTGAAGGACCCAGCCGTGCTCCAGAGGGTGCCACCATGACGAGGGGCACTGAGGGCAGCTGGGGGAGAAGGCAGGCAAGAGTGATGCCATCTTCAGCCTCACTGCTCTACATGTCAAATTCATATGTTCCTCACCACAAGCCCCCATGGTACGTACTATGACCGTCTCCTTTATACCTATGTAGAAACTCAGGCTCAGGGGAACTGAGTGACTTTCTCAAGATCAACAAACTAATACGTGGCAGAGCTGGCCTCAACTCTGTCATCCCACCTCCTTGGGCCCCAGACCTTTCCTCTGTCACGTGGGAATGAGGACACATGGCCATGCTTGTGGGATTATGATAGGATTTCCTCTCCTGAAGAAAGGGATTGGGAGTTTGGGGAGAGCCTTGAATATCTGAGACCTGCTAAGTGGGGACTTTCTTGGCCCTGTGACATCTGCATAAGTCACAGACTTGCCTGAGACCCAGAAAACCACTTCCTGTGCCCCAGCTGGGCCCCCCGCCCAGTGCCAAAGAAAAGGTCGGCACCTGTAAGCCCAGGTACTCCACCCTGCTTGCTCCATCATGGGCCCTGGGCCTCACCTGCAGCTGTGATGGTGGCATGGGGTTCAAGCAGGACGTGGAGGCATGTGCCCCACCTCGGAGGTCCCGGCCCTGGAAGGTTGCCCCTGGGCCCTTGGTCCCCAGCAGGTCTGAGGCCTTGGGTGTAGCCCTCCAGCTGGGTGAGGCTCCTGGGGATGGGTTGAGTACCATGGAAGGGGCCGAGGGCTTGGCTGGCTTGGGGTTGGGCATTGGGTCTGTGTCCGAGGTCAGGCTGTGGAGACACAGGGGGAAAGAGTTATACATGTGCTGAGGGGTGTGCAAAATACCCAACCACCCGAATCATGCGGACACCCCCTCTGGTCAGAGAGAGCATTGGCTGGGACATGTCCCAAAAAGTCCCACAACTGCCACAACTGGACTTCAGCTCTGGTCATGTGTGCGTGCACATGCATGTGCTTACACACACTGTTGTCAGGAACACAGGTGTGCATGTGTTGGAACACATGCCCCATGTGCAGTCTTGCAAAGGGATAGCACATAGCTGCACATGATGGTACAGCCCTGGTAGGGATGTGTCCTCCAGAGAGAGGTTGGGGGTTTGGGGTGGTTTGTCGGGCCTCAGCAAGGGTAGGTCTCAGCTCCTTCCCCCATCACATGAGGCTTGTCTTCAGGCCTTAGCCCTCTGGTCCTCCCTGTATCTGGTATAGGCCACACAACCTTTACTGATCCCACTGGAGCTGATCTGTGATTTTCTCCTGGAAGCATTATTTTACCCCAGTGACTTGAGTGTATTTGGGACAGTATTTGGGACTTGAGTGGCAGGGGGGCATGGACTCAAAAGATCCCTGTGGCTGCTGTGAGAGGGACAGACTCTAGGAAGACAAGGACAGAAGCAGAGAAGCATTTACCAGGCAACAGGCCAGGTAAATGATGATGGTGGCACAGACCAGGACAGTAGCAAGATGATGAGAAGTGGGTGGATTCTGAGTATGTTTGGAAGGTGGAGCCAGGAGAATTTTCTGGTAGCTTGGATCTGGGGGTAAGAGAGCGAGGGTCAAGGTGACTTCTGGGTACTAGCCTGAGAAGCTGGAGGGACAGAGCTGATGTGATGTGAGATGGCAGAAATGAGGGGAGCTGGGTAAAGGGGTGATGATCCAGGTGTGAATGGACATGAAGAGTCTGGCATTAGACATATGAGTGGAAATGCTGAGTGAGCACATGGGTAAAGGAGTCTAGAGTTCAGGCAGAGGTAGGGAGGGTCTGGTCACCTCTGGGTTTTGCTCTGCACAGAACTGGCATGGAGGGTGCCAGAGAGAAGGAGAGACTATCTCTCTTGACCCGGCACCTGTGGAAGCTCCTTGACTCAGCCCTCACAGGAATTTATCCCCAGCTGACCTTCAAGTCTTTGAGTATGCTGTTTGGCTTGCCTGGAATGCCCTCTCTTATTTCTCTTCCCCTATCCAAGGCCAATCCAGAAAGCCTGTCATAATGGCTCCAGAACCCCAAACTCCCCAAGTGTAGGGCCTTAGTTTCTCAGAATCCCATAATCCCAGCGTGAAAGGAAGTCAGAGCTGGAAGGGAATGCCTCATCCAATCTCCATTTTATTGAAGGGGACACCTAGGTACAGCATTCCACAGTCTCATGGTGACTTGAGAGCTCCACTTCTTTCTCCAGAAAGTGTGTGTGTGTGTGTGTGTGTGTGTGTGTATCTATTACACATGTACCCTACTGGGGCTGTATGTATGTGTGTCTCCCTATCCCACCTACAGCACAGCATTGGGCACAGAGCTGCTGAGAACAGCCCAAGAGAATACAAGAAGGGTTCTGGGGGAGAAGTTGCTCCTTCCTTTCTTTGCTATCAGCCCATGGGGGTTGTCAGAGCTGTGGTGCTCAGGGAGGTGGGGGTGAAAATCTAAATACACAACTCTTAGTCTCCTCTGGGGGTTAGAACTATACAGTGAGAAATAGGAGTTTGGGTCTGTGTAGGCTCAAAACAAGGGCCTGAGAGAACATCAGTGACCATGAGGAGGCAAGCGAAAGAATGAGTGAATGAATGAAAGTAGAGATCAGGGTGATGCTTCTAGAAGTCAAGGAATGCCAAAAATTCTCAGCAAATCATGAGAAGCTGGGAAGGAGGCATGCATACTTTCTTCCTCACGGCCCTAGAAGGAGCCAACCCTGTCATCACCTTGATCTAGGATATCAGGCCTCCAGAACTGAGACAATAAATTTCTGTTGTTTAAGTCACCCAGTTTGTGGTACTTCATTACAGAAGCTGGAGCAAACTAGTAGCAATTTTGGTGAGTGAGTGAGTGAATGAGTGGATGTTTTCCACTCCTCTGGCTTGGTCCACAGAGATGGCTTATGGTCACTTCTGAAGCTGCCTGGACTTTATAAGGAATCTCCTACTCAAACACATCTGGAATGGCTCAACTCAGGGAAGCAGAGATACATTCTCAGAAAGGAGACATGGATATGGTCTGTCTAGTGGTGGGGTACTGGAGGGCCGGGCTTGGGCAGCCAGCTTCCTGCACTGTCTGTTGGGGCGTCCCTTTTTGACTATTTCTCAGAAGACACATGGAGGATGTTTCTGGGACATAGATTGTATTTTCATATCGGGGTCTGCATCTGGGCCCTGTTGTCAGAGCCTCTGACTTCCCCACATTTTTCCGCCATTGACGTCATGGCGGCCGGATGCATTGGGCTTCATCGGCACCAAGGAGGAAGACAAAGGGGCAGACACCCCACCCCACAGGTTTCGTTCCGAGAATTGGCTGGCCCATCCTGCACCTGGCTTGGCCCAGGTGTGGTGATGTGGGTGCCGGCGGATGTGGTGAGTGACGTCCATCTGGCCACCATGACAAGCCCTGGGCCCTGCAGACCTGGCCCTTCTTGGTTAGGGATAAGTCCAAGATTTGAAGTTTAGGGAGTGCCATGCCGATCCCACAGATACTGGGACCCTCAGGGTCTTTAAATGGTACTATGCCAGAACCTCAGAATCACAGAACATCATTTCTTAGATTCAAATGATCCCAGAATCTCAAACTCACAGACTTTCTGGGACCTATATGGCCAACTTCTCAGTATGTGAAGGTCAGAATCCCTGGTATTCAAACTCACTGGAAGTCTCTAAAGGACAGAAAGCTGACTACTTCATTGGGCCTCCCACCTAACAGGCCTGGAATTGCAGTAAACCTACCCTCAGCCTCCCTCCTAAGTTCTGTGAAGGCAGAATTACCCCCTCTACTCCCCCTGGCCTGGGGCCAGGCTCTGCCACTAACCAGCTACAACTCTCCCCAGGCTCATATGTAAAGTGGGACAATAACAGTACCCATCTTCCAAAGTCAATGCACATGAAACAGTCAAATGTCAGTGATCAGTGAATGGACACTACCTGTCCATCTCCCTGTCTATTTTGGGACAATGTTCCTAGAATCACAGCCACTCTGCCAGAGATGGGGAGAGAAGACAGGGGAGATTGAGTCTGGGACACCTCTGGCGAGGGTCTCATGGTGGAGAGCAGGAAAAGCCCTTGCCTTTGCCAGTAGAGATCCCACCACCAGGCTCTCTGGAAGGGCCCTGGGATGGAGGTTCCCAGGAACTAGGGCCAACTATGGGAACATGGCTGAACTCTGTCCATAGCCAGACCCATTGACTGATGTCCTCCCAGTAACACCACCCTTTCCCCACAAGGCCTCCTGACCCATGAGGCCCCAGGACTCCATCCAGCCCAGCTCTGGGGAAGCTGAGCCCCATACTGTGACCATGGATCCTCTTGCTTCAGTGAGGGTTCCACCTGTGAGAAGGCAGAATGGGGAATGGCAGCAGCTGGGGAGTAGCCCAGGTCACCTTGTCCTGTCATAGATGCTGAGAAGTAACTGAGACCCACAGTTGGGGAAAGAAAGAGAGCCAGAGTCCCCATGAGAGTCCTAAGATCTAAGCTTGGGTCTCAATTCTGCCCCTGCATCTCTGTGAGGACCTGGAAGAGGCCCTCCCACCCATCTCTGGGCCTCAGTTTCCTCCTCTTCTACACTGGGAAAGGGAGAAATACGGAGTAGGTGAGCGCCACGGCCCTTCTACTCTGTGTCAGGATGATTTGTTAGTTGTCTACAGGGTTTCAAGTAAACAACTGCCCTTCTATCAAGGGAACTGAGAGACAGGGATACATAGAGATACATAGAGATGGAAACAGACAGATATAGGGGAAGGGAGAGATGGATGAAAAGAGATACAAAGAGAAATGGGAGAGACCTGAAGTGGGACAGAGATAGACACTGAGAAAAGGAGAGACAGAGTGTGTGTGTGGGACCAATAGCATTCATATGTGTGTGCATGTATATGTGTAGTGTGTGTGTGTGTATATGTCTCCCCATATATATATGTGTATGTATGTATGTGTGTGTGTATATATATATATATATATATATATATATATATATATATATATAGAGAGAGAGAGAGAGAGAGAGAGAGAGAGATGTGCTCCAAATAAGAACAATTGCTGGCCTCTGGCTGGAGGAACTGATGCTGCGTGAAATGATGAGGCAAGATGGGTGCCACACCCAGGTCTGGGTATGGTATGGTATGGTATGGTATGGTATGGTATGGTATGGTATGGTATGGTATGGTATGATATGGTATGGTATGGTATGGTAATGCAAAGCAACGATCAACAAAGTGGTGTAGTTCTGGTATAAGAGCAGACACCGAGGAACAGAACAGAATAGAAAGCTCAAACACAGACCCACGGCTAGAGGGAACGAAGTTTGTGATGAAGGTGACATTTCAAACTGGGGGACAGTGTAGGATAAATTGGTTAACCCCCATTTCTGGGATAATTAAGGGAAAATAAAGTTATTGAATGAATAATCAGTTCATTTGCCAAGTAACCCCTCCCTGCCCAGTTTGAAATGTCAGCATCATCATATATACTAAAATAAATTCTAGATCCATTAAAAAGATAAATAATAATATCTAATATGGACCTTGAATTTATTGTATTCCAGGTCCTATGCTAAGTACTTAATATTGTTAATAGATTTAATCCTCACAACCATCTCTGAGGCAGGTACTATTATAACCATCACAGTATGTATGAGGAAATGGAGATACAGAGAATTTAAATACCTAGTTAAAATTCACACAGATGGGTTGGGGTAAGTGTTGGTTTGTCCCAGACAGTTTTAATCTCTACAGTAAATGGAAAAAATAAAGCCATAAAAGGGACTAGAAGCCAACACGTGTGAACATTTATCTCATTTTCAAGTGGGAAAGGACTTTCTAAGCACAAAACCAGAGACAGTAACCACAGAAGAAAAGACTAAACTATTTGACTATATAAAAACATCACAAGTACCGCAAAACACTGTGAAAAAATAGAAAAAGCAAATATTTGATATATATGCATGGCTGATAGGAGGTTAATACCCTTTCTAAATAAATATCCTTTCTAAATGTTATAAATCAATAAGAAAAAAGATGAACACCCTATTAGGACTAAGGACACCAGACCCTCCAAAAGCATAAATGGTCAACGAATAGTGTAAGTAATCAAAGAATGTAAATTTCAACAATGTGGTAGTATTTTTCCTTATCTGTAATGTTAAAAAAGGATTGAAAAATGATAATACCCACCCAAGGTTAGCATGAGTAGAGGAAGCAGGACAGGACAACCTTTTGGAAGAACAATTTGCAGATAGTGTCAGAAACCTTAAAAATGTACACACACTTTACCCCAGCAACTCCATTTTCAGAAATCCAAGGAATTAATCAGGGATGACCTTGGTAAAAACTAGAAACAACCCAAATAGCCAAAGATAGGCATTTGGTATAACCAATTATGGTTCATGTCAATGTGAGGACAGTTTTGACAGTCATGAAAAATCATATGTTGAAACAGTTTTTGATCTACAAAAATGCTCCTATTTATTGAATAAAGCAGGAACAAAGATGATGGATAGCATGGTTCTAATTTCGTTAAAAAAATACCAACAGCTAACACTTAGTGAGTACTTGCTAAGCCCGCAGGGATGAGCTCACTCCAGCTTTGAACAGCCTGTTCTGTTCCTGGACATGGACTCTGGATGAACACGCACACACACACACACACACACGCACGCACATGCACATGATCCTGAGACTAGGACCACACAGTTAAACCATGATTGACAATGGTATGAAGTGTCCCACAGGAGGGTCTCCTTTCATACAGTACGAGGACAAGTTCAGCTAAGTCCTGAGCCTAACCTGATAGCTCACAATCCACCTTCAATCGGAGCAAACAGAATTGACGCTCATTCTTATAAAATTTAAGTGTCCTCACGAGCATTACTCAACACACTATTATTGAGTGCCAATAATAGTATATAAAATTCTGTGTTGTATGCTGGGTAGGAAGGCAGGGAGAGGAAGGCAAGACAAGAGAGCAAGCGAGATGGTGGGAGAAAGGCTGAGGAAAAGAGACTGAAGGAGTGTGGTCAAGATGGAGGAAACAGGCAGGAAAATGCTCAGAGCAGATAAAGACTGAAGGATGGAGATTCTGAGTACTAGGAAAACAAACAGAGAAAGAGAGGAGCAGAAAAACACAGAATGAGTGAGACAGGGCAAATAGAGACAGAAGAATGGGAGATATCGAGAGAGAAGAGATGAAGAGAGGTGAGAAGATGTAGTTGAAATTTCCAGGCATACCTGGATAGTGTTTCAAGTTGTTTAAAGTGCTGCAATTCATAAAGATCGGCAGTTGACATTTTTAAAAAATTTGCCCTGACTGGTGTGGTTTGGTGGATTGGGTGTCAGCCTATAAACCAAAAGGTTTGTCAGTTTGATTCCCGGTCAGGGCACATTCTTGGGTTGCGGGCCAGGTCCCCAGTTAGGGGCGTGTGAAAGGCAGCTGATTAACGTTTCTCTCACACATCAATGTTTCCTTTCCTTTCTTTCTCCCTCCTTTTTTCTCTCTCTAATAATAAATAAATAAAATCTTTTTAAAAATCCTACTTATCAACAAATCAATTTACTTATCTTTGCCTCCACCCAATTATTGATTAAGTACTTTACCTATAATTTTTCTGGCATTTATTATTACTATTATTATTAAAAAAAACACCTTACCCGACCAGGACCACAGTAGCTGCATGCGTTTGGACTATACTGGAGGACCCCTGACCCTCCAGTGCCTACCTCATTGCCATCTCTTCCATTGGACCTGCGTCTGGTGGGGGAGAGCGGGGACACTCACCTTGATGAAGTGGACTGACAGAAAAGGATCAGCCTGGCCTGTGGGAAACTGTCACATATCAAAAACAACTTTGCTTTTATACCGAGAAGAAAACCCACGGTGTGGAAGCCACAGACCTCTCTCTTCTAATAATCCAATTTTTTTTTCGATGACTGTGTGCGCTGATAATCACAGGGTGGGGGGGGGTTCTCATAGTTTTCTCTCTCTCTCTTGCTCTGTTTCTCCTCTTCTTGATTATGAGACTTAAACGGAAATTTTGGTTTTTTTCTTTGCCCTTTAAGATTCATCTGAAAATACGATTTCTTCCCCTCACCACAGAGGTGAGAGGTATCAATGAGATAACAGGACTCATGAGAAACCACAGTTTTTAAAACAAAAGTGTGTAGAGTTAGGAAAAAAACAAGGGAAAAGAACTCAAATCACAGGGGCATCACAAGCATGCAGAGAGACTACTCTGTGAATGACAGGATATTTGAGGGTCTCTGGGGGAAAAAAAAGAGAGGCACTAAAGCCTCTCATATGTGTGAGTGAGAAATACCAGGGAAATGGAATAAGGCTGGGTTTCCAGAGGCTTTGCCCTGCTCCAGGCCTCAGTTTCCCCTTAGGCGGAATTGATATGGTCATCACCAGTCTTACTGCCCACAGTAGGGGAGCTCTGGACACACTTGCAACCCATCTTTCCACGGTGGGTGAGGGGCATAGAAGTTACTTCATGAAGAAAAAATCAGGGAGTCCTCTCCACCTCCTACAATTAACAGAATCAAAGAGTCTGAGAACCACTGGCTTCCAGAATCCACTGAGCATCACTGGGTGAGGACAGGGAGTAAAGTCTCATTTTATCATGTCTCAGGGCCTAAGAGCTCCGACCCAGAGGCCACCCTACAGGGAAGGTCCCGACCAGGATCCCAGCATTAATCCCAGCTCTCATCCTCACAGAACCCAACTCTCGTAGTCAGGGACACCACGGCCTGACGCTGCCGAGGCCCTCAGCCCTTCAAAAAAAAAAAAAAAATCAAAATTTCCAAGGTTTTAGGATTCCAAATATCTGCCAACATCCCTGTAGCTGAGATTTATCTTGAATTCTCAGTGTGCCAGACTCAGTGCTGAACACTTCTCAGAAATGGTCACATTCAATCCTCACCAAAGCCTGTTGAGGTCCATCTTGTCATCATGGCCATTGTACAGGCGGAGAAGAGGCACAAAGTAGTCAAAAAACTTGTTCCAGATCACAGAGCTGGCGAGTGGAGGCCCTGTCTTCCTTGGTACCAGGCTTTGAAACTCCCAAGTTTCCTTGAGCCCGACAGTGTCAGGTTTTAAATTCTAGGGTGCAGTTACAGGCAGGTTCTAAAATTCTTCTGGGGGGCTTGAAGTTTGTGCAGTTTTAAGGTTGTCCAAGGACTGGTGGTCGCATTTCCTCACCTCAGCGAGCATCCGCTCCAAACAATGCTCAACAGGGGAAACCAGTGTCCAGGGGCTTCTCCTGACAGGCCGTGGCTGAAACTTGCAGTCCCCAGTTCCCCAGAACACTACATGGCCTGGGATTCTGTCATCCATTGTTCAGTCCAACCCATCTGCAAGAGCAGTTTCAAGCCTGGAAAAGAGAAATCGGAAACATCTTTTTATTCACATGGCACAAACATAGTGGCTGAGATCCACCCCTTCACCCCTTTGCCTCCTTTTCTCCCCTCACTTTCCAAGCCCTCAAAAAAAAAAAAAAAAAAAGGAGAGCCTCTTTTCCTCAACTCAGACTCACCTTTGTGGAAAAGCCCAGAGGGGGCCTGATGGTATGGCTTTGTGAAGATAAGAAAAAAAAAAAAAAAAAGGTGAATAGAAAAAAAAGATCTAAAAAAATCAGCCTACAATGACAATTAAAAAAAAAAAAACCCAACCCTCCCTACCATTAGTTCAAAACAAAACTTTCACTGGTTGAGGCTTCTGAGTTGGTGGGACACATCTGCGACCCAAAGGTGGCCCGAGTGCCAGGCATCCAGGGGATACACCAAGGTGGGATGAGGTCCTCAGGTTGAGACCTTTAGGGACCCTTTGTACAGCAGGGGCTTAATAGAGATGTGGCTTATAGTTGGGAGCAAGAGAGGGTGAGGATTGTGTTTGTCAAAAAGGAGCCTTGGAAGCTAACTTTAGAGATGTCCCCAAGGTTAATGACCCTTTGATCCCTGTGGACTTGGGCCTGAACATTTCTTACACCTGCTATGCAACTATTAACCAGGCCAATTCTAGAAGCCAAGGTTTCATTCTCTGCCCCAGGTCCTGCCCCTCGTGAGGAGCTGGTTTTCTCTTTCAGGGTTAGAGGTATGAAATGAACCCCTCTTATGCCCTTTCAGATGATCTCTCCCTTACTGTCAGAGGAGTGGCAAGAGAAATAGGAGGAAAACTGAGTGAGAGCAGTGGCCCAAAGAGTCCCTGGAGGCTACCTGAGTGGATCTCAGGGTGGGGAGGTGTGATGCTGCTGCTGCTGCTGCTGCTGCTGAAAGACAGGATCCTTGCAGAGTGAGAGCTGGGGGTCAGGTAGGCAGAGAGGAGCAGAGTTCACCACCTCTTCTCTGTACTGGGCTACATCCTCACAAATGAAGGCTTCTGAGGGACAATTGGCAGGATTAAATAAAGTGGTGGGTGAAAATCCCCAGAGAAGGGGGCCTTTGACAAAGACTTGAAAAAAATAAGGGAGAGAGCCATGTATACATCTGAGTAATTCCAGATGAAATAGCCAGTGCAAAGGCTCTGAGGTGGGAGTATGCCTGGTTTGTGTAAGGTGTACCAAGGAGGTCCATATGGCCAAAGTAGTGTGAATGAGAGGAAGAGGGCTGGCTAGGAGGTGAGGTCAGAGTGGACAAGGGTGGGGGGTTAGCTGATGCAAGATCTCATAACCCATGGCGAGGGCTTTGGCTTTTATTCTGAGTGGGGAGGAGTCCACAGAAGAATTGTGAGCAGATGAGAGACATGAACTGTCTTGAAATTTAACAGGATTCCTCTAATTGTTTTTTAATATATTTTATTGATTATGCCTTTACACTTGTTCTATTTCCCCCTCTTCATTCCCCTCCACCCTGCACACCCACTCCCCTCATTCCCCCCCTTTAGTTCATGTCCATGTGTCACAAGTTCTTTAGATTCTATATTTCCCATATGGATTCCTCTAATTGTTGAGTATAGAACTGACTATAGGAGTGAGAGTAGAAGCAGAGGGACCAGAGAGAGGGAGGCTACTTCAATAGTTCAAATGACTGATGACGATGTTGGCAGTGGAGTGGGTAAGGAAGTGGATTCGGGAAATGTTGTAAATGGAGAGCTGATAGGATCTGTTGAAGGATGAGAGTCTGGGGGCTAGACTTGGACACAGACAATGCCCTAAGTGGGTAGGCAGGAAGGAGTCCCTGGACTACTTACCAGTTTGGACTTTTAGGTGATAAAAAATAAAGTTCTATCTCATTTAAACCCTCATTTTTTCATGATTTTTCTCCTATGTGCAGTGGAACATACTGCACAGTGGAACATATTCCTCCCTGACCCATGACCCTCGGACACTGAGACATGTGAGGGAAGGGGAGGACGGTGGCTGCTGCGGAGACTTTCTCCTAGGGATGCTGTGGGTCAAAGCCTTGCATACAGTAGGTGTTCAGTAAATCCTTCCAGGATGAAAAGGAAATGTATGATTGGATATGTTCCGTGGAAAAAAACTACAATTCAGTTCTGACAGGAGGTGAGACCTCAGAGGGAGAGTGGAAGGAATTGACTAGATGGAGGAAGCAGAAGTAATAGTGCTCTTGGGAGAGGGAATGGTAGAAGAGATGGAGACAGAAAGGAGGTGAGGCCATGTAAGGTGTGCAGGGCCAAGTCGGACAAGAAAGACAGGGCTTGGATTTGCGATTACTTTAGTCAGTGCCTGCCAACATGCCCAATCAAATTTTGGCATAGCGAGGCTCAGTGTTTTTGCTGACCTGATTAGAAAAAGCTAATCTTCCAAAAAAGTTTTATTTCTCACTTGGCCATTCATTCAGTTATGGTGCCAAGTCCTGGAGAATGCTGAGGATGACAATTAGGGGCATTCTTGGCTAGTGGCACTCAAGCACAGGCTTGGAAGTGGGCCAAAGACATCCAGCAACTGCGACAGGAGAGTCCGTTTTGCTTTCTTAGATCTCACACTAGGGTGCAGTCTAAGTCTTCAGGGGCTGTGGGGATTCACAGCTTGGGGCAGAGGGCAGTCACAGAGGGTCAAGGAGAAGGTAAATGTTCTGTTTCTTGACTACCCTACAGCCCATAGACTCCTACGCACTGTCCTTTCGTCTGGCTTCCTTATTGACTTTTCATCCTCTCCCTCACGCCACCTATAACATTCCAGTTGGCTCTGCTCTTTCACGTCTCGTCCTAGTGTCACTTAACACTGCCCTTTGAAGGTTCCACTTAGCTCTGGCTCCTCTATTGGCTAGCTGCCATCTCTCTTCCTTGCTGCTCCCGCCTTCGCCACCCACCCCCATTGGTTCTGCCCCTCCAGTCCCGCCACCAAGGCACTCATACACCCTCTCCGGTTTCTTGCGGCCTCCATATTGGCTAATTCCGCTCTGGCACCGCCCCTTGAATGCTCGTGCAAGCTCACGAGAATCACCATTGGCCATTATCGTCACCCCTTCTCTACGCTTTTGGCGCATGGCTCCTCATTGGTTTTTCTCTGTCTCTAGCTTCCATCCCATTACCTGCCTACGCAATCCTGGGATCTCCTACTTTTCGGACCTCTCTGTCTGCTGCCTGCTGCCCCCATCGCCTGTAGCCCTTCCATTTCCCCGCCGCCCAGAGACCAGTCCCGCCCGTACGTCCTCATTAGCTGTTGTACTTCACTATCTCAGACCCTACACCCCCATTCAGTCCTCCCCATTGATTCACCGATTATCCCGCCTCCTACACCGCCCACTCTCGGGCATTCCTATTGGCTGTGTGCTTCTCCTGCACTTGATTCACCGGCTACGTCACCGATGCGCGGCTTCCCATTGGCTGTCTGATACACCTGTCTTCATCTAGCTGCCTACCCCCGCTCAGGCCTTCCCATTGGCTGCTAAGCCCCTTCAGGCCCTGCCCCCGCCCGTACCGCTGCCGGTGCCGTCGGTGCCGCCGCCGCCGCCGATATGGCGCGTACGGCCCCTGTGGAGCCCCCGCTGCGGCCTCCTGCGCCCCCCTCGCCGGCCGCGGGCGAGCCCCGCACCTCTGTCGAGGCAGCGGTGGCCCCGCGGAGGGTGCTGTTCGCAGATGAGGCCCTGGGGTTGCCGTTGGCGCAGCTGCGCCGCTACCGGCCGTGGGGCGGGCCTGGGGCGGGCAAGATGGCGGCGGTGGCCGGGCAAGATGGCGATGGCGGAGGGGTTGACGAGGACGACGATGGCGAGGATGGGGATGAAGGGGAGGAGGAAGAGGAGGCTTGCCCCGAGCCCTCACCGCTGTGCCCCGTCCCCGCTGGCGGGGGTTTTTACTTGGTGCCCACATTTTCGCTGCCGCCTGCACCGGGCCGTCTGGAGCGCTTGGGGCGCGTCATGGTGGAGCTGGAGGCGCTGCTGCCGCCTCCGGGAGCGGTCCCCGGGGTTGCCGGGGTGTGGGTGCCGGGGGGGCGCCCACCTGTGCTGCGCGGGTTGGTGCGCGTGCTGAACCGCTCCTTCGAGAAGGCGGTGCACGTGCGGGCCTCACACGACGGCTGGGCATCTTTCTGCGACCACCCAGCGCGCTACGTCCCGCGCAGCCCGCCGGGGCCAGGAGCGGGAGGACCAGGAACAGGAGATCCCATCCTGGATTCGGGCCTTGGCCTGGTCTCTGGCCAGGTGTCCGCATCCTCGCCCGACGATGGCGGCAGCACCGACCGCTTTGCCTTCCAGCTGCCCTTTGCTGAGGGTGCGGGTGATGGGGCGCGCCTGGACTTCGTGGTGCGCTATGAGACGCCCGAGGGCACTTTCTGGGCCAACAACCACGGCCGCAACTACACAGTCCTGCTCCGGATCGCACCCGCTCCCACACCCACTGATGCTGAAGGGCTGCCCCAGCAGCAGCAGCTGCCACAGCTGGAGCCACAGCCCGAGTCCCAGGGTCCTGTGGAGGCTGAGGTCAGGCAGCTGAAGAGCTGCATGAAGCCGGTGAGGCGCAGGTAATGTCTGCCAGCGCCACCTCCGCCAACGCAGGGCTGTGTCCAGGATGGCAGACAAACGTCCTGACCCAGGAACCCCTTGGTCCTGCTCTCCAGGACAGGGAGGAGGGTACATTCAGCCAGTCAGTCAAAGAGTGATAAGAAGCCATACATGTGCTAGGCTCTGTATTACTGGGGTTTTATTCATTCATTTATTGAATTCCACTGTAAATCCCTGAATAAGACATCTTTCCTGCCCTCAAGGATCTTACAGGTTCCTATGGGAGACAGTTGGGGGGAAAAAAGCAGATAAGAAATACAGGGATAAGGTTAACTGCTGAGAGGAAAGTAAAATTGAGTAAGGGGAGGCAATTTGGGAGGGAATATCTATCTTAGGGTATTCATGGAGGGCTTTTGAGGAGGTGAGTCCTGTATGATGTTAAGAATTATCCACAGATGTGGAGGAAGAGAATTTGTAGAAAAGGAAAGGGAGGAGGACTTTCCTGAGGAGGTGCCATTTAAACTGAGTCCTGAATGATGATGAGCAGTTATGCACACATGGGAGTAAGGGTGTTATAGGCAGAACAGCAAGTACAAAAGTCCTGAGGTGGGAATGAGCTTGGTGTGAATGGTAGACTGTGATGGAGTGTAGAGAACTGCTGAGACATGGTAGTGTCACGAGGTACCTTGCTAGTTACCGGGGCAGGGAATCTGACCCCCATTTGACAGTGGGAAACCAGGGCTCCAGAGAGAGAAATGTGATGGTGCCTGACTTTTCATTTCGGCCATGACTAACCTTGAAGCCTGTGCACCCTCTTTACTGTTATGCTCTAATCAAGTCTGAGGCTTCCTGTTGAGACAAGTGGTTGAGCCCATCCTCTCAATGCAAGGCATTGGTTGTGGCAGAGGCAGAATCAGATGGGCCTGGACTTGAAGGTCTTGTCCTTTGGTTTTGCCATGCCACCTGGTAAAAAGAGCCAGTTAACCCCAAAAGCCTCTGAGACAAGATTCTAGGTTTTCTCTATCAAGCTTTGAGTTCAAGTTATAGCACATAGGCCTGATTCTTTTGGGGGGTCAACTAAGTCTAGTCTGAGATAAGTAGATTCATGCATGTGTGGGAAATACATTTTGCTGGTCATAAGAGGACTGGAAATGGGAATGGGAAAGTGCTTTTTGGACCTTGTATATACTTGCTCAGTAGCCTCTGGCTGCAAGATGTGGTCCTGGCAAGGCCTTGGGCTGTGAGTTGTTCAGAACGATCTAGCTCAGTTGGTGGGCAGATGTGCCTGGTACTTGAGCAAGCAGGCAAGCACCCACTTACCTCAGCCTGTGAGACCCATAGTAACCTGAAACTTAGTCTAAGGGGACGAGCAGCATGGCTTTCCTTACAGCATTAATTAAGAGTATAGATTCTGGATCAGTACTTGGGTTCAAATCCCATATCTCCCCTTTATATTAGCCTTGTAATCTTGGCCAACCTGCATTGTGTCTCAGTACCCTCATCTGTAAAACAAATAATTATACCTTCTTCACAGGAGATGAGTAAAAGAACCTAGCTTAGCTCATAGTAGTGCCATATAGGGGTGAGCTAGTGTCAGTACTTAATCACATGTACAGTTCCTTCGATTCTCCTCCCAAACTCTGCTCTGCCTGTCACCAGCTGTGTGTCCTTGCCTCAGTATTCTCATCTGCTAAAGGAGAATGAAAGTCACTTTGGTTGGATTGGACGCAGCAAACATTGGCAAGGTAACTGAAGCTTGATGGTAGCTGCAAAAAATAACAGTGGCCAGCATGTACTAATATCTGCTAAGAGCTTCGAGTTCATTCTCTCTTGTGTCCTGCTGCTGTGCATGCTGTATGCTATAGGTGCTATGATTATGCCCATTTAATAGAGGGGGAAAGAGGTAGGTCAGAGAGGTAAGCCAGTTCGTTCAGTTTCACTCAGCTAGTGAGTGATGGGACCAGGGGCAAATTTTTTTTAAATGGTTTCTTTTGAAGGCCTGGTAGGATTCAGGGCAAATTGTGCATTTTGCTCCTGGTGTTCTTGGCATGTTATGCTTTGCTCTTCTGTTTTTGTTTGTTTGCTTGCTTGCTTGTTTTTCTTTATTGAGGGATAGCTACATAAAGTATACCAATTTTAAGTGTAGGGCTCAGTGGATTTTTACATATCTGCCCTTGTGTAACCACCACCCAGATCCAAGATATTGAGCCGTTCCAGTGTCCAAGAATCACCTTTTCTCAAGTCGTCATCCCAGCTGGGTGTCGTGGGAGTTGTCTGTAAGACGCAACAGTTCGGGTAATGGAGTTTGGTCATTTTAGAGTGTGAAAGGAAGGGAACAGAAATCAAAAGCTCGCAGGGCCAAGGTGGGTGGAGAGGGTGTTTTTCTTTTAAAATACATGGGTGGTTTTAAGGAGAAATTGAAACAGCCCGTTCAGACAATTGTTTTGGTATCTGGCCCCAGGTCTGTGGTTCTTAACATGACTTGTGATATTATTTTAAGTGGGCAGATGGCTTTTTGATAGCTTCTTTATCTTTTGATCTCAGCTCTTGCAAAGGGAGGTTGGTGCTCATTGCAAGATCAGCGATAAGATTTTCTTTGTAGGTCGGTGGCTTTCTTGGTGAGTACATTTCAACTTATTATTGTTTTAAAACCTGTGTGCTGCCGATGAGTTGGAGCGCTGTTGAACAGCTGCCCCCTAAGACTCAGTCCTCTCGGAAATGGTGGAGGATCTCAGAAGATAGCCTTAACCTGCTGGAGTCCTGTCACAGAGGTCTTCCTATTCAGGAAGTGATGGCTGCAGGCCCACTGTGCACCAGGTGCAGCCACAGGGAAACACAGGAGAAGTTTATGGTAGCCATCGGGATACAGCTCAGAAACTGAAATGCCTGCATTCCCTAAGTTGCTTGACCAGGCTTTTGATAACCCTTGGCTTAGAGATGATCCATCAGCAAGCATTTATTGAGGGCCTACTATGTGCTGGCCACAGTCCTAGGTTCATACAAGGAGAAAGATGCAGACTGGCACTTAGATGTCAGAGGGCTTGTGATGGAACTGGGCAGAAAGGGACAGGTTCAGAGGGCTTGTCATTTGAGACCTGGAAGATGTCTAGGCACTTGGCTATTTTCATGCAAAGTGTCATCTAATCCTTTCAACATTCTAGTGTGAGATAGACTGGTTTATCTCTTTTTTTCCTCAGCAAACAGGTTCCCCAAGTCCAAAGTCCCAGGGTTGGTATGGGGAGGAGCCCTCCTGGTCTGCGCTGGTTTAACACCCTTAGGAGATATCCTATTCTTGAAAACAAAGACCAAGAAAGCCTCAGCATGGCTTTCAGGCACCTACTTCCCTCTCCCCCAGTCTGGCCTCTGGCTGCTAGTCTCATCTCATGCTTCCTTCTGCCTTTTGAGCTCCTATCACCATGATCTTTCTAAGGATCCTTGCCCCTTCCTGCATCAGGGCCTTTGCCCATGCTACTTTTGTCACCAGGAATATTGGTCCTGTGCCCATTGGAGTCTTGTTTTGATCCTTCAGTTCTAAGAGTGCTTCTTCTGGGAAGCCTGTTCATTCTGACGTCCTCAGGCTCAGGTTTTTTGATAGCACCCATCACCCAAGCAGGCAAGCCCTGTTAGAGAATGTTGTGTAGTAGAGCAGATGGGCATCATCACAAATTGAGGATTATTTTCCACCCTGCCCAGCAGTCCTATTTTTATGATCCATTTTGTCTCTTCCATGATGTGTTTCTTTCCAATGTTCTTTACCTTCAGACTTTACTTCCTGCTTCAAAAAAATACAACCCCCCCAAACCAAAAAACAAATAGAAGCCATAAGAGTGGAACTCCCCACAACTTGCAAACCCCATGCCTTTAAACTGATTTCTCTCCTTCGTGTTGCAGGGTAGGAGGGGGCTTTTTCTTCCCTCAGGCCAATTCCTCCACTCGTGTTCTAGGTTCCATTCTCTTCCATTTGCTCCAGAACCTGACATAATCAGTTTCTATTTCTTTTCTAGCAGCTTTTCACTGCTCCCCTCACCCGATCCTCTGTCAGCCTTTATACATGCCAGCATCTCTCTACTGCTTAAAAAATCTGTGCTTTGATCCCACCTCTGTCCACACTGCTCCTGGCCAGCCCCTAATCATCCTCTCCTTTATTTTTGACCCCGCTCTAAAAGAGTTGCCTACACTTGCTTTTCCATTTACTTCAGCCCACTGCACCTTATATTTCATAGGCAGGTTTTTGGTTTTCTTCTTGAAGTGGCTGAGCACTCCTATTTAAAATGCTTTATTCCCTTGCTTTGGGACCACACTCTGCTGCTTTTTCTCTTAGCTCCCAGGTCCTCCTCTTTCTCTTTGCCCTTTCTTTTACCCTCATATATTCAAACTCAATGTCTCCACTTGGCTGATGTTACAAAGATGCCTCAAACTCCTCTTGTTCAAGATTGAATCCATTACTTCCTGCAAAGTGTTCTGAACAGCTTCTCACTCCCCTACCCCTCCCTTGCTTGTTTTCCTTTTAAGCATCCTAAGCTCTTCCTGACCGGTAGTGTGGGCCAGGGCCACCTTGTTCTAGGACATTCTTTCCTTTTCAGAAGGCACTGACCTCAGTTTGTAGTTAGACCTTCATTAGGGTATTATTGGATGACCCTCTCTGCCCTGCTAGACTGTAAGCTCCGTGAGGGGTAGGGACATGGTCTGCTTTTATTCACCTCTGTATTCCTGCAGGGCCTGCCATGGTGACTGGCACTTAACAGGTACTCAATAAATGTTTGTTGAAAGAATGAGTGTGAGTATTTTTTATGTCTTCCTTCATAGTAAATTGTAAGCTTCCTAGTATGATCTGTTCACCATTGTGTCTCCAGGATCTGTCACTGGGCGGATGCACAGTAAGGCCTCAATGATTTTTTAGGTGCACCTGTACTGAATGGATGGGAACCCAACCTACTTACCAAGTTGGTAGCCTTAGGGGAGACCAGAATAATCAAAAGTCAGAACGGGATGGGCCAGGGGCGATCTTTAGTTGTCTGGAGAGTGAGGACTTAGTAAAAGTGATCCTCTTTTATTCCATAGAAAACTAGTATGGCAGCATGGTTAAGGGTGTGCAACTGAGGCCATATGTACGAAAGTGGCAGAGCTGGGTTCTGTGCTGGGGCAGTGCTGCTCTAGTGGCCCAGTTTTTAACTGCTGTATCAGGTTAGGTAATGTGTACTACCAGCTGGGCAATGCTGGGCAAGTTACTTTCCTTTTCAGAGCCTCAGTTTCCCTCAGTGGGAAAGTGGAGGGGATTACTGTTAAGCACTTCATGGCAATTTTCCCGTATTTCCTCAGTCTAGCTCTCTGAGGTAGGTATCACTATTATTCCCTCTTTGCAGATGAAGAAACTGAGGCATAGAGAGTTTTAGGTCACACAGCTGGTAGATGGCGGAGCCAAGTTTATTCAAAATTACATGTCATGACCCTTGCTTAAGATGTGAAATTAACTTACTGGATTCCAACAAACAATAAATAGCATAGGGAATAATCAGTGCATCACAATGTGGTAAAGGTAAGTTTCTCAGTTAAGTATGAATATGTGTTCACACATGCATGGGGTATGCTGGATTACGATGTACAATGTATTTCTTACTGTGGGTCATGGTCAAATGAATGAAGTTACCACTGTAAAAGAATCTCATGGCACAATAAACTCCCTTCCACTCTGCTCGATGGTCCCTAAGTCCCAGATTGACACACAGACTAGCTGGGAAAGACAGATCAATGCCCCATATAACTTGATGGCTTTCACAGGCACCTTCAAATGCTGCGCTTTTCAGAAAGCAGATGGCTCAGGGTAACTGGGATTCCAAGTATCAAAAGGCAGGTTTCTGAATTCTGAAGCCACCTGTCTCCCCCGCCCCCATAGTCAGCCTTATCTTCAGGTTGACTGCACGAGAGCTGGGGTCTGCTGAGTTTCCCTTTGGGTTTTATTATGTGACCCACTTTGGGCTGGCCAAGTTCTTTGAAAACATGAGCGTCGGGGGTGCTCACAGAGGACATGGGCGGTGGTGATGGCGGTGATGGGAGTGCTCTGAAAGTCTGCTTTGCTCTTTTCCCATGGGGGTTGTCAGCCCTCGCTCACTTACTCTGACTGGAGATTTACTTTTTTCTGTTTTGGCTGGCCTAGGCTGGGGCTGATGGCACCTCTTTCTGAAATCTCACCCCCTGGTTTCTCTGGGTGTCACCTGAGGTCAGTGACCATTGAGTTTCCTGACAGTAGGAAGAATTTTCATGCCCAGGTAACTGGCATGCAGGCCCCTTCTAGGCTACAATCTTGATTAGTTCTCATGAGCAACTAAAGGATTTGTGTCCAAAATGTTCCTAGGCCTATGTGTTCCAGCCCACTATTGCCCATTGCCCTTGAGGAGATAACCATGTGGCACTTGTGAGGCTGGTGCCAAAAGAGCAGGTTTCCTTCTCAAAAATTAGTAAGCACACTGGGGTACAGTTTTGTTCTTAATCTTTTCCCTCTCCATTTTTCTAAGAATGCTTCTTCTCTGTTACTGATGAGTGAGTCAGTATGCATTGGTACTCCATTTCTCTCACCATCCTCCTTTTGATTAAAGTCATAGTTGCCCTTGAATGTTTACTGTGGAAGAGAGGATATTTAGGTTTTCCCTTTACTTAAGCTCAGAGTTTCAAGCACTCTTCAAAATGAAGCCCTCTTTGGGTACTATCAGTGTGGTGTGTAGTTAGTGTATGTAGAGGCATGGTTTCTTGAGTCTCACTTTTTATATTTGTAGGAAGGGAAGGGTATTGCTTTGAAAGATAGATGTGAAGGTTTTCAAATGATTTGGTATATCAATGAAAATGGCTCTTGGGGGAGGAGGTGAACAATAGGTGCTTTTGCCTTCTGTTTTCATGTCTGACTTCAGAGGTAGAGAGTGACCTGTGTACTTTTGCTGACTTCATGATCTTGGGGCTGGCTGAATTGCTTGACCTGATATTTGAATGTTGCCCCTCTTCTCACCCTCCTTGGCTATGGAAGAGATGCTCTGGGGGCTGAAGGATTTGTTTTGTGTTTGTTTTACTTCTCTCTCCTTTCTTAACTGAACTGTGGAGTTCTTCTCTTGCTGATTGGCTCTGTCTTGAATCCCCACCCCCTTCTCTTTCATATACATCCAGGACACTGCAGTGGCTTTTAAAAGCCTGGTCAAGTATGTCAGTTCTGGGGCAGATGGCAGGGGACAACTTGCACAGTCCTACCCCTGGGAGGGAGGGCTGCCTTTCTGTCTCTTTGTGGGTCTTCTGGAAGAGCTTTGCTGTAGAAGATCTAGGAAGATGACATTTTTTAAAAGATAGAAGACTTCACGAGCAAAGAAGTTAGCAGAAGTCATGTTGGGCCAAAAATTGAAGATCTGGATTTTAGAGCCACTGAGGGGACTGGTGCAGTACAAAGCTGGTTTGCTTTGAAATCTCCTTTCTCATCCACGATTGGCAGGAGTTGATGGCTGGGCTTCTGGTGTCACCCACTCCAGGTTCTGTAGTATTCCCAACCAAAGACCTCTGGTGGGGCAAATGAGCCCTGGTTCATGGTGAAAGACAGATGGTTTCTTCCAGAGCTTCAAGACTGTAGATCCAAGTATACAGTTCAAGTTTCTTCCCCGAGGGTGCTAATAAAAAGCAATTTTTGCAGTTGCTTCTGTGTCTGGTGGTTTCCTAGCCACATGTCCCACGAAGACAGGGAAGCTGGGAATGAATATGTGGACAAAAAGCAGGTCTAAAGAAAAACTTGAAAGAAGTAGGAGGTAGGGATCTTGTCTGTTATTGCTGTCTCCCTTGATCTGCTCCTGAAAAGGAATGGAGATGGGGTTGGAGTGTGAGAGACCTTAGTCTTCCTCGTCCAAGTAGCAGCAGTTTGTTGGTTGGGAGCAGACTTAGAAGGAAGGCTTGGGTTTTGATCCTTGCTGCTGACCTTGAGCCATTTAATTAGCTTCCATTTCATCATTCTTAAGATGATAATAATGCTGCCTACTTGGGCCCTGACTGGTATGGCTCAGTTGGTTGGGTGTCATTCCACAAAGCAAAAGGTCAGAAGTTCGATTCCTGATATGGGTGCCTGCCTAGGTTGTGGGTTTGGTCCCCCTTTGGTGCATGTGGGCAAGGCAACTGATTGATTTTTTTCACTCCCTCTCTTCCTCCCTCCCCCTCTCTATAAAAATAAATAAAATATTTTAAAAAACCACTGCCTACTTCAGAGGATTAAAAGTGCCTGTCTCAGGGTTGCTGTGAGGATTTAATTAATAGTGTGTGTGGGACACTTAGCACTGTGCCTAACACCATAGTAACTACTGTGATATTCTGTTTCTGTAAAGGTAATTGTGATTACGTGTTTTCAAAAAAATTGCAACCATTTTCAGAAATGTCAACATCATCAAGTTACCTGAACTCACGTCAGATCTCTGCACATTTCAGCTAATGTTTCCCTCACTGCCTTAATCTCTAAGCACTTGATACTCATTGGTGAGAATCAGAACAGTGATTTCCCCATGATCCTCGGGACTGCATCCCTGGCAGGGACTGCTGAAATACACTTGGCTTATGCCACTCAGACTTTGGGTTTGATTTGCCTGGTGAAGGAGGATCAAGACCAACAAATATCTACGGGTGATTCAGCTTCTCATCTGTGCCAGGCACTGGTGTCTGGCTTGGTGTCCTCATTTCTCTTGACTGCCCTGTGCTTGGTGTGCTCATCCTGGATCCCCTGTGCTCTGTTTTAAGGTGAGGGGGTGAGGCTCAGGGAGGTTAGGTGCCTTGCCAGGTGATGGGTGGAGGGTTGGTAATGGCACCCAGGACTCTATGACCCTGGGTTACTTCCTTTTCTGCTGACCTCTGTCTCATTCTCCAGGCACTTTCTCCCTTTTGCTGCTTCTTGAGCCCCATGGTCCTCATCTGCCCTTTCTTGGAAAATTGGGTTCCTCCATAGCTAGGAAGATACCCTAAAGAAATGATCCAAGTTGTTCATAAAGCTATATCCAATGATTTCTGCTGAAGCCTGCTTTCTGAGAGTGAAACGGAGGAAATAACCTAGCTGCTCAGTAGGCTGGGGATGGTTACTTACCTTATGGCGAGTACATATAACAGGAGTAGGAAGCAGCCATTTCAAATGTTTATAGAAGTATATAATGGTGCTTGTTACTGTTAAATGGACAAAACCATCTGTGAAATTATATCTGCAGAATCTAAACACTTTCATAGAATGTCTGGAATGAAAATTTCCAAAATGGTAATGGTGGTTGCCTCTGGCTAATGTCACTTTTTATTGCTTTATGCTTTCCTGTATTTTGTAAATTTTTTATAATGAGCATGTAGGACTTTTATAATACAGAAAGGAGGTAGCAGAAGAGAAAACAGCAGATTTCAGGCTCAGAAGTTGCTGGTGGATGGCAGAACTGGCTTCTCAGGGTGTCAGATCTATGCATTCTCTTCTCTGCCCCACAGGCCTAATGAGGAAGAGCTGAGGATGAAGAACATGGATGATAATACCCCTGCAGTGGGTAAGCAATTGGCAGGTGGTAGGAGTTTTAGCTTATATTTACCATTTCTTCCTCCCCTTTTCCTTTCTATACAAATTAAGAGGCACCTCTGCCTTAGACTGGCACAGAAATCTTCAGAGGCAAAATGGCCCATTGGTTAGAACAACTTTTATGTTTTTTAAAGACTTTATTTATTTTATTTGTAGACAGAGGGGACGGGAAGAAGAAAGAGGGAGAGAAACATCAATGAGTGCCTCTTTTTTTTAAAAGATTTTATTTAATTTTAGAGAGGGGGAAGGGAGGAAGAAAGAAACATCAATATGTGGTTGCCTCTTGTGCGCCCCCTACTGGGGGCCTGGCCTGTAGCCCAGGCATATGCCCTGACTGGGAACCAAACTGGCAACCCTGTGGTTTGCAGGTCAGCACTCAATCCACTGAGCCATACCAGCCAGGGCTAGAACAAATTTTCTTAACCAAACCAGACCTGCTTGTACACCTGCCTTACCCCAATGCTGCCCTTTTCTTCTCTCCAGCAGAGCATCCTGATGTCCAGGAGTCAGCGGGTCCCCTGGTGGCCCCCACCCCTCTCCGTCCATGGCCACAGATGACAATTCAGGTAAGCAGGACCTGGAAGCCTCTGTATAGACAGCTGGTTGGTGGGTGCTGACTTGCTCTGGGTCCACCCTAGGTTGGAGAGAGATCCCCTAAATCAGAACTTTAAGGTGGAAGTATAGAATGCAGTTATTTATCTGGGCTTATCCTAATGTCATTTACGAATATATGTTGAATGCTTACTCTGTGCAAAGTACTGTTAGGGATGCTAGGAATATAGTAGCAGCTAAAAATGCTGTAATCAAGGGACTTCCTTACATTTCAGTGGAGAGAGCCATAACATAAAACAGAAAAATATACGATACTTTAGATGATGATGACTGCTAAAGAAAAAAAGGGAGAGGGAGGGGAAGAGGGAGTGGGAGAGAACGTGGAGGGTATGTATGTGACAAGTTTGCAACTTTAGATTTTAGAGTGGCCAGGGAAGGCCTTAGTGGTAAGTGAGATATGAGCAAAGATCTGAAGAAAGTGAGAGAGTAAGCCATGTGGATAACTAGGGTAAGAACATCCCATGCAAGTGCAAAGTCCTGGAGCAGTGCCATGACCAATGTGTGTGAGGAACAGCAAGGAGCAGTTAGTGAGAGGGAGCAGGAGGAAGTGAGGTTGGAACGATGACAGGGACTGATTGTATAGGGCCTCATAGACCATGGAGAAGACTTCTGTTTCTACTCTGAGTGTCAAGGGAGTCACGAGAGTCATGAGCCGGGAAAGGCCATACTTTGATTTGGGATTTAACAGGCTCCTTCTGGCTGCTGTGAAGGAAATAGACTGTAGAAAAAAATCCAGACATTATCCAGTCCATAAATACTTCTGTTTGTGTCTCATACAATTAATAAGTCTTAAAAAAAAACAGTGCCATCATCACACTTCAGAAAATTAACAGTAATTCCTTAGTACCATCAAATATTTGGTCAGTGTTCAAATTTCCTTATCTCATAAGTCTTTTAGGACCCAAACAATGTCAACACATTGCATTTGGTTGATGGATCATTTTAGATTTTTAAATCTCCCTCACTTTTCTTGCAATTTGCTTATTCAAGAAATCTTGTTTGTCCTATTGAATTTTCCACAGTCTGTATTTGGCTGATTGTATCCATGTGGAAACACATTTCTTACTTAAAATTTTTAAAAAGATTTTATTCACTTCTCTTTAGATGGGAAGAGAAGGAGAGAGGGAGAGAAATATCAATGTATGGTTGCCTCTCATGTGTCCACTGCTGGGAACTGGCCTGCAACCCAGGCATGTACCCTGACTGGGAATCGAACCGTGATCCTCTGGTTTGCAGGCCTGCGCTCAATCCACTGAGCTACACCAGCCAGGGAAAATTTTTATTAATTTATTAATTCAGTTTAATTATTCTGATCTATTATTATATTTAATTAATTTATTAAGGTATTACTTTTATTAAATTATTAGGTATAATCTATTTAAATAATCTATTTATTAATTTAAATAGCATTGATTCTGTTCATTCTCTTATCTCCACTTTGTTTATTAGTTGCAATTATTCTCTAAAGAAAAACTTTCTCACATTGTCTTAAAGTGTGTACCTTGAAGGTACATAGTCTGTACAGAAAAAGATATATAAATATTTAATTTTTCCCTTTTTGTTTATCAGTTTTCAGAGTAAATCAAATTCTCCAAAGGTGACCAAATAAAGGATTTTTGGTTTTCATATGTCATTATTAACTCATGAATTTTAAGCATATTTGATGAGTTGCAATCCATTGTCCTTATTTTTGGATGCTTAAGTTGAACTGCCTCTGGCCACTGAAAGCTTATTTAGATCATCTCCAGAGTCCTTTTTACATATACCTGTAACATTATTTGATCACTTCTTCATATTCTGGTACGGCAGTATGTCCCAGACTCATCTGGTACTTTACTTGCTCCAAACTTGGAAACAGCCATTTATTTAAGGAGCCCTGTTTCCTTTTAGTGGAGAATGGTATTTAGATCTGGGTACCAGATGTGCTTGTTGCTACTAGGTTGGTCATTGTTTCTAGGCCTTGTCAAAAGACAGAGCTAGGTAATAATTAAATTTTTTTTAATTAAAAAATTTTAAAGGTTTTATTTATTTTTTATTTTGTAGAGAGAAGGGAAGGGAGAGAGAAAGAGAGGGAGAGAACCGTCAATGTGTGGTTGCCTCTCATATGGCCCCCACTGGGGACCTGACTCACAACCCAGGCATGTGCCCTGATTGGGGATTGAACCAGCGACCCTTTGCTTCACAGCCCGCACTCAATCCACTGAGCTACACCAGCCAGGGTAGGGAATAATTTTTTTAAAAGAAAAAATACATAAATTCATGTGTATGTTTTAGATATGTTTTGGAAGCCAACCAACAGTATTTACTGACAGACATTCAACTCAGCTTTATGATTTGGAGGAATCCCCCTTTACTTCATCTGATTTTGTTATTTCAATATAGATGACATAGTGTTTGGAATTTAGAGAATTACAGAAGGCTCTTTAAGGAGTTTTGAAAGAAATCTGGAAGCACCTATGGGGCTGGGTGTGGGCTGTTACCAGTTCTCACCATCTATCCTTGTTTCATTCCCTCCTCTACTTCATTTTCTTCCCTTTCTCTCCCCTCCTGCACCCTGCCCCTGCCCATGGCTCCAGGTTTCTGAAGTTACAGTGACTGGCAAATCCCCAGAGGAAGGTGACATTCCTGGAAGAAACCCACCTGTGGCTTTCAGGGAGGTTCCCCAGCCACGTGCCATCAGGATTCCTCCCTCCTTTCTCTGTGGCATGGGTGGCTCCCCCAGGGACCAGGCCTCAGGGCCAGATGCAAGTGAGGGGGCAGCTGGGCCTCTCCTGGAATCTAGTCTGAAACAGGTGGAGGCTGTGTGGGAAGTATCAAGTGAGAATGGAGGGGGCCGAAAGGACCCCATGGTAGGGGCTATTATGGACGAGCCCTCTGGGGGTTTGGAGGTCATGAGTGGGTTGGAGGAGTTGCTTGGTGAGGACACCATTGACCAGGAGCTGGAACAGCTCTACTTGTCCCACCTGAGCCGCCTGCGGGCTGCTGTGGCTGCAGGTGGGGCAGGAAGTAGTGGGGAGGGCTCCACAGATGGAGGGGTGTCCCCCAGCCATCCCCTGGGCATACTCACGGACCGAGACCTGATCTTGAAGTGGCCTGGCCCTGAGCGGGCCCTGAACAGTGCCCTGGCGGAGGAGATCACACTACACTATGCCCGGCTGGGGCGTGGTGTAGAGCTCATCAAGGACACCGAAGACCCTGATGAAGAGGGGGAGGGCGAAGAGGGGCTCTCCATGATACCCTCCAGTCCAGAAGGGGACACCCCCAAGGAATCACCTCTGGAAATTCTCTCTGGGGCCCATTCCATGGTAGCCACTATGGGAGATGTATGGCTTCCATGGGCAGGGGGCTCCACATGTGATAACCCTGTGGTTCTGGGTATAGAGGGTCAGTTCACTGGGGCTCCAGAGGAGGGAATGTGTAAGGACACTGACTCTTTGCACATGAATAGGGTGATATCTGGGGTGACAGGGTTCCCGGGAGGGACAGAAGGCAGGATGGAGTTCACGATTGAGGAAGCAGACAGCTTGGTTCCTATATCTGGCAAGGAGCCAGCTGTTACAACGCTGCAGGGGCAAAATCTCAATCTCCTTGGTAGCTCAGAGGCTGAAATCTGCCCTTCCAGCCTGGCCAGGCCCCAAGTAAACTCCCAGAATAAAGAGGGTTCAGGCCCAAGCCTTGAGTCCCCAAAGAGGTCTTCTACCCTAACAGTCCCTGCAGAATGTGTGTGTATTTTGCCTCCCCAGCTCTGGGGGCCCTTGACCCAGACTTTGGGGGTCCTGGCTGGCCTGGTGGTGGTCCCTGTGGCTCTGAACAGTGGTATGTCCCTCCTGGTGCTTGCGCTGTGCCTCTCTCTGGCCTGGTTCTCATAGGAGCTGCTTGTGGGACCATTAATAACAAGCATCCCCTCTTGGGTATGGGGAGGGATAGCCCCTGTACCACCCCAGAGGGTTCAGATGGCACATGTGTCCTGTACAGTGAGGGGGCCCTTTGCTTCCGAGAATGCTCGATTGGAGAAAGTCCTCCTTGTCTCTGAGCTCTCCAGTCAGCACAGGGCTCCTGTGGTGATACCAATGCAATGGAATAGGGGATGGGTGGATAGTGGGAATGACAACTTTCAGAATGGAACTGGGCATGTCCTCCCTTCTCCCTACCCCCCGAGCCTGTATTTATTTTTGTATAATTCTCTGGATGAGGGAGAGTGGTCGTGAGCTGGTCTTGGGGCACAATTACCCAGAGATATATTTATTAACAGCCAACCTGTGCAACCTGCTGGAGCTTTATTTTTAATTTAATTTATATAGAGTACCTATTATTATATGCCACAATAGAGCTCTATGAGAAATGATGTGTCTTGCTGTGCAGTGTTCTGTCAGGAATGAGTGTGCAGGGTGGTCATATGGGAAGACTACAGTGGGGAATGGGACATGGGATGAGGTCATGTCTGCTGCTGCTTCAGTATGTCCTTGACTTACTTTGTCCTAATACATGCAGTCTAATGGTCTCTGGGGGGCAGGTTCTTTGGTCATTTCCACATTCTGTCAAAGAGGGAGGAAGAGTGGCAGCCACATATTGGTTTTATGTCACATGTGGTTGCAATGGTGGATGTGGTCAGCTGTGGATGTGGGATATTGATTGTGAATCAGCCACAAAGTTTGTTTTATTTTATTTTATTTTATTTTGTTTTATTTATTTGTTTTTAGAGAGGGGGAAGGGAAGGAGAAAGAGTGGGAGAGAAACATCAATGTGTGGTTGCCTCTCATGTGTCCCCTACTGGGGACCTGGCTTGCAACCCAGGCATGTGCCCTGACTGGAGATTGAACTGGCAACCCTTTGCTTCACAGGCCCACGCTCAATCCACTGAGCCACACCAGCCAGGCCAGCCACAAAGTTTTGAAGTTACTTAAAAAAAAAACCCAGCCTTTTACACCAGCAGAGAGACTCCTCTGTCCCCGTGATTAGGAAGGGCTCAGAAAAGACAGAGAAGTAAAAAATTTATACCAGAGTTGCTATCCACAGGCATTGCATTTCTAACTCAAAACAGGAGACCCAGAAACTTTGAAAGAAAGGATAGATATATTTACTACATGCCAATTAAAAACTTTGAAATCCTTGGTTTCCAGGACACCACACTCACCTAGTTTCCCTCTTTGCTCACCAGCCTCTCTTCTAGAAGAATTTTTGGAACTTAATGGGTGCTCAAATACCCATTGAATTAAATAAATTAAGGAACAAATGGATATATGTGAGGAAATATAAAGAGATGGTTAGATAACTTAGTTGGTCATTCAGTGGTTATAAGCTCAATTCAGTTCTGCAACTATTGACTGACCACCTCTGCTCTGCTCTGCTATGCTCTTAAGACACATGAAGGAGCTCACAGTATATGTGGAAGACAGACACAGAGAAAAAATTTCAGTGGAGTGTGATTAACAGAGATATTAATGGACTAACAGTGAGCTGTGAGGGCCCAAGGACAGATACTTAGCCTAGTGTGGGGACTCTGGAAACCATAGAGGACATAGTGCTCAAGCTGAACTTTAAAAAATGAGACAATCTACCAAGTAATAAAGGGGAAGAGAGAGGGCAGTTCAGTTAGAAGGAATGGCATTGTAGAGGTCTGGAAATGGAAAACAGCTAGTGAAAACAGATCAGCACACCCATATTTCACCTATCTTTAATGAGGAGATTCTGACTTTGTCAAATATTGAACTCCAGAGATATGTTGGTGTCCTTCCATTAATGTGGTAATTTGATCAATGTTCAAAAAGGCAACTTTATGGTAGTTACATTGAGAAATTAGATAAAATGGACAAATTACTACAGACATATATCTTGTCAAAATTGTCCAGAAAAAAGGGTAATCTTGAGTAGGCCTAAAAGCTGTAGCCAAGGAGCTTTCCATATAATTTCTTCAAAAAACTAAAAATGGAAATGCCTGTTTACCTGGCAATTCCACTGCTGGGATTATACCCTAAGAACCCACCAATTCAAAAGAACCTATGCACCCCAATGTTCATAGCAGCACAATTTACAATAGCCAACTGCTGGAAGCAACCTAAGTGCCTGTCAGTAAATGAATGGATCAAAAAACTATGGTACATTTACACAGTGGAATTCTACACAGCAGAGAGAAAGAAGGAGCTCCTATCTTTTGCAACAGCATGAATAGAACTGGAGAGCATTATGCTAAGTGAAATAAGTTAGGTGGTGAAAGACAAATACCATATGATCTCACCTTTAAGTAGAACCTAATCAACAAAACAAACAAGCAAGGAAAATATAACCAAGAGATATTGGAACAAAGAGAAAACTGACAGTAACCAGAGGGGATGGGGTGGGAGGGGATAATGAGGGGAAAAGGGTGAAGGGTTTTCAGGAGCAGCTATAAAGGACACATGGACAAAAATCAAGGTGGGTAGGATCAGGGAAAGGAGGTGGGGATGGCTGGGGTGGAGGGAGAGTGGAGAGGGGAAAGTGCAAACTGTACTTGAACAACAATAAAATTTAAAAAAAAAAGCTTTCCATACAGAAACTGGGCCCAGATGGGTTTACTAATGAAACACTCAAGGAACAAGTAATTCCAATTTTACACAGGCAGAGTATAGAAAAAGTGGGAGCATTCCTAATTTGTTTTATGGGGCTGATATAACCTTGACACTAAAACTTGATGAGTGAAAAACAAATATTACCAAATAATCTCAAGAAAATAGATGCAAATATTTAAAACTAAGTGGTAACTGCCTGTCAGTCTGTTCAGGCTGCTATAACAACATAACACAGACTAATAAAAAACAAACATTTATTTCTCACAGTTTCTGAGGCTTGGAAGTCAAGATAAGGTGCTGGCAATTTTGGTGTATTGTGAGGGCCAACTTAGTGATCCATAGACTTCTCACTGTGTCCTCACAGAATGAGGGGAGAAGGTCAGTCTCTGGAGTCTCTTTTGTAAAGGCACTGATTCCATTTATAAGGGCTATATCCTCATTACCTAATCACCTCCCAGAGGCTTCACCTCCTAATACCATCATATTAGTGACTAGGTTTTTGAAGGGATAGGAACATTTGTCTATAGCATTGCCTAAGTCCAATACAGCTCTTTGACTTATAATAGGGTTACTTCCCTATAAACCCATCATAAGTTGAAATATCATAACCTACCAAATATGGCTTAACCTAGCCTACCTTAAATGTGACCAGACGCTTGCCTTAGCCCACAGTTGGGCAATTATTTTGAGTTTAACCTCAAAAGTAATTGCCTTGTCTTCTCACCAGAAAAAGAAGACACAGATGGGTATTTTGTAGACGTGATGGGATGTGAAAACACAAAACACAATATCCAAAAAACGATGGCAACACAAAGCACTGTAGCCTATTGGTTGTTTATTCTTGTGATTTTGTAGCTGTCTGGGAGCTTCAACTAACTGCTGCTGCCCAGCATCACAAGAGAGTATTGTACTGCATATCACTAGTCTGGTGAATGGTTTCTCTTAAATGTGTATTTTACATCATTGTAAAGTTGAAAAATTGTAAGTCAAACCATAATAAGTTGGAGACCATGTGTATATTTAAAAAGTATAATATGACCAAATTGGATTTATTCCAAAACTGCACTGTGGTTTAACATTTGAACTCAATCAGCATAATTTGCCCCATTAGCAAATTAAATGAGAAAAATCACAATTATCTCAATAGATGTAGAGAAAGGGTTAGACAAAATTTGACATCTATTCATGATTTAAAGAACGTTAGCAAGTTAGCTGAATAAACTTTCTTAACATAAAGGATACCTACAAAAATTTACATTGAAGTATGTGGTTAGAAGTGAAATGTTAAGAGCTTTGACATTTGGAATGTGGCAAGCATGCTTGCTGTCACCATTTCTACAGAAAATTAAACTGTATGGAAGTCTGACAACCAAGGACTTAAGAAGAAACATCCATCCAGACCGTAGGAGAGGCAGAGATGCACAGCTAGGCAGAGAGGACTCACAACAAGGTGGTGGCTGGAGGACCAGGGTGGGGAAGGCGGTGGCTGGTGGAGTGGGCAATCCCACGTTTGCATGCAGATAAACCAGAAGGAACAACTGGGGAGCAGGATGGACTGCGTAACCCAGGGCCCCATTGTAGGGAAATAAAGTCTCAAACCACCAATTGAAAATAACTATGGGGTGCTTGGAGTGACTCCCAGACTCACAGGGGAGTTCGTTGGGAGAGACCCACAGGGTTCTAGAACATACAAAAGCCCACCCACCCAGAAACCAGCACCAGAAGGGCCCAGTTTGTTGGTGGGAAGCAACTGAAATCCGGCAGAGAGCAGAGCAAGCACCATTGTTCCCTCTCGGACACCTCCCCCACATACAGGGTCACTGCACAGCAACTTGGGTTGCTCCATCCTGGTGAACACCTAAGGCTCTGCCCCTCATACATAACAGGTGTGTCAAGACAAAAAAGCCCAAACGAAAGAACAGATCAAAGCTCCAGAAAAAATACAACTAAGTGGCGAAGAGATAGCCAACCTATCAGGTGCACAGTTCAAAACACTGGTAATCAGGATGCTCACAGAACTGGTTGAATTTGGTCGCTAATTAGATTAAAGAAATGAAGGCTATGCTAAGTGAAGTATAGGAAAATATACAGGGAACCAATAGTGATGGGAAATAAACTGGGACTCAAATCAACAATTTGGAGCAGAAGGGAGAAAAAAATATCCAACCAGAAAAAAATGAAGAAACAAGAATTAAAAAAAAAAATGAGGAAAGGCTTAGGAACCTCCAGGACATCTTTAAACATTCCAACATCCAAATTATAGGGGTACCAGAAGGAGAAGAAGAGCAACAAGTGGAAAAGTTATTTGAACAAATAATAAAGGAGAACTTCCCCAAGCTAGCAAAAGAAATAGACTTCCGGGAAATTCAGGAAGCTCAGAGAGACCCAAAGAAATTGGACCCATGAAGGAACACACCAAGGCACATAATAATTACATTACCCAAGATTAAAATGAAGGAGAGAATCCTAGAAGCAGCAAGAGCTAAGGGGACAGTCACCTACAAAGGAGTTCCCATCAGACTGTCAGTGGATTTCTCAAAAGAGACCTTAAAGGCAAGAAGGGGCTGGAAAGAAGTATTCCAAGTCATGAAATCCAAAGACCTACATCCAAGATTATTCTATTCAGCAAAGCTTTCATTTAGGATGGAAGGGCAGATAAAGTGCTTCTCAGATAAGATCAAATTCAAGGAGTTCATCATCACCAAGCCCTTATTATATAAAATGTTAAAGTGACTTATCTAAGAAAAAGAAGATTAAAAAATATGAACAGTGAAAGGACAGCAAACTCACAGTTATTAACAACCACACCTAAAACAAAAGCAAATTAAGAGGACTGCTAGATCAGGAGCAGGACCATAGAAATGGAGATCACATGGAGGGTTAGCAACAGGAGAATGGGAGGAGGAGAAGGGGGGAGAAGGTACAGAAAATAAGTAGCATAGACAGTAGGTAACAAATAGATAGGGTGGAGGGCAAGAATAGTATGGGAAATATAGAATCTAAAGAACTTGAGACACATGGTCATAAACTAAAGGGGGGGGAATGGTGAGGGAGGGGTGTGCAGGGTGGAGGGGAATGAAGGGGGAAATAGAACAACTGTAATGGCATAATCAATAAAATATATTTTTTAAAAAAGATAATTTATATGTAAAGAAATTCTGCTCTGGCTGGTGTAGCTCAGTAGATTGAGTGTGGGCTGTGAATTAACGGGCTGCTGGTTCAATTCCCGGCCAGGGCATATGCCCGGGTTGTGGGTCAGGTCCCCAATGTGAGAGGAAACCACACATCAGTGTTTCTCTCACTCTCTTCTCCTTCCCTTCCCTTATCTCTAAAGACAAACAAACAAACAAATAAAACAAAAATAAATAAATAAAAGGATGTGTGAAGAAATAAAATTTTAAAAGATTTTTGATATAAAATGTATATATATCAAAGATTTTTAAAGTATATTTTATTAATTATGCCATTGCAGTTGTTCTATTTTCTCCTTCATTCCCCTCCACCCTGCACACCCCTCCCCCACCCTTTCCCCCCTTTAGTTTATGACCACATGTCTCAAGTTCTTTAGATTCTATATTTCCCATACTATTCTTACCCTCCCCCCTATCTATTTTCTATGTACTGTCTATGCTACTTATTCTCTGTACCTTCTCCCCCTTCTCCTTCTCCCACTCCTCTGTTGCTAATCCTCCATGTGATCTTCATTTCTATGGTTCTGCTCCTGATCTAGCTGTCCTCTTAGTTTGCTTTTGTTCTAGGTGCGGTTGTTAATAACTGTGAGTTTGCTGTCCTTTCACTGTTCATCTTTTTAATTTTCTTTTTCTTAGATAAGTCCCTTTAACATTTCATATAATAAGGGCTTGGTGATGATGAACTCCTTGAACTTGATCTTATCTGAGAAGCACTTTATCTGCCCTTCCATTCTAAATGAAAGCTTTGCTGAATAGAATAATATTGGATGTAGGTCTTTGGATTTCATGACTTGGAATACTTCTTTCGAGCTCCTTCTTCCTTGTAAGGTCTTGTTTGAGAAATCTGCTGACATTCTGATGGGCACTTCTTTGTAGGTGACTGTCCCCTTATCTGTTGCTGCTTCTAGGATTGGCTAATGTAATTATGATGTGCCTTTGTATGTTCCTTCCTGGGTCCAACTTCTTTGGGACTCTCTGAGCTTCCTGGATTTCCTGAAAGTCTATTTCCTTTGCCAGATTGGGGAAGTTCTCCTTTATTATTTGTTCAAATAAGTTTTCTACTTGTAGCTGTTCCTCTTCCCCTTCTGGTACCCCTATAATTCGGATGTTGGAACATTTAAAGATGTCCTGGAGGTTCCTAGGCCTCTCCTCATTTTTTTGAATTCTTGTTTCTTCATCCTTTTCTGTTTGGTCATTTTTTTTCTCCTTCTGGTTCACTCCTTTGATTTGAGTCCCAGTTTCCTTTCCATTACTATTGGTTTCCTGTGCATTTCCCTTCATTTCAATTAGTTTAGCCTTCATATGTTCCTCTAATTTGTGACTAAAATCAACCAGTTCTGTGAGCATCCTGATCACCAGTGTTTGAACTGCGCATCTGAATGTTTGGCTATTTCTTCATTGCTTAGAATTATTGGCTCTGGGGCTGTGAGTTGTTCTTGAGCCATGTTTTGATCTGTTCATGCCTGTTAGGTATGAGGAGAGGCACCTTAGGTGTTCACCAGGGCAGGGCCACCCAGATTGCTGGTTTGTGATGTTGTAGGTGGGGGCAAGGTCAGAGAGGGACAATGGTGGTTCACTCTGCTCCTTCCTGCTGCTGGGGCCTGCAGGGTCCGTCTCACTGCTAGCTCCTTCACTGGTTTATCTGAGCGCGAATGTGTGACCACGATCCGCCCTCAGTGGGTCCAATGCCTTGCACCCTCAGTGGGTCTGCCCACTTACTCCACACCTGGGATCCACCCACCACTGCTGGCGCACCTGGGTCAGTCCAGTGGATCTTTCCTGCCAGACCCCGCTCTGCTGCTGGCTCTGCCCCTCTTACTGGTTTGGCTGAAGGGTTTATTGTTGTCAGACTTCTGTGTAGTTCAATTTTCTGTGGTTTGGCTGCATTTTTGTTGCTAAAACTTTGTTGTTTTTGAACTTGGTTGTGCGAGAAGGTGCAGTGCTTCCACCTATGCCTCCATCTTGGCAGAAGTCTATATCAAAGATTTTTGATATTTTAAAATTCAATGCTTTTATATGCTAACAACAAAGAAATTTTAATAAAGATACCATTTATGAACTCTTTAGAAATTAACAAAAGGGAGAAAGATCTCTTTGGAAAAAAGAAAACCTTGAAAGGCATTAAAAAAGATTAAAATAAATAGAAATGTTCATCAAATAGAAGAGTCAATGTCATTAAGCTGTTAGTTCCTTCTAAAGTGTTTTGTAGGTTCAGTGCAAATCCATTATGAATTCCAATATTTTTTTGCGTGTGCATTATAACAAGTTAATTCTTAAATTTATGTCTAAGTGCCAACTATCCAGGACACACATACTTATAAAAGTATAGCAATTAAGATAGTGTAATACTGCCCTGGCTGGTGTAGCTCAGTGGATTGAGCGCGGGCCTGTGAAGAAGAGAGTTGCTGGTTCGGTTCCTGGTCAGGGCACATGCCTGGGTTGCAGGCCGGGTCCCTGGTAGGGGACCCATGACAGGCAACCACACATTAATGTTTCTCTCCCACTCTTTCTCCTTCCCGTCCCCTCTTCTCTAATAAAAAAAAAAAGATAGTGTAATACTGCTGTGAGGATTGACAAATAGACCAATGAAAGACTAGTGGTCTCAGAAACAGACCCACTCTTATGGAGACACAGAATAGGTGGCCAAGGAAGTACTATGAAAGCAGAGTGGAACAACTGGACTTTCAATAAGTGGAACTGGTTATTCAAATTGAAAAAAATGAAATTGGATCTTTATCTCACAAAGCAAAAATAATTCTAGGTAGATGGAAAACCTAAATGTGAAAGGCAAAACCCAGAGAAATTTAAGAATTTAATATAGTAGAATATCTTCATATACTCAATGGTAGAAAAGTTTTTCTTAAACAAGACACAAAAACACTAACCATAAATGAAAATTATAAAGTGTTAAATTAAATTAAAATTAAGAATGTCTATCAAAAAACACCATAAAGAGAGTGAAAACCACATATTGGGACACAAGTTAGGAGAAAATTGATACATGAGTGAGAAAAGGCTCAAACCCAGAATATATTAAAAACTACAAAGAGAAAACCAAGATGTGCAAATAAGTATATAAATAAGTTGTATATTCACATACTGGAATACTGTACAATGAAAATGAAAGATCTACAACTACATGGGATAGCCTGGATGAATTTCAGACAAGATATTGAGCAAAAGAAGCCAAACAGATAATTGCACATTGTATGAGCCATTTACACGAAGTTCAAAACCAAGCAAAACAAATCTATTACTTGTGGTAAAATTATAAAGAAAAGCAAGAGAATGATTATCATCAAGTTATGATAGTGTTTACTTCTCGGGGAGGGAGGGATGTGATTGGGATGGGACCCAGGGGATTTCTGGAATGTTGATAATGGTCTGATTGACCTGTGTGGTTGTTCATGGATATGAAATTCATTAATATTCATTAACATGCTTATTTCTCAGGCAAAAAAACACAAAAAACCAAAACCCCAAACCCAACCCACAACTAAAACAAAAGGCGGTGAGTAGTGGGAGTAATGTGGCTCTCTGGGACTCCTCCACAGAGGCTCCGGGCGACCCCAGTTTCCTTGTCTAGACCACAAAGTGTAGGTGGCCTACTTCCTTGAGAACCTCCCTTGGGGTCAGGGTCTTGCCTTTAGTCCTGAAGTTACCGAGACTCCCTCAGCTCTGTCTATGGAAGTCATGTTTTGGAGAATTGTTTATTTTGTTGTCTTCTGACACCAGCTGTGGAGTGAGGACATCCCCACCTCTCAGGGGATAAATAATATGTGGCATTTTGTCCTCAGATGTTGGAGTTCATCTCCCTTTGGACCTCATTCATATGTGGTTTTAGAGCCTGGCAGATATAATTTAAAAAGCCAGAAGCCCAAGTCCTGGTTGTGTGATGTTGGGCAAGTTACCTGTCCTCTCCAAACCTTAGTTCCACATTCATAAAAGGGATCTAATCCTCACCAAGATTTGGGGCAAATGTATAATGACTTTCACTCATGAACATATTTGATTGATCTAGTAGTCCAGGCAGTGTAGCAGGGTGGGCAAGAGGAGGGACTCTAGAATGACACAGTCCAGGATTAAATTGCCACTATTTCACACAATGGGCAAGTTACTTAAGCTGTCTGTGTTGCACTTTGCTTTTCTCACAGGTCTATGTTGAGGATTGAGTGAGATAGTATGTCAGTCACCTAGGTCAGTTCCAGGCACAGACCAAGCATTGAGTGAATGTCAGCTGTCATCAGCCCCCTCTAGAACTCTTACAATCACTACCAGCCATAACACCCTGTCCCTGCACTCAAGTGTATGTATTATATATAATGTGTGGGATGGGGACCTGCTTGTTCTCCATGCCTATTCCCAGCTTGCCCTCTTGAGGGGCACTGAGTCCCACACACCCTCCCCAGGGAACCTGTACCCTCCTCAGGCTCCCACTGTCTCAGAGGCTGGAAGAAGGGACAGACACCATCTTGTAGGGGTCACAACAATGGCATTTGTTACAGAAGTGGGGGCCTGAGAGGAAGAAAGGAAGTAGAGTTGAGAGGACATGTGGTAGTTTCATATTGATAATGTAAAAAATTTACAAGCTTAAAACAACATGAATGTGGGTGATGGTTAGAGGTTGGAGGGATCGAGAAAAAAAAGGGGAATCAACAGAGTGGTGATTGTGGGGAGGAGAGGGATGGGAGGAGGTGGAAGAGGGTATAAAGGGGATAAACAGTAATGGAAAAACTACAATAAAAAATAAGCTACTGGCACTGAGACAAAGAACTGTGGCCCAAATGAAAGAACAGATAAAAACTCCAGAAAAAGAACTAAGCAATGAGGATATAAATAACTAACTGATGCAGAGTTCAAAACACTGGTAATCAGAATGCTCACAGAACTGACTGAGTTTGGTCACAAAATGAAGGGAGAAATGAAGGTTATACAAAATAAAATAAAGGAAAATATACAGGGAACCAACAGTGAAGGGAAGGAAACTGGGACTCAAATCAACGATTTGAAACAAAAGGCAGAAATAAACATCCAATTGGAACATAATGGAGAAACATGAATTTAAAAAAGTGAGGAGAAGCTTAGGAACCTTGGGGACAACTTTAAACATTTCCAACATCTGAATCATAGGCGTCCCAGAAGAAGAAGAGGAAGAGCAAAAAGTAGAAAACTTATTTGCAAAAATAATGAAGGAAAATGTCCATAATCTGGCAAAGGAAGTAGACTTCTAGGAATCCAGGAAGCCCAGAGTGCCAAAGAAATTGGACCCAAGGAGGAACACACCAAGACACATCATAATTAAGCTGCCCAAGATTAAAGATAAAGAATCTTAAAGGCAGCAAGAGGAAAGGAGACAGTTACCTACAAAGGAACTCCCATAAGACTAGCAGCTGATTTCTCAAAAGAAAGCTTACAGGCAAGAAGGGGCTGGAAAGTATTTGAAGTCATGAAAGGCAAGGACCTACATCCAGGATCACTGTATCCAGCAAAGCTATCATTTAGAATGGAAGGGCAGATGAAATGCTTCCTAGATAAGGTCAAGTTAAAGGAGTTCATCATCACCAAGCCCTTATTATATGAAATGTTAAAAGGACTTATGTAAGAAAATGAACAAGATCAAAAGCTCTGAACAGTAAAATGACAACAAACTGATAATTGTCAACAACTCAACCTAAAGAACAAAAACAAAAACTGAGCAAACAACTAGAACAGGAACAGAATCACAGAAATGGAGATCAGATGGAGTGTTATCAGTGAGGAGAGGGAGGGGGAGAATAAGGGGAAAAGACACAGGATATAAGATAAATGGTAGTTACAAAATAGACAGGGGGTGGTTAAGAATAGTATAGGAAGTGGAGAAACCAAAGAACTTATATGTATGACCCATGGACATGAACTAAAGGGGAGGAATGCTGGAGGGTGATGGGATGCAGGGAGGAGGGGGATAAAGGGGATAAATAAAAAGAAAAAGAAAGAAAAAAGAAAAATAAAAAAGAAAACAACAATAACAATCAAAAAGAAAAACAAACTATTAAAAAAACAACACAATTGTATTACCTTCTGGTTCTGGAGGTCAGGCAATTCACAGCTGCGGGCAGGGCTGAGTTTCTTCTGGATGGTCTGGGAAAGAAATTATTCATTTGTCTTTTCTAGCTTCTAGAGGCTGCCCAAAGACCTGGCTGGTGCCCCTTTCCTCCATCTTCAAAGCCATCAATAGAGAGTCATCTTTCTCTCATCAAATCACTCTCTCTTTTCATTTATAAGGACACTTGTGATTACATTGGGCCCAGGATAATCTTCCCATCTCAAAATGCTTAAATTTAATCACATCGACAAAGTCCCTTTTGACATGTTAGGTGAGATATTCAACATTCTGTGGTTTAGGATGTGGACATTTCTTGAGGGCTATTCTGTTGCCTATTAATCACCCCTTCCCTCACCAGGCCTCTGTGGTGATGGCCATTGTTTCCATACTGAGGCCACAGAAGCAGACAGATGGGGCTTAACCTCGAAGGGAACAACGTGTCCATCCTGTGGGGGAGAGCAGCATGTTACCAGTTAATTAAGATTGTGTGGTTCTTGTAATAACAACAATAGCAACACCTCAGCATTTACCTCAGAGTTACTCTGTGCTAGACACTGGCCAATCACTTCACACGAACCATACTTTTCTCACACTAACTCCACGATGTCAACTGTACTTTTACCACCAGTGTACAGATGAGAAAACTGAAGCCCTGAGTGTCTTTTGTGTTCACAGCAGCCCTTTGCACAGTACTTTGCAGGGCCTTCCTGATCTTCCTCTCCTTTCTCCTCCTTGTTATAAGGCCCATTATTTTAATCTTATCGTGGCCTCCGTTTTCTGTCCTCAGCTCTCAGTCCTCATCCTGACTGTCCGATCGCATCTTACACCTCCACGTTCTGTTCTGGATGTCTGTGGTCCAGGATGAGTGCAGGTCCAAACATGAGTTTCCTTCTAAGTCAGAGTGACCTTTCCCTTTTCTTTGGGGAAGTGTGTCTGAAGTGTTGGTTCCATGTTGAGGTCCTGGTGTCACCCAGCACAGCCGAGCCATGGACTATCCACATTACAGTAATACTCAAATTTACCAGCAGGGGGCATCACATCTGCATGATTGGGAAGGCCTTGGAGAATGTAGAGGAGGTACAGAGGCTTAAACATTTACACCTGAGGGGGTTACAGGCCTCTCTGGGTGCCTTAGCTCCATTCCTGGTGTCATTCAGAACCACCCCCCTTCTCTGTGTGGACAGCTTGGGGCAGGCTAGGACCTGCTCTGTCCTTCCTCCTGGAGAACACTAGTTCTAGTCAGTGGTGTTCAGAGTGTTCTGCAGCTTGCCTTCTTCCCCTTCCTGCTCTTATTCCTTTTTATCAGAAGATCATTTCCGTGATTAAAAGGAAGAGCTCATATTTTTAATCTTGTTCTCATTAAAAGGTTGCATTATATAGGCTGTTTTTCCACAAGATGGACTGGCTCTGCTGCTGGGACCCCAGTGCAGGTTGGGCTACAGCACAGTGTCCTGACAGCACAGCAGTGGATCCTGAAGGCACTGGGGGCAGTCTCGACAGAGCATGGGGTTTAGGAAAAGGCCACCAAATCCCCATTCACTTCCTGGCCAGCTGTAGGCTCTTTCTCCATCCAGACCCCTCCCAGGGCCTGAATGTTGAATGCAGAATCTCTGTCTAGGGTGAGTAGATGCATCAGGCCTGCTCATCTGGGGGAGATACAGGCCTAGAAAAGGAAGCAACAGAAAAGCTCTTAATGGTTTGAGTGTATGTATGACTATGGGGCAAGAAAAGGCAGCCCACAATCGGCCCACTCAGCTGCTGTGGGGCTGCAGGCCCAGCTCCTGTCCTTTCTGGTCCTGTCTCACTTGCATAATGTGCACAATTACACTCCCATAATGCAGGGGATGCTTATGAATGGAGGGGGTTCTGTGGCAAGGAGGGAGCAGATTTAGCCCAAGAGAAAAAGGAGCAAGTCAGAGCTGGTGGGGAAGGACTGAATTGAAACACCTCAGGCCCAGTCCAGGTCTGTCTTCCTGGAGGTGTTCAGGCAAGCCAGGCAGGTTGGGAAGCTCTGAGATAAGAACCATAGTCTAGGAATCCACTGAGGTCCTCTCTATAGTGCTCTGGGATGGCCAACTGCATGTGTCAGGAGCTCCTTCCTATTTGTCCTCATCTCTGGTTACAAGAAGCTGTAAGATGAACTCACTGATCCAAAAATTATTACGACCATTCTGGACTCCTTAAAGCCATGAGTCCCCTGTTAACACTGGTATAACTTATCTAAACTGTGGCTCCTATGTTCTGAAATGGTTTTGATGATGTGTCATTATTTATTATAGCCATGCTTATTTAGTCATTTTCCTATTGGATGGTTAGGTTGTGTATGATTTACTTTTTTGCCATTCTAAACTAGCTGTGGTGAGCATTCTTGTGCATACATGTAAACCTGGGGGAGACACAGGAATGTTCATATATTAAAACTATTTGTAATAGCAAGAATCTGGAAACAGCCCAATTATACATCACCAGGAAATACATTGTTATATTGATACCACAGCTATGGGATAGAATGAACTAAACCACACACGACAAAAGTTAGTGAAAGGAGTCAGATATAAGAGAAGACATGCTATAGGATTCCCTTTATATGGGGAGGGACCCCAAAACTCTGGAATTTTTAAATAAAAAATTGTGTATTTATTCTTACATGTTTAAACTTCAGTCACCTTGAAAGTACTCTCTGTCTGATGCAATACATCTATTGAGGCTTTTTCCCACTGCTCAACAACAGTTTTTGAGCTTGTCGATTTTGTTGCCTTTTAGTGCTTCTGCTGTTTTTTGTTTCACCTTTTCCACATGAGCAAAAATATTTCCCTTTGAGGACTTTTTTCATCTGGGGAAACAAAAAACCAGTCACTTGGGGCATAATTGGGTGAATAAGGAGGGTGGGGCACAGGGGTCATGCCGTTTTTGGTCAAAAACTGCTGACCATTCAGCATGGTGTGGGCAGGTACATTCATTTGTAAATCACCCATCATGAAATGGGCAAACACGCTGAAATAATATTTAAAAAATTCACTGAAGCTGAACACAGCCTTTCACAACAATACCAGCTCATACACTGGTGCAGATGGGTTTCTAGAACACTCATCTAGCAGGAAAACCTGTACTACAAGGGACCCGCCCTCCAGAAAATAATTCCAGTTTTTTGGGGGTCCCTTCTCATATATAGCTCAAAAACAAACAAGACTACTGTTAGGTGCACATATATACCTGTGCTAAAACAGTTTTTTTAGAAAGCAAGGATTTTCACTTGCTTGATTGACAGAATTTAAAAAATTTATTTAAAAACCTGTCATACAGTAAAATTGACTTTGAAGGTTCTGTGAGTTTTAAAACATGTATAGATTCATATAACCACCACTACATTCAAGATACATGATTTTCCATCACCTCACAGAACTCCCTTTTGCTGCTGCTTCATAGTAAGACCCTCACACACAAATATAGTTAATTGATATTTTACAAGTTGTGCTTATCCATTTTTCAGTGCCACACTGTCTTCCTTACTGTAGCTTCATAGTAACTCTTAAAATCTGTGTTAGTCCTCCAATTTGTTCTTCCTTTTCAGAAGTATTTTGACAATCCTAGTTCCTTTGATTTTCCATACACATTTCAGAATCAATTAGTCTGCATCTAAAAAAATTCTGCTTGGAATTTGATTGAAATTGCACTAAATCTACAGATTAATTTGTGGACAATTGACATGATAACTACTGTATTTTGCTGTGTATAATGCACAACCACATTCTTGGCCCAAACTTTCAGGAAAAAAATCTATTGTTTTAAATTTTTAATTCAATTATTTATTTATTTAATATTCAGATACTTGTTTTTTGTATTATAAAGAAATTTTAGTATTTATTTTTGAACATATTAAGGCACAAGAAATTTTATGTAACAAATAAACACAAAACACAAGAACAGATACAAGGTATTTCAGGTTCTACCCATGTATAATGCACATCCTTTTTTTCCCTCAAAAATTTGGGCAAAAAATTTGGATTTTATATGGAAAAATATGGGCATATCAAATCTGTCAGCCCATGAAAACAGCATGTTTCTTCATATATTTAGGTCTTTTTAAAATTTCTTTCATCAGCCCTGGCTGGTGTAGCTCAGTGGACTGAGTGAGGGCTTGTTAACCAAAGGGTCATGGTTCAATTCCCAGTCAGGGCATATGCCTGGGTTGCAGCCCAGTCCCCAGCAGGGGATGCAAGAGAGGCAACCATACACTGATATTTCTCTCCTTCTCTCCTTCCCCTCTAAAGATAAGTAAATAAAATATTAAAAAATAAAATTTCTTTCTTTAGTTTCTTGTAGTTTGCAGCATTCACAGATTCTATACATGCTTTGTTTATTTTATACATATTTTTATTTAAAAATTAAAAAAGTATTTTATTGTTTGGAAGATATGTCCATTTTTGACAGTGGGGTGTTAAAATCCCCAACTATAATTGTGTTGCTGTCAATATCTTTCTTGAAGTCCTCTAATATTTTCTTTATATATTTGGGTGCTCCTATGTTGGGTGCATATCTATTTACAATGTTTGTGTCCTCGTGGTGGATTCTTCTCTTGAGTATTATGAAGTGACTTTCTGGGTCTCTTTTTATGGCCCTCTTTTTGAAGTCTATTTTGTCTGATATGAGTATTGCTACCCTGGCTTTTTTTCCCTGCCACTTGCTTAGAAAATTTGTTTCCAGCTCCTCAGTTTTAGTCTGTGTAGGTCTTTTGTCCTGAGGTGGGTCTCTTGTAGGCAGCATATGTGTGGGTCATGCTTTTTTATCCATTCAGCTATTCTATGTCTTTTGATTGGAGCATTTAATCCATTTACATTTAATGTTATTATTCTTAGGTACTTATTCATTGTCATTTTTATACCTGTGCTTCTCTTTGTCTCTCTTTTCCTTCCTTTCCTTAAAGCAGACCTTTTAGTATTTCTTGCAGAGCTGGTTTGGTGGAGGTGTAATCTTTTAGACTTATTTTGTTTTGGAAACTCTTTATTTGGCCTTCTATATTGATTGAGAGCCTTGCTGGATAAAGTAACCTTGGTTGAAGGCCTCTGGTTCTCATTACTTGGAATATTTCTTGCCATTCTCATCTTGCTTGGAGTGTTTCCATTGAGAAGTCAGTTGCAAACCTTATTCGGGCTCCCTTAAGGTTACTTCCTTTTTCTCCCTTGCTGCCTTTAAGATTCTCTCTTTGTCTTGAAATTTTGCCATTTTAATGATGATGTGTCTTGAAGTGGGTCTCTTTGGGTTCCTCTTGATTGGGACACTCTGTGTTTCCTGGATTCATGCGACTTTTTCTCTCATCAAATTAGGGAAGTTTTCCATCATTACTTTTTACTTTGCAACAGCATGGAGGGAACTGGAAAATATTATGCTGAGTGACATAAGCCAGGTGTTGAAAGACAAATACCATATGATCTCACCTTAAACAACAAAACAAACAAGCAAGCAAAATAAAAACAAAGACACTGAAATAGAGAACAAGGGGACAGTGACCAGAGGAAAGAGGGGAGGGAATTTCAGGGGAAAAAGGGAAAGGATTTACAGGAACTAGTGTAAAGGACACATGGACAACAAGTAAGGGGGGCGGAAATGGGAGGGAGGTGGGGAGCACTGGGGGGTTGGGCTGGGATGGGAGTTAAAAACAGAAAACTGTACTTGAACAATAATTAAATAAATTAAAAAATATATTTTATTGATTATGCTATTACATTTGTCCCATTCCCCCCTTCATTCCCCTCCACCCTGCACACCCCCTCCCACTCACATTCCCCACCTTAAGTTCATGTTCATGTATCATAAGTTCTTTAGTTTCTACATTTCCCACACTACTCTAGCCCTCCCCATGTCTATTTTCTTCCCACCGTCTATGCTACTTATTCTCTGTACCTTCTCCCCCCTTTCCCTTCCCCCACTCCCCTGTTACTAACCATCCATGTGAACTCCATTTCTGTGTGACAATACTCCTGATCTAGCTGTCCACTTAGTTTGCTTTTGTTTTAGGTGTGGTTGTTAACTGTGAGTTTGCTGTCCTTCACTGTTCATATTTTTTATCTTCTTTTTCTTAGATAAGTCCCTTTAACATTTCATATAATAAGGGCTTGGTGATGGTGAACTCTTTCAACTTGACCTTATCTGAGAAGTGCTTTATCTGCCCTTCCATTCTAAATGAAAGCTTTGCTGGATAGAACAATCTTGGATGTAGGTCCTTGCATTTCATGAGTTGGAATACTTCTTTCCAGCCCCTTTTTGCCTGTAAGGTCTCTTTTGAGAAATCTGCTGACAATCTGATGGGAAGTCCTTTGTAGGGGACTGTCCCATTATCTCTTACTGCTTCTAGAATTCTCTCCTTCATTTTAATCTTGGCTAATGTAATTATAATGTGCCTTGGTGTGTTCCTCCTTGGGTCCACCTTCTTTGGGACTCTCTGAGCTTCCTGGATTTCCTGGAAGTCTCCTGTGCCAGATGGGGGGAAGTTCTCCTTTATTATTTGTTCAAATAAGTTTTCCACTTGTTGCTGTTTTTTCTCCCCCTTCTGGTATCCCTATAATTCGGATGTTGGAACATGTAAAGATGTCCTGGAGGTTCCTAATCCTCTCCTCATTTTTTTTGAATTCTTGTTTCTTCACTCTTTTTTGTTTGGCTGTTTCTTTGTTCCTTCTGGTCTACTCCATTGATTTGAGTCCCAAGTTTTTTTCCCATCACTATTGGATCCCTGTGCATTTTCCTTCATTTCATTTAGTTTAGCTTTCATTTGTTCATCTAATTTGTGACTAAAATCAACCAGTTCTGTGAGCATCCTGATTTCCAGTGTTTTGAACTGTGCATCTGATAGGTTGGCTATCTCTCGATGATCACTTAAAAGTATTGGCTCTGGGGCTTTGATTTGTTCTTCCATTTGAGCCACAATTTTTTGGTGTGGTAATACCTGTTACATATGAGGGGTGGAGCCTTAGGTGTTCACCAGGGCAGGGAAACCCCTGTTACTTGGTTGTGATGCTGTATGTAGGGGCAGGGTCAGAAAGAAAACAATGGTGCTTGTTCCACTGTTTCTTGAATTTCAGTCTCTGCCACTTCCCACAAGCAAATTGGGCCCTTCTGGTGCTGGTTCCTGGGTGAGTGGGGTTGTGTACATTCTAGGACCCTGTGGGTCTCTCCAATGAACTCTCCTGTGAGGCTGGGAGTCTCTCCCTGCGCCTCAACTACCGCAACTTTTTTCAGTTGGTGCTTTTAGGCTTTATTTCCCGTGTCTGGGGCCCTGGGTTGCGTGATCTCACTGGCCATTTCCCCCTGGTTTATCTGTGTGCGAATGTGTGTCTGCGGTCAGCCAACCGCCTTGCGCACCTCACTGGGTCTGCTCATTTCCTCCCCATGCCTGGGTCTGCCAACCACTGCTTTTTCCTGCTGTGACCCCTCTCGTCCAGCCCCCAACTTTGCCCCTCTTACCGGTCTGGATGAATGGTTCATTGTCAGACTTCCATACAGTTCAATTTTCTGTCTGTTCCGGTTGTGTTTTTGTTTCTAAATCTTTATTGTCTTTAAATTTGCTTGTGTGAGGAGGCACAGTGTTTACACCTACACCTCCATCTTGGCTGGAAGTCCCTTTTGTTAGATTTTTTTGAGGAGCTATTGTAGAACAGTATTGTGTATGTGTTTTAAACAAGTTTTGGTTTGCATTGCTCATTGCTGGTATATAAAAATATGTTTGATATTTGTCTGTTGAACTTGTATTCTGCAATGTTGCTAAACTCACTTACTAGTTCTAGTATTTTAGAAATAAATTCCATGGGATTTTCTATGCAGATAATCATGTCATTTGAGACACAAGGGTGGCTCTTTTTCTTCCTTCCCAACCTGTAAGCCACTTATGTCTTTTTCTTGCCTTACTGAACAGGCTAGGACTTCCAGTACAATGTTAAAAAATAAGGGCGAGAGTTGGTATTCTTGCTTCATTTCCAGTTTTAGGGAGAAAGCATTTGATATTGCTGAGCTATTCTGGTAGACAAGACTGCACACATGTTAATCACAAATCATTGCTGGAGGAATGAATTGTGTGACTTCACTGGGAAAAGACACTTAGAAGCTCATGCTTCTTTCCTCTGGATTTCACCCCATGCACTTTTTCCCTTTGCTGATTTAATATAGTATCCTTAAGTTGTAATAAATCTTAGTCTTCAGTACAAGTACAAGCTAAGTTCTGTGAATTCTCTTTGCAAATAATTGAACCTGAAATGGTCTTGGGGACCTCCAGTACCAGTGCATACACATTACAGATTATTATGTATTGTTGGTAAAGTAAAAAAACCCAGTTTTTTAAATTGATTATGCTATTACAGTTGTCCTAATTTTTCCCCTTTGCTGCCCACTCCACTCAGCACCCCTCACTCCCTCTGGTGGTCCCCCCTCCTTTGTTCATGTCCCTGGGTCATGTGTATAATTTCTTTGGCAACTCCATTCCCTTAACATCCCATTGCCTATTTTGTAACTACCAATTTGTACTTCTTAATTCCTTCACCTTTTTATCCATTCCCCCAGAACCTCTACCCACTTGGCCATCATCCCAATGTTCTCCATATCTATGATTCTGTTTCTGTTCTGTTTGTTTCTTAGTTTGTTTTTTAGATTCAGTTGTTGATAGTTATGTATTTATTGCCATTTCAATGTTCACAGTTTTGAACTTGTTTTTCTTAAATAAGTTCCTTTAACATTTCATATAATAATGGTTTGGTCGTGATAAACTCCTTTAGCTTTACCTTGTCCAGGAAGCACTTTATCTGCCCTTTGATCCTAAATGATAGCTTTGCTGGATAGAGTCATCTAGGTTGTAGGTCCTTACTTTTCATAATTTTGACTACTTCTTGGCAATCCCTTCTATCTTGCAAAGTTTCTTTTGAAAACTCAGCTGACAGTCTTATGGGCACTCCTTTGTAGGTAATTATCTGCTTTTCTCTTGCTGCTTTTAGATTTTCTCTTTATTTTTAACTTTTGGCATTTTAATTATCATGTGTCTTGCTGTGGTCCTCTTTACATCCATCATGTTTGGAACTTTCTGTACTTGTATGTCTATTTCCTTCATGAAATTAGGGAAGTTTTATTATTTTTTTCAAGTAGTTTTTAATTTCTTGCTATTTTTCTTCTCCTTCTGGCATCCCTATGATGTGAATGTTGGAATGTTTGAAGTTGTCCCAGAGCCTTCTTACACTATCCTCAAATTTTTGGATTCTTTTTTCTTCTTGCTGTACTGATTGGATGTCTTTTTCTTCCTGAAGTTCCAAATCATTCATTTGATTGTTGGCTTCATCCTCTCTGCTGTTGATTACCTGAAAGTTGTTCTTTATTTCAATTGGTGTATCCTTCATTTCTGCCTGCGTCTTTTTTATGCTGTCGAAGTACCCACTGATTTCCTTGAGCATCCTTATAATTAGTGTTTTGAGTTCTGCATCTGTAAGATTGCTTATTTCCATTTTTGTTTAGTTCTTTTTCTGGACTTTTTGTTCTATTCTTTCATTTGGACCATGTTTCTTTGTTTTCTCATTTTGGCAGCCTTCTTTTGTTTCTTTCTATGTATTAAGTAGAGCTGCTTTGACTCTGTGTCTTATGTAGTAGTGTGCCTAATGTAATAGGTGTCCTGTAGGGTCCTGTGACACAGTCTTCTTTATCACCCAAGCTGTGTGCTCCCTCCATGTGGGCTGAGTACTCCTTCCTCTTGTATACGAGTCTTGCTTGCTGTCTGAAGATCAATGGGAGGGATTTACCCAGTCTAGACAGCTGGTAGGACTCCCTGTGACCCCTGGCCAGCAACCAACTTCCTCTGTAGTGTGTGGAGGTAGTTGAGTGGTGCTCCAACATTGTCTATAACTGTCCACTTGATGTGCAGGCTTTGGGGTTTCCTGGGTGGTACAGTCTAAAGTCAGCCACCACCTGTGTTCTGTCTGGGGCCACTTTGCCTAAGCTATAAAATGACCTGCAGATGGCTACTGCTAGTGTCAGGCCTGTGGCCACTTGGTGAGAGATATGGGGGCTAGGCTCAGCTCTTGCTTGTCTGAGTGGATTTAGGAAGGTTTGAAGCCTGTGCCTACCCCAGCCCTTCATATGAAAAGCTGCTGTTACCAGGGTGGGAGGGTTGTTTGGGTGGGCCTATAAGTTGGATGGGGTGGTCCCTTAGGTAATCATTAGAGCGGGGCTTACCATGTGAGCCAGGTTGATGGATACTCACATATGATGCTACCACTCTGTGGTTCTGTGTTGGGGAGGGCTCAGTAAGAGTATAGTGGTCACTGTCTGCAGCTCTGTCTGGGAAGAAGCTGTCTGGTAGCTTTTGCCCTACTATTGGACACTTCAGTTCCTCCCCATATGACACTCGTACCCTTCAAGGTGCTGCTCCAGTGCTGGAGCCAAGAGGGAGTGAGTCTGAGTAAGTCTGTGTGCGATTTGAGACCCTTTAAGAGGAGAGGCAGAGAATCCTGCAGTTTCTTCTGCCAACTCAACCCCCACTGATTTTTATAGCCAGAAGGTATGGGGACTTATCTTCCTGGTAGTGGAACCCTGGGCTGGGTGGTCTGGTGTGAGGCTGGGACTCCTTGCTCCCAAGATATCTCTCCCAAATTTTTATCCATCACACATAGGTGAGGGTCCAGCCTGTTCTGTGTCTGCACCCCTCCTACCAATCTGAATGGATGTGATTTCTTTAATTCAATAGTTGTCAGATTTCCACTCAACTCAATTTCTGATGGTTCTGAGTGATGGCTGTTTTATAGTTTAGTTCTAATATTGGTGTGATTGTATGAAGAGGCAAACCATGTCTGCCAATGCCATCATCTTGATCAGAAGCCTGTCCTCAACATGTTTTAAATGCTGAAAGAATAGAACTGTCAACCCAGAATTCTACTTTCAGCAAAATATCCTTCAGGAATAAATGTGTAAAAAACTCACAATGACAGAAAACAAAAAGAATGTGTTGTTAGCAGACCTAAAGGAATTGACATTGAAATTCTTCAGACAGAAGGAAAATGATGCCAGAAGGCAACTTGGAACATCAGGAATGAAGAGCAGCAAAAATGGGTAGTATTTGGCCAAATAAAAAAGATTATTTTTCTCTTTTGAATTAATTAAAATATATTTGAGGATTGAAAGTAAAAGTTAAACCATTTTCTGATGGGGTTTCAATGTATGTGGATGTAATATATAAGCTAATTATAACATAAAAAGGGAGACAAAAGGGATATATATTGTGGTAAGGGGTCTACATTCCATGAGGAATGGTAAAAATATTGACTGTTGGTGGTCTATGAAGAGTAGCCTGGCTTTCAGTCACTTACCTCACTTTCCACAAATAGATTGTGCCCTTTCAGGTGCTGTTTCCTAGGTGGGTGGGCTTTTGTATGTTCTAAGATCCCGTGGGCCCCTCCAACAGACTCTCCTATGAGACTGGGAGTTTCTCCCACTGCTGCAACCCCTGCAAGTTTTTACAGCCAGAGCTTTTTTTTTTTTCATTTTTAAACATTTTTTATTGATTATGCCATTACATTTGTTCTATTCTCCCTCTCCTTTCCCTTCCACCCTGCACACCCCTCTCCCACCATTCCCCCCCTTTAGTTCATGAACACGTGTCTCAAGTTCTTTAGATTCTGTATTTCCCCTACTATTCTTACCCTCCCCCTATCTATTTTCTATCTACTGTCTGTGCTACTTATTTTCTGTACCTTCCTCCCCCTTCTCCTTCTCCCACTCCCCTGTTGCTAATCCTCCACGTGATCTTCATTTCTATGGTTCACTCCTGATCTAGCTGTCCTCTTAATTTGCTTTTGTTTTAGGTGTGGTTGTTGATAACTGTGAGTTTGCTGTCCTTTCACTGTTCATATTTTTTATCTTCTTTTTCTTAGGTAAGTCCCTTTAACATTTCATATAATAAGGGCTTAGTGATGATGAACTCCTTGAATTTGGTTTTACCTGAGAAGCACTTTAACTGTCCTTCCATTCTAAATGAAAGCTTTGCTGGATAGATCAATCTTGGTTGTAGGTCTTTGGTTTTCATGACTTGGAATACCTCTTTCCAGCCCCTTCTTGCCTGTAAGGTCTCTTTTGAGAAATCCGCTGACAGTCTGCTGGGAACTCCTTTGCAGGTGACAGTCCCCTTAGCTCTTGCTGCTTCTAGTATTCTTCCCTTCATTTTAATCTTGGCTAATGTAATGATGATGTGCCTTGGTGTGTTCATTCTTGGGTCCAGCTTCTTTGGGACTCTCTGAGCTTCCTGCATTTCCTGGAAGTCTATTTCCTTTGCCAGAATGGGGAAGTTCTCTCTTTTTATTTGTTCAAATAGGGTTTCCACTTGTGACTGTTCCTCTTCCCCTTCTGGTACCCCTATAATTTGAATGTTGGAATGTTTAAAGATGTCATGGAGGTTCCTAAGTCTCTCCTCATTTTTTTGAATTCTTGTTTCTTCATTCTTTTCTATTTGGTCATTTTTTCCTTCCTTTTGGTCTACTCCCTTGATTTGAGTCCCAATTTCCTTTCCATTACTGTTGGTTTCCTGTGCATTACCATTCATTTCAATTAGTTTAGCTTTCATATGTTTCTCTAATTTGTGACTATAATCAACCAGTTCTGTGAGTATCCTGATCACCAGTGTTTTGAACTGTGCATCTGAAAGTTTGGCTATTTCTTCATCACTTAGATTTATTGGCTCTGGGGCTCTGAGTTGTTCTTGAGCCATTGAGGAGCGGAGTCTTAGGTGTTTACCAGGGTGGGGCCAGTCAGGATGCTGGTTTGTGATGCTGTATGTGGGGGCGGAGTCAGAGATGGAGCAATGGTGGTCCTCTCTGCTCACCAGTCAGTCCCACCCCCCCCCCCCAGCCTGTTTATCGGAGGGGAAATGTGCGAGCCCGCAGCCTTGCACCTTGCTGTCTCAATGCTCGCCTCTTCACTGGTTTATCTGCTTGCAAATGCTCCACTGACTGCAGACAGCCAGCCGCGCCTCTTCCTTGTGTCCGCCTGTAGCTAGCCCGCAGCTGGGATCCACGCCTTCCGCTGCTTGTGCACCACCCTGTCGGGGATCTTTTTTGCCAACCTTCCGCTCCTCTCACCGGTTTAGCTGAGCATTTCGTTGTCTTTGGACTCCGTATTGTCTATTTTCTGTGTGGTTTGGTTGTGTTTATTGTTAAAACTTTGTTTTTAGATTTGTTGGTGCACGGACACAAGGTGTTTCCACCTACGCCTCCATCTTGGCGAAAGTCCTACAGCCAGAGCTTTTGAGGCATTAGTTTCCCATGCTGGAACCCTGGGTTGCATTGTCTCTTGCTCCCTGGTTGTTCCCCCTGGCTTATCTGCATGTGAATGTGGACTATCCTGGTCTGCCAGCTGCCGCCTTGTTGTGTATCCTCACTGCCATAGCTTCCTGTCTCCACCCCTGGTTGTTATCCTTCTTTTGCTTGTGCGAGGAATTGAGGCACATCTACCTGTGCCTCCATCTTGGCTGGAAACCTCTCATTGTCTGTTGATGTACTGATGATAGCCATTCTGACAGGCATGAGGCAATATCTACTTGTGGTTTTAATTTGCATTTCTCTGATGATTAGCGATGTTGAACATCTTTTCATATGTCTATTCACCATGTAAATGTCCTCTTTGTAGAAGTGTCTATTCAAGTCCTCTGCCCTTTTTTGAAAGGATTACTTGTTTTTTCTTTTGGTGTTGATTTGTATGAATTTGTTATAAATTTTGGATATTAACCCTTAATATTTCCCAAATGTATCATTGGGAAATATTTCTTCCACTCAGTAGACTGTGTTTATTTTATTGATGGTTTCCTTTGTGCAAAACCTTTTTACATTTATGGAGTCTCATTTGTTTGTTTATTTATTTATTTATGTTTCCCTTGACCAAGGAAATATATCAGAAAACATATTGCTAGGAGATTTTACTGCCTATGTTTTCTTCTAGCAGTTTCATGGTTTTGAGTCTTAAAAAAAAGATGTTATTTATTTATTTTTAGACAGTGAGGAAGGGAGGGAGAAGAAAGGGAGAGAAACATCAATGTGTGGTGTGCCCCTGACTGGGGACCTGGCCCACAACCCAGATGTGCGGCCTGACTGGGAATTGAATAGTGACCCTTTGGTTCACAGGCTGGCGCTCAATCCACTGAAGCACACCAGCCAGGGTGGTTTTGAGTCTTTAATTTTTTAATTTTTATTCTATTACAGTTGTCCCAAATTTCTCCTCTTAGCCCTCCTCTGCGCAGCCCATCCTCTGCTCCCATAGTCAATCCCACACTGTTCATGTCCATGGGTCATTCATACATGATCCTCAGTCCCTTCCCTTTCTTTCCAGCATTATTCCTTTCCCTCCCCCTCTATGGTCACTGTCAGTCTGTTCCATGTTTCCATGCCTCTGGTTCTATTTTGCTCTGTAGTTTATTTTATTCATTAGATTCCTCTTATAGGCGAGATAATATGGTATTTGTCTTTCACTGACTGGCTTATTTCACTTAGCATAATACTCTCCAGTTCCATCCATGCTGTTACAAAAGCTAGGAGCTCCTTATTTTTTCTACTGTGTAATATTTTATTATATAAAAATACCACAGTTTTTTAAATCCACTTATTTACTGACAATCAAATAGGCTGTTTCTAGCACTTGGCTATTGTAAACATCACTGCTATGAACATTGGGGTGCATAAGTTCTTTTGAATTGGTGATTCAGGATTCTTAATGTATATTCCCAGTGGAATTGCTGGGTCAAAAGGCAGTTCCATTTTTAGTTTTTTGAGGAAATTCCATACTGTTTTCCACAGTGGCTGCACCAGTCTGCGTTCCTACCAGCAGTGTACAAGGGGTTCCCTTTTTTCCACATGCTCACCAGCACTCGTTGTTTGTTGATTTGTTAATGATGACCATTCTGACTGGTGTGAGGTGATACCTCATTGTGGTTTTAATTTGCATCTCTCTTATGGCTAGTGATGTTGAGCATCTTTTCATGTGTCTATGGGCCATCTGTATATTGAGTCTTACATTGAAGTCTTTAATCCATTTTGCATTTCTTTTGTGTATGGTATAAGAAGGTCTAGTTTCGTTTTTTTGCATATGTATGTCCTTTCCCCAACACCATTTATTGAGGAGACTATCTTTACCCCATTGTATGTTCTTGCCTCCTTTGTCAAATTGTAATTGGCCACATAGGTATGGGTTTATATCTGGGCTCTCTATTCTGTTCTTATGACAGTATCATGCTATTTTGATTATTAGGGCCTTGTAGTATAGTTTGATCTATTTTTATGACAGTATCATTGATCTGTTTATATGATAGTATCATGCTATTTTGATTGCTATAGCCTTGTAGTATAGTTTGATATCAGGTAGCATGATACCTCCAACTTGGTTATTCCTTCTCAAGATTGCTGTAGCTCTTTGGGGTCTTTTGTGGTTCCACATAAAATTTTGGAATATTTGTTGTAGTTCTGTGAAATATGCATTGAATTAATAGATTGCTTTGGGTAGTATGGATATTTTACTGATGTTAATTCTTCCTATCCATGAGTGCAGTATATGCTTCTATTTATTTTTATCATCTTCAGTTTCTTTCTTCAGTGTCTGATAATTTTCTGAGTACAGGTCTCTTACCTCTTTGGTTAAATTTATTCCTAGGTATTTTGTGATTTTTTGAGATAATTGTAAATAGGATTATTTTCTTAGTTTCCCTTTCTGATAGTTCATTATTGGTGTATAAAATGCAACTGATTTCTGAATATTTATTTTGTATCTTGCTAATTTACTGAATCTATTTATAAGTTCTAGGACTTTTGGTGTAATCTTTAGGGTTTTCTATATACAGTATCATGTCATCTGGAAATAATGAATTGGTATGTAAAAACTCTTTCTTCTGTTCTTGGAACAGCAGTCTTCACAAGACTGGGAGGAATGCAGTGATAGTCTTTCCCATGATCAGGTCTTTCTGGATGGCATCTCCTTTTTCAGTATCAGACCCTACTTACAGGGCAGGAACAGGAGGGGATGCTTCAGGTCCCTGTCACTTCTGCCTTTGTGAGGTGCCCATCTTTCCTGCAAGATGCCTCTAATGATGCTGTCACTCAGAAAGCTACCTGCTCATGGTTCTATGCTGATATCGATCTTCTACACCCAGTAAGGTAAAGTCATGGCTCTGTCTACTAGCGTGGGTAATTTCAATCTCTCCTCCATGGTCGTGAATGAGCTGACCAAATGCTCAGCTGTGTACACTTATGACAATAGCTGAATTAACTGAGATCTTTCAAAACAACAGGAATAATAACAACACACATTTACAGGGTGTATACTATTCGTTACCACTTCTCTGAGCTAAGTTCTGTATGTGTATGACTTCATTTAATCCTGACAATAATAAAGGTGGCCAGATTGTACACAAAATCTATAACCGAATCCAGTAAGAAGCAGGTTTGGGGATTCAAGTTTTAAGTTAAAAAATAAAAAAGCTCCTGAAAGTGTTAAATACAGAATAACTGATGGTGTATATGCTAACTTTAATTGTAATCTGATTTTTTAAAATAAAAAAATATATTGTGGGGGCGACTTTCCTTGCAAGCCCCCACAGCCACCACAGATGAGAGTAATCATGACTGAGACATGATGTGATCTGCTTAGGGAGGAGAAGTGGCCATTTTCCCAGAGGAAAAAGGCTGTGAGCAGTGACCAGTTTCTCCTAGGAGAAAAAGGCCTCAAGCCCCCTCCTCCAGAGCCTTTTATTGGATTCTAATACACAGGAATACAGGGTGGCAAGGATCAAACAGTAGATCACATTTCAAAGAAATCTGAGGGTTTAGTATGAGTCAGTCTGTCAGGAACAGAGTTTTAGGGTTTCCTGCTCGAACCCTTAACATATGAACGAAAACACTCTTTGCAGAGCAGATTTCACAGGTTTATTAGGAAGTCTTTGTGATGCCAGATTTTCCCCCAGGACACGCTCTAGCAAGGCAAGGAGCTGCACCTCTCCCCAAGAGGTATTTAGGCTTAAGGAGATTAGAGCCAGAAAGCACTTCTCCCAGAGAGGATGGGGACTCGGGCTATGTCAAAGCTGGGAGTGAGGCGAGAGTCCATTGCTCCCTGTTGCAGCCCCCGCCCCGAGTCCTTCCATGAAGGCCTGCCAAGTGGTCGAGTCTGGCTTAGGTTGCCCTCACCCTCGTGTGAGGGGTCTTACCGTCATTGACTTCCGACCAAGCTTTGGGGGCAGGGAGAGGAAACTGAGGCAGCATTTGCTACCAGAGACAGGCTTTGTCTCCTGCAGCTTGCATTCCAAAGGTCGTCCCTTGCCTTTAGCCACAAGGGGTCAAGATACAATGCCTAGAACCAGGCAGAGCAGTCTACAACGATACATATATGTATTTGACATACAAGGTTTTGCTCTTCCATTGAAGGAAGGGATTTTCCAATATCTGGCATGTAGACATCACATGGTATCTCAGATGAAATCATCGATACAAAAACAAACATTTAAAAATAATAACATGCTTTTCTTATTGCACCAGAGAAAAATATATCTAGAATACTAAAGCTATTTAACACAGTTTATGGGGAGAGGAGAAAAGAACTTATGCCACAAGCCTTATGGCAAAATGCTACAACATCCCTTGCAAACACAGTTGTTATTCAAAGTTATTCAGAAGTGGGGAGGGAGCAGCCACAAATCTCCTTATTCCTTCCACAAAATACTTTTTTTTTAAAAAATATTTTCTTTATTTATTTTTCGAAAGAGGGAAAGGGAAGGAGAAAGAGTGGGAGAGAAATATCAATGTGTGGTTGCCTCTCATGCGTCCCCTGCCGGGAACTGGCCTGCAACCCAGGCATGTGCCCTGACTGGGAATCGAACCGCGATACTCTGGTTCACAGGCCCGCGCTCAATCCACCGAGCTACGCCAGCCAGGGCCACAAAATACTTTATTGGCCTTATAGCCACCATATCTCACTCAGAAGGCCCTCAACTGCCTGATTCCAGCCTTATACTCCTATTACTATATACCTTGACAGCAAGTTACGTGTCTGAGCCCCCATTTATATCTTCGCACTGTTCGAAGAGTTCCGAAAGAAAGACCCTGCTCAGAATGGCATGATAATATAAACAGAAATTATTTCTCTCTCTTACAGAGGCTTAAAAATATACCCTGACCCCAAAGGACTGAAAATCAATTGTTCAAATAAAAAAATGAGACTAAATTGGCAGGGTATCCCAATTTTCCAGAAAATATGTGAGCAGTCCTAGACCATAAAACTGGGTGAAAGGATTAGAACCTATGTAGAATACATAAAGAAACCAGGGGGACTTGCAGAGGCAAAAATGACTTGGATTGCACCTACTCTATTTCCTTAAAGGATATGGCATGAAATAATCATGGGTTTCAATCCTTGCTTTGACATACACTGGCTGTGTGATGGTGAGAAATGTTTCTATGTTCTTTGGAACTGTTTCCCCATTTCTTTTTTTAAAAAAAGATTTTATTTATTTGTTTTCAGATGGAGGGGAAGGGAGGGAGAAAGAAAGGGAGATAAACATCGATGAGCCAGAGAAACGTTGATCAGTTGCCTCTTGTATGCCCTCAACTGGGGACCTGGCCCTCAACCCAGGCATGTACCTTGACTGGGAATCCAAAAGGCAACCTTTCAGTTTGTGGGACCATCACCCAACCCATTGAGTCACACCAGTGAGGGTCTGTTTCCTCATTTCTAAAATAAGAATCACAATATTTACACTAAATGACCCCTATGGTAAATAAGTGAGATAACATACCAATAACATATGGTGCTTGCTATGGGGGAACGTCACACTGGTATGGAGACAGACATATAAATAGAAGAGCAGTTAAAGTGCAAAGAAGGAGCACAGGGAAGGGATATAGGAAAAAAGCATTGAGTAGAGTGGCCATGAAGTAAGAAGAAAACAAAGAGAGGGGACACATGGAAGAGGTCAACTGGATTTCCCAAATCCACTGATCACTGGGTTCACATTTTGTTGATATAAAGCAGAGGGATATCTATGCTTCCTCACACTTAAAATTAAAATAACCAGGTTGGCTGTGTTGTGTTTATTTAAAAAATATCGAGTCTAGTCTGTTCATCAGCTCCTTTGTATATGGGGAAACTTTAATGAATTAGTCAATGCACCTCTTTGCCTAAAGGTTGATCTGAGAAAGTAGCATTCACCAAGATTTGTTATAAATATAAAAGTAGGCAATACACTGGTATTAGATGCTTCTGGAAAAATTGTGGGATAAAGAGCAAAAGCTTCCTGTGCTAGGGATCCCAAGACCACCCTCAGACTTGGTGATCTGCTATAAGGACTCACAGGACATGGAAGCTGTTATACTCATGGTTTAGTTTATTATAGCGAAAGGTTACAGATTAGAATCAGCAAGCAGAAAAGGCACATGGGGTGAGTTTCAGGACAAATCAGGTTCAAGACTCCTTTCCCAGGTGTCCCTTCCCAGTACAATTAGATGGACACATGCTTTTGTATTTTCCCAATGATGTATGACAACACATGTGAAGTGTTCTCAACCAGGGAAGCTCATCTTAGCCTTGGTTTCTATGGTTTTTATTGGGAGTCAGTCACATAGGCATGCAGAGCTTGTATGACTGCCCACAGCTATTCAGAGCCCATTTCCCCAGAGCAAAATCAGACATTCGCCATAAATCACATTGTTAAGATAAACTTTCTCATTTCACTGGTACAACATGACCCATTTCAAGCATGCAAAACACTGTCAGGCAAAATATTCTAAGGGCTCTAAGGTTATCTCTTAGGGGCAAGCCAAGGATCAGTCCTGGAGACAGGCTTTTTTTAAGAAAATATATTTTATTGATTATGGCATTACAGTTGTTCTATTCACCCCTTTCATTCCCCTCCACCCTGCACACCTTCTCCCCCACCATTCCCCTCCTTTAGTTTATGACCATGTGTCTCAAGTTCTTTAGATTCTATATTTCCCCTACTATTCTTGCCCTCCCCCTATCTATTTTCTATCTACTGTCTATGCTACTTATTCTCTGTACCTTCTCCCCCTTCTTCTCCTCCTACTCCCCTGTTGCTAACCCTCCATGTGATCTTTATTTCTATGGTTTTGCTCCTAATCTAGCTGTCTTCTTAGTTTGCTTTTGTTTAGATGTGGTTCTTAGTAACTGAGTTTGCTGTCCTTTCACAGTTCATATTTTTTATCTTCTTTTTCTTAGATAAGTCACTTTAACATTTTATATAATAAGGGCTTGGTGGTGATGAACTCCTTGAATTTGATCTTATCTGAGAAGCACTTTATCTGTCCTTCCATTCTAAATGAAAACTTTGCTGGATAGAATAATCTTGGATGTAGATCTTTGGTTTTCATGACTTGGAATACCTCTTTCCAGCCCCTTCTTGCCTGTAAGGTGTCTTTTGAGAAATCCGCTGACAGTCTGCTGGGAACTCCTTTGTAGGTGACTGTCCCCTTAGCTATTGCTGCTTCTAGGATTCTCTCCTTCATTTTCATCTTGGCTAATGTAATTATGATGTGCCTTGGTGTGTTCATTCTTGGGTCCAACTTCTTTGGGACTCTCTGAGCTTCCTGGATTTCCTGGAAGTCTATTTCTTGTGCCAGATTGGGGAAATTCTCCTTTATTATTTGTTCAAATAAGTTTTCCACTTGTTGCTGTTTCTCTTCCCCTTCTGGTACCCCTATAATTCAGATGTTGAAATGTTTAAAGATGTCCTGAAGGTTCCTAAGCCTCTCCTCATTTTTCTGAATTCTTGTTTCTTCATCCTTTTCTGTTTGGTCATTTTTTTCTTCCTTCTGGTCCACTCCCTTGATTTGAGTCCCAGTTTTCCTTTCATCACTATTGGTTTCCTGTGCAATTCCATTCATTTCAATTAGTTTCGCCTTCATATATTTGTCTAATTTGTGGCTAAAATCAACCAGTTCTGTGAGCATCCTGATCACCAGTGTTTTAAACTGTGAGTTTGAGAGTTTTGCTATTTCTTCATCACTTAGATTTATAGGCTCTGGGGCTTGGAGATCTTCTTGAGCCACTTTTGGTCTGTTTGTGCCCTTTAAGTGTGAGGAGCGGAGCCTTGGACTACCAGGTCGCTGGGTTGTGATGCTGTATATGGGGGCGTGGTCAGAGCGGGGAAATGGCGGCACCCTCTGCTGTTTCGTGTGGCTGGGTGAGGAGCAAAGCCTTAGGTGGTTCACCAGGGCTGGACCACTCAGAGTCGCTGGGTTATGATGCTGTATGTGGAGGTGGGGTCAGAGCAGGGAAATGGCGGTACCCTCCACTGCCGCTGGGTCCCGGTCCAATCGCCCACTCCCTCGCTTGTCTATCCGCGCACAAATGCGCGACCACAGTCAACCCGCAGCCCTGCTCCCTCACTGTTTCCCCGAGGTCACTCGCTTGGTTGCTCGCTCGGTTGCTCACTAGGTCCAACCCTGCGCCTGGATTCCACGCGTCTGAGTCCGTCTAACCGAGTTTTCCTGTGCAACCCCGCTCCACCAGCTGCTGGTTTCGCCCCTTACCGGTCAGGCTGAAGAATTTGTTGTTAACAGACTTCCGAAAAGTTCAGTTTTCTGTGTTCTGGCTGTGTTTTCTGTTGCTAATATTTAGTTGTCTCTAAACTTGGTTGTGTGAGAAGGCACATCATATCCACCTATGCCTCCATCTTGGCAGAAGTCTCGGTTTTTTTTTTTTCTTATGTTCCAAGTCATTGATTTGATTTTTTGCTTCATCCACTGTACTGTTGTTTCCCTGAAAATTGTTCTTTATTTCAATTAGTGTATCTTCATTCTTGACTGGATCTTATTTATGCTGTTGAAGTCCTCACTAAGTTTGTTGAGCATCCTTATAATGAATGTTTTGAACCCTGAATCTGACAGATTGCTTATCTCCATTTGGCTCTTTTTCCGGAGTTTTGATCTGTAGTTTCACTTGGGACATGTTTCTTTGTCTCCTTATTTTGGCAGCCTCTTTGTGTTTGTTTCTATCTATTAGGTAGAGCTGCTTTGACTCTGTGTCTTGGTAGTGTGGCCTAGTATAGTAGATGTCCTGCAGGATCAGTGGCACAACTTCCCCTGTCACCCAAGCTGGGTTCGAGGTGCACCCATTGTGGGGCTGAGTACACTCTCTTTTTGTAGTTGAGCCTTGGTTGCTATTGGCAGATCAATGGAAGATATTTACCCAGGCCAGTCAGCTTCAAGGACTGGCTGTGACCACTGACCACCAACCTCCACCCTTGATGGAGGATCAGCTGTGTAGGGGCAGGGTGGTGGTGCTCTGACATGATCCATAGCTGTCCACTGGGTGTGCAGGCTCTGGGGTTTCCCTGGGTGGCACAGGCCAAGGTTAGCCCCCACCTATGTTTTGCCCAGGGAACCCTGCCTCAGCTATAAAGCAATCTCAGATGACTGATACTTATGCCAGGTTTAAAGACTTCCAGGCTAATCTAAGATGTGAATTTAATCTGGCTGACATTAGTGCTCACTGAAGCCAGCTGTTCCTTGTTTGATAGGATTTAGGAGCCAAGATCAGGCATTCAAATAGAAAAGCAGCTTGGGTGGGCCCATAAATTGGGTGGGGCAGAGCCTCTGGGGATCTCCAAGGTGGGTCACACAGTGTTAGCCAGGTTGATGGAGTCTCAGGTATGGCACCAAGTTACTGGCTCTGGGGGGGTTGTGTTTAGCAAAGGAACAATGGCCTCTGCTTGCCCTGATGCCAGACACTTCATTTCCTCCCTGTATGCCACTGGTGTCTTTCAAGCTGCTGCCCTGGTGCTGGTGCTCAGAGAGAGTGAGTCTGAGTAGGTGAGTCTGTGTCTGGGTTCTTCAAAAGGAACTGCTTGGGGCTCCAGCAGTTTCTGTCCTCAATCCTTGCTGTTGTTTACAGACAAAAGTTATGGGGAATTATCTTCCTGGCACTGAAATCTTGGGCTGGGGGACCTGGTGTGGGTTTAAGACTCCTTGCTCCTGAGATATCCTTCCCAAATTTATATACATGTGGGTGTGGAAGCAGCCCATTCCACATATGTGCTCCTCCTATCAGTCTGGATGGACATGGTTTCTTTAATTCCATAGTTGTCAGACTTCCATTCAATTTGATTTTTGTAATTGTCAGACTTCCATTCAGCTAAATTTCTGATGTTCATTAGTGATGGTAGTTCTATATTTTAGCTGTAATTTTGATATGTTTGTGCAAAGAGGTGAGCCATGTCTGCCTACGCTGCCATCTTGACTGGAAGTCTGTCTTCTTTTGAAAAGATTTACTATTTATTTTATTTTAATCTTTTGGCATTCTGAAATTTTATGGTAGTATGCTTTTGTGTAAGTGTTTATTCCTTTGTGCTGGATACTCATGGCCTTCATTTTTAGAAGCATTCTCGTATCATTTCTTTGATGATTTTTCTCTGTTCTCTATATCTGGAAATTTTTTAAATCTAATATCAGACCACCTCTATTAAGGTTTTATAAAAAAATTATTTCACCTCTTTTGTCTGTTTATTCAACTTTCTGGAAGATTTGCTCAACTTGCTTCTTTTTTCAAGTCTTCCATTGATTGCTTTTTTATTAACTGCTTGCTTTCCAATATATTTTTAATTTTTAAAAGAAATCTACTTTTCTTTTACTTCTGTCAAAATTTTAAAAAGATAAAAATAAAATATCTACACTTCTACTTTTTCTTCATTAATGGGTGCCTAAAACATAAGCATATAGCTTATCCCATTAAGGGATTTTCATTAGGTTCTGATACCAATATTATGGAAACTTCTTAGAAAATATTGGAAACTCATTCTTCCCCTCCCCTTTGGAAAAGGTTACAGAGCACTTGAGTTGTATGTTGTCCAGAGACTTACAGGTACTGACAGTCTCCAACCTGACAATAAGCTTTTGAAAAGGACAATACATAGTTCATGAGGAGCAAGAATTCTTAGGATGTGTTGAAGTCAAGTTTCACTGAGCTAAGCTAAACATGAGGTAAGAAGCCAGGGAAACCTGGTTGATGTCTGCTTTCCCCCAAGTCACCTGATAACTATCCTTGATTTAGAAATTTGAGTGAGGAGGCACCAAATGGAGGACAGAAAATATGGGCAATGAAGAAAGGTGAGGAGATTTGTTTTCTTATAAAAAAGATAAATCTCTGATGTCTGGTTAGTTTAGACTTGAATCTGCCCATTAAAGGTGGTTGGAAATGTCTTTCTATTGATAAGACAATTTGGATCTTGTGGCTGGGTCAGAAGCCATGCTGAAGAATGGTGTGAACCCCTTCAGCCAGGGCATGTAGGAGAAGAATACTTATCTGGGCTTTTGGTATTATCATCCCAGGTAAGTTAATAATTGCACAAATTGGTGTGTGTCACAAAGACAAAGGCCTTAGTAGGACCAGAGAACACCAGATGCAACTGCTAAGTATCATGAGGTTCAGAATCCTGTGAGGAATTTTAAAAAGAAGCACCAACCCCTCCAGGTTGCTTAGTTCCAGAATCTTCAGGTGATTTAGGGCCAGGGGCCCCTGGGATTCCAGGACTCACAGGACAAGTATTTGCAGCAGTTCGTCCTCCACTGAAACAGACTGCTTTTCTAGGTGTACTGGTAACAAAAATTGCATAGTGAAAAATTATTTTTAAGTTGTGTTAAAATATAATATATATATATATGTTACCATTTAAACCATTTTTAAGTATACAATGTTATGGCATTTAGTATATTTACATTGTTGTGAATTATCATAATCTCCAGAAGTGTTTCTCATTTTGCAAAACTGAACCCCTGAACCCAATTAACTCCCCATTTCTCCGTGTGTCTCCCTCTTTCACTCTTTATATTGGTAATTTGTCCTCTCTGTGTTTTTGGTCACTCTGGCTACAATTTTATCAATTTTATTGATCTTTCCAAGGAACTAGGTTTCAGTTTCATTGATTTGTATCTATTATTCTATTTTTTTTATTTTCTTGATTTCTTATCTTTATTTCCTTCCTTCAGCTTGCTTTAGGTTTGTCTTTTTCTAATTTAATGAGGTGGAAGCTTAGATCATTGATGTGAGACCTTGATGGGCTTCAGGACATGCTGCCCCAAAATAGAGCATCTTGGTATATTGAATATTTTAAGATGAAGGAGTTTGAGAAAATGGCAGAAGCAGGAAGGTCATTGTGACCTTTCCTCTCATCCTTCTTTCTTGACAGATCATAAGTCCCTCATGTGAGAGGTACCCTCCCTATACCCAGAGGAAAGGAGCTTCCTTATCTCTGAAGACAAAGAGATACTGAGAAGAATCCTAATGAACAGGCGCTGCTAAGTTCACCCAGTTGGCTATGCTTACCTCATACTCTCTTACCTATCATAGTTCATAACTGTCCACTGTTCATTAAACCTAACTTAAATATATTTAGGTTTCACTGTTTCTTAAGGTCTTTTCCTTTTGAAGGCCCCTGTGTTATGTAAAACTTACACTAAAATAAATTTATATGCTTTTCTCTTATTAATCTGTCTTTGTCAGTTTAATTTTCAGACCTAGCCAGACACACTAAGAGAGTCAAAGGAAACTTTTTCTTCTACAATTTTATTTTCTAACATAAGCATTTAATGCCCTAATTTTCTAGCACTGCTGTAGCTGTGTACCACACATTTTGTTGTGTTTTCAGTGTCATTTAATTAAAATATTTTCTGATTTGCTTTGTAACTTATTCCTTGATGTGCCCATATATTATTTATAAGTGTCTTTAAATTTCAAACATTTGGAGGTTTTTCTGAGTTTTTTTTGAAGTTTGACCCCTTTATTTCTGATTATTTTGGCTTTTCTTTTTTAAAATACATTTTATTAATTATGCCATTATAGTTGTCCCATTTCCCCCCTTCATTCCCCTCCACCCTGAACACCCCTCCCCCACCACTGCCCCCTTTAGTTTATGACCATGTGTTTCAAGTTCTTTAGATTCTATTCTATTCTTCCCCTGCCCCCTGTCTATTTTCTACCTACCATCTTGCTACTTATTCTCTGTACTTTCTCCCCCCTTCTCCTCCTCCCACTTCCCTGTTGCTAACCCTCCATGTGATCTTCATTTCTATGGTTCTGCTCCTGATCTAGCTGTCTGCTTAGTTTGCTTTCCTTTTAGGTGTGGTTGTTAATAACTGTGAGTTTGCTGTCCTTCACTGTTCATATTTTTTACCTTCTTTTTCTTAGATAAATCCCTTTAACATTTCATATAATAAGGGCTTGGTGATGATGGACTCCTTGTACTTGACCTTATCTGAGAAGCACTTTATCAGTCCTTCCATTCTAAATGAACGCTTTGCTGGATAGAACAATCTTGGATATAGGTCTTTGGATTTCATGACTTGGAATACTTCTTTCCAGCCCCTTCTTGCCTGTAGGGTCTCTTTTGAGAAATCCGCTGACAGTCTGCTGGAAACTCCTTTGTAGGTGACTGTCCCCTGATCTCTTGCTGCTTCTAGGATTCTCTCCTTCATTTTAATCTTGGCTAATGTAATTATGATGTGCCTTAGTATGTTTCTTCTTGGGTCCAACTTCTTTGGGACTCTCTGAGCTTCCTGCATTTCCTAGAAGTCTATTTCCTTTGCCAGATTGGGGAAGTTCTCCTTTATTATTTGTTCAAATAAGTTTTCCACTTTTTGCTGTTCCTCTTCCCCTTCTAGTACCCCTGTAATTCGTATGTTGGAATGTTTAAAGATGTCCTGGAGGTCCTAAGCCTCTCCTCATTTTTTTGAATTCTTGTTTCTTCATTCTTTTTTGTTTGGTCATTTTTTTCTTCCTTCTGGTCCACTCCATTGATTTCAGTCCCAATTTCCTTTCCGTCACTATTGGTTTCCTCTGCATTTCCCTTCATTTCACTTAGTTTAGCCTTCACATGTTCCTCTAATTTGTGACTAAAATAAACCAGTTCTGTGAGCATCCTGGTCACCGGTGTTTTGAACTGTGCATCTGATAGGTTGGCTATCTCTTGGTCACTTAGAATTATTGGTTCTGGGGCATTGAGCTGTTCTTGAGCCATAATGTTTTTGTCTGTTCACGCCAGTCTGGCTGAATGGTTTGTATTGTCAGACTTTTGTACAGTTCAATTTTCTGTGTTTTGGCTGCATTTTTGTTACTAAAACTTTGTTGTCATTAAACTTGGTTGTGCGAGGAGGCACAGTGTTTCCACCTATGCCTCCATCTTGGCTGGTAGTCTGATATTTTGTCATTAATTTCTGTCCCATTATGGCCTGAAAACATAATGTACATTATTTTAGTTCTTTTAAATTTAAGACTTTGTTATGACCCAGAATATAGTCATTTGGACACTGACTCTACTGCTTCCTTCTTTCACTTATAAGGATCCTTCTGATCTTACACTGGGGGCCATCAGTTAATCCAGGATAATCTCCCTATCTCAAGATACTTAATCACATCTGCAAAGTCTCATTTGCAAAATAAGGTGACATTCACAAGTTCAGGGGATTAGAATGCATACATTTTGGGGGAGGTCATTATTCTGTGTACCACACCTCCTTTTCTTCCCCCAGTTCTTTATGGTGACTGTCACTGCCCCCACACTTGGCCACAGAATTGGATAGATAGGCTGTACATCTGAGAGTAGCAAGGTCCCCATCCCACAAAGTATAAAAATACAACAATCAATGGGCACTAGGAGTAATAATACTGACAATGCTGATCATAAGTTACTGTTCATTCTAGGCTTGCCATATGCCAGTGCTTTGCATGAATTATAGGTGCCACTATCCCCACTTCACAAGTGAGAATCTGTGGCTCAGCAAGATTCTATGATTTTTTCCAGTGTCATATAGATAGGAACAAGTAGAGGAGCCAGAGTTAGAACTGGGGTTTTCTCCACAGGCTATGCCCTTAGACACTGCTTCAGGTTATGATAATGACCCCCAGAGGTGTCAGGGGATGCTTCCTCAGAATAGATTATTTATGAAGCTAGAACTGTAGGATAGATTTTAAGGTCTGTTAGTGGCCAAATCACTACCACCTATGGGCCTACAGAGAGGGTGTTTGACTCCACCTCTCTGTTTCTGCCTCTGTTATTCTTTCTCTTTTCTTCCTCCTTCCCTCCCTCTCTCTTTCCCTTTCTCTTTATCCTCTTTGTTTCTGTCTCTCTCACTCTTTCATAACACAAATCATGGTATTTGTTAGGGCTGGAATTAGATAAAAGTAGCCAAAAGGAACCTGAGGCAGGCTCCAGACTGTCTCAGCAAGGAAGATAGAAAGTACAGAAAGTACAAAGAGTGCTGAACAAGATAAACCGCTTTGTGCATGACCTTGTCCTTGCAAAAAAAGTATACATTGTTGCAAGCAGAGAACATAGCCATGTGTGTTCTCTCAGGATAGCCAATTGCTAACAGCTACATCTGCTTCTGTATTTGCTTGCTTGCTTGCTCACCCCAATAAAAACCCCAGGCTGTAAGCGCCAGGCGCGACTCTCATTTGCAGCCATTTTGGCACCGTGTCTCCAGAGACACCCCGAGAGCTCGCCCCTGCGCAGGTAAAACCCTGAAACTTTGGCCAATAAAGTTCCATCTTAAACTCCTGAAGGCTTCCAACATTTGCTCGCATTGGGGTATGTTACAGTATCTTCTATTTGTGGTTGAATCTACATAACTCAGGATTAGGACCCTCAACACACCTGGACATGCCTTAATGAGCAAGCTCAACAATCTTGTCCCCCATTAAAGTGACCTTGGTTATTGAGGGTGAGCAGAGGCAGCCAGGGAGAGTGGAAATTTCCATTGGGCATCTGTGCGGTTTTGGGGGTGGGAAGCCAAGTGTGAATGGTGATGTTTGGACCAGGACTTCTGGAGACTTCAACACATCTGTTCCCAAATCTCCTCTCACAGGCCCCCAGGCCTGTCTTTTCAGCACAGGAGCCTCTTTAGCCCCTTCTCCCAGCTCTATTCATTAGGTCTGTTATCCCCTCTCACTCCCATTTGTGTCCTTCCTCCAAGCACCCAACCCAGCCTCAGAGGAGCCCTTCAAGACCTTCCCTGCTCCCTGCAAGCATAGAGCATTGTGCAGGACAGACATAGCTCTTCCCTGACGTAGGGATCTGTCATAAAGTCTCTGTTAGAGCAGAACTGAAGATCTCAGGGATCCAGGTGAAACTCCGGACTCAGACTGGGAGTCCAGGGTGATTACCCCCAGAGCTGAGTGGGATGAAGAAGAGTATTTCCGAGAGGAAGAAGTGAGGTGAGTGTCCTGTCAGGAGTTGATTTAAAATTTTTTATGTATTGACTGATTTTGAGAGAGAGAGAGAGAGAGAGAGAGAGATTGGTTGAATGATTTGCTGTTCCACTTATGTATGCATTCACTGGTTAATTCTTGTACGTGTCCTTACTGTGGATTGAACCTGCAACCTTAGTGTATCAGGACAACGCTTAACTACCTAAGCTACTGGACCAGGGCCGTGAGTTGTAATGACACTGTGTGGGGTTGGGTTAGTGAACACAGGGAGGGGACTCTGGGAAGGACAGGGTAGCATGAACATGAGGAACGCCCCAGCTGCTGTCCTCATAGGCTTTGGCATCCTAACCCTAGGTGGATGACCCAAGCCAGTTGTCTTCTCTGGGCTTGAGGGTCCTTACCAGTGACAGGGTTTTCTACCAAGGGGCCAAGTGAGGGTTAAGTGAGATGACTCCTAAGAAGTGCTTGAGATGGGCCATTAAAGAGAAGGAAACCCTGCCATTTACAATTGCATGGATGGACTTTGAGGGCATTTTGCTAAATGAAATAAATCAGACATAGAAAGACAAATACTGTATAATCTCATTTATATATGGACTTTTAAAAAGCAACTCACAGAAACAGAGAAAAGATTGGTGGTTGCCAGAGGTGGGGGATTGGGAATGAGTGAAAGGGGTCAAAACATACAAACTTTCAGTTATAAGATAAATAAGTTCTGGAGATATAATATACAACATGGTGACTATAATTAACAATACTGTATTGTGTGTTTGAAAATTGCTAAGAGAGTAGATCTTAAAAGTTCTCATCATGAGAAAAAGATTCTATGTGAGGTGTATTTCTTTTGTAGTCATTATTTACTCTACTATTTGATATTAACAGTTCATGATTGGTGCCACAATCTTCTCCTGATCTTTTCTTGGCAAAGAGAATACAGCTTTTCCATCTCCTGCTTCCAATTACAGTCTATTTGATTTCAATATTGGCCATCTGGTGATGTCCATGTAAACACTCATCTGTTTGGTTGTTTGAAACACGTGTTTGTGATGGATAGCTGGTTGGCTTTACGGAAAATCCACAAATCCATCTACTGCTTCTTTTCTGACCCTAGTCAAAAATTTCTGATAACATTTGATTCTGTTTTATTTCCTGTGTTTGCATTCAATCACCTATAATTATCAGTGTGTCTTGTTTTGGTGTGTGATCAATTTCTCCTTAGATACTTGCATAAAATCTTCCAATTTCATCTTCAGCAAACATTACATAAATTTATACAATATTATATGTCAATTATATTTCAGTAAAGTTGAAAAAAAGAGAAATACTTAGAACACTGCCAATCGCATAGGTCCATGATTACTTAAAGCAAAGTTATTCTTTATATTTAAATGTAAAAGTTTCATAACATTTTACCATGTCTCATCAGATCTCAGATGCTATAGTGTGTGACACCATTATTTTAGGTAATCCTTAAGAAAAAAAAGGATGCTGCCATCTCATCTCAATAACTATAAGATGTATTCCTGATTTCTGACATGTTGAAATGTAAAAAGGGCATTTTAGAATTGATGGAAAAATATTTTTGTTGTTTATTTTTATGGTTACCTTCTGTGGTAATCTATTGTATAGTGATAAAATCTCTTCTTTTTAAAATATTTTTTAAGAACAAAAGTGATTCTGCCTAATGAAAAATTGGAGATGACTGTACTGGTCTGAATAGAGTCCTGGCCCCTCAGCCTCTCCCAGCTTTTCAGAAGGATCTTTCTGGGGTCAGGAGCATAGAAACTCATACTGCATGGTGCCCACACTGAGGGGACTCTGGATGCCCATTCCAGGATGGAAGGGGGAAGGTTGATTTACCAAATAAACATCTCTTCAGGGATGCTCACACAATGTCAGGTACATCCTGACTGCTGGAAACTTGGCTGTCACACAGTCTGGTGAGGAAGGCTGACACAAACACAGCACAACAAAAGAAAAACAAAACTTATCTGCAGTATATGGTTATAAGGATGAAATTGTGGACCCAGATAGCCTTGGTTCAAATCCTGACTCCATGATTTCCCAGCTCTGTGACCTCTGGCAGGTTACTAAACCTCTGTTTCTCAGGTGCCTTGTAAAATGGAGAAAACAACACTACCTATCTTATTAGCTTGTTGTGAAGAGTATTACATGAGTTAACATTTGTAAAGAATTTAGAACAAGTCCTGACATATAAGAGGTTTTCAATAAGTACTTGCTAATGAACAATTTTTAATGTATTGGATTAGAAGTGCAGCCCATGGAAATTCAAACAGGGGCATAGGGGAAGAAGACATAATTGCCTGCCCTGTAAAGTGGACTACCCTTCAAAGTTTATTGTGCCTATTTTGTTTCATTCTTTCTTAAAGTGTAGTCCTAGGGCTAAGTCCCCATTCCTTATCAGGGGGCCTGTACCGTCATCCATTCTGGATATCACTCCTGTTAATGTGGCCCCAGGCTCTAAGATTTCCCTGTGGCTCCCAAATGTTCCTTCTCAAACTGACACAGAATTCCCTTCCCCTGCCATATAAGGACCCAACTGGGTGTCAAGACCCCACCCAAGGCCCCATGAAGGGCACCCCAGGAGGCCTGACTTTCCCCAGACTGTTAGGATCTGGGAATCCTTGTCCTCTCAGTGTCAGTCTGGATGAGCTTCTCATTGTATCTTGATCCAAGTCATAAAGGTAAATGTCAACCCATTGCATTTGTGAATGAGTGACTGAAACTGAAAGGAATGACTTATCCTCTCTCAGGCTCTTGAGCCAGTCCTCCCCAAGCTCACTCACCTGAGATAGCCCTGGTAGTGGTGTGGGGCCAGATCTGAGGTGAACACAGGCCAGTCCCCACTCTTCCCAATGGGATCAGGCCTGTTGGAGCCAGACAATTCTCTGCACACACATATATTCCACTTGCTTGTCCCTGTTAACATCCTGCCCTGTAGAAGGCCCTCTCCCTCACTCCTGCAGGTACACACAGGTCCCAGTCATTTTGCATCATGTCCAGGAGGTAGGCGCTCTGTGATATAACAAGAATTCTGATTATTTATTTCACTCTGTAAGTCACTGACTAAAAATAGTCATTTAAAGTCCCCCTTCATGCCCCACCCTGCAGTTTGCTTGTGCCATCCTTGTGCACACAGATATGTGCACATGTGTTTCTTTAGCATACACTCTTAGACATGGAACTGCTGATTCAAAGGAGTCAATCATTCAATAAACAGCTAACAAGTGCCTGCTGTAGACATTGGGGAGATATAAAGGAACTAGAAAGCCACAAATTCCTGCTTTGGTGGAGCCGACATTCCAGTGGAGGGTGTTTCCAGTTTTTATTTATTTATTTATTTATTTATTTATTTATTTATTTATTTATTTATTTATTTGTTTGTTTTTAAAATATTTGATTTATTTAATTTTAGACAGGGGAAGGGAGGGAGAGAAACATCAATGTGTAGTTACCTCTCACATGACCCATACTGGAGACCAGGCCTGCAACCCAGGGATATACCCTGACTGGGAATCAAACCAGTGACCCTTTAGTTCGCAGGCCAGTGCTCAATCCAGTAAGCCACACTAGCCAGGGCCCAGTTTTAGTTTTTATAGATGCTGCTACATTGCTATGCAATTACTGACATCTTTAGCCCACTTCTGAGGTGGGAGCTTTGAGGAAGGTGGATGCATTCCTTGGCCTTGGCTCTCTGCAAGATCTTAGAGTTAGGGCCTGGGATGGCCCATTTGGGGATGAGGGTGTGGAGCAGGGAGAGACTGGAATGGAAGGGTCCAGGGAGTTGGTAGAGGCAGAGAAGGAACGATGCACAGGTCATTTGCATCAAAGCTTCCTTAATCACACCACTAGGGGCCTATGGAAGTTAGGGATGAAAGATCTAGGATAAAATGGTCCTCAGCTTATACCACTGCAGGAGGCAGAGAGAGGGAGCAGTCCCCTCTGGGAGGTATCACTGGGTAGGGGGTGTCTATTTTGGAATAAACTATTGTGAGGGTTGGGGGGGAACTAAGAGCTATTACCATCCCCTCGAAGGGGGTTTCCACACAAATCCCTGATGGATCAGGAATGGCATTACCTTGACAGTCTGCAGTTCTCACCCATCCTCTAGGTTTCCATTAGAGTCCCAAATAGGCACTCACTATTTTTTTAAAATTTTATTTAGTTATTTTTCAAGTACAGTTTTTTATTTCTCCCATCCCAGCCCACCCCACCCTTTGCTCCCCACCTCCCTCCCATTTCCACTCCCCTTAGTTATTGTCCCTGTGTCTTCCATACTTGTTCGTCCAAATCCCTCCCCTTTTTTTCCCCTTAAATTCCCTCCCCTCTTCCCTCTGGTCACTGCCCCCCTGTTCTCTATTTCAGTGTCTTTGTTTTTATTCTGCTTGCTTGTTTGTTTTGTTGTTTAGCTTCCTGTTAAAGGTGAGATCATATGGTATTTGTCTTTCAACACCTGGCCTATTTCACTCAGCATAATGCTTTCCAGTGCCATCCATGTTGTTGCAAAGGGTAGTAGCTCCCTCTTTCTCTCTGCTGCATAGAATTCCATTGTGTATATGTACCACAATTTTTTGATCCATTCATTTACTGATGGGCACTTAGGTTGCTTCCAACTCTTGGCTATTGTAAACTGTGCTGCTATGAACATTGTGGTGCATAGGTTCTTTGAAATTGATGTTTTAGGATTCTTAGGATATAATCCTAGCAGTGGAATTGCTGGGTCAAAAGGCAGGTGGATTTTTATTTTTCTGAGAAAATTCCATACTGTTTTCCATAATGGTTGTACTAGTCTGCAATCCCACCAACAGTGAACTAAGGACCCCTTTTCCCCACAACCTCTCCAACATTTGTTGTTTGTTGCTTTGTTCATGATAGCCATTCTGACTGGTGTAAAGTGGTATCTCATTGTGGTTTTAATTTGCATCTCTCTGATAGCTAACAATATTGAGCATCTCTTCATGTGTCTCTGGATATTCTGTGTGTCCTCTTTGGAGAAGTGTCTGTTCAAGTCCTTTTCCCATTTTTTAATTGGGTTAGTTGTCTTCTTAGAGTAGAGTCGTGTAAGTTCTTTGTATATTTTGGAGATTAAACCTTTGTCTGAGGTATCATTGGCAAATATGTTTTCCCATACAGTGGGTTGTCTTTTTAATTTAATACTGTTTTCTTTTGTATACCAGCAATGAGTCAGCAGAAGCAGAAATCAAGGGAAAAGTCCCATTCAATATAGCAAAAACAAAAATGAAATATCTGGGAATAAACCTAACTAAGGAGGTAAAAGACCTGTATGCAGACAACTACACAGCACTGAAGAAAGAAATCAGGGAAGACATAAACAAATGGAAACATATACCTTGTTTATGGATTGGAAGAACTAACATCATCAAAATGTCCATACTACCCAAAGCAATTTACAGATTCAGTGCAATACCTATTAAAGTACCAAGGGCATATTTCACAGACATAGAACAAACACTTCAATAATTTATATGGAACCATAAACGACCCCGAATAGCAGCTGCTATTTTGAGAAAGAAGAACAAAGTAGGAGGGATCACAATACCTGATATCAAACTGTATTACAAGGCCACTGTAATCAAAACAGCCTGGTACTGGCAAAAAAACAGGCACAGAGACCAATGGAACAGAACAGAGAGCCCAGAAATAAACCCAAATCTCTTAACAGCCAGTTAATATTCGACAAAGGGGGCAGTAACATCAAATGGAGTAAAGATAGCCTCTTCAACAAGTGGTGTTGGGAGAACTGGACAGCTACGTGCCAAAAAATGAAACTTGAGCACCAACTTACACCATACACCAAAATAAATTCAAGGTGGATAAAAGACTTAAATATAAGCCTTGAAACCATTAAAGTCCTAGAGGAGAACAATGGCAGGAAAATCTCAGATATTTCACACAGCAACATTTTTAGTGATATGTCCCCTAGAGCAAGGAATATAAAGGAAAGAATAAACAAATGGGATCTCATCAAAATAAAAAGCTTCTGCATGGCTAAAGAAAACAGTATTAAATTAAAAAGGCACTCACTATTGAACTGCAATTTACATCTCTCTTAGGCTTCAGTTGCTGCTTTGCAGGTTCTTCCTTTCAAGGTTCTATGATTTTGAATTAATGGTAGGGACAAGTGATTGGATCCAAGGAGTGAGAGGCAGCCCTTAGGCTTGTTTTGGGATCTGATTGGATAAGGTGTGCTGTGGCCTCTCCGAAACTTTTCCTCAGTGTAGAAGAGACTTACGGGGGCTTGAGCACCGAACTGCTATTGGCCATTGGTTTGATGCAGGCATGATGGTGGCCTAGCCAGAGTTCTGCTGTTGCCGAGGCTGGCCTTTTGTGATTCAGTATGGGTAGAATCCAGTCTCCATGCTTTAGTATATTCACTTGGCAAAGGGATGAAGATGGAACTTCTGCAGCAGAATTCACAGAAATCACTGGTTTGTAGCTATGCTCCATCTCTTAGGTGCTGCAGTGACGGGGCCTGACCTAAGAGCTTTAGTGAGCTGTCTCCTGTTCCCCATTCAACCCTAAATTCAATCACAACCCCAGCAGGTGCATCTGCCTCCTTTTAGTGTATGCGCACATGCATTTCCTTTATTACTAAAGTTGCATCTTCAGAGATTTGGTGAAATTTCACAGAAGCCAATTTATTCAGCAAAAATCCTGCCTTCGTGGAGGGACCCTGACTGAAGGATGGTAGTCCTTAGGCAAATGCAATCTCCAACAATTGGTGGTTTTGCTATTTAGTATTTTCCCATGGAGGCTTTCTTGTTATAATTCCAGACATACATTAAAGACCTGGAGCCAGGTTTATTTTGAAACTGTACTGCAATCTAGTTTTAAAACACAACACACAACCCTATGAGAAAATACATTTGCCCATGATACCTCAGATAAGATTTTAATCTCCAAAATATATAAAGAATTCACAAGACTCCACACCAAGAAGACAACCAGTCCAATTAAAAATGGGCAAAGGACCTGAACAGGCACTTCTCCAAGGAGGACATCTAGAGGTCTGAGAGACATATGAAAGGATGCTCAGCATCACTAGCCATGAGAGATGCAAATTAAGACCACAATGAGATACCACTTTACACTGGTGAGAATGGCCATTATAACCAAATCAACAAACAACAAGTGCTAGTGAGGTTGTGGAGAAAAGGGAACCCTAGTGCACTGTTAGTGGGAATGTAGACTGGTGCTGCTACTGTGGAAAGCAGTGTGGAATTTTCTCAAAAAACTAAAAATGGAACTGCCTTCTGGCCCTGAAATTCCACTGCTGGGAGTATACCCAAAGAATCCCGAAAGACCAATTCAAAAGAACCTATGCACCCCAACGTTCATAGCAGTACAATTTATAATGGGCAAGTGCTGGAAACAGTCTAAATGCACTTCAGCAAATGAATGAGTCAAAAAACTGTAGTACATTTACACAATGGAATACTATGCAACAGAAAGAAAGAAGGAGCTCCTAGCTTTTGTAGCAGCATGGATGGAACTGGAGAGCATTATGCTGAGTGAAATAAGCCAGGTGGTGAAAGACAGATACCATATGATCTCACCTATAAGTGGGACCTAATGAACAAAACAAACAAGTGAGCAAAATAGAACTGGAAACATTAAAATAAAGGACAAACAGCCCTGGCTGTTGTAGCTCAGTGGATTGAGTGTGGGTCTGAGAACCAAAGGATCACTGGTTCTATTCCTAGTCAGGGCACATGCCTGGGTTTCAGGCCAGGTCCCCAGAAGGGGGCGTGTGAGAGGCAACCACACATTGATGTTTCTCTTCCTCTCTTTCTCCTTCCCTTCCCCAATTTCTGAAAATAAATAAATAAAATCTTAAAAAAAAATCAAACAGACAGTAACCAGGGGGGAGAGAGATAATGGAAGAAAAGAGAAGGGTCATCAGGGAACATGTGTAAAGGACCCATGGATAAAGACAATGGAGGAGAGAGGATTGAATGTGGGAGGTGGGTGTGGCTAGAACAGGGGGAGAGTAATAGGGGGAAAACGGGGGCAATTGTAATTGAACAACTTAAAAAAAAAGACACAACGTAGTCCTAACTAGTGTGGGTCAGTTGGTAGGGCTTCATCTTGCAAAGTGAAAGGTTGCCAGTTTGACTCCCAGTCAGGGCACATGCCTACGTTGTGGGTTTGGCTCTAGTTGGTGTGTGCAATTTTTCTCTCTCACATCAATATTTATCTCCCTCTCTTTCTCCCTCCCTTCATCTCTCTCTAAACACACACACACACACACCCCAATCTTTATCTAAAGGCAACAACAAACACTTGTGTTGGCAGCATCTACAAGGCCTGTCTAGATATTATCCAGCTATGTAATATGAAAAATAGAGACATTTATTTAAGAAGATACAAACTACAAGAAGCACTGTCCATAGGGCAATGATGCCTCAGTCCCCTTCAAAGTAGTCACATTGGGGCATCACACAGTTCTCCCAGCATCTCTTCTACTGTTCAAAACACTGCAAAATCCGCCCTGGTTGGTGTAGCTCAGTGGATTGAGTGCAGGCTGTGAACCAAAGGGTCACTGGTTCGATTCCCAGTCAGGGCACATGCCTGGGTTGTGGGCTATCTCCTCACTGTGGGGCATGTGTAAGGCAACCACACATTGATGTTTCTCTCCCTCTCTCTTCCTCTCTCTTCACCCCTTCCCCTCTCTCTAAACATAAATAAATAAAACCTTAACCCCCCCAAAAAAAGACAACAACAAAAAAATACTGCAAAATCCTTTGTTAGAATTGCCATCAGCTGCCCCATAGTATTTTCCTGAATCTCATCAACAGTCTGAAATCTCTTCCCTTCCAAAGGCAGTTTTGGTAAAAGCCAGAAGTCTCAGGGCACCAAATATGGGCTGTAAGGGGGCTAAGTCACCGATGTTTCACCAAAAAAATTCTACATGAGATGTGATGCATGAGTGGGCATGTTGTCATGATGAAGCTGCCAATCACCAGTTTTCTTTCATTATTTTTTCAAATAAGTTTTCAATTTCTTGCTCTTCCTCTTCTCCTGGCATCCCTATGAGTTGTATATTGGCAAGTTTGGAGATCTCAGAGGTTCCTAAGCCTATCCTCATATTTAAAAAATTCTTTTTTCTTCTTGCTGTTCTGGTTGAATGCTTATTTCTTCCTTATGTTCCAAATTGTTGATCTGAATCCTGACTTCTTCCTGTACAATGATGGGTCCCTGTAGATTTTTTACTTCACTTAGTGTAACCTTCATTCTTCTTTTACGTTGTCGCCATACTCAATGAGTTCTTTGAACAACCTGATCACCAGTGTTTTGAACTCTGCATCTGATAGGTTGGTTATTTCTGTTTCATTTAGTTCTTTTACTGGGGTTTTGTTCTGTTCTTTCATTTGGGTCATATTTCTTTGTCTCCTCAATTCAGCAGCCTCCATGTGTTTGTTTCTGTGTATTAGGTAGAGCCACTTTGACTCCCTGTCATGGTAGTGTGGCCTATTATAGGAAAAGTACTTGTAAATTGTGTGGGGCAGAGCTTTAGGTAATTGCTACGGTGGGGCAACCAACTTTGCCACTTTGTGGCTCTGGTGTGGTGGAGGGCTCAGAGAGGGGATAATGCTGCTGCCTGGCTTCTGGAGTTTTCCAAGCATTCGTCTCACTTCCAGTCACTTCACCCACTTCCCATATGTGTCTGGCACCCTTCCAGCTTTTGCCTTGGTGCTGAATTCCAGAGTGGGTTCGTTAGTGTACATTCTAAGACTTCACAGGCCCTTTAAATGGAGTCTCCTGAAAAGCTGGCACTTTCTTCCACTGCCCCAACCCGCACTGGTTTTTACAGCCAGAAGTTATGGGGATTTATCTTCCTGGTGCTGGAACCCCGGGCTGTGCAGTCTGGCCCTGGACTGAGATCACTCACTCCCAAGGTATCCCTCCTGATTTTTATCCATCATATGTGAATGTGGGATCATTCATTCTACCACCACTGGCACCTCTCCATGACACACCATGTCTCTGTGTCTCTCCATCCATTTCCACCACTCTGCCCCTCCTACCCATCTGGATATATGTGGCTTCTTTAAATACTTGGTTGTTGGACTTCCATACAACTCAATTTTCTGATGGTTCTGGGTGTTATTTGTTTTGAGATCTAGTTATAATTCTTTCTGTGGTTGCATGAGGAGGCAATGCATGTCTACTTATACCTCCATCTTGACCAGAAATTAGATCCAAATAGATTTTCAATTTTTTGCTGTTTCTTTTCTCCTTTTGACATTCCTGTGATGTGAATGTTGGAATGCTTGAAGTTGTCCCAGATGCTGCTTACACCAACCTAGTTTTTTTGGATTTTTTTTTCTTCTTGTTGTTCTGCCTGGTTGTTTTTTCTTCCTTACGTTCCAAGTTATTGATTTGATTCTTGGCTTCATCCACTCTACTGTTGTTCCTCTGTAAATTGTTCCTATTTCAATTAGTGTATCCTTCATTTCTGACTGGATCTTTTTTTACACTGTTGAAGTTCTCACTAAGTTCCTTGAGCATCCTTGTAACCAGTGTTTTGAACTCTGCCTCTGATAAATTTCTTATCTCCATTTTTAGTTCTTTTCCTGGAGTTTTGATCTGTTTTTTTTTTATTTGGGCCATATTTCGTTGTCTCTTCATTTTGGCAGCCTCGTTGTGTTTGTTTGTATGTATTAGGTAGAGTTGCTATGATTCCCTTTTTTGGTAGCATGTCCTAATGTAGTAGTTGTCCTGTAGCATACAGTGGCACAGCCACCCCTCTCACCCAAGCTGGGTATTTGAGGTATGTCCTTTGTGTGGGCTGAGTACAATCTCCTCTTATAGTTGAGCCTTGATTGTTGTTGGTGGGTCAATTGGAGGGATTTACCTAGGCTAGTCAGCTGCAAGGACTGGCTGTGACCACTGGCCACCAACCTCTGCCCTTTGTGGAAGGGCAGTTGAACAGGGGTATGGTGGTGGTGTTCTGATGTAGTTTGTAGCTGTCCATTGGGTGTGTAGGCTCTAGGGTTTCCTGGGTAGTGCAGGCCATGGTCAACCCCCACCTGTGTTCTGTCCAGGGCCACACTACCTGGGTTATAAAGCAATTTGAGATGGCTACTACTTGTGCTGGGCTTAGAGATTCCCAGGCAAAGCCATGCTGTTAACCTAGGCTGGATGTTGCCAGTATCTGGCCTGGGGACACTTAGCAAGAGGTACATGGCCTAGGATCTCACTGAGGCTGGCTGTTTCTTGTTTGAGAGGATTTAGGAAGTTGTGAAGCATGAGCCAAGATCAGCCATTCATATGGAAAAGTGTCTGTTAACAGCTTGGGTGGGCCCATGAATTGGGTCGGACAGTCTTTAGGGATCTTAAGGGGAGGACAAACAGTGTTAACCAGGTTGATGGAGTCTCAGATATGGCACCTGCTCAGTAGCTCTGTGGCTCTGTTGGGGGAGGGTTCAGAAAAGGGACAGTGGCCTCTGCCCACCTTTCTGTCAGGGAGAAATACATCCCCTAGTTCTTGCCTTGATGCCAGACACTTCAGTTCCTCCCTGTATGCCGCTGGTGTCTTTCAAGCTGCTACCCCAGTGCTGGAGCTCAGAGGGAGTGAGTCTTAGTAGGTGAATCTGTGTGTAGGTTCTTTAAGGGGAACTGCTTGGGACTTCAGAAGTTTCCTCCACTGACTGGTTTTTACAGCCAGAAGTTATGGGGACTTATCTTCCTGTCACTGGAACCCTGGGCTAGGATGTCTAGTTTGGGGCTGGGACTCCTCGCTCCTGAGATATCCCTCCCAAATTTTTATCCACCACATGCGTTTGTGGGACGAGCCTATTCTTCATCTGTACCCCTCCTACCAGTCTGGATTGGTGTAGTTTCTTGTATTCTATAGTTGTCAGACTTCCATTCAACTGGATTTCTGATGGTTCTGAGCGGTGGTTGTTCTATAGTTTAGTTGTAATTTTGATGAGGTTGTATGAGGAGGTGAACCATGTTTACCTATGCTGTCATCCTGACCAGAAGTCTACCAATTTGTATTTCTTAATCCCTTCACTTTTTTCACCCAGACCCCCAAACCCTGTCCCCTTAGCAACTGTCAGTCTGTTCTCTTTATATATGAGTCTGTTTCTATTTTGTTTGCTTACTTTGTTCATTAGATTCCACATATAAGTGAAATCATATGATATTTGTCTTTCTCCATCTGATTTATCTCACTGAACATAATACCCTGTAAGTCTACCTATGCTGTCTCAAAAGGTAAAAGTTCATTCCCCTTTTATGGCTGAGTAGTATTCCCTTGGATATACTAGTCTGTTGATGTGTACTTGGGTTGCTTCCATATCTTGGATATTGTAAATAATGCTGCAATGAACATAGGGATGCATACATTTTATTGCTTATTGTTTTGGATTTTTTGGATATATACCCAGAAGTGGAATCACTGGGTCATACAGTAATTCCACTTTTTATTTTTTGAGGACCCTACAAACTGTTTTCCACAGTGGCTTCACCAATCTGCATTCTCACTACCAGTGCACTAGGGTTCCCTTTTATCCACATCCTCACCAACACTTGTTTATTTATTGATGATAGACATTCTGACAGGTGTGAGGTGGTATCTCATTGTGGTTTTAATTTATGTTTCTTTGACTAGTGATGTTGAGCTCTTTTCATATGTCTTGGCAATCTTCATGTCTTGGAGAAGTGTTTATTCAGGTATTCTACCTAGTTTTTAATTGGGTTTTTTTTAGAGCAGTTTTTGTCAACCATGGCTTCCTACTGGATCTGGGGTTCAGACTATCTGGGGTTGACAATGGCTGGTTTAGAACATATATTACCAATAGACTTTTGATAAAATGTTAGTGGCATTAAAAATGGCAAGATATGAAGCTCTTAACATTTTAAAGACAGCCAGCTTATTGGAGATTGGTAGATCAGACAATTTTGGAAGGCCCTGCTTGAGAGAAATAAAACACAAGCTAACCATTTGTAGATAGTAAAGAAGAGAGAGCTAAAGAGGCATTACAGCTGCAATTTACAGCCTTGCAGGTTTATCTCATGTGGTTAAAACTAACCAGAGTCTTTGGCAATTATGTTTTCTAAGTCCTTAGAGAGAATAATAGCAGAAGGGAAGGGAAGAAGGGAAACATAACTCCTAAATTTAATGTATTGTGTAGTCCTTACAATATCATTTCAAATAATTTATTATAAAAAGTGGCCTGTGATACCTTCTCAAGTCCTTTATTTAGGTGTCCATCAGCATTTAGCAGTCATAACTAATGGACTGAAATACCAGGACAGAAGATATTGAAGGTCCATTTTGTATAGTTGTCCAGAAAGATATACATTCAGGAAGGCTGCAAAAGTTAGAAGACATGCCTTAATCATCACCATAGGCAAGTAGAAAATGTGATCCTAAAGAGAGTCATAGCATTTTTTTACAAGTGCACAATTCTGTGTTTTATATAATTCACAAAATTGTGCAGCCATCACTATTATCTAATTCTAGACACTTTTACCATCCTCCAAAGTAACCCTGTACCCATTAGCAGTCATTCCCCATTAGCAGTCATTCCCCATTCTCCTCTCCTTCCAGGCTCTGGCAACCACCAATCTATTTTTTATTTCTATGGATTTGCTTATTCTGGCCATTTCATGTGAATGGAATTGTACAATATGTAGCCTTTTGTGTTTGGCTTCTTTCACTTTGCATAATGTTTTCAAAGTTCAACCATGTTGTACCATGTATCAGTACTTCATTCGTTATTATGGCTGAATAATATTCCATTGTATAGATATACCACATTTTGTTTATCCATTCATTTAGGCTATTTTCATTTTTGGCTCTTGTGAATAATGCTGCTGTGAGCATCTGTGTACAAGGTATTTTTGTGTATATAGGTTTTCATTTGCTTTGGGTGTAAGCTAGGAGTAGAATGCTGGGTCATATGGTAACTCTATGTTTAACCTTTTGAAGAACTGCCAAAATGTTTTCCACTGAAGCTGCACCATTTTACATTCTTACCAGCAATGTAGGAGGGTTCCCATTTATCTATCTCTTTACCGACATTATTATTTTCTGTCTTTTTAATTATAGCCATCCTAGTGGGTGTGAGGTAGTATTTCAATGTGATTTGGATTAGCATTTTCCCTGATGACTAAGGATGTTGAGCATCTTTTCATGTGCTTTTTGGTCATTTGTATATCTTTTTTTTTGACAAGTTGTCTGTTTGGGTCCATTGACAAATCACCACCAAATCAATCTGCTGGGCAAGCAGAACTATAACATCTGCAGTAATTGACCCCAAACCATCAGGAGTTTATCAATTACTTCCAGCTTCCCTATTTTTGGCCCCAGCTTCCATCTCTGGACTGTTCATAGAAAGACAAATATACTCTCCAAACCAGTCACATAAACTGTCCAATTTTAGAGGTGTCCAATTAGCCCACCTCTAGCTTTCCCTGCCAGCAATCTCTAATCAGGCCTGAGAAACTGAATATGGAAATTGACAATGGCCAGACCATATGTAAAAATAGAACTCTGACCCACAACCTGCCGCAACTTGCTCAGTAAACCCACCAGTTAACCACAATAAACATCCCAAGAAGCTAGACTGCTCTAAGTCAGACTCCCAGAAAGCAAATTGCTATCTCTAGTGACAATCCAGGAAACTAAACTATAACTTCTGTGACAACCAGCCCCAAAAGGCAAGGGCTTTATTCATAACTGACAGTTTCCCTAATTTTTGTCCCTGCTTCCATCCACCTTGGACCAACAGAAGAAAACCAAATCTGCTCCCCTAATCTATCACACAGGACACCTGTTTCTATTTAGCCCGCCTCCCCAGGCCAACAGCCTTCAATCTGCACACCTGAAGCCTTCCTCTTTTCCCCCACTACATATAAGGCTTTTCCAATTCCCTGTCTGCCTTTCAGTCTCTGTCAAACACAAGTGATGGCAGCTGACTTCTTGCTATAGCAAGCTCGGAATAAATAGCCTTTGCTTTTCTCATTTGGTTGGTCTTCATTTATTTCTGTAGGGCACACCTGGAACCTTCTGTTTTTTCACTATAAAGCTTTCTCAGTCCTCTGCCTGCCTTCGAATGTCTGCCACACACAAGTGATGGCTGACAACACCCTTGCTATAACAAGCTCTGTATAAATAGCCTCTTTTTGTTCTCATTTGGGTGATCTTCATTTAGTTCCATAGGAAGTTTGCCAGACAAAATATAGGATGCCCAGTTTAATTTGAATTTCAGATAAACAACAAACAATTTTTAGCATAACTATGTTCTAAATGTTGCATAATTGTGATTTTCTAAGTCTGGAACCCTAAGCACATGTAAAAATGTAAGTCCACCCAGAATTCTCAGATAGGTATCAGATACTGGCTTTCTTAACACAATACAGTTAAATAATTCTGCTCAGCTGAGAATTTGTTTGTTAATTGCCTGCTAAATGACATTTATATTTTGTTTTGTTGTGTTGTGTTTCTGTGCCAGACCAGAGCTTACCCTCCAATTAATACATGTTTTGATCTGTCTTTATCAAGTTGGGGGACTTTCAAATTATTTTCTGGGTTTTAGCACCAAACAATACAAGTCATTTTATTCTAAAAGCTCTTTTCTCCATGTGTGTTAATTAGGGTCATTTCAATGATCTCTGCTGTCAGTTTCCTCTGCTCTTCAATCTGCGTAATGTTAATTCAGTCGTGGAAATCCCTGGAGATTTTATTCAGGCCTCATTGCTTATTTATTTTTGCCCTGACCAGATGGCTCCAGGTTCCTGTGACTGCACAGGAATCTTTTGAGTTATCCTGTTTATCTTGTCCAGTGCTCAAGGTAAGTGGTGATCCTCACAATGTAAGATAAGCCATTTACCTTGACTGCTGCTTGGATGTCATAACCAGAATTATTAGATTTAATATGTCTTCTAGACTTCATAACAAAAGCTGGGAAATATTTTTGTGCAGCCAGTGTAAGGGCAGCAGCTGACAGGACTCAGCAGAGAGGGAGGAAACTTTGCAGAGGTGTCTGAAGACCCCTGACTGAGCCCTTGTTTGCCTTTTAGAAGATGGCCACGAAAACGATGAGCGGAATATCTTTAATGAAACTAATAAATAGGCAAAAGAAGATGTGATGTTCAACAAATCAATAAATCAAAACAGAAAAATGCAACATTTCACTGTGAGATTGAGGAATTCAATTCAGCCAAAGGGAAAACTTGTCTTTGGTTAAAAACGAATTCCCATACATTCCCATATAATGAAAGCTCATATCAGCCCAGGCTAAAGCTGAATATGCTCTGTTTAGTGTAGGTTTTAAACCTTGAAAAACATGCAGGAAGCCACCCGATACAGAGATTTATGGCATTTGGACTTATACACATTGCACACCAGAACACATACTATCCAGGAATTATGTGCTGCAAGGACTCATAATTAACAGATTGTCAAATTGTTGGTTCTCGTTCCTAGATCAGTTCCTTTTATGGCCTACCCATGCAGTGCAGAATCCAAAAAGACTGTAAAAGCAGGGAGAGCTACTTGACTTCTATTTTAGAGAGCTCAAATCAAGAATTTCTGACTTTTGGGGCCTAACTAGCCTACTAAGTACCTTGTTTTGACTGTCCCTAGGGAACTCAAAGGTTAAAAAAGCAGTGAGCTTACCTCATAAACCAATTAAAGGCTTTTTGCCTGCAAAAGCAATTACAGCAAAATGCTGTCCATGACGAGTGTTTTATAAAGTTAAAAACATGCAGTTGAGTAGTGGGAAAATGAATCTGGGAATACTTTCCTGATTTATCCTAGACCTTGAAAGCTGAGAACTGTGACAGGTGATGAGTTCTGTGTGTGTTTAGGAGGGGAATGAGTCAGGGGAGCATGTTATGGTACATTCAGTATAAACAAAGGCAGAAGCCAGAAATAGCAAAGAATGTTTATGAAACTGGGAACAAAGTGGTGTTTTGCAACATGGCTACAAGTGGGGCTGAGGAAGAATGAAGAATAGAAAGGCAATATCAATGGTAGATAACCAGAATTATAATGTCAACAACTACCATATATTGCCTGCAATTCTGGCACTTTTCTAAGTGCTTTTCACCCATTATCACATTTAAAGCACACGACTCTCTGAAGTATGTATTGTTATTCCTATTTTACAGGTGAGAAAACTGAGGCACAGAGAGGTTCTATAACTCAAGATTTCAATGTTGGAAACTGGCCTGTAACACCTGATGCTGAGGAACTCTGTTGAGTACCAGAAGGACCTAAAATGAGGGGTCTGATTATCTAGTCAGTCTGACTTTTCTCCTTCATACCTTCCTGTATTCTTGTATTAAGTACCCTCACTCTCCTTTGGCTTTCCACAGTTTACTAAAATTCCCCCATGGCCATGTTCTTGAAATATTGGTTCCCCCATGGCCATGTTCTTGAAGTATTGGTTCATGCATGTATTTTATCTCCCCAACTCATCCTCTATTTCCTTAAAGGAAGGGATCTTGTCTGTACTTTTGTATCCTCCTCATAGGAGGGAGATTAACTAACACAATGATTAATTGATTAGGATTTCACCAAGCATTTCACTTAAGTTCTTTCTTATTTGTAATGCTTGTAATGCTTGTTGACTGAGTTTGAATGCCTTCATCATCAATTTCATCTAGGAAGGTATCTTTTCTGCATATATGCCTGATGTAGTGCTGGGCATGGGTACTTTTGTATTGTGCATTTCCATTTTACAAGATGACAACACCAATGTTCGTAGATGTTAGGTAACATGTGTCAAAGAATAACCCAAAGACATATTGTTAATTATTGTCACAATGATTTACTTGAACACAAAGAACTAATAGCTGATTTTATCTAATGAAGGATTTATCTGCAAGAGAGATGAATGAGGAAAGAAGGAAAATCACAACCATATTTGGAAATGGTAAACTTTCCTTTTCTCTTATTGGATGAGCAGGCAATCAGCAAAGGGACAAATGGGAAAATGGGGTGTTCAGCTCTTGGGCAGCAGACTGTGTTCTCAAGAAAACAAATTAAGTTTTTTATGGATTCCCCAGAAGACCTTGGGAGTTTAACTCTGAGCAATGTGGGATGGGCTGTGTCTATGCTACATCTGTCACTATCTTCGGTAGCACTTCCATCTTACCTCTGCCAGCCCTGTACTAGTGACTTTCCCAGAATTTCTCAACTACCCATTTCACTCAGCAAACTAACTGGGTCGATCATGAGGGTTCCTCATGGGCTGCTGGTTCCTTTTTTTTTTTTGCTGGTTGCTTTTGAGGCTGATTTTGAGTTAACTGTTGTTTTGGGATCATGGCTGTGTAGCAACATTTAAGAACCTGGATGTTAGATTCTGGAAAAGGGCAAAAGCCCGAGGATTATCATCATAATAAAAAAAATATAAGAATCTATTTTATGTCCAATTTCTTAGTTTGCCTAAGCCCAACTAGAAGAGCAATTTACAAGGAGTAGTTTGATCAATATTAGGTAAGCAAGTGACTTTTAAACTAACCGATTGATTGTGCCACTTCTAAGGTATTTATTCAGAAACAATAAGATGTGTTACCCATTGCCTAGACTCCAACTTGGCTGGCAAGCAATTAAAACTCCTATCTGATAAATTTATGCTTATCTTTGTACTTCTAATACTTGAGCTATTTCTTTTGCTACTTGAGCCAGAATCCGATGTAAATTATATATAACATGATGTTGTTCAGGAGCTTCTAGACTGAATATAAGTTCTTGCACAAATCAGTGAAATAGTGTCTTGGATACTTTCTGGTAAGATAAAAGGTCAAAATATTAACAAAACAAGAGCATTGGGAAGTTCTGTTTTGAACACTTGGAAAGGCTAAGTAAGTATAATGCAAGTGTTTGGCACATTTTAGTGTGGTAGGTACAGGGAATACATTTGATTGATTACATCAGAAGAAAACCCCAGTGGTTGCCCTGGCTGGTGTGGCTCAGTGGATGGAGTGCCAGCCTGAAAATCAAAGGGCTGACAGATCGATACTCAATCAGGACACATATGTGGGTTGTGGGCCAGGTCCCCAGTAGGGGGTGTGCAAGAAGAAACCTCACATTGTTGCTTCTCTCCCTCTCTTTTTCTCTACTTTCCTTTTGGTCTAAAACAAACAAACAAACAAACAAACAAACAAACAAATAAAAAATTTTAAAAAGCTACCCTTAGTTAATAAAAAGAAAGAAAATTCCAGTGGTGCACACTGAAAAGGCAAAAATGTATTGTATATGGTATCATTGATACTGGCTCTCATGTACCCGTGGATGTACATCCTGTAGTTTAAATGCAGTACTTGTAGTTAAAAGGACCTGAAATGGTTCTTTCTAGTGCAATTCTAAGGAAGACTTTCACTGGTGTTTTTTTTTTTCCAGTAACCCCAGTCTTCTGACTGCAAATCACATAAAGGTGTATCTAGTGATACCCTTTCAGAATGTAACTTGCCCCCATTGAGCATATGATGTCATTTTTGTACAATATTTGACAAGCTTGAAGTGTTAAAAAGATGGAGTCTGACAGAAGAGGAGTTACCACTGTCTCACAGGCCCTTCTGTAATAATTTTATGAGGCGGGCCTCTGAGGACTTGGAGATGAAGATTAAATTTATCATTAGACTACTGGATAGATTTTTAAGTCAAGGGAAAGTCAATTTACAAGGAAAATCATCCAATTTTTTTTCTCTCCTTAATAAGGAAAGAAAAATGTTATATCCTGAGGTTGCTAAGATCTACAGTAAAAATAAATCTTTTATCTATGAAATTGTGAGGGAGGAAAAAAAATTCATACTAGTTTTGTTGTTGCACCTCAAACTGCACAAATTATGGCTACAGTACATGATAAGTTCTTAGTTATAATGAAAAAGGCATTGAATATGTGGGTGGAAGACATGAGAGAAAATGTGTTCCAATTGATGACAATGTGTTGTGCCAGAAAGCATTGGACCCCTTAGTATTCTCCCGCCCTTAGTTCATGTCCATAGGTTGTACAAAGACTTCAGCAAAGGATCCCCTGAAATGAGTAACCACATTCATGTAACCTTTATTACAATATATTGTGATAACTACTTAATTTTATTATTAGTTATTATTGTTAATCTCTCATGGTGACTAAATTATAAGTTAAACTTTATCGTAGGTATGTATGCATATAGAAAGGATCACATATTTAGTGTTCAGTACTATTCATGGTTTCAGGTATCCACTGGGGGGCTTGGACCATATCTGCTGTAGATAAGGGGAAATTACTGTATTATCCAGGTGGGAAGAACAAAATCTATTATCTTTTTTACCCACAATGTAGTAGTAGTCTTTTAGCAAGGGAAGACTTTTATCCAAGCATAAAACTTACAAACCATTACTAAAGTGTTCTAGGGGAGGAAAAAGCTTTTTCTGTCTTCTTAGTTCAGTGCCAGGGGGATTGTGAATTAAACTGACAAAAAAACATTGAGAAAACCCAATTCCAAACCCTTTTCTATAGACTTATATATTTTATTTTATTGTAAGAATATTTTATTGATTATGCTATTACACTTTTCCAAATTTCCCCCTCTGCCCTGAACCTCCTAACCCTCCAGCATTGCCCCCCTTAGTTCATGTCCATGAGTTGTACATATAAGTTCTTTGAGTTCTCTGTTTCCTATACCAGTTTTGATCTCTCCCTATTTTATGCCTACGAATTATGCTTCTTCTTCCCTGTACCTTTCCCCACTCTATTCCTCCCTTCCCCCTGAAATCTCTCCATGTGATGTCCATTTCTCTGATTCTGTTCCTGTTCTGGTTGTTTGCTTGGTTTATGTTTTCATTGTTTTTCTTTTCTTATAGGTTCATTTGTTGATAGTTGTGAGTTTGTTGCCATTTTTCTGTTCATATTTTTTATCTTATTTTTCTTAGATAAATCCCTTTAACATTTCATATAATAAAGGCTTGGTGATGATGAACTCCTTTAACTTGACCTTATCTAAGAAGCACGTTATCTGTCCTTCTATTCTAAATGAAAGCTTTGCTGGATAAAGTCATCTTGGATGTAGGTCCTTGCCTTTCATGACTTGGAATACTTCTTTCCAGCCCCTTCTTGCCTGCAAGGTTTCCTTTGAGAAATCAGCTGATAGTCTTATGGGAACTCCTTTCAAGGTAACTCTCCTTTCCTCTTGCTGATTTTAAGATGCTCTCTTTATCTTTAATCTTGGGTAACTTAATGATGATGTGCCCTGGTGTGTTCCTCCTTGGGTCCGACATCTTTGGGACTCTCTTGGCTTCCTGGAAGTCTATTTCCTTTGCTAGATTGGGGAAGTTTTTCTTCATCATTTGCTCAAATAAGTTTTCTATTTCTTTCTCTTGTTCTGCTCCTTCTGGCACCCCTATAATTTGGATATTGGCATGTTTCAGGCTGTCCCAGAGATTTCTCAGCCTCTCTTGATTTTTTTCAATTTATTCTCTTGATTTATTTCTTCATACTGTTGCAGTTGGATGTTTATTTCTTCCTTTTGTTCCAAATAGTTGCTTTGAGTCCTGATTTCCTTCCTGTCACTGTTGGTTTCCTGAATATTTTGCTGTATTTCATTTTGGGTATCTTTCATTTGTTTTTTCATTTTTCAACCAAGGTCAATCAGTTCTATGAGCATTTTGATGACCAAGTCTTTAAATTCTCCATCATATACATTGGCTATCTCTTCATTGCTTAGCTCTCTTTCTGAAGTTTTGCCCTGTTCTTTCATTTGGGCCATATTTCTTTGTTTTGGCATACTGGTTGTTCTGGTTGACTGTTTCTTTACTTAACTTGGTTGTTGGAGTTCCACGCAATTTGATTTTCTGTCACTTCTGGTTGTTTATTGATTTTAGATTGGTTGTTATTTTCCTTTTGGTTATGTGAGGAAGTGGAAGGTTTGTACCCATGCCTCCATCTTGGCTGGAACCTCCTAGACATACATATTTAAAACTTCCCAGGAATAGGACTTCCGCCAAGATGGAGGCATAGGTGGAAACACCTTGTGTCCATGCACAACCAAATCTAAAATTAAAGTTTTAACAACAATAAACACAACCAAACCACACAGAAAATTGACAATACGGAGTCCAAAGACAACGAAATGCTCAGCTAAACCGGTAAGAGGAGCGAAGCCAGCAGTGGAGCAGGTTGGCAAAAAAGATCCCCGACAGGGTGGTGCACAAGCAGCGGAAGGCGCAGATCCCAGGTGTGGGCTAGCTACGGGCGGACACAGGGAACAGGCGCGGCTTGCTGTCTGTGGTAGGTGGAGCATTTGCAAGCAGATAAAGCAGTGAAGAGGCGAGCATTGAGACCGCACAACGCAGGGTGGCAGGCTCGCACATTTCCCCTCCGATAAACAGGCCGGGGGGGGGGACTGACTGGCAAGCAGAGAGAACCACCATTGCTCCCTCTCTGACTCTGCCCCCACATACAGCATCACAAACCAGCGACTTGAGTGGCCCCGCCCTGGTAAACAACTAAGGCTCCGCTCCTCATATTTAACGGGCACGAACAGACCAAAAATGGCTCAAGAACAACTCAGACCCCCAAAGCCAATAAATCTAAGTGATAAAGAAATAGCCAAACTTTCAGATGCACAGTTCAAAACACTGGTGATCAGGATGCTCACAGAACTGGTTGATTATAGTCACAAATTAGAGAAACATATGAAAGCTAAACTAGTTGAAATGAATGGTAATGCACAGGAAACCAACAGTAATGGAAAGGAAATTGGGACTCAAATCAAGGGAGTGGACCAGAAGGAAGAAAAAAAATGACCAAATAGAAAAGAATGAAGAAACAAGAATTCAAAAAAATGAGGGGAGACTTAGGAACCTCCAGGACATCTTTAAACATTCCAACATTCAAATTATAGGGGTACCAGAAGGGGAAGAGGAACAGTCACGAGTGGAAACCCTATTTGAACAAATAAAAAGAGAGAACTTCCCCATTCTGGCAAAGGAAATAGACTTCCAGGAAATGCAGGAAGCTCAGAGAGTCCCAAAGAAGTTGGACCCAAGAAGAAACACACGAAGGCACATCATCGTTATATTAGCCAAGATTAAAATGAAGGAGAGAATCCTAGAAGCAGCAAGAGATAAGGGGACAGTCACCTACAAAGGAGTTCCCATCAGACTGTCAGCAGATTTCTCCAAAGAGACCTTACAGGCAAGAAGGGGCTGGAAAGAGGTATTCCAAGTCATGAAAACCAAAGACCTACAACCAAGATTGCTCTATCCAGCAAAGTTTTCATTTAGAATGGAAGGACAGATAAAGTGCTTCTCAGGTAAAACCAAATTCAAGGAGTTCATCATCACCAAGCCCTTATTATATGAAATGTTAAAGGGACTTACCTAAGAAAAAGAAGATAAAAATGAACAGTGAAAGGACAGCAAACTCACAGTTATCAACAACCATACCTAAAACAAAAGCAAATTAAGAGGACAGCTAGATCAGGAGTGAACCATAGAAATGAAGATCACGTGGAGGATTAGCAACAGGGGAGTGGGAGGAGGGGAAGGGGGGAGAAGGTACAGAAAATAAGTAGCACAGACAGTAGATAGAAAATAGATAGGGGGAGGGTAAGAATAGTAGGGGAAATACAGAATCTAAAGAACTTGAGACAGGTGTTCATGAACTAAAGGGGGGAATGGTGGGAGAGGGGTGTGCAGGTGGAGGGGAAAGGAGGGGGAATAGAACAAATGTAATGGCATAATGAATTAAAAAATGTTTTAAAAAAACTTCCCAGGAATATATTAATTCATTTTAATTTAGTCTACTTATTTAAAAACAATCTCTTCCCACGGTTCATGACAGTTGTTCCTTATCTTTTTGTCACTCTGCCTGTTTCTAAGGACCCATTTTTAGGCCATTGCTTCTAATCTGTTGTAGAAAGTGACTAGACAAACAAACTTGTTAGCAAGTTTGGGGAGGAATTCCAAGTCTCAGTGAGGGCCCAGGGCAATGGAATAGTTCAGCTTTAGAGCATAGGCTGTGTTAATGGCTGTTTCTGAGCTCCATTGCTTTGCTTAGATAATTTCTGCCTCCCACTTTTGTAGTAGTGGGTGTCAGACTGGCTTGGCACCCCAGGAGGGTATCATTGTGAACATAAATTTCACCAGAGTCTTCTGCAAGATTCTTGTCTTTGAATATCAAAGAAACACATGACTCTCTTGATTTTTGGGGACCCAACCTAATTTTGTATAGTAAAACCTCCTAAGATCAAAGCAACACATCACACATTCATCACATATGAAGTGGTTCAGCATTGAAGGAACACATCATAGAGATTTCCTGGAAAAGATAGATATGGAATCAATTTTCTTTTGAAGAAGTGACAGACATTCTTTGGTGAGAGCAGGAGAAGGCTGTTAAAATATCATTTGCAGAAAAAGGTAAAATCATAACTCTCATACAGATATGAAAAGGAACAAATGTTAAAGAATTAATTTTACTCCTGTCAAAGAGAACCAGAGCCTGACAATAGTTAAAATAGTAAAAATAGACTTTATTCAGGAACTATTGCATAAGGGGTTGTAAAACAAATTAATTTTAGTTGTAATAAAGAATAAGAAGCATTTAATTGAGCAAAAAGGAGTTGCAGCCCAGGAGAGCCAGATTCAGGTAGCAACCTAAATTGTGTTCCATCAGACAAAGGGGATACCATCTTTTATAGTGAAAGTTCCCACCCAGGTTCTCAATTAGGTCCATTTTATGTAAATGAGGTATCCAAATTGTGGAGTTCTGATTGGACAAGGTGAATCTCAGTCCTTGGTTGAAAGATAAAGGACTTGCCTGCAGTGGTTGACTCAGTGCGTAATGCTGGAAGCTGAGTTCAATCTGAGGTTCTTCCTAGTATACAGAATATATGATGAGTTTCTGTCAGCAAATGGCCATTAGATTCCTATTATTCATAAAATTTTGGCCCTTAGTTGACCATGGAAAGTCAATCTTAGCAGGTAAATTTCTTCTTGGAGTTCACATCAAATTAATTTTTCTTCTCCGGATCCACAGCATAGAAACTGAGTTCAATTTTGAATACAATGAAGGCCATTGTAGTTTTATAGCCTAAAAGCAGGAAAAGGTAGGTCAGTGGATGGAAAATTACTAAGAGGAGATATCAACAGCAGGCCCTGCTTATCAGATATCAAGGGTGAAGGATTCTTTTTTTTTTAATTCACCAATTTTGATAACTTTGTTTTTTAAAATTTTTATTTATTTATCTTTAGAGGGGAAGGGAAGGAGAGAGGGAGAGAAACATCAATGTATGGTTGCCTTTCGTGCCTCCCCTGCTGGGAACTGGCCCGCAGGGAACTGGCCCGCAACCCCGGTAGGTGCCCTGACTGGGAATTGAACCGTGATTGTCTGGTTCGCAGGCCTGTGCTCAGCCCACTGAGCTACACCAGCCAGGGCTTGAAGGATTCTTTTTTAAAAATTTATTGATTATGTTTATTACAGTTGTCCCATTTTTCTCTCCCCTTTAATCCTCTCTGCCCTGCACCACCCCCTTCCACCAGCATTCCCCCACCTTAGTTCATGTCCATGAGTCATACACAGAAAATTCTTTGGCTTCTCTATTTCCCATACTATTCTTAACCTTCTCCTGACTATTTTGTACTTATCATTTATGCTTCTTGTTACCTGTACCTTTCCCCCCCATTTTCCTCCCTCCCCACTGAAATCCCTTCATGTGATCTCTATTTCTGTGAATCTGTTCTGATTCTGTTGTTTGCTTAGTTCATTTTTGTTTTTGTTTTTTTCTAAGGTTTGGTTGTTGATAGTTCTGAGTTTGTTGTCACTTTACTGTTCGTATTTTTTTTATCTTCTTTTTCTTTTTTCCTTGTTTTATTTTTTTTAAAGTTTATGTAACTTCATACTTTATTTTTTAATTTTTATTTAATTATTTTTCAAGTACATTTTTTGTCTATTTCTCCCATCCCAGCCCCCCCCGCCCCCGCCCCGTCTCCCCACCTTCCTCCCATTTCACCCCCCCCAGTCCTCATCCCTGTGTCTTTCATACTTGTTCCTCAAAATCCCTCCCCATTTTCCCCCTTAAATTCCCTTCCCTCTCCCCTCTGGTCCCTTTCGCAATTCATATAACAAGGACTTGGTGAAGATGAACTACTTCATACCTTGACCTTATCTGGGAAGCACTTTCTCTGCCCTTTCATTCTAAATGAAAGCTTTGCTGGATAGAGCAATCTTGGATGTAGATCCTTGTCTTTCATGACTTGGAATACTTCTTTCCAGCCCCTTCTTGCCTGCAAGGTTTCTTTTGAGAAATTAGCTGACAGCCTGATGGGAAGTCCTTTGTAGGTAACTGTCTCCTTTTCTCTTGCTGCTTTTCAGGTTCTCACCTTATCTTTCATTGTGGGCAATGTAATTACTGATGTGCCTTGGTGTGTGCTTCCTTGGGTCCAGCTTCTTTGGGGACTCTCTGAGCTTCCTGGACTTCCTGGAAGTCTATTTCCCTTGCCAATTGGGGAAGTTCTCCTTCATTATGTCTTCAAATAAGTGTTCAATTTCTTGCTCTTTTTCTTCTCTTTCTAGCACCCCTATGATTCAGATGTTGGAATGTTTAAAGATATTCTGGAGGTTCCTAAGCCTCTCCTCATTTTTTTTTGAATTCTTGTTTCTTCATTCTGTTCTGGTTGAATGTTTACTTCTTCCTTCTGTTCCAAGTCATTGATTTGAGTCCCAGTTTTCTTCCCTTCACTGTTGGTTCCCTGTACATTTTGCTTTATTTCACTTTCCATAGCCTTTACTTTTTCCTGTATTTTGTGACTAAACCATTTCTGTAAGCATCCTGATTACCAGGGCTTTGAACTGTGCATCTGATAGGTTATCTATCTCTTTATCACTTAGTTGTATTTTTGGTGCTTTAATCTGTTCTTTCATTTAAGCCATATTTCTTTGTCTCTGCATAGCTGTTATGTTGTAAAAGGTGGAGGCTTAGGTATTTGCCAGGGTGGGGCAACCCAGGTCACTGCATTGTGGGGCTGTCTTGGGGGAGGTGTCCAAGGCAGAACAATGCTGCTTGCTTATGTCTCAGTCAGCTTTCAGTCACTTCTTCTGCTTCCCACTAGCAAATCAGGTCCTTCTGGTGCTGATTCCTGAGTGGGTCATTTTGTGTATGTTCTAGGACCCTGTGGGTCTTTCCAACAGGCTCTCCTGTGAGGCTGGGAGTTTCTCCTGCCACCTTAACCCTCACAGGTTTTTTCAGGCAGAGGTTTTGAGGCTTTATTTCCCTTTTCTGGAACCCTAGGTTGCATGGTCTATCTCACTCCCCAGTTGTTCCTCCCAGTTTATCTGCATGCAAATGTGGGACCACTTGCTCCACCAGCTGCTGCTTCTTCCATCCTGCTCCTTCAGCTGCCACCTTGTCACAAGTCATCTTCATCCCTGCTGTCTGTCTCCACCCCTCCTACTTGTCTGGATGAATGTTTCTTCTTTAAGTCCTTGGTTTTTTGACTTCCACACAGTCTGATTTTCTGACAGTTCTGGTTATTTTTTTGTTTTTAAATTTGTTGTTTTTCTCTTGGTTGTTCAAGGAAGCAAAGTGTATCTACTTATGCCTCCATCTTGACCAAAATTGGGTGAAGGATTTTTACTACAACTGGGCTAGGCAGTCCCTTGCTAAGGATGTGGATCCAAAGTCAAGGCATAGTTGAGAAGAGGGCTAACAGAAGCTTGACTAAAGTTTGGTCAAGGAGAGAGTCTTTGACATTTCTGTGATATGAGCAAACCAGGTAGATGTTTTAACAGGTTCAAAGGAAAAGTCAAAACAGCACAGATTTCTATGAAGTAAGGGAATGTTGAGATGAATGGCAAATGTCCACAAAAATGGTTTTGCCACAAGTGGGAGGAAGGTATTTACAAATACTACCAAGCAAATCCTAATTTACATACCTATCAGTTACCTACAGTTTAAAAAGGATTGCAAAGCAACTCAAAGACAATAAACAGGGCTAGAGCCCAGAAGGACATATTATAGATGATATTGAGTTTTCCACTGAAACACAAATAGTTCTCTACAAGGAGTTTCTAGCAAGGTGAATGGAGGGGTGGAAAGCAAGGAAGTTAAACAGTAGAAATTTAGGAAGAGTGAGAAAGTCACAAAAAGTTAATCTATTTGATAAAACTTGAACTATCATCAGCTTGAAACACAGGGATGTTTTTTAGGGTGAAAGACAAGGTTTGATGTTAGATTCTCTAAATCTTCAATGCATGGAGTTCCTGTGTGTGCATATTTGATTCTAATGGCTTTAGGATTTCTATCAGCTGATTATAGCTTTTTCTAGTTTTTGTGGGTGCATCTTTTTACTGATCCAGGTCTTCTCTGAAGTTGTTCATTATGAGTTTTTGAACAGTTTGAATAGCTTTGAACTGTGTAGGGAGGATGGGGGAAAAAGATCAAGATGAGGAATTTGGTGTATTTTATGTTTCTGCATTGGCTTTTATTTTAAAAATAACTGTACTTTTCAATTTTCTCCTCAGAACAGTACATACTCTCTGCACACTGTCTTTTTCTTTATCATTTTAATGGCTACAACTTTGCTCTGAGGAGTCAAAAGGAATGGCCACAGCTTCAGGAACCACCTGGCAGAACAAAGGGACCAAGTTAAATAGGTGGGGGTCCCAGGGGGCATAAAAAGGTGGGAGGGGAAATGGGAATACATATAAACATTGTTGGGGGGCGGTGGGAATGTTGGAGGAGACATAAAAGATTAGAAGATGATTAGGAAGACTCATCACAAGAAATGGTTTAGACAGGAAATGGGAGCCAAAATTTCACTCTGCTTTAAAAATATATTTTAGAGATTATGCTATTACAGTTGTCCCAATTTTCCCCATCCTCCTGGTACACACCATTCCTTCCAGCCATCCCCCCTACCTTAGTTCATGTCCTTGGGTCTTGAACACAAGTTTTTTGGCTACTCCATTTCCTATACTGTACTTTACATCTGATGGCTATTCTGTAACTACATATTTGTACTTTTAATCCTCTCACCTCTTCACCCATTCCCCCTATCCTGCTCCCAACTGCTAACCCTCCACATGTGATTCTGTTTATGTTCTGATTTTTTGCTTAGTTTTTTAGATTTTATTGTTGATAGTTCTTAATTTATGGCCATTTTAATTTTCATAATTTTAATTTCTCCTTTTTTTAAAATAAGTCCCTTTAACATTTCATATAATAATGATTTGGTGATGATGAACTTCTTTAGCTTTACCTGGTCTGGGAAGCACTTTATCTGCCCTTCAATTTTAAATGATAGCTTTCCTGGATAGAATAATCTAGGTTGTAGGTCCTTGCTTTTCATCACTTTGAATACTTCTTGCCAGTCCCTTCTAGCCTGAAAAGTTTCTTTTGAAAAATCAGCTGACAGTCTTATAGGAATGCTTTTGTAGGTAACCATCTGCTTTTCTCCTTTTGCTTTTAAAATTCTCCTTTTATGTTTAACCTTTGGGACTTTAGTTATTATGTGTCTTAGTGCAGTCATCTTTAGGTCCAGCTTGTTTGGGACTCTTGTGTGATTCCTGGGCTTGTAGGTCTATTTCCTTCACCAAAATAGGAAAGTTTTCTCTCATTATTTTTTCGAATAAGTTTTCAATTTCTTGCTCTTTCTCTTCTCCTTCCAGCACCCCTATGATTTGAATGTTGGTATGTTTGAAGATGTCTCAGCTGCTCCTTAACCAATATTAGTTTTTTGGATTCTTTTTTTCTTCTTGCTGTTCTGATAGAATGTTTATTTCTTCCTTATGTTCCAAATCATTGATTTGATTCTCAGCTCTATGCACTCAACTGTTGTTTCCCTGTAAAGTTTTTTTTTTTACTTCTGCCTGAATCATTTTTATTTTGTTGAAGTATCTAATGAGTTCCTTGAACAACCTGATAGTCAGTGTTTTGAACTCTGCACCTGATAGTTTGCTCTTCTTCATTTTGTTTAGTTCTTTTTTTTTTTTGAAGTTTTGTTCTGTTCTTTCATTTGGGCTATAGTTCTTTGTCTCCTCATTTTGGCAGCCTCCCTGTGTTTGTTTCTGTATATTAGGCAGAGATGCTTTCAGTCTCCGTCTTAGTAGTATGGCCTAATTGTAGAAAAGTGTACTGGTAAGTTGGATGGGGCTGAGCCTTTGGTAATCACCAGGGTGGAGCAGCCTGTTTCACTGCTCTGTGGCTCTCTGTGGGGGAGGGCTCAGAAGGGACAAAATTCCGTTCTTCTTAGAATGTGCCCATGCTAATTTGGTCAAAAGCTTCCTGAATGAAGCTATAAAGGAAGACAAAGTTTTCCTTAACCATCTTAGGGTCACTGGCTGGGTCTGAAAATTAAACTAAGATGAATTAATAAAAAAAGGACATACAAATTTACTAAATATATGTTTTACAAGTGTTAAAAACAATTTTTTTGCATTTTATCTTTTAATTTTAAATATATTTTATTGATTATGCCATTACGGTTCTCCCATTTCCCCCCCTTCATTCCCCTCCACCCTGAACACACCCTCCCCCCATTTCCCACTTTTAGTTTCTCTCCATGTGTCATAAGTTCTTTAGCTTCTACATCTCCCATACTATTCTTGCCCTCCCCCTATTTTCTCTCCACCGTCTATACTACTTATTCTCTGTACCTTCTCCCTACCTCTCCTCCTCCCACTCCCCTGTTGCTAACCTTCCATGCGATCTCTGTTTCTATGGCTCTGCTCCTGATCTAGCTGTCTGCCTAGTGTGCTTTCCTTTTAGGTATGGTTATTAATAACTGTGAATTTGCTGTCCATTCACTGTTCATATTTTTTATCTTCTTGTTCTCATGTAAGTCCCTTTAACATTTCATATAGTAAGGGCTTGGTGATGATGAACTCCTTGAACTTGACCTTATCTGTGAAGTGCTTTATCTGACCCTGCATTCTAAATGAAAGCCTTGCTGGATAGAGTAATCTTGGATGTAGGTCCTTGCATTTCATGAGTTGGAATACTTCTTTCCAGCCCCTTCTTGCCTGTAAGGTCTCTTTTGAGAAATCAGCTGACAGTCTGATGGGCACTCCTTTGTAGGTGACTCTCCCCTTATCTCTTGCTGCTTCTAGAATTCTCTCCTTCATTTCAATCTTGGGTAATGTAATTATGATGTGCCATGGTGTATTCCTCCTTGGGTCCACCTTCTTTGGGACTCTCTGAGCTTCCTGGACTTCCTGGAAGTCTATTTCCTTTGCCAGATGGGAGAAGTTCTCCTTTATTATTTGTTCAAGTAAGTTTTTCACTTGTTGCTGTTCCTCTTCCCCTTCTGATACCCCTATAATTCTGATGTTGGAATGTTTAAAGATGTCCTGGAGGTTCCTAGGCCTCGCCTCATTTTTTTGAATTCTTGTTTCTCCATTCTTGTCTGTTTGGTTCTTTCTTTCTTCCTTCTTGTTCACTCCATTGATTTGAGTCTCAGTTTCCTTTCCATCACTGTTGGTTCCATGTGCATTTTCTTTCATTTCACTTAGTGAAGCCTCCATTTTTTAAATCTAATTTGTGACCAAAATGAACCAGTTCTGTGAGCATGCTGATCACCAGTGTTTTGAACTGTGCATCTGATAGGTTGGCTATCTCTTGGTCACTCAGAAGTATTGGCTCTGGGGTTTTGAGTTGTTCTTCTGCTTGAGCCATAATGTTTTGGTCTGTTTGCACCTGTTATGTGTGAGGGATGAAAGCTTAGGTATTCACCAGAGTGGGTCAATCTGGTCGCTGCATTGTGACTGGGGGCGGGCTCAGAGAAGAAGAAATGGTGTTTTTTCCACACTCTCTCAGATTTTGGTCCCCTCTGCTTCTTCCCACAAGCAAATTTGGCCCTTATGGTGCTGGTTCCTGACTGGGTGGGCTTGTATACATTCTAGGACCCTGTGGGTCTCTCCAATGAACTCTCCTGTGAGGCTAGGAGCCTCTCTTGGCACCTCAACCCCTGAAAGTTTTTTCAGTCGGTGCTTTTAGGCTTTATATCCCATCGCTGGGGCCCTGCATTGCATTGTCTGTCCCACTGTTCATTTTTTCACCTAGTTTATCAGTGCGTGATTGTGTGACCATGGTCAGCTAGCTGTCTTGTGTCCTCACTGGGTCTGCTCGTTGGCACCCCATGCCTGGGATCTGCCAACTGCCACCTGAGCAGCTGAGTTGGTCCAGCAGCCACTGCTTTTCCCTGCTGTGACCCCTCTCTGCTGGCTGCCAACTCTGTCCCTCTTTACAGTCTGGATGAATGGTTTATTTTTGTCGGACTTCCATACAGTTCAGTTTTCTGTCTGTGTTGGTTGTGTTTTTGTTTCTAAATTTTTTTTTAAGATTTTATTTATTTATCTTTAGAGAGGAAGGGAAGGAGAGAAATATCAACGTATGGTTGCCTCTTGTGAGTCCCCTGCTGGGAACTGGCCTGCAACCCAGGCATGTGCCCTGACTGGGAATTGAACCATGATTGTGTGGTTTGCAGGCCCAGGCTCAATCCACTGAGCTACACCAGCCAGGGCTATTTCTAAATCTTTGTTGTCCTTAAATTTTGTTGTGTGAGGAGGTACAGTATTTCCACCTACTCTTACACCTTGGCTGGAAATCCTCAAGACTGTCTAAAAACAAATTTCAACTGAGTAAATTTGGATATATTATTAGTAGAAGGCCTTTATAGGCATAAGAGAAAATGGACAAGGAAAGGGAGGATACCTCATCTTTCTTTGGGAAAAGGGAGGAGTGTATCTTATCTCACTACTGCTGACCAGGAACTTCCATATTAACTGGCTTAAGATTACATTTCTGGGAGGTGCTGAAACTGTGATTAGGTTAGATATTAAGTCTTGGATTGATGATGTGGGTTTAGCAGAAGTGAATCCATTTTGAGCCTGTCATCTCTGTGTTTTTAGACACGTGACATAGGACCCTTCATAAGGAAGTGAAGACCTTAAATCACATATCTGAGCACTTTTATGCTAGGTTTCATGAATAGTGAACATTTGTAGAGGAATGTGATAATCAAAGGGTATAAGAAAAGTGTAGTAAACTAAGGAAAATTTATCAAGGCCCTGTTTGTTATGATTTTTCTCACTGTCTCTTTGCTTTTAGAGATAAGAATGCTCATTTACTCTGGGTATAGGCAGAACATTTCTCACCTGAGGATATTATGTCCTGTTAGGGGAGAAGAATGGGAAGAAAGTCAGAGCGAACTTCCCACTTCTGCTGTTTTCTCAAACTATTCCAGCTTAAAATATTCAATATTCCAAGGTGCCATATTCTGAGGACATTTGTCTTGATCTTCATTACAGGCAAGAATCTTTATTCCCTTTTTTATTAGAAAATAATTTTTTAGGGACTTCCAGCCAACATGGAGGTTTAGGTGGAAATACTATACCTCCTCGCACAACCAAATTTAAGGACAACAAAGATTTAGAAACAAAGACATAACCAGAACAGACAGAAAATTGAACTGTACTGAAGTCCGAAAACAAGGAACTATTTATCCAGACCAGTAAGAGGGGTGGAGTCGGTGGCTGGCAGAGAGGGGTCCTGTCAGGAAAAGGTGGTGGTTAGCAGATCCCGGCGGATGCAGGGACAAAAACCCAGCAAGGCTTCCAAAGTGTCTGGCTGACTGCGGACACACATTTGCATGCAGATAAATCAGGGAAAAAGTGGGCAGTGAGACAGACCGTGCAACCCAGGGCCCCAGGGATGGTAAATAAAGCCTAAAAGCACCAATTAAAAAGGTGCCCGCTGGTGGGAAGCAGCATAGAAGATTGAAATTCGAGAGAGCGAGGAACAAGTGCCATTGCTCCCTCTCTGACCCCGTCCCCACATACAGCGTCACAACCCAACAATGTGGGTTTTCCTGCCCTGGGGAACACCTAATGCTCTGCCACTCATACGTAACAGGTGCGACCTGACCAAAAATGGCTCAATCAGAAGGACAAATCAAAGCCCCAGAGCCAATACTCCTGAGTGACCAAGAGATAGCCAACCTATCAGATGCACAGTTCAAAACACTGGTGATCAGCATGCTCACAGAACTGGTTCATTTTGGTCACAAATTAGATGAACAAATGAAGGCTACACTAAGTGAAATGAAGCAAAATGCACAGGGAGGCAAAAGTGATGGAAAGGAAACTGGGACTCAAATCAATGGAGTGAACAAGAAGGAAGAAAGAAAGAACCAAACAGACAAGAATGGAGAAACAGGAATTCAAAAAAATGTGGAGAGGCTTAGGAACCTCCAGGACATCTTTAAATGTTCCAACATCAGAATTATAGGGGTACCAGAAGGGGAAGAGGAACAGCAACAAGTGAAAAACTTACTTGAACAAATAATAAAGGAGAACTTCTCCCATCTGGCAAAGGAAATAGACTTCCAGGAAATCCAGGAAGCTCAGAGAGTCCCAAAGAAGGGGGACCCAAGGAGGAACACACCATGGCACATCATAATTACATTACCCAAGATTGAAATGAAGGAGAGAATTCTAGAAGCAGCAAGAGATAAGGGGAGAGTCACCTACAAAGGAGTGCCCATCAGACTGTCAGCTGATTTCTCAAAAGAGACCTTACAGGCAAGAAGGGGCTGGAAAGAAGTATTCCAACTCATGAAATGCAAGGACCTACATCCAAGATTGCTCTATTCAGCAAAGCTTTCATTTAGAATGCAGGGTCAGATAAAGCATTTCACAGATAAGGTCAAGTTCAAGGAGTTCATCATCACCAAGCCCTTACTATATGAAATGTTAAAGGGACTTATCTAAGAAAAAGAAGATAAAAATATGAACAGTGAATGGACAGCAAATTCACAGTTATTAATAACCATACCTAAAAGGAAAGCACACTAGGCAGACAGCTAGATCAGGAGCAGAGCCATAGAAACGGAGATCGCATGGAAGGTTAGCAACAGGGGAGTGGGAGGAGGAGAAGTGGGGAGAAGGTACAGAGAATAAGTAGCATAGACAGTAGGTAGAAAACAGACAGGGGGAGGGCAAGAATAGTATGGGAAATGTAGAAGCTAAAGAACTTATGACAGATGGACATGAATTAAAAGTGGGGAAGTTTGCTGGGAGGGTGTGTTCAGGGTGGAGGGGAATGAAGGGGGGGAAATGGGACAACTGTAATGGCATAATAAAATATATTTTAAAAGATACAATTTTTATTAAAAAGTAATCTTTATAATCTCTTCTAAAATAGAATTCCCACAAAAACTTTAGTTTTTTTTAATGGGATCTGAGGGAATGATTATGAACACTCATTGGGTAATTTTGAAAAATGTCATAAAATTGACATTTAAGTTTCTGATTGGCTGTTTTTTGCTTCCTTTTGTTCCAAATTGATGATTTGATTTTTCAGCTTTATCTACTCTACTGTTGATTTCCTGTAAATTGTTCTTTATTTCAATTAGTGTATCCTTCATTTTTGTCTCGATGTTTTTATGCTGTTGAGGTCCTCACCAAGTTCCCTGAGCATCCTTATAACCAGTGTTTTGAACTCTGTATCTCGTAGGTTTTTTGTCTCCATTTTGTTTAGTTCTTTTTCTGGAGTTTTGTTTTGTTCTTTCATTTGGGTCATGTTTCTTTGTCTCCTGATTTTGGTGGCCTCCCTGAATTTGTTTCTGTGTATTAAGTATAGCTTTTACATTTCTGAGGCTTGGTAGGGTGTCCTAAATGAGTAGGTGTCTTGTAGGGTCCAGTGGCGCAGCCTCCCTTGTTAACCATACTGTGTGCTTAAGTGTTCCCACTGTGTGGGCTTTGTATAGTCTCCTATTGTAGTTGGGCCTTAATTGCTGTTGGCACATCCACGGTCAGCCACCACCTGTGTTCTGTCCAGGGTCACACAGTATAAGCTACAAAGCAATCTGTAGATGGCTGCTACTTGTGCTGGGGTTGGAGGTGCCTAGGCAAGGCTAAGCTGTGAACCAGAGCCAGCTGCTACTAATGCCAAGAGCAATTTAGCGAGAGATACAGGACTCACCGAATCCAGATACTACTTGTTTGAGATAATTTAGAAAAATCTGAAGCAAGGGCCAAGACAAGCCATTCATATGAAAAAGCCACTGGAAACAGTTTGTGTAGGCCTGCAAGTTGGGTGGGGCAGGCCTCAGGGGTCACCAAGATGGGGCAAACTGTTTGATTCAGGTTGATGATGGCTCAGATGTGGTGCCAGCCTGCTGGCTCTGTGGCCCTGTTGGGGCAAGGGCTCAGAAAAGGAACAATGGCCTCTGCCAGCATTTCTGTATGGGGGAAACCTGCCCCCCAACTCTTACTTTGATGCCAGACACTTTGGTTTCTCCCAATCTGCCTTTGGTGCCTTTCAAGCTGCTGCCCCAGTGCTGGAGCTCAGAGGGAGTGAGTCTGAGTAAGTCTGTGTGCTGGCCCTTTAAGAGGAACTGCATGGGAATCCAGAAGTTTCTGTCTTCCACAATCTCAATTACTGCTGGTTTTTATAGCCAGAAGTTATGAAGACTTATCTTCTTGGCACTGGAACCCTGGGCTGGGGTCCTAGTGTGGGGCTGGAAACCCTCACTTGTGAGCTATCTCTCCTGATTTTGTGTCACCACACATTGTTGTGGGACCAGCCTGTTTTATGTCTCTGCCCCTCCTACTAGTCTTGATGTGGTTTCTTTAACTTCATTAGCTTGATTTCTGACAGTTCTGAATGATGGTTGTTCTAGAGTTTAGTTGTAATTTTGATGTGGGTATGTGAAGAGGCGAGCTGTGTTCACTTATGCCGAGATGTTGGCTGGACAATATGTTTTTAGATAAGTGACAAGACAAAGGAAAAGGACTTTGACTATCTATGGGTGGTAAATTGTGGGAAGCTAAATATATGGGAGAACTAAGATAATGCCTAGTTAGTTAAGTTTGTTATGTAGATTCCTCTGGTGCCCCCTCTGGGCTGAGAAGAAGCTAGAGCGGTTTCTGGTGATTAACCTCTGTCTTTCCTGGTAGAGAGGGGAGGAGGGTACACCTTAAAATTTTTTGGTTCTACTCTTAGGAAAATAGTAAGAATGCAGAGAACTTTTCTTGTATCTTCTTCTTTTCAATTGCCTTCAGCTGAAAATAATTCTTATGTGAAAGTGGCATATTTTGGGGTGGCATATTCTGCAACTGTTCACTGTGTTTCATCACTTTAATTTGCAGGTTCTCAAGCTCTGAAGCTAAAAAGGTAGAGAAAAAGTTTTTACTCCCTGACATACCTATTGCAATAGTTCTGAATGCAGTCTTATGATTTTAACATGTTAGAATCATTTTTTCTTTAACAGAAAAGATTTTAAGAGTTTGTAAGTTAACTTATTTCTCATGTTCTTCATTTTCCTTAAAAATTCTTCTATTATCATGTCTCTTTATTATGCTACGGAGGACATTAGGGCAGTTGCATTGGTCAGATCATTTTGTTGAATTAAATTTTGGTGTTTTAAGCTGTTTTTTTTTTATGCCTTTACTTATAGTCTTTGCACCACTAAAGTGTAGAAAGATACTGATGTGTAGAAAAAACACTTTCTACCAATTTCTGCTGCTTTTTTGAGGTAACAACTATACTTCAAGTTTCAAACAAGTAGTATTTATTGAGAAATTAAGTGCAGGGTTACCATGCGGGCTTTTTTGGGGCTTCAGTTTTATGCATTCATTCAAGGGTGATTTTTCAGCAGCTGTTTGCCAGTCTTTGTGTTAGGATTAGAGTTGAAATGAGACCAACATAGTCCCTGCCCTTTATAGTGCTTACAGTCTGGACTCTAGGCAAATAAAAGCCTGTGCCTCTGTTCATGCCAACTTTATGAGCAGGTGCTTTGTGTTGAGACACAAACATGAATAATGGCTTCCTTTGGTTTTTCAGGAGCTTCCTTTGTAGGGAAGACAGACTCAGGCCCACAGATAGATAATTTTCCATTAAAAAACATTTTATTCATTTATTTTTAGACAGAGGGGAAGGGAGGGAAAATAGAGAGAAACATCGATGTGTGGTTGCCTCTTGTGCGCCCCTGTGCCCACTAGGGATCTGGCCTGCAACCCATGCATGTGTCCTGACTAGGAATCAAACCAGTGACCCCTTGGTTTGTAGGCCAGTGCTCAACCCACTGAGCCACACCAGCCACAGCCTATTTCCTTACATTAAGGTGAAGTCTGAATTAAAAAAAAAGATATATAGAATTTTCAGCCAGGGCTCCTAATGGAGATGACATTCAATATTGATAGGTTAAAAAAGAAAGAAGAGGATATTCTGTAGAAAAGTCATACAGCTTTGGAAGAAGAAACAGAATGCTGTATAGAGAGAACTACAGAGAATCCAATGCAGCCACTAAAATAAATCATGGAACAGTGGGTTTCTAGAGATGGTAGTAAAAGCAGGTGTAGCAGGGCCAGGCTTAGGCTTTTGCTTCTAGACATTGAAGTATTTAAGGGGACTGTGCTGGTTATCTTCAGTGTACTCCCCTATATCCACTTTCTTCTCTTTCTTTGCCTTGCCCTGTGCCCAAAAGCCTGAGCCCTCACAGACTGTACCACCTGGAGTGTCAGAGTTCTGGTTATCTATAACTGCATAATAAACCCCTGCAAACCTAGCAACACAAAGAAATCACAATAATTTCTTGTTACTACTATCTCTCACAGATCTGGGGTTCCAGTGGGCTCATGTAGGAATTCTCACTTGGGGGGGTCTTTTATGTGGTTTCAGTCACACAGATGACTGGTGATGGAGTCATCTTGAAGGCTTCATCACTCACTTGTCTGGTGGTTGTGCTGGCTGCTAGCTAGGAACTTTGTAGGGGATTCTGCCAGTAAGCAGCCTACACATGGCCTTGCCAGATGGCTTTGGCTTCTTCACGCTGTAGCTGTGTTCCAAGCACAAGCATCCTGAGAAACAGGAAAAGAGAGGGAGAGAGACAGGCAGAAACTATATTGCTTATTTTAGCCTAGCTTTAGAAATTATGTAGCATTACTTCTACTACGTTCTATTTGTTAGAGGTGAATCATTAAGGCCAACCCACATTTAAGTGAAGGAGAATTAGATTCTATCCCTGGTGAAAAGATTGTAAAAGAATATGAAGAAGACTTCCGCCAAGAGGAGGCATAAGGTGGAAGCACTACACTTTCTCACACAACCAAGTTTAAAAACAACAAAGTTTTAGCAACAAAAATGCAGCCAAACCACAGAAAGTTGAACTATATGGAAATCTGAAAATAAAGAACCTTTCAGCCAGACCCAGCCAGACTGGTAAGAGGGGCAAAGCCAGCAGCGGAGTGGGGTCGGGCAGGAAAGATCCACCAGACCAACTCGGGCACTCGACCCAGTGGGCAGGCAGCCATGGGCGAATCCCAGGTGTGGAGTAGCAGTGGGAAGACCTACTGAGGGCTGACTGCGGTCACACATTTGCCTGCAGATAAACTGGCAAAGGAGCTAGCAGTGAGACAGACCACGCAGTCCCCAGCGGCGGGAAGCAGCAGAGGAGACTGCTATTGTCCCTCTCTGACCCCGCCCCCACATAAGTGTCACTAACCAGTGAAATGGGTGGCCCCTCTCTGACCCCGCCCCTGCATACAGCATCACAAACCAGTGACCTGGGTGGCCCCGCCCTGGTGAACACCTAAGGCTCTGCTCCTTATATGTAACAGGCGTGAAGAGAGCAAAACATTATGGCTCAAGAAGAACTCAAAGCCCCAGAGCCCATAACTCTAAGCGATGAAGAAATAGCCAAACTTTCAGAGGCACAGTTCAAAACACTGGTGATCAGGATGCTCACAGAACTGGTTGATTTTAGCCACAAATTAGAGGAACAAATGAAGGCTAACCTAAGTGAAATGAAGGGAAATGCACAGGAAACCAATAGTAATGGAAAGGAAACTGGGACTCAAATCAAGGGAGTGGACCAGAAGGAAGAAAAAAATGACCAAACAGAAAAGGATGAAGAAACAAGAATTCAGAAAAATGAGGAGAGGCTTAGGAACCTTCAGGACATCTTTAAACGTTCCAACATCTGAATTATAGGGGTACCAGAAGGGGAAGAGGAACAGCCACGAGTAGAAAACTTATTTGAACAAATAATAAAGGAGAACTTCCCCAATCTGGTACAGGAAATAGACTTCCAGGAAATCCAGGAATCTCAGAGAGTCCCAAAGAAGTTGGACCCAAGAAGGAACACACCAAGGTACATCGTAATTATATTAGCCAAGATTAAAATGAAGGAGAGAATCCTAGAAGCAGCAAGAGCTAAGAGGACAGTCACCTACAAAGGAGTGCCCATCAGACTGTCAGTGGATTTTTCAAAAGACATCTTAAAGGCAAGAAGGGGCTGGAAAGAAGTATTCCAAGTCATGAAATCCAAAGACCTACATCCAAGATTATTCTATCCAGCAAAGCTTTCATTTAGAATGGAAGGGCAGATAAAGTGCATCTCAGATAAGATCAAGTTCAAGGAGTTCATCATCACCAAGCCCTTATATGAAATGTTAAAGTGACTTATGTAAGAAAAAGAAGATAAAAAGATGAACAGTGAAAGGACAGCAAACTCACAGTTACTAAGAACCACACCTAAAACAAAAACAAAGTAAGAGGACAGCTAGATCAGGAGCAGAACCATAGAAATGAAGATCACATTGAGGTTTAGCAACAGGGGAATGGGAAAAGGAGAAGGGGGGAGAAGGTACAGAAAATAAGTAGCATAGACAGTAGGTAGAAAATAGATAGGGGGAGGGCAAAAATAGTATGGGAAATATAGAATCTAAAGAACTTGAGACACGTGGTCATAAACTAAAGGGGGTTGGTGGGGGAGTAGTATTCAGTGTGGAGGGGAATGAAGGGGGGAAATAGAACTGTAATGGCATAATCAATAAAATATATATAAAAAAAGAATATGAAGATGTTTTAAAACCACCATATCTTCTATTTTCTGCTTGACTTTGGACAATGCATATGTGTATGGGGTGGGGTGAGAAGAAGTGAGCACCAGCAGATCAGAGTGTGATTAGAGAGTCTGCAGGTATTAAAATATTTTAATATTTCATATTAAAATCTATATTTAGATTAATATATAAAGATTATGATTATAAAAATTCCACTATACAGTATACTACTATATACTTTGGAAGAAATTTTCTCTCTACAACAAAATTTTCAGCTTCATTAATTTACAACCAAAGCAAAGAGACTTTACTGCTTAAAAAGAAATATAACAGTGTCCCTTTTCACATGTATCTTACTTTAGATTAAAAAATATATTTTCACTCTAAATCTAACAGCCTTTTACACACCTGCAATTGCTAGGAATGTTATTCTTACTCTAATATAATTAATAAAAAATTGTCAAAGGTATAAAATGTAGCAAGATACAAAATTAATATCTAGAAATCATTGTCATTTTTATATGACAACAATGAACAAATGGAAATTAAGAAAACAATCCCAAATACAATTGCTTCGGAAAGAATAAGGCTTCTACCTAGGAATAAGGCTAACCAAGGATGTAAAAGACCTGTACTCAGAACTTTATAAGACACTGAAGAAATAAATTTATGAAGATATAAATGCTTCCACTTATTTGTATCTTATTAACTGATGTTAATTTTTCCTATCCATGAAGATGCATATACCATGTTTGTGGATAGGAAAAATTAACATCATTAAAAATGTCCACTATACCCAAAGCAATCTTTAGATTTTTAAAATATATTTTATTGATAATGCCATTACAGTTGTCCCATTTCCCCCCAATTCCCCTCCACCCTGAACACCGCTCCCCCCCATTCCCCCCTTTAGTTCATGTCCATGTGTCTCAAGTTCTTTAGCTTCTACATTTCCCATACTACTCTTGCCCTCCCCCTGTCTATTTTCTACCTACCACCTATGCTACTTATTCTCTGTACCTTCTCCCCACCTCTCCTCCTCCCACTCCCCTGTTGCTAGCCCTCCATGTGATCTCCGTTTCTATGATTCTGGTCCTGATCTAGCTGTCTGCCTAGTTTGCCTTTGTTTTAGGTGTGGTTATTAATAACTGTGAATTTGCTGTCCATTCACTGTTTATATTTTTTATCTTCTTGTTCTCATGTAAGTCCCTTTAACATTTCATATAGTAAGGGCTTGGTGATGATGAACTCCTTGAACTTGACCTTATCTGTGAAGTGCTTTATCTGACCCTGCATTCTAAATGAAAGCCTTGCTGGATAGAGTAATCTTGGATGTAGGTCCTTGCATTTCATGAGTTGGAATACTTCTTTCCAGCCCCTTCTTGCCTGTAAGGTCTCTTTTGAGAAATCAGCTGACAGTCTGATGGGCACTCCTTTGTAGGTGACTCTCCCCTTATCTCTTGCTGCTTCTAGAATTCTCTCCTTCATTTCAATCTTGGGTAATGTAATTATGATGTGCCATGGTGTGTTCCTCCTTGGGTCCACCTTCTTTGGGACTCTCTGAGCTTCCTGGATTTCCTGGAAGTCTATTTCCTTTGCCAGATGGGAGTTCTCCTTTATTATTTGTTCAAGTAAGTTTTTCACTTGTTGCTGTTCCTCTTCCCCTTCTGGTACCCCTATAATTCTGATGTTAGAACATTTAAAGATGTCCTGGAGGTTCCTAAGCCTCTCCTCATTTTTTCAAATTCTCGTTTCTTCATTCTTTTTTGTTTGATTGTTTCTTTCTTCCTTCTTGTTCACTCCTTTGATTTGAGTCCCAATTTCCTTTCCATTACTATTGGTTTCCTGTGCATTTCCCTTCATTTCACTTAGTTTAGCCTTCATTTGTTCCTCTAATTTGTGGCTAAAATCAACCAGTTCTGTGAGCATGCTGATCACCAGTGTTTTGAACTGTGCATCTGATAGGTCAGCTATCTCTTGGTCACTCAGAAGTATTGGCTCTGGGGTTTTGAGTTGTTCTTCTGCTTGAGCCATAATGTTTTGGTCTGTTTGCACCTGTTATGTGTGAGGGATGAAAGCTTAGGTATTCACCACAGCCGGTCAATCTGGTCGCTGAATTATGACTGGGGGTGGGGTCAAAGAAGAAGAAATGGTATTTGTTCCACACTCTCTCAGATTTTGGTCCCCTCTGCTTCTTCCCACAAGCAAATTTGGCCCTTATGATGCTGGTTCCTGAGTGGGTGGGCTTGTGTATGTTCTAGGACCCTGTGGGTCTCTCCAATGAACTCTCTTGTGAGGCTGGGAGCCTCTCTTGGCACCTCAACCCCCGAAAGTTTTTTCAATCAGTGCTTTGAGATTTTAATTCCCATTGCTGGGGCCCTGGGATGCATGGTCTGTCTCAGTGACCGTTTTTAAACCTGTCTGGTTTATCTGTGCACAAATGTGTGTCAGTGGTCAGCCAGTGAGCCTTACTGGGTTTTTGTCCCTGCATCCACTGGGGTCTGCTAACCACCACCTTTTCCTGCCAGGACCCCTCTTTGCCAGCCGCCAACTCCACCCCTCTTACTGGTCTGGGTGAATGGTTCCTTGTTTTTGGACTTTGGTACAGTTCAATTTTCTGTATGTTTTGGTGGTGTTTTCATTTTTAAATCTTTAGAAGATTTCTGTCCTTAAATTTGGTGGTGCAAGGAAGTACAGTATTTCCACCTAACCTCCATCTTGGCCAAAGTCCTTCTACCGCAATCTTTAGATTTAATGCAATTCCTGTCAATATTCCAATAACATATTTCACAGAACTGGAACAAATATTTCAAAAATTTATATGAAACCACAAAAAGACCTGGCATAGCAAGAGCAGTTCTGAGAATGAAGAACAAAGGTGGAAGAATCATGCTACCTAATATCAAATTATATTATATGGCCATAGCAATCAAAACAGCATGGTACTGGCATAAAAATGGATGTAGATCAATGGAACAGAATAGGGAGCCCAGAAATAAACCCACACATTTATAGTCAATTAATATTCGACAGAGGAAGCAAGCACATATAGTGGGCTAAAGATAGTTTATTCAATAAAGAGTGTTGGGAAAATTGGACAGATAGGTGCAGAAAAATGAAACTAGACCAGCTTCTCATGCCACAGATAAGAATAAATTCAATATGGATCAAAGACTTAAATGTTAGACCCCCAAACCATAAAAATCATAGAAGAAGACATAGGGAGCAAAATCTTGGATATCACTTATAGCAACGTTTTACTGGATACATCTCCGTAGGCAAAGGAAACAAAAGTAAAAGTAAGCAAATGGGATACATAAAACTAAAATATTTTTGGACAGCAAAGGAAATCATCAAAAAAATAAAAAGACAACCAACAGAATGGAAGAACATATTCACCAATAGATCTGATAAATGGTTAATATCCAAAATTTATAAAGAACTTACAAAGCTCCACACCAAAAAAAACAAAAAACAAAACAACAAACAACCCAATTAAAAAATGGGTGAAAGACCTGATTAGACACTTCTCCACAGAGGACAAACAGAATGCCAATATACATATGGAAAGGTGATCAATATCACTGATAATCAGAGAAATGAAAATTAAAGCCACAATGAGATACCATCTTGCACCTGTCAGAATGGCTACCATCAACAGATCAACAAACAGGTGCTGGAGAGGTTGTGGAGAAAAGGGAACCCTAGTGCACTGTTGATGAGAATGCAGATTAGTGTAGCCACTGTGGAAAGCAGTATGGAGATACCTCAAAAAATTAAAAATAGATTTGCCTTTTGACCCAGTGATCCCACTTCTGGGAATATATCTGAAGGAACCCAAAACACTAATTCGACAGAACATACTATATTTTTTGGAGTATAAGACACATCCCCTCCCCCAAATTTGGGAGGAATAATGGTTGTTAATGCAGCTGTTGAGTTCTGTTTACATTTACATTGGTGAAATATTATGTTATTCAGTATTTAACTACATTTTTTTGCTTCAAAAATTTTTTTTCCTATTTTCCTCTTCTAACACCTAGGTGCATTTTATGGTCAGAAAAATATGGGTAAGCTGATTCATGGGTCTGTTCACTGCAGCATTATTTACAGTTGCTAAGATATGGGAGCAGCCCAAGTGTCTACCACTAGATTGAGTGGATAAAACAACTGTGGGACATTTACAGAGTGGAATACTACTTGGTCATCAAAAAGAAGGAAAATTTACCTTTACAACAGTATGGATGGACCTGGAGAACTGATACTAAGTGAAATAAGCCAGCCAGAGAAAATGAATATCGCATGATCTCATATGTAGAATGTAATGAACAAACTGAACTAACAATAAAAATAGAGACAGACTCATTGATAGAAGGATGACAACTAATGGGGTGGGGGAGGTTAGGGGTTGGGTAGATTGAGTGAAAGAAAAAATGGACATGGACAACAGTGTGGTGAGGTGATTGCTGAAGGCAGGGGGTTTAAGAGGACTAAATGGTAATGGAAAATATACAATAAAGATGAAAAATAACCCTAGCTGGTGTAGCTGAGTGGATTGGGTGCGGGCCTGTGAACTAGAGGATCGTGGTTCAATTCCCAGTCAGGGCACATGCCTGGGTTGCAGGCCAGGTCCCAGTGGGGCACGCACGAGAGGCAACCATACGTTGATATTTCTCTCCTTCTCTCCTTCCCTTCCCCTCTAAAGATAAATAAATTAAAAATCTTTTTTAAAAAGATGAAAAATAAAAAATATATAGATATATAAAAAATAAAAGGAATTGCAGATGAAAAATATACAAAATAATTTAAACATTAAGTTGGATGAAAATCTTAACAATAAGAGATGTGGAAATTAATTATTACTTAAAAGAATTATCCCAATATCCAAATCATCATGACACTCAACCTTAAGAGAGTAAGGTGACATGTATTACATGAGAGTTCACAGGTATTATATTTTCACTCTCATTCTCTGCCTGCCTGGCTGTGGATCCATGATTACTATGGTTCTTTACCTACAGCCACAGCTTATGTATGCTGGCCTTTCTTCCACTTCTCCAGTTCTTATACACTGTGTTCTGATGATTTGTGTTCCAAGGTTTAATCTGAGGTATTTATATGTCTGTATTCAGAGTGTGAGTTCCCTAAATTATTTGAGGATGTGAGTCCCAAGGTTTGAGTCTTAGTTAACTGGGGGGGGGGGGCGTCTCAATTCATGATGTGTGCTAAGTGAATTTTTGAGGGTCTGACCCTAGTTATTTGGTACCTGGCCTTGGGTGATTAGGGCAGAGGACTGGTGGTCTGGAGTGTGACAGCCTGATAGAGGAGGTGGTTGGGGTGTGGGCTCTGAGTTGGTTTGTATTTGAAAAATACTCCCTTGGGCGAGTTGCTTACTGTTTCTAGGGCTTGGCTAACCCTGGGAGGGAAAGTCTCTCCAGGGACAGCAAGGTCTCTACTGTCAGAGTATCAGAATACAAAAAATAAAAGATAGTGCAACACCTCTGAAGTCATGGAGGGTATGTGTCTCAATGTCTGAGTCTGAAGTATTTGGAGTCTTGTTACTGGTGTGAGGTCTCAATGTATTGATGGTCTGTGTCCTGTGGTTTTAGTCTGAGGTGTTTGCAGCCTGTGTTCAGGGTTTAAGATACCTGAACTGTTTGAGGATCTGTGACCCAAAGTTTGGATGTGGGATATTTTGTGGGTCTTTGTTTAGAATGTGAGATCTCTGACCTTTTTGAGGGTCTGTGTCCCAAGTATTGAGTCTGAGGTGTTTGGAAGTCCATGTTCTTGGTCTGAGGTGTATGAAATTTTTATTGTTTTGAGTCTGAAATATTTCAGGTTCTTTATTCATCATATAAAGTTTCTGAACTCTCTGAGGGTGTTTGTCCTCAAGAATGAGTGATGTATTTGAGGTCTGAGTTCAGGGTTTATGGATCCTAAATGCTTTGGTGATCTTTGTTCCAAGGCTTGAGTTTGAGGTACCTGCGGGGTCTGTGTTCAACACATTAGGTCTCTGAACTCACTGAGGGTCTGTGTTCCAAGGTTGGAGTCTGAGGTATTTGTAGGGTTCTTATTCAAGATGTGAAATCTCTGAAATCTTTGAGAGTCTATTTTTCTAAGTTTATGTCTGAGGTAATTTATGGTCTGTGCTCAGTGTGCAAGGTCTCTGAAATTTTCAGAGTCTATTTCAAAGTCTAGTCTGAGGAATTTTGGTGTCCATATTCAGAGTGTGAGGTCTCTAAACTCTTTGAGGGCATGTGTGCTAAAATTTGGGGCTTACATAGTCATGCTATGCTGGTCCAGGTATGAATCCTTGGATTCCTCAGTGTGCTTTTCAAGATTTGAGTCTGAGGTGTTTGAGAGCTCTGTGGTCAAGGTGTGAGGTTCTGAAAATGTTTGAGGGTCTGTTTTCTAAGAGTTGAATCTTGGGTTTTTGTGATCTGTGTTCTGTTCAGGGTGTGAGGTCCCTGAACTTTTGATGTCTGTGTACCAAGTTTTAAGTCTTAAGTATCTAGTGTTCTCTGGCTAGGGTGTGAATTCTCTGATCCCAATGGAATTCTATGCCTCAAGGTTTAAGTTTGAGCCAATTTTGGGTCCCTGACCAAGGTATGAAGTTTTTGAACTTTTATATGATTTGTTTCCCCAAAGATTGAGACTGAAGTGTTTGGTGAGTCCATATTCAGGATATGAAATCTCTGAAATCAGGAGTCTGTGTTCCAGTGTTTGAATATACAGTGTTTGGAAGGCCATGTTCAAGGTGTTAGTCCTTTGAACTTTTAGAGGTTCTAGGTCCCAAGTCAGGTTTGAGTTATTTGGGGCATGAGTTCTGAATGTGAGGTCTTTGAACTCTTTCATTACCCCTTTTTAAAAAATTTTTAATCTAAGATTTGGGTATCTGTGTTCAATGTTTGAGGTCTTTGGACTCTTTGAGGGTGTGTATACTAAAGTCTGAGTCTGAGGTATTTGGGGTTGTTTTTCAGAATTTTACTCTGAGATAATTAGGTGTTTGTGTTCAGTATATGAGGTCTGTAAATTCTTTGAGGGTCTGTGTCCTCAAGTTTGAGTGTTAGGTAGATGGAAATCTGCCTTCTTGGCATGAGGTCTGAACTATTTAAGTGTATGCCCCAGGGTTTGAATATGGTGTATTTGGAGTTCTATTTTCAGGGCATGATGTCTCTGAACTCTTTTATGATTTGTTCTAATGTTTAAGATGAAGTATTTGTGTATTTTTGTTGAGGATGTGAGGTCTTTGAACTCTTTGAAGTCCTGCGTCTAGTAAAGGTCTATAAAATTAGAACAAATCTAAAGACCAAATAATCTCCTCAGAACTGTTCTATCTGTCTCACATATTTCTCTCTTGAATTATGAAAAACAACTACCAAAAATAGGAAGTCACGCCCACTTGAGCAGCACAGATCCACTCTGAAGCACCAAATGCCACCCCATGGTGCAATCTTAGGGTTCAATCCATGTGACAGCTTGTTCTGAGACCTTGAACTACTACTACTTAACACTGGAATCTCTGACATTCTGGGGAGGTTAACTTGGGATCAGGTCCCAGACAACCAAGAAGCCATGTGAACTCTTTTCCTTAGCAGATTGTGGACTAATGATTCCTGAGGGCACATCCTAAACTGAATTACTTGAAAAAGCACGCTTAATACCTTAGCTGAAGCTGAAATCTAATGTTACATGGGAATGTCAAGTGAATGCTCAGTCTGGTCCTGATAGCCCAAGTGCTTGGCACGCAGGGGAAAAGAGCTCTTATGTACCACTATTACATCTTATGTGACCTTGCATAAGATAATTCATGCCCTTGAGCCTCAATGTCTTTTGTACCCGTAAAACAGGCACTGTCACAACTATCAGAGAGGTTTATTGAGAAAGTGTGGAGATGGCTTATTCACACAAATAGAGGTCCTTAGGACAGTGCCTGAGCCAGAGCAGGGCAGTGCTAAATGTCACTATTATGAATAAATTATTATAACCCATGCCACTAGGCACTACTGTGCCCCTGGAGGCCATGAAAATGTGGCAATCTCTTGGTCAGCAGTTTGCATGCTGATATTTCCTCTGGTGGCACTCATCTATTTGAGCATCACAAGAAACTTGACCACGTAATAACTGGTCACTTCCAAGATTAGCTGTCATTATTTAGCAGTAACTCCCATAGTCAGGACACTATGCATCTATTGTTTCTAATGATCACAATAGTAAAATAAGGTAGGGATACAAATTCCATGTAGAGATTTGGAATGTGACCTCAGAGAGGCTAATAAGTAACTTGCTCCAGTTTACATAGCCCATAAAGGACAGCTATAAGTAGGAGTGCTGCATCAGAACATTAGCATATCCATAGTAGGTGCCATTTCAGGAGGGATCACAGAAGAGGATCCAAAAATAAATTCATACATTTCAGCTAGTGTGTGGAACCCCATCTTCAGAGATAACCAAGAGTGGATGAATTGACACAAGTGAGAAAAAAATACAGTCAATAGAACTTAGTGCACTTATTTTTCTTTTGCTTTCAAGATTTTTTTCTTTGGCTTTGGCTGTTAAAATTTTTACTATCACAGGTCTTGACATGGATTTCTTTGTGTTTATCCTACTTGCAGTTTGTTGAGTTTTTGGATATGTAGATTCTCCCAACACCATTTTTTAATTTAATTATTTTTCAAGTACAGTTTTCTGTCTATTACTCCCATCCCAGCCCACACCGCCCCATGTGCCCCACCCCCTCCCATTTCCACCCCCCTTAGCTATTGTCCCTGTGTACTTTATACTTGTTCCTCTAAATCCCCCCCCCCTTTTTCCCCTTAAATTCCCTCCCCTCTCCCTCTGGTCACTGTCTCCCTGTTCTCTATTTCAGTGTCTTTGTTTTTATTTTGCTTGCTTGTTTGTTTTGTTGTTTAGCTTCCTGTTATAGGCGAGATCATATGGTATTTGTCTTTCAACACTTGGCTTATTTCACTCAGCATAATGCTTTCAAGTTCCATCCATGTTGTTGCAAAGGGTAGTAGCTCCTTCTTTCTCTCAGCTGCATAGAATTCCACTGTGTGTATGTACCATTGTTATTGGTCCATTCATTTACTGATGGGCACCTAGGTTGCTTCCAACTCTTGGCTATTGTAAATTGTGCTGCTATGAACATTGGGGTGCTTAGGTTCTTTTGGATTGGTGTTTCAGGGCTCTTGGGATATAATCCCATCAGTGGAATTGTTGGGTCCATTTTTAGTTTTCTGACAAAATTCCATATTGTTTTCCATAATCGTTGTACCAGTCTGCAATCCCACCAATAGTGAACTAGGGTCCCTTTTCCCCACGCCCTCTCCAACATTTGTTGTTTGTTGCTTTGTTTATGTTAGCCATCCTGACTGGTGTAAAGTGGTATCTCATTGTGTTGTTAATTTGCATCTCACTGATGGCTAGCGATATTGAGCATCTCTTCATGTGTCTCTGGATGTTCTGTATGTTCTCCTTGAAGAAGTGTCTGTTCAAGTCCTTTCCCCATTTTTTAATTGGGTTGGTTGTCTTCTTAGAGTAGAGTTGTGTGAGTTCTTTGTATATTTTGGAGATTAAACCTTTGTCTGAGGTATCATTGGCAAATATGTTTTCCCAAACAGTTGGTTGTCTTGCTAATTTAATACTATTTTCTTTAGCCACGCAGAAGCTTTTAATTTTGATGAGATCCCATTTGTTTATTCTTTCCTTTATATTCCTTGTTCTAGGGGACATAGCAGTAAAAATGTTGCTGCGTGAAATATCTGAGATTTCCCTGCCAATGTTCTCTTCTAGGACTTTAATGGTTTCAAGGCTTATATTTAAGTCTTTTATCCACGTTGAATTTATTTTGTTGTATGGTGTAAGTTGGTGCTCAAGTTTCATTTTTTTTGCACGTAGCTGTCCAGTTCTCCCAACACCATTTGTTGAAGAGGCTATCTTTACTCCATTTTATGTTACTGCCCCCTTTTGCCATGTCCAGCGCTAACCATGTCATCTGACAAAGTCACATCATGGGGACTACAACTTTACAGAAGCGTGTTCCGGCCAGGTGGACGTGGCATAAGTGGATATATGGTGTTGATTCTGTTCCTACTGACTCTTGGTATTCTGACATTTACTTTTCTGATAATTTGGAATCTCCTAGAAATGATGGTCATTCTCAGAGCTGATCAACAACTAGGGCAGACTGAGAACTATGTCACCTTGGCCTTTCCCCAAAATAATACCCTCTCTGGGGGACCAGAGGAGGAAAGGCCCACAATGTCCAGTGAGTCCAAGGGGAAGAATATTTCCTTCCTTGACCCAGTTAAGCAGATGCAGGACAAGTTAATATTAGGTACCAGGGAGCCAGAATTACCCAGAGCGCTCCCTCAAGTTAATCCCCTCTAATGAAATAGCCCCTGAATGTCTAAAAGTTGTTGGAGTAACAGCCCCTCCTTTACCTTGAACAAGAATATATATTAATTAGAATTTGTAGGCAAAGAAACAGGAAAACCTTGTTAGATACCACAAACTAAACACGTAGAAACAATTACCAAGGAGTTAGAGTCCATAGTACATAGAGAAACATTTTGGACAGAAAGATAGATAGCTAAGTTAGACATCACAAAGACCTTATAATAAATTTCCTAACCTCTGCTTGGTCTAGCGTACCTTTTACCCCATGCCAAATTCTAGACCTTTAATAAACAATAAGACATTCAAATTCTGTACATAGAGCTATTTCAAACTGTCTGATTAATGGTTCTGGTCAAAACAATTTTTGTTTAATATAACTGAAACTATGGAAATTCTTGTACTTTTCCTGGTTACTTTTGTATTGATTTTTTCTGCTTAACTGATCATGCTGTACACCTGCAAATGTTAATCACTACCTAAAATGAAAATATAAAAACCTGCTTGTACTTGAAATAAAAGGAACAGAGCTTCACTGTACTTTGACGTGTGTTGTCATCTGTTACCCATCGCCAACGCCTTACCCACCTTTGGGAATCCCAGGCCTCTGATGCGACTGGACCGCAGCACCCTTTGTAGAATATTAATTGACTGTAGAGAGTTGGGTTTATTTCTGGGCTCTCTGTTCTGTTCCATTGGTCTATGTGCCTGTTTTTATTCCAGTACCAGGCTGTTTTGATTACAGTGGCCTTGTAATACAGTTTGATATCAGGTATTGTGATCCCTCCTACTTTGTTCTTCTTTCTCAAAATAGCAGCTGCTATTCAGGGTCATTTATGGTTCCATATAAATTATTGAAGTGTTTGTTCTATGTCTGTGAAATATGCCATTCGTTCTTTAATAGGTATTGCATTGAATCTGTAAATTGCTTTGGGTAGTATGGACATTTTGATGATGTTAATTCTTCCAATCCATGAACACGGTATATGTTTCCATTTGATTGTGTCTTCCTTGATTTCTTTCTTCAGTGTTGTGTAGTTTTCTGCATACAGATCTTTTACCTCCTGGGTTAGGTTTATTCCCAGATATTTTATTTTTCTTTTAGCTATATTGAATGGGATTTTTTCCTTGATTTCTGCTTCTGCTGATTCATTGTTGGTATACAAAAATGCCTTTGATTTTTGGATATTGACTTTTTAACCAGCTGTTTTGCCAAATTCATTAATTATTTCGAGCAGTTTTTGGGTAGAGTCTATCGGATTTTCCATGTACACTATCATGTCATCTGCAAACAGTGACAGTTTTGTTTCCTCCTTTCCTATTTGGATGCCTTTTATTTCCTTTTCTTGCCTGATCCTGTGGCTAAAACTTCCAACACTATATTGAATAGAAGTCGTGAGAGTGGAAAACCTCATCTTGTTCCTCATCTTAGTGCAAAAGCTTTTAGTTTTTGCCCAATTGAGTATGATATTGGCTGTAGGTCTCTCAAAAATGGCCTTTATTATATTGAGGAATGTTCCCTCTATTCCCACTTTGCTGAGTGATTTTATCATAAATGGGTGTTGTACCTTATCAAAAGCCTTTTTCTCATTTATTGATATGATCATGTGATTTTTATCTTTGCTTTTGTTTATGTGATGTATTATATTTACTCATTTGAAAATATTGAACCATCCTTGCATCCCTGGGATAAATCCTCCTTGGTCATCATGCATGATCTTTTTAAGATATTGCTGTATGCATTTTGCCAATATTTTGTTGACATTTTAGTGTCTATGTTCATCGGTGATATTGGCCTGAAGTTTTCTTTCTTTGTTGTGTCTCTATCTGGTTTTGGAATTAGGATGATGCTGGCTTCATAAAAAGAATTTGGGAGTTTTCCATCCTTCTGGATTTTTTGGAATAGTCTGTGGAGAATAGGGGTTAGCTCTTCCTTAAATGCTTTGTAGAATTCTGCTGTGAAACCATCTGGTCCAGGGCTTTTGTGTGTCAGAGACTTTTTTGATTACTGCTTCAATTTCATTTGCTGTTATTGGTCTGTTTAAGCTCTCTGCATCTTCTTCGTGGAGTTTTGGAAGATTATATTTTTCTAGAAATTTGTACAATTCCCCTAGGTTTTCAAATTTCTTGGCATACAGTTCTTCATAGTACTTTCTTATAATCCTTTGTATTTCTGTGGTATCAGTTGTAATCTCTCCTCTTTCATTTTTAATTGTGTTTATTTGGGTTTTCTTTTTTTTTCTTGATGAGCCTGCTTAAAGGCTTGTCCATTTTGTTTATCTTTTCAAAAAACCATGTCCTGGATTCATTGATCCTTAGAATTGTGCTTTCATTCTCTATGTCATTTAATTCTTCTCTGATCTTTTTTATTTCATTCCTTCTACTTACTCTGGTCTGTCTTTGTTGTTGTTCCTCAAGTTCTTGTAGGCATAGGGTTAGGTTGTTTGTTTGAAATGTTTCTATCTTTTTTTAGGTAGGCCTGTATCTCTATGAACTTCCCTCTCAGGACTGCCTTTGCTGTGTCCCATAAGTGTTGGGTTGTTGTGAGTTAATTTTCATGTGTTTCCAGAAAGTTTTTTGACCCAATTTAATTCTTGACCCACTTGTTGTTTGGTAGCATGCTATTCAATCTCCATGATTTTGGGTGTTTTGGATTTTATCCTTTGGGGTGGTTTCTAGTTTCAATCCCTTGTGGTCAAAGAAGATGCTTGGTATGATTTCAATTTTCTGGAATTTGTTGAGGCTTGTTTTGTGTCCTATCATGTGGTCTATCTTTGAAAATGTTCTATGTGCATATGAAAAGAATGTGTATTTAGCTTCTTTGGGATGAAGGGCTCTATATATATATCAGTTAAGTCCATTTCATCTAGGGTGTTGTTTAATGATGCAATATCTTTGTTGACCTTTTGTTTGGAAGATCTGTCCATTTTTGACAGTGGGGTGTTAAAATCCCCAACTATAATTGTGTTGCTGTCAATAGCTTTCTTGAAGTCGTCTAAGATTTTCTTTATATATTTGGGTTCTCCTATGTTGGGTGCATGTATATTTATAATGTTATGTCTTCTTGGTGGATTCTTCCTTTGAGTATTATAACATGACCTTGTGGGTCTCTATTTATGGCCCTTTTTTTGAAGTCTATTTTGTCTGATATGAGTATTGCTACCCTGGCTTTTTTTTTCTTGTCCATTTGCTTGGAAAATTTGTTTCCAGCCCTTCACTTTTAGTTTGTATAGGTGTTTTGTCCTGAGTTGGGTCTCTTGTAGGCAGCATATGTGTGGGTCATGATTTCTTATCCATTCAGCTATTCTATGTCTTTTGATTGAAGCACTTAATCCATTTACTTTAAAAAAAATATATTTTTACATTTTATTGATTATGCCATTACATTTGTTCTATTTTCCCCCTTCATTCCCCTCCACCTTGCACACACCTCACCCACCATTTCCCCCCTTTAGTTCATGAACACGTGTCTCAAATTCTTTAGATCCTATATTTCCCCTACTATACTTTCTTACCCTCTAATTTCTATCTACTGTCTATGCTACTTATTTTCTGTACCTTCTCCCCCCTTCTCCTTCTCCCACTCCCCTGTTGCTAACCCTCCACATGATCTTTATTTTTATGGTTCACTCCTGATCTAGTTGTCCTATTAATTTCCTTTTGTTTTAGGTGTGGGTGTTAATAACTAAGTTTGCTGTCGTTTCACTGTTCATCTTTTTTATCTTCTTGTTCTCATGTAAGTCCCTTTAACATTTCATATAATAAGGGCTTGGTGATGATGAACTCCTTGAATTTGATCTTATCTGAGAAGCACTTTATCTCTCCTTCCATTCTACATAATAGCTTTGCTGGATAGAGCAATCTTGGTTGTAGGTCTTTGCATTTCATGATTTGAAATATTTCTTTCCAGCCCCTTCTTGCCTGTAAGGTCTCTTTTGAGAAATCTGCTGACAGTCTGCTGGGAACTTCTTTGTAGGTGACTGTCCCCTTAGCTCTTGCTGCTTCTAGTATTCTCTCCTTAATTTTAATCTTGGCTAATGTAATGATGATGTGCCTTGGTATGTTCCTTCTTGGGTCCAACTTCTTTGGGACTCTCTGAGCTTCCTGGATTTCCTGGAAGTCTATTTCCTTTACCAGAATGGGGAAGTTCTCTTTTATTATTTGTTCAAATAAGTTTTCCACTTATCCTGTTCCTCTTCTCCTTCTGGCATCCCAATAATTCGGATGTTGGAGTGTTTGAAGATGTCCTGGAGGTTCCTAAGTCTCTCCTCATTTTTTAAAATTCTTTTTTCTTCATATTTTTCTGTTTGGTCATTTTTTCCTTCCTTCTAGTCTACTCCCTTGATTTGGGTCCCAGTTTCCTTTCCATTACTATTGGTTTCCTGTGCATTTCCATTCATTTCAATTAGTTTAGCCTTCATATGTTCCTCTAATTTGTGACTATAATCAACCAGTTCTGTGAGCATCCTGATCACCAGTGTTTTGAACTGTGCATCTGAAAGTTTGGCTATTTCTTCATCACTTAGATTTATTGGCTCTGGGACTCTAAGTTGTTCTTGAGCCATGTTTTGATCTGTTTGTGCTTGTTAAGTATGAGGAGCAGAGTCTTAGGTGTTCACCAGGGCGGGGCCACCCAGGTCTCTGGTTTGTGATGCTGTATGCAGGGGCGGGGTCAGAGAGGGAGCAATGGTGGTCCTCTCTGCTTGCCGGGTCCGCCTCGCTGCTTGCACCCGCCTGTTTATCTGAGCGAGAATGTGAGAGCCTGCTGCCCCGCGTCAGGGCCTGTACAGTCTGTCTCAATGCTTATTTCTTCACTGGTTTATCTCCGTGCAAATGTGGGATCACAGACAGCCAGCTGGGCTGCACCTTCCCTGGATCTGCCTGTAGCTATTCCACACCTGGGATTTGGGCCCTCGGCTTCCTGTGCACCGCCTGGGTCAGGCATCATTTTTGTCTATCCCACTCCACTGCTGGCTTCGCCCCCTCACCGGTTTAGCTAAGAGGTTTGTTGTTTTTGGACTCTGTATTATTCAATTTTTTGTGGTTTGATTATGTTTATTGTTGTTAAAACTTTATTGTTTTTCGATTTGGTTGTGCAAGGTAGCAAAGTGTTTCCACCTACGCCTCCATCTTGGCAGAAGTCTTCTTAATCCATTTACTTTTAAAGTTATTATTGATAGGTACTTATTCATTGCCATTTTTGTACCTGTGTTCCTCTCTCTCTTTCTTTTCCTTTCTTAAAGCAGTTTCTTTTGCATCTCTTGCAGAGCTGGTTTGGTGGAAGTGTATTCTTTTATACTTCTTTTGTCTGGGAAGCTCTTTGTTTGGCTGTCTATCTTGATTGAGAGCCTTGCTGGGTAAATTAGCCTTGGTTGAAGGCCTCTGGTTCTCATTACTTGATGTATTTCTTGCGATTCTCTTCTTGCTTGGAACGTTTCCATTGAGAAGTCAGTAGCTAACGTTATTGGGGCTCTCTTGTATGTTACTTTGTGTTTCTCCCTTGCTGCCTTTAAGATACTCTCTTTGTCTTGGAGTTTTGTCATTTTAATGATGTGTCTTAAAGTGGGCCTCTTGGGGTTCCTTTTGATTGGGACTCCCTGTTTCCTGAATTGTGTGACTTTTTCTTTCATCAAATTATGTAAATTTTCCATCATTACACTTTCAAATAGGTTTTCTATCCCTTGCTCTTCTTCTTTTTCTGGTATCTTTATTATTTGGATATAATTATATTTCATATTGTCTTGCATTTCTCTTACTTCCTCTTCATTCTTTCTGAGCCATTTTTCTTTTTCTTGCTCTTTCTGGGTGTTTTTTTCTACTTTGTGCTCCTACTCGCTGATCTGATCTTCTGCTTCATTGATCTTCCTTTTGATTCCTTCCACTGTGTTCTTCATTTCAGAAATTGTATTCTTCATTTCCTCTTAGTCCTTGTTGATAGTTTCTATTTCCTTTTTCATGCTGATATAGTTTGCAATGAGTTCACTGCAGTTTTCTTGTAGTTTCTAGTAGCTCATTGTGAGCTCTTTGAACTTCCTGATAACCAGTGATTTGAATTCAATATCTGATAGCTGACTTGCCTCTATTTCATCTAGCATTCTTTCTAAACTTCCTCCTTTCCTTTCATTTGGGAATTGTTTCTTTGTCTTCCCATTGTTTGTGAGACTCTTCTTGTTAGCTTCAGTTTCTTAAATTGTTTTGTTTTCGCCCCCTGGGTTTATGGTGTGAACTTCTGTGGTAGAATATCTGTGAGATTAAGTGGTGTGGTTTCCTTCATCTCCTAAGCTCACTGGTTTTCTGCTGCTGTCCTTTAAGTTGGCTCTGTGTTTGTGTTTGTGTTTATATCATTTTTGGGTCTTTCTTTGGTGGGTCCTTCCCACCATCTGGTTGACTGGTGGTCACTCTGTCCACCATCTTTTGTAGCTTGTAGTGCTGGTGAGGGCAGGTTGTGTTGAAACTAGTTATTTCATTTGTACAAGGTTTTGAGGATTCTCTCTTGCTTTTGTTCAGTTATTTCTTCTGGGTAATTTCTCCACTATTTAATTGTATTTCCAGATAGGTCCTGTATTGAGGTTATTATAGTTTCCACTGCCTCCTTCACCTTCTTCTGTTGTTATCTGTTGGTGGTTTCTTTGTTGTTAGGTTTCCTCTTCCATTGGATATCCTGGTGTTCACTGCTTTCACTTACTTTTCTGGTTTTTCAGTGGCTGCTTCAATTTCTTGTTTCTTATTTTCATATATGCTGTGGCCCTATTGGCTGTTTGCTCTATTCCTCAGTAGATCAGCCAGATTTTTCTCCTGTGTATAGGGGGAAGTAGAATCTGCTCTTTTTTACTCTGTCACCATCTTCCAACTCTGGACATATTTATAATAGCTGCTTTGAAGTCTTTGCAAAATCCCACACCTAAGTCTCCTTAAGGTGGTTTCTGCTGCCTTTTTTTTCCCCCTAAAAAACTGTACAAGAATGAGAGGGCATCAGGGAAAAAGAATCCTGGCATTTCAGATACAATACTGGTGACATCTTTGGTCTCACCAAATCTTGTAAGGTCAGGTACTCACAGACATAGTAAAGTGTTCAGACCTTTCTTACGGGGTCTTGTCCTTTGGGGAGCAGAAGGAGATAGGTACAGGTGCTCATGGAGCAGATGTCAAAGCTCCCATGTTACATTACCAGAGGAAGGATTCAGAAGATGGTGGCCAAGTAGGTGAAAGCTGAGCCCACTTGCTTGTGCCCCCAGCATGGGTTTTTGGCTGATCTTCCAACAAGTGACTTCAACAGTCAATGGAATATCAGTTGATATGAATTTTTGAAGCTAAGGAGTACAGAGGATGATTTGTACCATCTAGTAAGAAATTTTATAAGTTGAAGGGGAAGTGCCTTGTTCGAGACACCTGCAAGCAGAGTAGTGAACAGACAGAAAATGCAGCTTAGTGGCTCTCTCCCCTCCCAGAGTGGGACCCTGGTCCCACATAGGGAAACTACCAACCCTAATTGGGAGAGACTTGGAAGGATATACAAAGTCTGGGAGACTTAGGCTACATACACACAGTGAGCTGCATATCCATAGCTTCAGTGCCAGCTGGGAGAGTTCTAGAGAGAACCTCTATCTCCTAAAACTGTTGGAGGCACTGGCAGGCCGTGGACAGACCTGACTGAGAGAGATGTTGTGATTTTGGGGGAGGTAGAGTGCTTGGAGAACTGGCCCAGGGCTTGGTGCTGCAATGGGGGGGGGGGCACATAGAGACTCTTAAAAGAGGAACTGAGGTCAGACTTGGCAGGGATCCTGTACATGAACAATGGCTTTGCCAACAAAGAAACCAGAGTATAAGCACAATTTAGTCTCATTGAGTCTAACTGTGCAGGAAGAACAGAAAGTGTCACACTGAGGGGAATGTGGGTCTTGAACCAGCATAGCTGGTGAGGAAGGGACTGTGCAGAGTGGAGAGTTTAGGCCCAAGTCTCTTGTGAGAGTAGCAGGTTGGCGCTGAATGGCCAGAAGCTGACTGCCTGAGATTTGTGGCAGCCAGGCCAGTCCCTTCACAGTCAGGTGTGCCCAACCCCCAATCTGTGGGATTTCAGGCTATGCAGATCAGTGAAGTGAGGCTCAGGAGCTCCCCGCTAAGCATATCCACAGGGGAAAGAAGGAGAACCTCTGAAAGGGCCCTTTCTGAACTTCTGTCAGACACTATGAGCCACATTGGTTCCCTGGGCCCTGATCCACTGAAACCAGCAGGACTGAGAGATTAGAGACAAGGGTGTTCAGGGCCTCACTCAGCCTCACCTTTTATACAGAGCTGCATCAACATTAAATAGGATAGAGCTACCTCTTTTACACATGTTGGCCTCTCATGGGAAACAGTCAGCTAATTTACCAGAAACCATACATTATTGGAAGTAATCTTGGACAGACCAAGACCTGTGGTGGGGAAGGTGGGAAAAGACTCCCATTATCTTCTCTAAACTCTGAATACCTAGAGTGTGACCCAGGGATTCTACCATCATTATACTAGAGGCCCACTCTGGAGGCAGGTGGAGGTGGTACTGGCAGTGCTCTCAGACAATAGATGAACCGCTCTTCGGCCTTATGCTGATGGAAAGCTGGAAGGGCAGATCAGTGGGGACCAGCCAAGCCTGAAGGAGACAGCCACAGATTGTGGATTGCTTGTACTCTCCAACAGGCTGCCTTGGGCTAGACTAGGATACCTTCTGACATCCCCAGGGGTGGACCCAGAAAGAGAAGACAGTAGAAAACACTGGAGTCTGCTGAGATGAATTCCACCATGGTCTTCTTCATTATTTGCGTGATTTTTCTCCTGCATAGCTTATTAAAAGAATTTATTTATTTATTTATTTTTAGAGAGAGAGGAAGGGAAGGAGAAAGAGAGGAAAAGAAACATCAATGTGTGGTTACTTCTTATGTGCTCTCCACTGGGGACCCCACCCACAACCCAGGCATGAGCTCTAGACTGGGAAACTAAGTGGTGGTCCCCTGGCTTGCAGGCCCCTGCCCAATCCACTGACCCACACCAGCCAGGGCTCCTGCATAGCTTAACAACTTTCTTTTCTTTTTCTTCAAGTTTGTTCATATTATTTCATTATTTTAAATTTTAGTTTACTTTAAATCTCATATTTTACTCCTCTTTCTCTTACTCCATTTTGCCTTCTTCCTTTGTCTTCTTATTTTTTTAAAAGATTTTATTTAACTATTTTTTGGAGAGGAGAAGGGAGGAAGAGGAGAGAAACATTAATGTGTGGTTTCCTCTCACATGCCTCCCAGCAAGGACTCTGCCTACAATATAAACATGTGCCCTAGACTGGGAATCAATTTGGTGATCCTTTGGTTTGCAGGCCAGTGCTCAATCCACTGAGCCATACCAGCCAGGTCCCTCTTTTTATTTTTGTTTTAACTTTTATTTTTTCCCTTTCTATGGCTTGTTTCTATTCTGCATTCTTAATATTTCTCCTCCATCCAGCCTCTAAAAAAACTTTTTTTTGCCATTAGTCATCTCACATTCTTTTTCCTTTTCTTATAATATTCTTATTCTCTTGCCACCTTTATTAATTTTTGCTTGTTGGTTGTTGATATAGTGGTGGTTGTTTCATTTCTTCAATTTTATTTCTAAATGTTTACTATTTTTGGTTTTTAAATTTTATTTATTTAAAAAATTGATGTTTGACTATAGTTTTCCCCATTTTCTTCCCACCATTCTCCCCCTCCCTCACCTGCTACACTCAATCCTAACCCCTTGTTGTCTTTGTTCATGGGTCCTATATACTTGTTCCTTGATGACCCTTCCCCTTCTTTCCCCCATTATCCCCACCCAGCTCTGGTTACTGTCAGTTTTTTTTCTTTATTTCAATGTCTCTGGTTATATTTTTCTTGCTTATTTGTTTTGTTGATTAGGTTCCACTTACAGGTGAAATCACATGGTATTTGTCTTTCACCATCTGGCTTATTCCACTTAGCATAATACTCTCCAGTTCCATCCATGCTGTCACAAAGTGTAGGAGCTCCTTCTTTCTTTCTGCTGCATAGTATTCCATTGTGTAAATGTACCACTGTTTTTTGATCCACTCATTTACTAATGGGCACTTAGGCTGTTTCCAGCACTTGGCTATTGTGCTGTGTAAATGGTGCTGGTTTGAATGTTGGGGTGCATACGTTTTTTGAATTGGTGTTTCAGTGTTCTTAGGGTATAATACAAGCAGTGGAATTGCCAGGTCAAAAGGCAACCTTGTTTTTAGTTTTCTGACTCTATGCCCTCTGTATATCCTTGGAGAAGTGTCTCTTCAGGTCCTTTGCCCATGGGGATGTGTAATACTCAACCAGCAAAAACTACAAGTGTTCCCCTTAAGATCAGGAACAAGACAAGTGTGTTGACTTTCACCACTCTTATTTAGCATAGTACTAGAAGTCCTAGCCACAGTGATCAGACAAGACAAAGAAGTAAAAGGCATCCAAATTGGAATGGAGGAAGTAAAACTGTCATTATTTGCAGATAACATGATGATGTACATACAAAACCCTATAGTCTCCACCAAAAAATTACCTAACCTATGTAAATTTGGCAAAATAGTGGGATACAAAGTTAATATTAAAAAATCAATGGCATTTTAGTTCACCAACAATGAACTATCAGAAAGAGAAACTAGGGAACTTCCAGCCAAGATGGAGGCATAGATGGAAACACTGTACTTCCTCACACAACCAAGTTTAAAGACAACAAAGGTTTAGTAAAAAAAAAATGCAACCAAAACAGACAGAAAATTGAACTGTACCAAAGTCTGACAACAACAAGCCATTCAGCCAGACTGATAAACCAGGCAAAGGAGTGAGCAGTGAGACAGACTGCATAAACCAGTGTATGGAGGGTGCACAAGCCCACACACCCAGGAACCATCACCAGAAGGGCCCAATTTGCTTGTGGGAAGCAGCAGATGGTACTGAAATCCAAAAGAGAGCAGAAAAAAAATGCCATTGCCCCTCTGTGACCCCACCCCCACATACAGCATCACAACCCAGCGACCTGGGTTCCCCACCCTGGTGAACACCTAGGGCTCTGCACCTCTTACATAACAGGCACAAACAGACCAAAACATTATGGCTCAAGAAGAAGAACAGCTCAAAGCCCCAGAGCTAATACTTCTGAGCAACCAAGAGATAGCCAACCTATCAGATGCACAGTTCAAAACACTGGTGATCAGGATGCTCACAGAACTGGTTGATTTTAGTCACAAATTGGATAAAAAAAATAAAGGCTACACTAAGTGAAATGAAGCAAAATGCACAGGAAACCAATAGTAAAAAGCAAAAGATTTATCTGATCTGAAGAGAAACCAGAGTATAGGAAACCAGTAGTGATGGGAAAGAAACTGGGACTCAAATTAATGGAGTAGACCAGAAGGAAAAAAAAATGACCAAATGGAAAAGAATGAAGAAACAAGAATTCAAAACAATGAGGAGAGGCTTAGGAACCTCCAGGACATCTTTAAATGTTCCAACATCTGAATTATAGAGGTACCAGAAGGGGAAGAGGAACAGCAACAAGTGGAAAACTTATTTGAACAAATAATAAAAGAGAACTTCGCTAATCTGGCAAAGGTAATAGACTTCCAGGAAGTCCAGGAAGCTCAGAGAGTCCCAAAGAAGGTGGACCTTAAGAGGAACACACCAGGGCACATCATAATTACATTAGCCAAGATTAAAATGAAGGAAAGAATCCTAGAAGCAGCAAGAGATAAGGGGACAGTCACCTACAAAGGAGTTCCCATCAGACTGTCAGCTGATTTCTCAAAAGAGACCTTACAACCAAGAAGGGGCTGGAAAGAAGTATTCCAAGTCATGAAATCCAAAGACCTACATCCAAGATTGCTCTATCCAGCAAAGCTTTCATTTAGAATGGAAGGGCAGATAAAGTGCTTCTCAGATAAGGTCAAATTCAAGGAGTTCATCATCATCAAGCCCTTATTATATGAAATGTTAAAGGGACTTATCTAAGGAAAAGAAGATAAAAAAGATGAACAGTGAAAGGACAGCAAACTCACACTTATTAACAACCACACCTAAAACAAAAGCAAACTAAGAGGACAGCAACATCAGGAGTGAACCATAGAAATGAAGATCACATGGAGGGTTAGCAACAGGAGAGTGGGAGGAGGAGAAGGGGGGAAAAGGTACAGAGAATAAGTAGCATAGATGGTGGGGAGAAAATAGACAGGGGGAGGGCAAGAGTAGTGTGGGAAATGTAGAAGCTAAAGAACTTGTGACACATGGACATGAACTAAAGGGGTGAATGGGGGAGGGTTGTGCAGGGTGGGGGGGAATGAAGAGGGGGACATGGGACAGCTGTAATGGCATAATCAATAAAATATGTTAAAAAAGAAAGAGAAAGTAGGAAAAATCCATTTACTATAGCAAGAAGAAAAATAAAGTACCTCGCAATAAATTTAAACAAGGTGGTAAAATACCTGTCCTCAGAAAACCACAGAACACTGAAGAAAGAATTTAAGCAATATACAAATAAAAGGAAACATATGCTGTGTTCATGGACTGAACGACTTAACGTCATTAAAATACCCATACCACTCAAAGTAATCTACAGATTCAATGCAATTCCTACTAAAATACCAATGGCATATTTTACAGATATAGAACAAATATTTCAAAAACTTATATGAAACCTAAAAAGACTCTGAGTAGTGTCAGCAATCTTGAGAAAGAGGAACCAAGTTGGAGGGATCACAATACCTGATATCAAATGATACCACAATGCCACTGTGATCAAAACAGCCTGGTATTGGCATAAGAACAAACACACATAGATCAATAAAACACAGAAATAAACCAATATCTCTATGGTCAATAAATATTTGACAAAGGGGCAGGAGCATAAAATGGAGTAAACAAAACCTATTCAATAAATAGTATTGGGAGAACTGGACTGGTACATGCAAAAAAAAAAAGATAAACACCAACCTATACCATACTCAAGAATTAACTCAAGATGGATAAAGACTTAAATGTAAGTCATGGCACCATAAAAATCTCAGAGGGGAACATAGACGGTAAAATTTCAGATATCCCACATAGCAATATTTTTGCTGATATATCTCCTAGGGCAATGGTGATAAATGAAAAAAAGAAACAGTTGGGACTACATAAAATTAAAAAGCTTCTGCATGCTTTTGATAAATTTGCATGAAAACTCAATTCCAGAAGTTACAAAAGCAGGAAGGCATTGAATTCCCATATGCCTACTGAAAATCCACTTGCAGCTCCAGATCCCACCAGACCAATGAAGTGCTCACTATCAGTTTTGCTCACAGAGAGCCTCCAATTGCCACCCTGGTCATAGAGTGCCCAGCCAGGAAGTACACTCACAGTGCTTGTATTAGATTTCCACATGGCAAAAAAACCAATGCACATGACTAGGATAAAGTACAGGACCACTATGGCAATGTCTGTTCTCTTGAGTACAGTCCTCTTTTTAGTAATTTCACGAATAAAGGTGTCCAATGACAGAAGTGTCCAACATTTTATTTACTCATTAGTAACCCAGTCAAGTCTGTACACCCTATGCGAGTTGGGATACACAGAGCAACAGAGCGCGTCAAAGTCTTTGTCCTTTGGTTTGCTCTCTTGATGGTGGTGGTTGTGATAAACTTTGAAGGAGACAGTTTAAATTTTCCTTTGCTTCTTAATTGGAATTGAGATCTTACCTTGTGCTCTTTTTTTAATATTAAATTTTATTTAGTTACTTTTCAAGTACATTTTTTTTTATCTATTTCTCCCATCCCACCCCACCCCCGCCCGGTCTCCCCCCTCTCTCCCTTGTGCTCTTTAATCCACTCTCTACAAGATCATCAGCATTGACTCAGGTGCTGGAGGAGAAATTCTGAGTTGCAGCTAAGTCTAGTGAAGCCTACTGTACCAACACTGCTGCATAGCTTTTAGGATTCAAGCCAGCTTGTAGTGGGGTATGCCCCAACATATGGCATGCATCTCTGGACCACGCTGGCTCCCAGATGCTGAGAGGCACTGACCACGGAGACCAGCCAAGGTGCTAGGCCAGAAGGCTGCCAAGCAGTGAAAGCCACATTTTGGCTTTTTGTTTTGAAATTTTGTTTGTGATTGATTATTACACAGGCTATTTTGTCCTAAAAACAGTTGCAACAGCCTTAAGAAAATACCTTGAATTTGTATAGCACTTTGGTCATTTGTGTTCACATATGTTATCCTGGTATATTCTCACTATATTCCTATGATATGGTGAGACAAGTAGGTGTGAATATTATTTCTCATTTTACATAAGGGAAGGTTGATTCCACCAAAGGTAATTTCAGGGACTTGTCCAGAATTATGGAGCCCAGGAGTCCCAAAATAAGAATGGATCTGAAGTCTCCCAGCTCCTAGCCTAGTGCTCAATTCCTTCTGTGGAACCCTAGAATTAGGAAATATTGTGTCAGTATCTCAGGTTAGAATAAAATTCTGTGTACAGAGAATTCTCAATCACTGGGAGGGGGAAGAGACATTCAGCTGTTGACTGAACTCTGCAGATAATTTTCAGATTTCTATTTCTTTTCAGTATCCTCCTTAACAAAATTGGTAACTAAGATGTATGAATAGAGTTTCTCTCTAATCTTTACATTTATAATTGCTGACAGTCATTCCAGTTTCACTGCCTAGCTGTATGGGTTCCCACTTTCTGGAATGGCATGCTTTGTAAGTCACACAATTTACCTCTTTTGACCTTGAATTTCCTATTATGTAAAATAGGGATTTAATACCCCTCTCCCTATTTATACTTCAACAAATCATAGGTTCTAATGTGGATGCCCTAGGATAATACACCTGACCCAAAGGTTAAAAGACCAGGACAAATGGAAGATCCCACTCTAGCCCCAGTTCTGACATGGGTTATTCTCCAACTACCAAGGTACAGAGGGGTTTTTCCCTCTTTAGCTTCACAGAGGACCTATGTCTAATCTGTTAATTTGGTGCATAGCATTTACAACTTTATGCTGATCACAGCCTTGTTTTTCTTCCCTCATTGGATTACATTAATACATTTGTATAGTCCATCCTTCTCAAAGTAGTGCCTTCTACATTATCTCACACAATTCCTAAAGTAACTCTTGTCACATATACAAGCCAGGTGTCTTCCCTTCCATTTCTCTCTTCAGCTTCTGCACTTCATTAGTACCAGTCCCCTTATGGAACCTCACTACAACATCTCCAGAAAACTTGCCTGATTAGATCCTGATAGAGAACAGCATTCTGCACAGGGGAGGGGGCTAAAAAATGCTTGATGCTTGAATGAACAAATGAGTGAATGAGTGAATGAGTGAACTTGTGACTTCCCAATAGTATCACTTTGCAAAGAAAAATAGAGATTCTGACTTTTTTGTTTTTCTGCTTTTCCTAACTCCAAAATGCTAAGGCTTAAAAAACATGAGCATGCCCTGCATGGTGTGGCTTAGTTGGTTGGAGAATTGTACTGTAGACCAAAAGACTGTGGTTTGATTCCTAGTTGGGAATCAAACATGCCTAGGTTGTGGGTTCAATCCCTGGTCAGGGTGCATGTGGGAGGCAACCAATTCATAATTCTTTCACGTCAATGTTTCTCTCACATCAATGTCTCTCTGTCTGGAATAAGATTTTAAAAATTAAAAAAAATGAAACTGTAAGTATATTTGACATTTGGAGAATGGGCACCTTAAAAACACTTACCATGTGATCACCCTAATGATGCTGATTACATCAGCATCATTTTTTTACACAAAAGTGAAGAAATGCACAACAGTAAAACTTTAAACTTTTGTTTAAAGCCTAGATGCTTTTAAGCAGCACTGAATGCTTAAAAAGTTAAAACTGAATTTATTGGGGTGACATTGTTTCATAAAACCATACAGGTTTAGAGTGCCTGACTCAGTAAAGCATCATCTTCACACTGCATCACGAACCCACCACCCCAAGCAAAGTCTCTTTCTATCCCCAATTTCCCCCTCTTTGCCCACCTCCACCTAACCCCAGCCCCCTTTCCCTCTATCACAACACTGTCATGTGTGTCTATGTGTTATGTATATACTGTATTTTGCCATGTATAATACACACTGTTTTGCCCAAATTTCTGAGGGAAAAATAAGGATATATATTCTACATGGTTAGTATCGATTCGTTATCTATATAAATGTTTTAAATTCTTTTATTTATGCTTATGCATTAAAAGTGTAATTCTAGAAAGCAATAATGATATTCGTATGTAAAATAATACCCTGAAATACAACAATTGGTTTTATTTTTAAATATAAATAAATTAAACATTGAATTAAAAATTAAAATGAAAGATTTTTTTCTGAAAGTTTAGGACAAAAACATGGGTGCACATTATGCATGGGAATGCATCATACATGGTGAAATATGTATGTTTTTTGGATAAGCCCTTCACCTTCTTTCAACCAGTCCCCCCTCCCCCCTCTCCTCTGACAGCTGTCAGTATGTTCCATGTATCTATGCCTCTGTTTCTATTTTGTTCATCAGTTAATTTTGTTCATTAGATTCCATGTGTGAGATCATATGGTATTTATTTTTCTCTGAATGGCTCATTGCACTTAGCATAATAATCTCCAGGTCTATTCATGCTGTCAAAAAAGGTGACACCTTTTTATGGCCATATAGTATTCCATTGTGTAAATGTACCACAGCTCTATTACCCATTCATCTACTGATGGGCACCTGGGCTGTTTCCAGATCTTGGCTATTGTATATAAAATTGCAATAAACATAGGGGTGCATATGTTGTTTTGAATTACTGTTTCTGGATTCTTAGGATATATTCCCAGAAGTGGAATTGCTGGGTCAAAAGGCAATTTCATTTTTAATTTTTTGAGGAAACTCTATACTGTTTTGCACAGTGGCTGTACTAGTCTGCATTCCTACCAACAGTGCACTAGGGTTTTCTTTTCTCCACATCCTCACCAGCACTTGTTTGTTAATTTATTGATGATAACTATTCTGACAGGAGTGATGTGATATCTCATTTTGGTTTTAATGTGCATCTCTCTGATAATTAGTGATGTTGAGCATCTTTTTATATGTATATTGGTCACTTGTATGTCCTCTTTGGAGAAGTGGCTATTCAGATCTTTTGCCCATTTTTAATTGGTTTCTTTGTCTTCCTGGTGTTGAATGGTATAAGTTTTTTTGTACAGTTTGAAAATTAACTCCTTATCAGATGTATCATTACCAAATATGTTCTCCCATGCAGTGGATTCTTTTTTCATTTTGTTCATGGTTTCTTTTGCTGTGCAGAAGCCTTTTAGTTTGATATAGTCTCATTTATTTTTCCCTTTGCTTTCCTTGACTTAGGAGATATATTTGATATTAAGTACTGAGATACCTCCAATTTTATTCTCCTTTTTCAAGATTGCTGAGGCTATTTTTTTTTGTGGTTCCAAATAAACTTTTGGAATATTTGTTGTAGATCTGCAAAACACACCATTGGTGTTTTTTAAAAATATTTTATTGTGTGCCTGTCAACCAGACATTCGCAGTTCGATTCCCAGTCAGGGCACATGCCTGGGTTGCACGCCGGTTCCCTGCTGCAGGCCACTTCCCAACAGGGGACGCACAAAAAGGCAACCATACATTGATGTTTCTCTCCCTCTCTCCTTCCCTTCCCCTCTAAAGATAAATAAAATAAAATCTTAAAAAATATTTTATTGATTATGCTATTACAAGTTGTCCCATTTCCCCCCATTTATTCTTCTTTGCTGGGCACCTCCCTTCCCACCTTCATTCCTTCCCCCCTTATTTCATGTCCATAGATCACACATTTAAGTTCTTTGGCTTCAACATTTCCTATACTATTCTTTATAAAAATATATTTTATCGATTATGCTATTACAGTTGTTCCATTTTCCTCTCTTTATTCCTTTCCACCCTGCACACCCTCACCCACCAGCATTCCCTCCCTTTAGTTCATGTGCATGGATTGTACATATAAGTTCTTTGGCTTCTACATTTCTTATACTATTCTTAACCTTCCCCTGTCTATTTTCTACCTACCATTTATGCTACTTATTCTCTGTACCTTTTCCCCCTCTCTCTCCATCCCACTCCTTGGCTAATAACCCTCCATGCAATCTTCATTTCTGTGATTCTGTTCCTGTTCTAGTTGATGGCTTAGGTTTTTTTTTTAATTAGATTAAGTTATTGATAGCTGTGAGTTTGTTGTCATTTTACTGTTCGTATTTTTTATCTTCTTTTCCTTAGATAAGTCCCTTTAACATTTTATATAATAAGGGCTTGGTGGTGATGAACTCCATTAACTTGACCTTATCTGGAGAGCACTTAATCTGCCCTTCCATTCGAAATGAAAGCTTTGCTGATAGAGCAATCTTGGATGTAGGTCCTTGCCTTTCATGACTTCGAATACTTTCCAGCCCCTTCTTGCCTGCAAGGTTTCTTTTGAGAAATTAGCTGACAGTCTGATGGGAAGTCCTTTGTAGGTAACTGTCTCCTTTTCTCTTGCTGCTTTTCAGATTCTCACCTTATCTTTCACTGCGGGCAATGTAATTATTGATGTGCCTTGGTGTGTGTTTCCTTGGGTCCAACTTCTTTGGGGACTCTCTGAGCTTCCTGGAATTCCTGGAAGTCTCTTTCCTTTGCCAGATTGGGGAAGTTCTCCTTTATTATGTCTTCAAATAAGTGTTCAATTTCTTGCTCTTCTCCTTCTGGCACTCACGTGATTCAGATGGCATGTTTAAAGATGTCCTGGAGGTTCCTAAGCCTCTCCTCATTTTTCTGAATTCTTGTTTCTTCATTCTGTTCTGGTCGAATGTTTCTCTTCATTCTGCTCCAAACCATTGACCTGAGTCCCAGTTTCCTTCCCTCTACTGTTGGTTCCCTGTACATTTTCCTTAATTTCACTTTCCATAGCCTTTCATTTTTCCTCTATTTTACAATCGTACTCAACCATTTCTGTGAGCATCCTGATTACCAGGGCTTTGAACTGTGCATCTGATAGGTTATCTATCTCTTTATCACTTCTGTTTTTGGAGCTTTGATCTATTCTTTCATTTGAGCCATATTTCTTTGTCTGTGTAGAGCTATTATGTCATAAGGGGTGGGGCCTTAGGTATTTGCCAGGGTGGAGCAACCCAAATCACTACATTGTGTTGGCACCATATCTGGGAAAGGGCCTGAGAGGGAACAATGCCACTTGCTAGGCTCTCAGGTGGCTTTAATTTACTTCCCTCAATACCCACAAGCAAATTGTGCCTTTCTGGTGCTGATTTCCGGGAGGGTGGGCTTGTGTACATTCTAGGACCCTATGGGTGGCTCTAATAAACTCTCCTGTGAGGCTGGGAGTTTCTCCCATAGGAGAAACCCCATAGTTTTTTACAGCCAGAGGTTTTGAGGCTTTCTTTTTCCATGCTGGAACCCTGGGTTGTGCAGTCTGTCTCACTCCCAAGTTGCTCTTCCTTGTTTATCCTCATGCAAATGTGGGACTGCCTGCTCCACCAGCTGTTGCCTTGCCAGCTATGTCCTCCAGCCCCTGCCTTGCTGCATTTCTTCTCAGCCCCAGCTGTTCATCTCCACCTCTCCTACCAGTTTGAATGAATGTTTCTTCTTTAACTCCTTTGTTGTTTTGACTTCCATACAGTTCAATTTTCTGACAGTCTTGCTTACTTTTTTGTTTTTCAATTTGTTGTTGTTCTTTTGGTTGTGTGAGGAGGAAAAGTGTATCTACCTATATCTCCATTTTGGAAGTAAAGTTCAAATTTACCCTTTTAACTTTTTTTTAAAGATTTTATTTTTATGACAGAGGGAAAGGGAGGGAGAAAGAGAAGGAGAGAAACATCAATGTATGGTTGCCTCTCACATGGCCCCCACTGGGGACCTGGCCTGCAACCCGGGCATGTGCCCTGACTGGGAATCAAACTGGTGACCCTTTGGTTCACAGCCCATACTCAGTCCACTGAACTAGAGCAGCCAGGTCAAATTTACCCTTTTAAAATGTAAAATTTAAAGACAAAAAATTGGCCCAAATGAAAGAAGAGATCAAAGCTCCAGAAAGAATACAACTAAGCAATGAAGAGGTAGCCAAACTATCAGATGCATAGTTCAAAATACTGGTAATCAGGATGCTCACAGAATTGCTTGAAAATGGCTGAGAATTAGTTGAAAAAAATTAAGGCTATGCTATGCTAAGTGAAGTAAAGCAAAATGTATAAGGAACCAACAGTGATGGGAAGGAAGCCAGGACTCAAATCAACGGTGTGGACCAGAAGAAAGAAAGATACATTCAACCAGAACAGAATGAAGAAAGAAGAATTCAAAAAAATGATGAGAGGCTTAGGATCCCCTAGGACATTTTTAAATGTTCCAATGTCCAAATCATAGGGCTACCTGAAGGAGAAAGGAAAAGCAAGAAAATAAAAACTTATTTGAAAAAATAATGTAGAACTTCCCTAATATGGTAAAGAAAATAGACTTCCAGGAACTCTAGAAAGCTCAGAGTCCCAAAGAAGTTGGACCCAAGGAGGAACATACCAAAGGCACATCATAATTACATTGCCCACAATGAAAGATAAGAAGAGAATCTGAAAAGCAGCAAGAGAGAAGGAGACAGTTACCTACAAAGGACTTCCCATCAGACTGTCAGCTAATTTCTCAAAAGAAACCTTGCAGACAAGAAGGGGCTAGAAAGAAGTATTCCAAGTCATGAAAGGCAAGGACCTATATCCAAGGTTGCTCTACCCAGCAAAGCTTTCATTTAGAACAGAAGGGCAGATTAAGTGCTCCCTAGATAAGGTCAAGTTAACGGAGTTCATCATCAGCAAACCCTTATTATATAAAATGTTAAAGGGACTTATCTAAGGAAAAGAAGATAAAAAAGATGAACAGTAAAATTACAACAAACTCACAGTTGTTAATAACCAAACCTAAAAACAAAAACAAAACCAAACTAAATAAACACTGGAACAGGAACAGAATCACAGAAATAAAGATTATATGAAGGGTTATCAGAAAGGAGTGGGTGGGAAAAGAAGGGGAAAAGGTACAGAGAATAAGTAGCATAAATGGTAGGTTAAAGATAGAGCAGGGAGGTTAACAATAGTATAGGAAATGTAGACGATAAAGAACTTACATATATGAACAATGGACATGAACTAAAGGAGGGAATGTGGGTGGGGGTGTGTGCAGGGTGGAGGGGAATGAAGGGGGAAAACAGGACAAGTGTAATAGCATAATCAATAAAATATATTTAAAAATATATAAAATTTAGTAATTTTTAGTAGATGCAGTGTGTTACACAAATATCACTCCTATGTAATTCTAGAACATTTTCTTTTTTAAAATACATTTTATTGATTATGCCATTACAGTTGTCCCATTTCCCCCACTCCCCTCTACCCTGCATACCCCCTCCCCTACCATCCCCCCTTTAGTTTATGTCCATGTTTTACAAGTTCTTTATATTCTATATGTCCCATACTATTCTTGCCCTTCCCCCTTTCTATTTTCTACCTACCATGTATGCTACTTATTCTCTATACTTTCTCCCCTCTTGTCCTTTTCCCACTCCCCTGTTGCTAACTCTCCATGTGATCTCCATTTCTATGGTTCTGGTCCTGATGTAGCTGTCCTCTTAGTTTGCTTTTGTTTTAGGTGTGGTTGTTAATAAGTGTGAGTTTGCTGTCCTTTCACTGTTCATCTTTTTTATCTTCTTTTCCTTAGATAAGTCCCTTTAACATTTCATATAATAAGGGCTTGACGATGATGAACTCCTTGAATTTGACCTTATCTGAGAAGCACTTTATCTGCCCTTCCATTCTAAATGAAAGCTTTGCTGGATAGAGCAATCTTGGATGTAGGTCTTTGGACTTCATGACTTGAAATACTTCTTTCCAGCCCCTTCTTGCCTGTAACATCCCTTTTGAGAAATCAGCTGACAGTCTGATGGGACCTCCTTTGTAGGTGACTGTCCCCTTATCTCTTGCTGCTTCTAGAATTCTCTCCTTCATTTTAATCTTGGCTAATGTAATTACGATGTACCTTGGTGTGTTCCTTCTTGGGTCCAACTTCTTTGGGACTCTCTGAGCTTCCTGGACTTCCTGGAAGTCTATTTCCTTTGCCAGATTGGGGAAGTTCTCCTTTATTATTTGTTCAAATAAGTTTTTCACTTGTTGCTCTTCCTCTTCCCCTTCTGGTACCCCTATAATTCGTATTTTGGAATGGTTAAAGATGTCCTGGAGGTTCCTAAGCCTCTCCTCATTTTTTTGAATTCTGTTTCTTCATTCTTTTCTGTTTGGTCATTTTTTTCTTCCTTCTGGTTCACGCCATTGATTTGAGTTCCAGTTTCCTTTCCATCACTGTTGGTTCCCTGTGCATTTTGCTTCATTTCACTTAGTGTAGCCTTCATTTGTTCCTCTAATTTGTGACTGTAATCAACCAGTTCTGTGACCATCCCAATCACCAGTGTTTTGTACTGTGCATCTGATAGGTTGGCTATCTCTTTGTCACTTAGAAGTATTGGGTTTGTGTTGTTCTTCTTCTTGAGCCATAATGTTTTGGTCTGTTTGTGCCTGTTATGTATGAGGGGTGGAGTCAGGTGTTCACCAGGGTAGAGCAACCCAGGCCACTGGTTTGTGATGCTGAATGTGGGGGCGGGGTCAGTGAAGGGAAATGGCGTTTGTTTCACCCTCTGTCTGGGATTTCAGTCCTCTCTGCTGCTTCCTGCAATCAAATTGAGCTCTTCTGGTTCTGGTCCCTGGATGTGTGGGCTTGTGCACCCTCCAGGATCCTGTGGGTCTCTCCAACAAACTCAGTGAGCCTGGGAGCCTCTCCCAGCACCTCAACCACGGAAAATTTTTCCAATTGCTGCTTTTAGGCTTTAATTTTCATGGCTGGAGCGCTGGCTTGCACGGTCTGTCTCACTGCTCATTTTTTTGCCTGGTTTATATGTGCATGAATTTGTGACCGCGGTCAGCCAGTCACCTTGCGCCCTCACTGGGTCTGCCCATTCTCACCCTATGCCTGGGATCTGCCAACCACCACCGCCTGCATGCCTGGGTCAGTTCAGCCACTTTTTCCTGCGACACCCTGCTCTGCCAGCTGCTGACTCTGCCTCTTACTGGTCTGGCTGAATGGTTTGTTGTCTTCTGACTTCTGTACAGTTCAATTTTCTGCCTGTTTTGGTTGTGCTTTTGTTACTAAAACTTTGTTGTCTTGAAACGGGGTCATGCAAGGAGGTGCAGTGTTTCCACCTACGCCTCCATCTTGGCCAAAAATCTAGAACATTTTCATTATCCCCCAAAGAAAGCCTGTATACATTAGCAGTAACTCTTCATTCCTTCCTCTCCCCAGCCCTTGGCAACCACTAATCTAATTTCTGTCTCTATGGATTTGCCCATTCTGGACATTTTGTATGGGTGGAATCATACAATACATGGCCTTTTATGTGTCTGGCTTCTTTCATTTTGAATAGAGAAAAACAGCTACCATTTATTGGTTGCCATGACTACCACATCCTAAGCACTATTATTGGAGCTCTATGTGCATTATCTTTAATCCTCCCAATAATCTTGTTGCAGAGTAGAACTGTTATCTTTCTTTTAATGAGAAGACTGCCCTTTAGGAGAGTGAGTCACAGAACTGATCAGCAACTTGTATAAAGTGTGATAGCTCATACATGGCAGAGTTAAATGCAGACCCAGATCTAGAATTATTTTTAAGAACTTTATATTAAGACATAATTTACATACCATAAAATTTACCCTTTTAAAATGTAAAATTAAGTAATTTTTATTGTATACACTGTGTGGCATATACTGATCCCAAATCCAAATCTCACACCCTTTTTGCTCCATGCCTTTGCCTCAGGGTGACAAGTTTTGTGGGCTAGTAATGCGATAGTCTTGAAGCCATGGCAAAGGAATGAAGACAGTTTGATGGTGGTGGGAAGTGTAGCACCAAGCTCTCTTGGACTTGGTGCCTAGTAGTAGGGTGGGGGTAGGGGGCACCTCCCTCCCAAGCTTGGGCTCTGGACCTCAGCAAATTTGTCTGTTGAGGTCCTGCTTGACTTCCTCTCTCTAGAGCTTCCTTGATACATTCTTTGATTTTACTCAGTTTGGACATATAAGTGGAACTGATTATATGGAGGAATTTCTGTATTTATTCATTTGGCTTTGGGTTACACATGGAATCATGGTGAAGCAAGTCAAGACTTGTATAAATGAAAGAAAAAATAAATAGAAAATTCTTCAAGCATTCCACAAAGCTTGAGCACATTTTTTGGGGGTTCATTGGATGGATACCAGCTTCTCTACTGTAGATGGGCACCAGAGGCTGACAGCTCATATACACTTTTATAAGAGGAGTTTTGGGGGTTGTCCAATAGTTTGGTGCACAGAGGCCCATTAATGCTGTTGGTATACACTGAAACATTCCCCCAATGTAAAGCTTTTCATGGTGTGGCCTAGTGGCATCTTGGATACTGCACTTAGAAAAGAGAGGCTTATTTCTAATTGATGAAGCTATTCTCACACCATTCAGTGTGAGAATTATTCTTCTATGGCTGGAGGATTTCATATAAAAGAGAAAATAAAATCTCAAAGAGCAGACTGCTAGCTGGAAGTGACCTTCAAAGACTAAGTATTTAGCCCTTAAAATTCTTTTAAAAATAGATTTTATTTATGTATGTTAAGAGAGAGGGGAAGGGAGGGAGAAAGAGGTAGAGAAACATCAATGTATGATTGACTCTCACACACCCCCAAATGGGGAACTGGCCTGCAACTGAGGCATGTGTCCTGACTTGGAATCGAACCAGCAACACTTTGATTTGCAGGCCGGCACACAATCCACTGACCCATACTGGCCAGGGCACTATTCAGCCCTTGTTTTCAGAGACAAATAAATTTATTAAGTCTAAGAAAGAAGTGTGACACAGGGTCACAATGTGTGTGTAATATCCTTCAGTGCCAAAGGCACAGCCCACAGGGGTCACAGTGCTCTGGCTGCTTTACTCTGTGAAGTGTTGGCCTCAGTGATACCTAAATTTCAGTGGCACACAAACATATTAGGAGGTGCTCATTGTATCATAGACTCTTTTGGCCCTTGGTGCTGCATGTTACAGACACTTTTTAGTAAAAATGTGCCCTATGCAGGGTGGACTCTGGTCACTGACCAGTGGCCCAGAACACTGATTACAATGATGACATCATCTCAGAAAACCCAGAGAGTGGTGAAAATGACTTGTGCTCTACTGATTTGCGAGGGTACCTTGGGATACCAGACATGCCCTACTGCCACCTCATCTGATGTACCCTTTTCTCCTTCTGAAGAACAGGGCAGCCTTATAAGGAAAGAAGAGATAGTGCAGGTTCACAGAGAAGAACCAAAATACCCAACACTATAATTAGCTCTCTGCATTGGCCAGTCCCAAGAGCTCTTTTATTTATATACTGTAAAAAAGCAGATGTTTGTGGACAATGTAATACTTGTGGACAGTAAAAAATTAAGCAGCGTTTTTCATAATCTGTATAAGAAGAAGGTACACGAATGGATACTATTAAACCTTTTCTGGAAATAGTGCCTTGCAAAAATATTTATTTCAATTATTTGGGAAATGAATGTCTAAGCAGCTCATTTCTTAAGATTAATCAACTGATTTGCTGTTACTGCAGCTAGAGACTTTAAGCATCACTGTTAAGTTCTCATAGAAAGTGAGAAGCTGGCAGGAAAGAGGGTGTCTGGAGGGAAACCTTTGTCTTTTGACATTAAAAACAATGTGTTTCAGCTCCCTTTTTGAACTTAGAAAAATTTTTATTTTATTTTTATTTTTATAATTAGTTAGTTATTTTTCAAGTACAGTTTTTTCTCTATTTCTCCCATCCCAGCCCCCCCCCGCCCCGTGCTCCCCACCTCCTTCCCATTTCCACCCCCCTTAATTCTCATCCCTGTGTCCTTCATATTTGTTCCTCCAAATCCCTCCCCCTTGTTCACCTTAAATTCCCTTCCCTCTCCCCTCTGGTCACTGTCCCCTTGTTCTCTATTTCAGTGTCTTTGTTTTTATTCTGCTTGCTTGTTTGTTTTATTGTTTAGCTTCCTGTTAAAGGTGAGATCATATGGTATTTGTCTTTCAACACCTGGCCTATTTCACTCAGCATAATGCTTTCCAGTTCCAACCATGTTGTTGCAAAGGGTAGTAGCTCCTTTTTTCTCTCTGCTGCATAGAATTCCATTGTGTATATGTACCACAATGTTTTGATCCATTCATTTACTGATGGGCACCTAGGTTGCTTCCAGCTCTTGGCTATTGTAAATTGTGCTACTATGAACATTGTGGTGCATAGGTTCTTTGAAATTGATGTTTTAGGATTCTTGGGATATAATCCTAGCAGTGGAATTGCTGGGTCAAAAGGCAGGTGGATTTTTATTTTTCTGAGAAAATTCCATACTGTTTTCCATAATGATTGTCCCAGTCTGCAATCCCACCAACAGTGAACTAAGGTCCCCCTTTCCCCACAGCCTCTCCAACATTTGTTGTTTGTTGCTTTTTTTATGATAGCCATCCTGACTGGTGTAAAGTGGTATCTCATTGTAGTTTTAATTTGCATCTCTGTGATGACTAGCGATATTGAGCATCTCTTCATGTGTCTCTGGATATTCTGTATGTCCTCCTTGGAGAAGTGTTTGTTCAAGTCCTTTTCCCATTTTTTAATTGGGTTAGATGTCTTCTTAGAGTGTAGTCGTATAAGTTCTTTGTATATTTTGGAGATTAAACCTTTGTCTGAGGTATCATTGGCAAATATGTTTTCCCAAACAGTTGGTTGTCTTTTTAATTTAATACTGTTTTCTTTAGCCATGCAGAAGCTTTTTATTTGACATATCAGTAAAAATGTTGCTGCGTGAAATATCTGAGATTTTCCTGCCTAAGTTCTCCTCTAGGACTTTAATGGTGTCATGGCTTATCTTTAAGTCTTTTATCCACCTTGAATTTATTTTGGTGTATGGTGTAAGTTGGTGCTCAAGTTTCATTTTTTTTGCACGTAGCTGTCCAGTTCTCCCAACACCATGTGTTGAAGAGGCAATCTTTACTCCATTTTATGTTACTGCCCCCTTTGTCAAATATTAATTGACTGTAGAGAGTTGGGTTCACTTCTGGGCTCTCTGTTCTGTTCCATTTATCCTCAGCTTCTTAAATTTATCTGTTCTGATTCCCTGGGTTTATGGTGTGAACTTCTGTGGTAGAATACCTGTGACATTCAGTGGTGCCATCTACTTGATCTCTCAACCTCACTGGTCTTGGGCTGTAATTTACGTTGGCTCTGTATTTGTCTTTGGGTTTTGATTGTTGTTGGGTCTTTCTTTGGTGGCTTCCCACCAGCTGGTTAACTGAGGGTCACTCTGTCCACCACCTCTTGTATTTTGGTGTGCTGGTGTGGGTTGTGCTGTGTTGAAGGTAGTTCTTCCATGTGTACAAGGGTTTTTTAAAAGACTTTATTTATTTATATATAGAGGTGAAGGGAAGGAGAGAGGGAGAGAATTCCAATGTATGATTGCTTCTTGAGGGTCCCCTGCTGGGAACTGGCCTGCAACCCAGGCATGTGTCCTCACTGGGAATTGGACCATGATCCTCTGGTTTGCAGGCCCACACTCAATCCACTGAGCTATACTAGCCAGGGGACCATGTGTACAAGGTTTTGAGGATTCTCTCTTGCTTTTGTTCAGTTGTTTGTTCTAGGTAATTTCTCCACTATTTAGTTGTATTTCCAGATACGTCCTGGATTGAGGTTAGTGTGTCTTCCAGTTACTCCTTCACCTTCTTCTGTTGTTATCTGTTGATGGTTTCTCTGTTGTTGGGTTTCCTCTTTCAGTGGGTATCCTGGTGTTCACAGCTTCCACCTACTCTTTTTTGTCATCAGTTCGAGGGGGAAGGCAAAATCGTTTAAGACAACAAGAGTGTATTCTCTGATATTTACAGTATCAGCTGGTAGAGAAGAGATAGGAGATCCTTTGGCTATGTATAGTGTTAATCATGATATTCCACCCAACTAGCCACTTTTTAGAAAGGGTGGAAAGAAGATAAGAGTCTTGTTGGGGAGGGGAGAATTGTGAGTCTGATCTAGAAGGCAGTGAGCTTGTAGGAGGTCACATTTTGAGGCAAGGTGAGAGTAAAGAGTAGTAAATAGGTGTAGTGTGTGAGAAAATAGAGTTAACCACAACAGTAATAGAGTTCAGGAAACTGTGAAGTGGGCTAAGATCTGGGAGGGGTGCTGTGTAGTATTTAAAATTGTATGGAGCAGCTATTATTTATAATAATAATGGAGTAGCAATATCATGACAGAATCTATGTGATCTGGATAACAAGAATAGGAAGTATAGGACCTTGAGTGATATGCTAATGGAACACAAGTGAAGTGAAAGACAGTAAATTAACAATACACTATGAAAGAGAAAACCAGGGGAATTATTGTATAAAACGATGTATCAAACGATACAATTTAACCAGCCAAGCAAAGAAGACTAAACAGAAAGAAGAGGACTACAAAAATACTAATAAAAGATGTAAGAATAATGAAAAATAATAATACAAATATGCAATAACTTGCAGTTCTCTGTAGTAGCAAAGTGAAATTGGTCTCAGTGTTTCAGCTGTTGGGATGCCCCCTCTTAGGGTCCAACTCTGGTCTTTTCACAGTTCTAGGTTTTTTTGTCTCACTTGTGGGAATTAAAAAAAAAAGAAGGAAGAAGAGATAAAATGCAAAAGAAAAGAAGAAGGGATAAAACAAGAAAGGAGGAAAGTGAGGAAAAAGGAGTTGAAAGATAAAAATAATAAAAATAATAAAAACAAAGAATTACTTAAAAAAAAAAAGGCCTCTGCTGATGTCAAACTGGCCAGACTAGTTTTGCTGTTCTTCCTGTCTGCAGGAGGCTGAGAGGCGATTATTTTTGCTTTTCTCCCTTCATGATCCACACTCAGTCAGCCTCCAGCCCAGTTCCCCAGCAGCCTCTGGTTCTTCAGGTTCCACAGGTTTGGACATGCACTCTCCCTAGGGCTAAGGATGTGAGCACTGGGTGCCTCTCCCCAGGTCTTTGGGTGTGGGTACCAGGCCTTCAACAGAGCTCACTCTCCCCCGGTTACGTGTGTGCATTCTCAGCCAGGCCACCTCCGGTCCCTCAGGTTTGGGTGTGCACTCTTTCCAGGGCTACAGGAGTGTGCTCAGGGCCTTCCACACCATTTCACCTCGGGAGTGTTGCCAGGCTCGGTGGGGCGGGGGGTGGGGTGGGGCGCTGGCATGGCTGCTGCAGGAGAATTCCCCAAAGTGTCTCGTTTTTCACTTTTTCAAGCTTTTATTTATTTATCTTTAGAGGGGAAGGGAAGGAGAGAGGGAGAGAAATATCAATGTATGGTTGCCCCTTGTGAGTCCCCTGATGGGAACTGGCCTGCAACCCAGGCATGTGACCTGACTGGGAATCGAACTGTGGTTGCTTGGTTCCCAGGACCGTGCTCAGTCCACTGAGCTACACCAGCCAGGGCTTTACTTTTTCTTTTTGAGAAATGCCTCCTACTCAAGCCTCCCTGTAGAGAGGCCTGGCCTCTCACATAGCCCAATTCTTTAACCAGACTAGGGACTATTGGGGTCAGGACCTGTCATGGCCCAACTGTCAACTCTCCCCAGCAGGCATCCACAGACTCTGTGGGTACTCACAGCCCCTGTGTGTTTGCCACTTAGTCCTTATTGCCCTCTCTGCAACTTCAAGCAACCAGGTCTCTTTTGGTGCTGCTCAAACCTTGTTTGGCCAGGGAGGGAGCAGTTGACTCAGATCTCTCCCAAGAACCCTATGTCAGACCCAGCAGGCACTGGGACTACAGCCGCCCTGGGGCTGCAGCTGCCCTGGTCCCAGCACTGGTCCCTGGGACCTTATTGTCTTGAAGCACTCTCCTTACCATCTGTTTTTTCAATGTCCTCTACAATTTTTGGTCTCCTATCTTCATATATGCTTGGGTACTGTTCACTGTTCTGTTCCTCCATAGATCGGCCAGGTTTTTCTCCCACGTGTCCAAAGTTTCTTTTTAGAAATTAGCTGACAGTCTTATGGTAATTCCCTTGTAGGTAACTAACTGCTTTTCTCTTGCTGCTTTCGATTCTCTTTTTATCTGTAACCTTTGGCATTTTGATTATGATGTGTCTTGGAGTGGGCCTCTTTGTATCCTTCTTGTTTAGGACTCTGTGCTTTCTGGACTTGCATTTATATTTCCTTCACCAAATTAGGGAAGATTTCTTTCATTATATTTTCACATAGATTTCCAATATGTTACTCTTTCTCTTATCCTTCTGGCACCTGTATGATGTGAATGTATGAATGCTGAAAGTTGTCCCAGAGGTTGCTTGCAGTATTCTCATTTAAAAAAATTTGTTTTACTTCTTATTGTTCTGATCGGTTGTTTTTATGTCCTTATGTTCTAAAGCATTGATTTTATTCTCAGCTTCATCCACTCTGCTGTTGTTTCAATGTAAATTGTTATTTCTTTCAATTACTGTATCCTTCATTTTTGAAGTGATCTTTTTTCCTGCTGAGGTCCCCACTAGGTTCCCTGAGCACCCTTATAATCAGTGTTTTGAACTCTGATAATAGATAATAGAATGCTCATCTCTCTTTTTTTTCCTGTAGTTTTGATTGGTTTTCTCATTTGGGCCATGTTTTTTTGTCTCCTCATTTTGGCAGTTTCCATGTGTTTTTTTCTATGTATTAGGTAGAGCTGCTATGACTCCCTGCCTTGGTAGCGTAGCCTAAAGCCTAATGTCCTGTAGCATCCAGCAGCACAGCCTCCCCTAGCACCCAAGCTGGGTACTAAAGGTACCCTTCTTGTGGACTGAGTACACCCTCTTCTTGTAGTTGAGACTTGGTTGGTCTTAGCAGGTTAATGGATGGGATGCACCCAGGCGAGTCAGCTACAAGGATTGGCTGTAGCCACTAACCACTAACGTCCACCCTCCCTGGGGCATCAGCTGTGCAGAGGTAGGGTAGTGGTGCTCTGATGTGGTCTGTAGCTGCCTGCTAGTTATGCTGGCCCTGGGTTTGGGTGCTGTAGGCCAAGGTCAGCACCCCCACCAAGTGTTTTACCAGGAGCTCCCCTGCCTGAGCTATAAAGCAATCTGCAGATGGATTCCACTTGTGCTGGGTTTGGATTCTTAGGCAAAGTTAGGCAAAGCCAAACTTTGAATCTAGACTGGTTGCTGTTAGTGCTGGGCCTGGGGCCACTTAGCAAGAGGTACAGGGGCTGGGGACTCACTGAGGCTGGCTGTTGCTTGTTTGAAAGAATTTAGGAAGTTGGGAATCATGAGCCAAGACCAGCCATTCATATGGAAAAGGCACTGTTAACAACTGTAAATTGGATGTAACAGCTTTAGGGCATCTCTAAGGTGGGGTAAACAGTGTTAGTCAGTTTGATGTAATCTCAGATATTTCACTAGCCTGCTTGCTCTGTGGCTTTGTGGGTGGAGAGTTCAGAGAAGGGACAATGGCCTCTACCCACCTTTCTGTCTGAGACAAAACCATTCCCCAGCTCTCACCTTGTTGCCGGACATTTTAGTTCATTCCTGTATTCATTGGTGCCTTACAAGGTGCTACCCGGGTGCTGGAGCTCAGAGGGAGTGAGTCTGAGTAAGTGTATGTGTGGGTTCTTTATGAGGAACTACTTGGCACTCCAGAAGTTTTTTCCCAGGACCTGATCCCCACTGGCTTTTGTAGCCAGAAGTTATGAGGACTTATCTTCCTGGCACTGGAACTGTGGGCTGGAGGGGGGGGCCTGGTGTGGAGCTTGGGCTCCTTTACCCTGAGATATCCATTCTGAATTTTTATCCACCACATGTAGATGTTGGACCAACCCATACCATGTCTATTCCCCTCCTAGTCTAGGTGGATGTGTTTTTTTTTTTAATTCTGTAATTGTCAGACATCCATTCAACTCTATTTCTGATGGTTCTGAGTGATAGTTGTTCTATAATTTAGTTGTAATTTTGATGTGATTGTGGGAAGAGGCAAGCCATGTTTAACTATGTTGCTATTTTGACCAGAAGTCTCCCATTTCATTTGGCTGATGGTTTCTTAGCTGTGCAGAAGCTTTATAATTGATGTAGTCACATTTGTTTACTTTTTCCTTTATTTCCCTTGCCTTGGAGACATATTGGCAAAATATTGCTATGTGAGATATATGAAATTTTACTGTCTATATTTTCCTTTAGTATTTTTATGGTATCATAACTTATATTTAAATATTTTATCCATTTTGAGTTTATTCTGGTGTATTGTATAAGTTGATAGTCTAGCTTCATTTTTTGCATGTACCAGTCCAGTTCCCCCAAAACCATTTATTGAAGAGGCTGTCTTTACTCCATTGTATGCTCTTGACAGTTGTCATTATTAATTGACCATAAAGATGTTAGTTTATTTCTAGGATCTATATTTTGTTCCATTGATCTATGTGTCTGTTCCTATACCAGTACCTGACTGTTGATTACAGTGGTCTTATAATGTAGTCTGATACCAGGTTTTGTGATCTCTCCAACTTTATTCTTCTTTCTCTAGATTGCTAACGCTATTTGGGGTCTTTTTATTGTATTTTTTTCCATTACCAATTAGTTCCTTATATCCCCTCCCCTTACAGCAATCACCATACTGATGTCCATGTCAATGAGTCCTTTTCCTTTTTGCTCAGTCCACCCAACCTCTAACCTCCCTCCAACCTAGCTGTCATCCTGTTATCTATCTATGAGTCTGTCTCTGTTTTGTTTGTTAGTTCAGTTCATTCAGTAGATTCCACATATAAGTGAAATTATATGGTATCTTTGTTTCTTTGACTGGCTTGTTTCACTTAACGTCAGTTCTCCAAGTTGATCCACAGTGTTTCAAAGGGTAGACTTTTCTTCTTTTTTATAGCCAAGAGTATTCCATTCTGATACCAGGTGTGTTCAGGGTGGTATGGCCATAGGAGTATTCCATTTTGTAAATGTCCCATCATTGTTTTTTTAAATTTTATTTTAACTGTCATTGTTTTATCCACTCATCTAGTGATAGCCACTTCTTTCTCCTTTCCCGCTCCTCTTCCTCCTCCACTTTTTTCTTTTTCTTCTTCTTCCTTCTTTTTACTCTTCTTCTTCCTCTTCTTCAAGCAAGCCCTTTAATATTTGCTGCACTACTGGTTTGCTGTTAAAAAAACTCCTTTAGCTTTTTCTTGTCTGGGATGCCCCATGTTTCTCTTTCCATTTTAAAAGATAGCCTTGATGGGTAAATAGCCTGGATCGTGCGTCCTTGCTTTTCATCACCTTGAATATTTCATACTATTCCCTTGTGGCCTGAAATGTTTCTGTTAAGAAATCAGTTGACATTATAATTGGTGCTCCATTGTATGTAACTACCTGGTTTTCTCTCGAAGCTTTTAGAATTCTCTCTGTGTCTTTAAGCCTTGCCATTTAATTATGATGTGTCTTGGTGTAGGCCTCTTTGTATCCACTTCCTTTGGTACTCTGAGCTTCCTGGACTTGTATGTCTTTTTATTTCACCAGATTAAGGAAGTTTTCAGTCATTATTTCTTCAAATAGGTTCTCAATTCCTTGATCACTCTCTTTTCCTTCTGGTATTCCCATGACACAGATGTTACATTTCACATTGTCCCAAAGGTTTCTTAAGCTCTCCCCATTTTTTATAATTCTTTTTTTTGTTTTTGTTCTGCTTGTATACTTTTCTACCTTGTCTTCCAAAATCACTGATAGAATCCTCCACATCATCTAATCTGTTTATTCTTTCCAGTGTATTATTTATTTTAGACATTACATTCTTTATTTATGACTGGTCCTTTTTTATGGTTTCTATGTCTCTTTTCATGCTGTTGAGTATACTTATAATCATTACTCTAAACTCTCTATCAGATAAATTGCTTGCCCCCATTTCATGTATTTGTTTTCCTGAACAATTTTCTTGTTCTTTCATTTGGGGTTTGTTTCTTTGTCTTCCCATTTTGGCTTCCTCTTTGTGTTTGTTTCTCTGTATTAGGTAGGTCTACAAAACTCTTCTGTAAGCCATTGTCAAACCCTGCCTGTGAATGGCTCTGAGCAACGTGTTTGGATCTATCAGTGATCCACAGCATGTCGTTGCCTCTGCTGGGTCTGGGTATGAGCAAACAGAACCAGGTTGCTCACCAATCTTGGCTTTTCAGCACCAGGCCTTGAGTAGGGTCAGCTAAAATTTCAGAGCTCCCAAAGATTTGCCTCTGTCTGCAGGCATTCTTTTAGGCTTAGAGTAAAGTCTTCCAGCTATACTCCTCAGCAGCAGGGCTTAAACACCACGGGGTGGGAAAGAATATCTCATGGGGGTGGGGCTATTGTCCCCTCAGGCTGTTGCCACTTAGAGGGGAGTACTCTGCCAGAGGAAGGTGGCTCCTGCAGTATGTGCAATGACTCAGCACAGAGATCATGATAGCTGCTCTCTCAGATATTTCTCCAGAGATCTCCAGCTCCAGACTTTCCTTTTTTTGTCTCAGACTCACTCTGCCCTCCCTCTACTGAATCCAAGGGTAAGTGGCTACAAATGGAATTTTTTGTGTTGACCTTTTAAGAGGATCTTTGTTTCTCCAGCTATCTCTCTCTGATGGATAGAAACCCTGCTGCTTTTTACAACCATAAGTTATCTGGGTTCCTTTCCCAGTTCTGGTGCTGTAGGCTGGGAAGGCCAGCTTGGGGTTTAGACACACACCTCTCATGGGGAACCCTCAAGCCTTTGAAATATCTCTCTAGAACTTTAGCAGTTGCCTGTGGGAGCCCAGTCATCTCTCTTATGCCTCCTCCTCACTCCCTTCCAGGCACATAGTGGTGATGTGGCTTCTTCCATCTGTCTGTGGTCATGAGACTTCTCTCCAGCTAGTGTTCAGTTGGGTATGCAGGGTGATTTTTCTAGAATTTACTTGTAATTCCAGTTTGGTCCCTGGAGGAGGTTAGTGTAGCTTCCAGTTACTATTCTGCTATCTTGGGTCTTATGGTCTTTCTGAGTTGCATATAAATTTTTAGAATATTTGTTCTACAAGACAAGGGTGTCCACTTTCACCACTTCTATTCAATATAGTATTGGAAGTTTTAGCCACAGTGATCAGGCAAGAAAAAGAAATAAAAGAGATCCAAATAGGAAAGGAGGAAGCAAAATTGTCACTGTTTGCAGATGACATGATAGTGTACATGGAAAATCCTATAGACTCTACCCCAAAACTGCTCGAACTAATCAATGAATTTGGCAAAATAGCGGGTTACAAAGTCAATATCCAGAAATCAAAGGCATTTTTGTATATCAACAATGAATCAGCAGAAGCAGAAATCAAGGAAAAAAATCCCATTCGATATAGCAAAAAGAAAAATAAAATATCTGAGAATAAACCTAACCAAGGAGGTAAAAGACCTGTATGCAGAAAACTACACAGCCCTGAAGAAAGAAATCAAGGAAGACACAAACAAACAAAAACATATACCGTGTTCATGGATTGGAAGAATTAACATCATCAAAATGTCCATACTACCCAAAGCAATATACAGATTCAATGCAATACCTATTAAAGTACCAATGGCATATTTCACAGACATAGAACAAACACTTCGAAAATTTATATGGAACCATAAACGAGCCCGAATAGCAGCTGCTCTTTTGAGAAAGAAGAACAAAGTAGGGGGGATCACAATACCTGATATCAAACTGTATTACAAGGCCACTGTAATTAAAACAGCCTGGTACTGGCATAGAAACAGGCACATACACCAATGGAACAGAACAGAGAGCCCAGAAATCAACCCAACTCTCTACAGTCAATTAATATTCAACAAAGGGGGCAGTAACATAAAATGGAGTAAAGATAGCCTCTTCAACAAATGGTGTTGGGAGAACTGGACAGCTACGTGCAAAAAAAAAAAAAAATGAAACTTGAGCACAGACTTACACCATACACCAAAATAAATTCAAGGTGGATAAAAGACTTAAATGTAAGTCATAACACCATTAAAGTCCTAGAGGAGAACATTGGCAAGAAAATCTCAGATATTTCACACAGCAACTTCTTTATTGATATGTCCCCTAGAGCAAGGAATGTAAAGGAAATAATAAACAAATGGGATCTCATCAAAATAAAAAGCTTCTGTGTGGCTAAAGAAAACAGTATTAAATTAGCAAGACAACCAACTGTATGGGAAAACATATTTGCCAATGATACCTCAGACAAAGGTTTAATCTCCAAAATATACAAAGAACTTACACGACTCCACTCTAAGAAGACACCCAACCCAATTAAAATCAGTACTTTTTAATGAAAATGACCAAAAATATGTCACAGAAGTTTGAAATCCATTAAAACAAAGTTTAATAAGAAAAATGTGAAACTTACAGAAAAGTTATAAGAAAGTGTACTCCTCTATCCTGTTTACCTCAATTCACCAATTCCTAACATTTTGCCACATATTGTCCTTTCTTTACATATTAATGCACATGTTATTATTGCTAAACCATTTGAGATTAAATTTCAAATATAACTCTTTACTCTCTAAGAAATTCAAAATATATCTCCTAAAAATGAGGACATTCTCTTATATAACCCTAGTACAATGATCAAATTCAGGAAAATTAACGTTTAGGAAATATTATTATGTAATATGTAGATAGTTGGCTTAGCAATGCCATTTATAGCACCTTTTTCCTGAACCAGGAGCAAATCTAAGATTCCTACTGCATTTACTTTTCATCTCTCTTTGGATTCCTTTAACCTGGAACCTGGAAGTGTTCCTCAGTTTTTCTTTGTCATTTATGATTGACATTTTTGAAGTCCAAATGAGTTGTTTTGTAAAATGTTCCTCATCTTGGGTTTGTGTCATTTTACTATTTTAAATACTTTTCACTCATTTATTGGGGCCAGCTCTGTGGCAGGTAAGGTATTAGGTGCTGAGTATATAAATAGAAATGAAAAAGAAGGACTTCTGGTAAAGATGGAAGCCTAGGTAAACAAGGCTCATCTCCTTGTACAACTACATCAAAATTACAAATAAGCTATAGAACAACCATCACTCAGAACCATAACAAATGGAGTTGAATGGAAGTCTGACAACTATAGAATAAAGGAAACCACATCCATCCATCCTCGTAGAAAGGGTGGAGACATGGAACGGGCTGGTCCCATATCCACATGTGGTGGATAAAAATTCAGGAGGGATATCTTTGGAGAAAAGAGCTGCAGCCCCACACCAGGCCCCCCAGCCCAGGGTTCAAGTGTCAGGAAGATAAGTCCCCTAACTTCTGGCAACAAAAATGAGTGGGGATTGAGTTGGTGGAAGAAACTTTAAAAGCCCCAAACAGTTCCTCTCAAAGAACCCACACACAGACTTAGACTCACTTCCTCTAAGGTCCAGCACTGGTGCTTGAAAGGCACCAGTGGCATACCAGGAGAAACTGAAGTGTCTGGCATCAAAGTAAGAACCGGCGGACAGAGGCACAGGCAGAGGCCATTATCCATTTTCTGAGACTTCCCCCCACAGAGCTACAGAACTGGCAGGCAGATACCATACCTGAGACTCCATCAACCTGGCTAAGACTGTTTGCCTTGCCCTTGAGATCCCCAGAAATTCTTTCCCACCCAAATTGCAGACCCACCCAAGCTACTTTTCCTAAGAATGGCTCTTCTTGGCTGATGCTTCACAACTTCCTAAAGCCTCTCAAACAAGCAACAGCTAGCCTCAGTGAGCCCCAGTCCCTGTACATCTAGCTAAGGGGCCCCAGGCCTGGCACTAGCAGCATCCAGCCTAGGTTCATAGCTTGGCTTTGCCTGAGACTCTCCAAGCCCAACACAAGTAGCAGCCATTTCATATTGCTTTATAGCTCATGCAGGGTGCCCTGGGCAAATCACTGGTGGGGGCTGATCTTGGTCTGCACAATCCAGGATGCCCCAGAGCCTGTGCACCCAGTAGATGGCTATAGACCACATCAGAGCACCACCACCCTGCCCCCACAGAGCTGATCCTCCAAGTGGAGGTTGGTGGTCAGTGGTCACAGCCTCCTGGCAGCTGACTGGTCTGGGTAAAACCCTCCCATTGACCTGCCAACAGCAAGCAAGTCTCAACTACAAGAGAATGATGTACTCAGCCCACATGAAGGGTGGACTTTGAGTACTCAGCTTGGATGATATGGGAGTCTGTGCCACTGGACCCTATAGGACACCTACTATATTAGGCAACACTGTTGAGAACTGCCCTGCCTGATTTCAGAAGCTGTAATCCCCCATGGCTAAGGCCTTGGGACCATAATCTGCTAAGGAGACAAAACATCTTCCTGACAGTGGCCCAGCCTCTGCCCCCTTTACTTCACCCTGCTTGGCTCCTAAAGGATGGCTAGATAGTCAATGATGGGTAAGATTCCTCAAGGGAGGGACAACCTAGTACAAGCACAGTTGCTAAGGGGCCATCAGGGAAGGATTTAGGGGACTATAGATAAAGGGGGAATGGACCCTCACCCCTCAGCTTTGTCATAGCCTGAGTCCTCATTCTATCTGTAAAAAGTCTCCTAATCTCTTGGCTTCCCACATCCCCCACCTTATTCAGGCCTGAAACAATGCCAGAGGGTTTTGCAGCCCTGTGCCAGAAAGGGTGGTTCTTGGTGGGGGAAGGGTGGTGATCATGCCTAAGAAAGAATGCATAAAATCCTGTGACACCTGCTTTTCTAAGAATGCCCTCAATTTAAATGTTAGGGGTCCAAGCATAAAATGAGTTTGTTTCCCAAAGTTTTATGGTCCTTTAGCTGTCTGACCCTGACTGAGAATAAGCCCTTATAGTTCTTTGAATTTTATCTATTCCTTGATCATTACTACCTGACAATGATTGATGAGCTTTATGCCCTGTATTACTATGCAAATTAAACCCAATAAAAGCCTATTGAGAAATAGGCCCAAGGCTTTTCTCCTTTGAGAGACTGGTCAGCCTTTTCTCCCCAAGCACATTATGTCTTGGTAGACTTATCCTAATCTGCAACAGCTGGGGGAGCTTTGTTGGGTGAAGCTCCCCCACACAACAGTACCAAGACATGGAGACAAAGCAGTTCCACCTAATGCATAGAAGCAAACACAGGGAGGCTGCCAAAATGAGGAGATAAAGAAACATGGCCCAAATGAAAGAACAGATCAAAACTCCAGAAACAGAGCTAAGTGAAGTGGAGATAAGCAATCTTCAGATTCAGAGTTAAAAACACTGCTTGTAAAGATGCTCAAGCTGACTGGTTGGTACCATATTTGTGTGCAGATAAACCAGGTGAAACTGGGGAGCAAGACAGACTGCGCAACCCAGGGCTGAAACATTGGGAAATAAAGTCTCAAAACACCTGTGGGGATTGAGGTGCTGGAAGAGACTCCCAACCTCACAGAGTTTGTTAGAGAGACCCACAGGGTCTTACAACATACACAAGCCCACCCACATGGGAATCAGCACCAGAAAGGCCCAGTTTGCTTGGGGGAAGTGGCAGAATTGACTGAGGTCTGACAGAGTGCAGAGCAAGTGCCATTGTTCCCTCTCAGACCCCGTTCCCACATACAGCATCACAACACAGTGACGTGGGTTGCCCTGCCCTGGTGAACACCTAAGGCTCTGCCCCTCATACATAACAGGTGCAACAAGACAAAAAAAATGGTCCAAATGGAAGAACAGATCAAAGCTCCACAGCAAATACAACTAAACCAGAAGAGATAGGCAACTTATCAAATGCACAGTTCAAAGCATTGGTGATCAGGATTCTCACAGAATTGGTTGAATTTGGTTGCAAAGTAGGTGAAAAAATGAAGGCTACGTTAAGTGAAATGAAGGAAAATGCACAGGGAGCCAATAGTGATGGAAAGGAAACTGGGACTCAAATCAATGGCGTGCACCAGAAGGAAGAAATAAACAACCAAACAAACAGAAAATAATGAAGAAACAAGAATTCAAAAAAAATGAGGAGAGCCTTAGGAACCTCCAGGACATCTTTAAACATTTCAACATCCGAATTATAGAGGTATCAAAAGGAAAAGAGGAAGAGCAACAAGTGAAAACTTATTTGAACAAATAATAAAGGAGAAATTCCCCAATCTGGCAAATGAAATAGACTTCCAGGAAGTCCAGGAAGGTCAGAGAGTCCCAAAGAAGTTGGACCCAAGGAGGAACACATCAAAGCACATTATAACTACATTAGCCAAGATAAAAATGAAGGAAAGAATTCTAGAAGCAGCAAGTGATAAGGAGACAGTAATCTACACAGGAGTTCCCATCAGACTGTCAGCTGATTTCTCAAAAGAGACCTTACAGGCAAGAAGGAGTTAGAAAGAAGTATTCCAAGTCATGAAAGGTAAGGACCTATATCCAAGATTGGTCTATCCAGCAAAGCTTTCATTTAGAATGGAAGGGCAGATAAAGCGCTTCTCAGATAAGGTCAAGTTAAAGGAGTTCGTCATCACCAAACCCTTATTTTATGAAATGTTAAAGGGATTTATCTAAGAAAAAGAAGATAAAAAACATGTGTAGTAAAATGACAGCAAACTCACAGTTATTAACAACCACACCTAAACCAAAAACAAAAGCAAACTAAGCAAACAACTAGAACAGGAACAAAACCACAGAAATGGAGATCACCTGGAGGGTTAGCAACAGAGGAGTGGGAGGAGGAGAGAGGGGGGGAAAGGTACAGAGAATAAGTAGCATAGATGATATGGAGAAAATAGACAGGGGGAGGGTAAGAATAGTATGGCAAATGTAGAAGCCAAAGAACTTAAGACACATGGACATGAACTAAAGGGGGGGGATGTGGGTGGGGGGTGTGCAGGGTAGAGGGGAATGAAGGGGGAAATGAGACAACCGTAATAGCATAATCAATAAAATATATTTAAAAAAAGATGCTCAAGGAACTCATTGGGTATGTCAAAAACATAAAAAAATCCAGACTGAAATGTAGGATACACTAATTGAAATAAAGAATAATTTACAGGTAAACATCAGTAGATGCTTATAAGAAGAATAAAGAAATCAAAAAATTAGGGTTAGTATAAAGAGTCTCTGGGACAACTTAAAACTATTCTAACCTTTGCATCATAAGGGTACCAGAAGGAAAAAAGAAAGAGCAAGAAATTGGAAATCTATTTGAAAAAATAATGAAGGAAAAACTTCCCTAATTTGGTGAAGGTAGTGGACATGCAGGTCCAGGAAGCATAGAGTCACAAACAATCTGGATGCAAAGAGGCCCACTCCAAGACACATCATAATTAAAATTCCAAACCTTAAAGTTAAAGAGAAAATATTAAAAGGAGCAAGAAAAAAGCAATTAGTTACCTATGGGGGAGTTCCCATAAGATTGTCAGCTGATTTCTCATAGAAACTTTGCAGGCTAGAAGGGATTGGCAAGAGATATTCAAAGTTATGAAAGGAGGAACCTATAGCCAAGATTGCTCTACACAGCAAAGCTATCATTTAAAATCAAATGGCAGATAAAGAACTTCCCAGAGAAGAAAAAACAAAAGGAGTTCACCAAGTCATTATTATATGATAAACCATGTTAAATAGACTAAAAAAAAAGATGATCAAAACAATGAGCAATAAAGTGGCAATAAATACATATCTATAAGATAGATATCTATAAAACTCATGGACATGAACAGCAGTGTGGTGATTGCTGGGGAAGGGGTGTATAGGGGACAAAATTGCAATAAACAAGACAATGAAAGCCCTGGCTGGCGTAGCTCAGTGGATTGAGCGCGGGCCTATGAACCAGACAATCATGGTTCGATTTCCAGTCAGGACACATTCCTAGGTTGCAGGCCAGTTCCCTGCAGGCCAGTTCCCAGCAGGGGATGCATGAAAGGCAACCATACATTGATATTTCTCTCCCTCTCTCCTTCCCTTCCCCTCTAAAGATAAATAAATAAAATTAAAAAAGACAATGAAAATTAAATAAAAATAAAATAAAAAATATATATCTACCAACAGTTTAATCTATAGAACAAATTAAGCAAACAAGAACAAAGACAAAATCATGGATACAGAGAGTGTTTTGATGAATGTCAGGTGAGAGGAGGGCGTGCAGGAATGGGTAAAGAGATGAAGGAGTTAAGAAGTACAAATAGGGTCCTGGCTGGTGTGGATCAGTGGATTGAGTGCCAGCCTGCAAACCAAAGTGTCGCTGGTTCGATTTCCAGTTGGGGCAGATGCCTGGGTTGTGGGCCAGGTCCCCATTAGGGGGTGTGTGACAGGCAGCCACATATTGATTTTCTCTCTCATCCTCCCTTCCCTTCTAAAAATAAAGTATTTAGAAAAAAGTACAAATAAGTAGTTACAGAATAGTCTTGGGGATGTAAAGTACAGTAGAGAAAATGGAGTATCCAAAGAACTTAAACAGATGATTCATGGACATGAACAATGGTGGGAAGATTGTCTGAGGGAGTGGAGGTGCTGGGTAGAGGGGATCAAAGGGAAAAAATTCAGGACATCTGTAATAGCATAATCAATAAAATGTGATTTGAAAAAGTTGGCAAAATTTCAAGGAGAAATTAGTAAAAATAAACAGACTAAAATCGGTAAGGATATGTAATTTTCACACCGTGATTAACAAATTTTACCTAATGGAAATATATAGAAATCTGTATTCAGCAACTGAATTCATATTCTTTTTCACACAGTTATTTATTCCTACTTGGCATTTGAATTTCACTAAAAATTGACGTCAACTTTTTTGTTTTACCTATGATATTGATTTTACTGTTGCTGTGAATATAAAATTTAAATATCAAATGTTTCCAATGACATTTTTTAATTGCTGGGGGTTCCTTCCCAGTCAGTGACCTAAGCAACTGCTTAGGTGGCCTTTAGGGTAATCTATCACTAATTCTGGTCCTTCCTTCAGATTTTTCACCCCTCCTAGTCCATCACCAGGTACTGGATTGCTTTAGATGCAAGGAATTCTAATACAACCTGTACATTATGTTCAGTTTGCACATCTGATATATGGGGATGGGAGAGAGTTGCCAGATGTATGGGAAGGGCCTCCTAAACTAGGTGTATCATGATAATAAGGAACCAATTTGAATGTTTCATTTCAGGCCATTGAAGGCAGGCATAACTTGGAAGGATGATAGGCTGCCTCAAATAAATGAAGCAAGACTTGGTTTAGGAAGGGGAGGGACCAAGGCAGCTTTGGGAATATCAGCTGTAGTAGTTTTGTCCTTCCTACACAAGTGTGTGGAACAAAACTCCAGAGCACAGAGGCTATGGCACCCCTGTCTGTCTACTTTACCAGAGGGTTGACAAACCTCCTTGCACTCTAGAAGAACAGGCAGAGGCAACCTGAATGAAAGCAGGCATCCCATCCTCTTTAAGGGCTTCTGATTCCTGGCAATGAACTGCTGCTGCCAAACTAGGGAGTTTGCCACACCCCACCCCTGTGACCGCCTGTTGCCTGACCTAAGACTCTGCTAGTGTTTGAGGGTCCTGGGGTGGGGTTCTGTAGTTCAGGCCTCTTAGCTATAGGGGAGGTACTAACTATAAGCATGGCCTTGTTGTGTCTGGTCTCTTCTGCTGCCCCCCCCCGGGTTGCTCAACATCTGCTGGGCCAGAAGGCTGGCTGCCAAACATTCAACCCACTCATGGCCTTGGGAGCCCAAGGAGGAGATGAGGAGGCGCAGGCACAGCCTCTGCAGAGTGCAGATAAGATGGGCAAAGGGACGTGCCTCTTTTTTTAAAAAAAAAATATTTAGTTATTTTTCAAGTACAGTTTTTTTGTCAATTTCTCCCATCCCAGCCCCCCCGCCCCATCTCCCCACCTCCTATTCCCCCCTCCTCACAGTCCTCATCCGTGTGTCTTTCATACTTGTTCTTCAAAATCCCTCCCCGTTTTTCCCCTTAAATTCCCTTCCCTCTCCCCTCCGGTCGCTGCCCACTTGTTCTCTATTTTAGTGTCTGTTTTTATTCTAGTGCTCGTTTAATTTGTTATTTAGCTTCCCGTTAAACGTGAGATCATATGGTATTCGTCCTTCAATGCCTGGCCTATTTCACTCAGAATTATGCTTTCCAGTTCCATCCATGTTGTTGCAAAGGGTAGTAGCTCCTTCCTTCTCTGTGCTGCATAGAATTCCATTGTGTATATGTACCACAATGTTTTGATCCATTCATTTACTGATGGGCACCTAGGTTGCTTCCAACTCTTGGCTATTGTAAATTGTGCTGCTATGAACATTGTGGTGCATAGGTTCTTTGAAATTGATGTTTTAGGATTCTTGGGATATAATCCTAGCAGTGGAATTGTTGGGTCAAAAGGCAGGTGGATTTTTATTTTTCTGAGAAAATTCCATACAGTTTCCCTTAATGGTTGTCCCAGTCTGCAATCCCACCAACAGTGAACTAAGGACCCCTTTTCCCCACAACCTCTCCAACATTTGTTGTTTATTGCTTTGTTTATGATAGCCATCCTGACTGGTATAAAGTGGCATCTCATTGTGGTTTTAGTTGGCATCTCTCTGATAGCTAACGATATTGAGCATCTCTTCATGTGTCTCTGGATATTCTGTATGTCCTCTTTGGAGAAGTGTCTGTTCAAGTCCTTTGCCCAATTTTTAATTGGGTTGCTAGTCTTCTTAGAGTGGAGTCGTGTAAGTTCTTTGTATATTTTGGAGATTAAACCTTTGTCTGAGGTATCATTGGCAAATATGTTTTCCCATACAGTTGGTTGTCTTTTTAATTTAATACTGTTTTCTTTGGCCATGCAGAAGCTTTTTGTTTTGATGAGATCCCATTTGTTTATTCTTTCCTTTATATTCCTTGCTCTAGGGGACATATCACTAAAAATGTTGCTGCATGGAATATCTGAGATTTTCTTGCCAATGTTCTCCTCTAGGACTTTAATGGTGTCACGGCTTATATTTAAGTCTTTTATGCACCTTGAATTTATTTTGGTGTATGGTGTAAGTTGGTGCTCAAGTTTCATTTTTTTTCATATAGCTGTCCAGTTCTCCCAATACCATTTGTTGAAGAGGCTATCTTTACTCCATTTTATGTTACTGCCCCCTTTGTTGAATATTAATTGACTGTAGAGAGTTGGGTTGATTTCTGGGCTCTCTGTTCTGTTCCATTGGTCTATGAGCCTATTTTTATGCCAGTACCAGGTTGTTTTGAATACAGTGGCCTTGTAATACAGTTTGATATCAGGTATTGTGATCCCTCCTACTTTGTTCTTCTTTCTCAAAAGAGCAGTTGCTATTCGGGCTCGTTTATGGTTCCATATAAATTTTTGAAGTGTTTGTTAAATGTCTGTGAAATATGCCATTGGTACTTTAATAGGTATTGCATTGAATCTGTATATTGCTTTGGGTAGTATGGACATTTTGATGATGTTAATTCTTCCAATCCATGAACAAGGTATATGTTTCCAATTGTTTGTGTCTTCCCTGATTTCTTTCTTCAGTGCTGTGTAGTTTTCTGCATACAGGTCTTTTACCTCTTTGTTTAGGTTTATTCCCAGATATTTTGTTTTTCTTTTTGCTATATCGAATGGGATTTTTTCCTTGATTTCTGCTTCTGCTGATTCATTGTTTGTATATAAAAATGCCTTTGATTTCTGGATATTGACTTTGTATCCTGCTGTTTTGCCAAATTCATTAATTATTTCGAGCAGTTTTTGGGTAGAGTCTATAGGATTTTCCATGTACACTATCATGTCATCTGCAAACAGTGATAGTTTTGTTTCCTCCTTTCCTATTTGGATGCCTTTTATTTCCTTTTCCTGCCTGATCGCTGTGGCCAAATCTTCTAATACTATATTGAATAGAAGTGGTGAAAGTGGACATCCTTGTCTTGTTCCTGATCTTAGTGGAAAAGCTTTTAGTTTTTGCCCATTTAGTATGATATTGGCTGTAGGTCTCTCATATATGACCTTTATTATATTGAGGAATACTCCCTCTATTCCCACTTTGCTGAGTGTTTTTATCATAAATGGGTGTTGTACCTTATCAAAAGCTTTTTCCACATCTATTGATATGATCATGTGGTTTTTGTCTTTGCTTTTGTTTATGTGATGTATTACATTTACTGATTTGCGAATGTTGAACCATCCTTGCAGCCCTGGGATGAATCCCACTTGGGCGTGGTGTATAATCTTTTGGATATATTGTTGGATGCGATTTGCCAATATTTTGTTGACGATTTTAGCATCTATGTTCATCAGTGATATTGGCCTGAAGTTTTCTTTCTTTGTTGTATCTCTATCTGGTTTTGGAATTAGGATGATGCTGGATTCATAAAAGGAGTTAGGGAGTTTTCCATCCTTTTTGGATTTTTTGGAATAGTCTGTGAAGAATGGGGGTTAGCTCTTCTTTAAATGCTTTGTAGAATTCTCCTGTGAACCCATCTGGTCCGGGGCTTTTGTGTGATGGGAGTTTTTTGATTACTGCTTCAATTTCTTTTGCTGTTATTGGTGTGTTTAGATTTTCTGCTTTTTTTTCATTGAGTTTTGGAAAGTTGTATTTTTCTAGAAATGTGTCCATCTCCCCTAGGTTTTCAAATTTCTTGGCATACAGTTCTTCATAGTAATTTCTTACAATCCCTTCTATTTCTGTGGTATCAGTTGTAATCTCTCCTCTTTCATTTCTGATTGTGTTTATTTGGGTCCTTTCTCTTCTTTTCTTCATGAGCCTACTTAAAGGCTTGTCTATTTTATCTTCTCAAAGAACCAACTCCTGGATTCATTGATCCTTAGGATTGTGCTTTTAGTCTGTATGTCATTTAGTTCTGCTCTGATCTTGGTTATTCCTTCCTTCTACTTGCTTTGGGCTGTTTTTGGGCTGTTTGGGCTGTTGTTGTTCCTCGCGTTCTTGCAGGCGTAGAGTAAGGTTGTTTGTTTGAAATGTTTCTGTCTTCTTTAGGTAGGCCTGTATTGCTATAAACTTCCCTCTCAGGACTGGCTTCGCTGTGTCCCATAAGTTTTGGGTTGTTGTGAGATCGTTTTCATTTGTTTCCAGAAACTTTTTGATTTCTTCCCTAATTTCATTCTTTACCAATTCATTGTTTAGTAGCATACCATTCAGTCTCCATGATTTGGGGTCTTTGGGTTTTTTCCTTTGGGGTTGGTTTCCAATTTCAGTCCCTTGTGGTCAGAGAAAATGCTTGGTATGATTTCAATTTTCTTGACTTTGTTGAGGCTCGTTTTGTGTCCTATCATGTGGTAGATTTTTGAAAATATTCCAGGTGCATTTGAAAAGAATGTGTATTTAGCTTCTTTGGGGTGAAGGGCTGTATATATATCAGTTAAGTCCATTTCATCTAGGGTGTTGTTTAATGACGCAATATCTTTGTTGATAATTTGTTTGGAAGATCTGTCCATTTTTGATAGTGGGGTGTTAAAATCCCCTACTATAATTGTGTTGCTGTCAATATCATTCTTGAAGTCCTCTAAGATTTTCTTGATATATTTTGGTGCTCCTATGTTGGGTGCATATATATTTACGATGTTAATGTCTTCTTGGTGGATTCTTCCCTTGAGTATAAAGAAATGACCTTCTGGGTCTCTCTTTATGGCCCTTTTTTTGAAGTCTATTTTGTCCGATATGAGAATTGCTACTCCAGGTTTTTTTTCTTGTCCATTTGCTTGGAAAACTTGTTTCCAGCCTTTCACTTTTAGTCTGTGATGGTCCTTTTTCCTGAGGTGGGTCTCTTGTAGGCAACATATGTGAGGGTCATGCTTTCTTATCCATTCAGCTATTCTGTGTCTTTTGATTGGAGCATTTAATCCATTTACGTTTAAGGTTATTATTGATAGGTACTTATTCATTGCCATTTTTGTACCTGTGTTCTTCTCCGTCTCTCACTTTTCCTTCCTTTCCTTAAAGTAGTCCTTTTAGTATTTCCTGTAGGACTGGTTTGGTGGAGACACATTCTTTTAGACTTCTTTTGTCTTGGAAGCTCTTTATTTGGCCTTCTATCTTGATTGATAGCCTTGCTGGGTAAAGTAGCCTTGGTTGTAGGCCTCTGGTTCTCATTAGTTGGAATATTCCTTGCCATTCTCTTCTTGCTTGGAGTGTTTCCAATGAGAAGTCATTAGCTAACCTTATTGGGGCTCCCTTGTATGTTACTTCTTTTTTCTCCATTGCTGCCTTTAAGATCCTCTCTTTGTCTTGGAATTTTGCCATTTTGATGATGATGTGTCTTGAAGTGGTTCTCCTTGGGTTCCTCTTGATTGGGACTCTCTGTGATTCCTGGATTTGTGTGACTTTTTCTCACATCAAATTAGGAAAATTTTCTCTCATTACTCTTTCAAATATGTTTTCTATTCCTTGTTCTTCTTCTTCTCCTTCTGGTATCCCTATTATTCGGATATTATTACGTTTCATATTGTCTTGTATTTCTCTTAATCCCTCTTCATTCTTTCTAAGTTTCTTTTCATTTTCCTGCTCTTTCTGTGAGATGCTTTCTACTTTGTCCTCCAGCTCGCTAATCCTATCCTCCGCCTCTTCTATCCTACTTTTGAAACTATCTACTGTGTTCTTCAATTCAGAGATTGTATTCTTCATTTCCTCTTGTCCCTTGCTGATAGTTTCTATTTCCTTTTTCATGTTGATATAGTTTGCTGTGAGATCATTATAGCTCCCCTGTAATTTTTGGTAGCTCATCGTGAGCTCTTTGAACTTTGTGACTACCAGTGCTTTGAATTCACTATCTGTTAGTTGATTAGCTTCTATTTCATCTAACATTCTTTCTGAAGCCTCTGCTTTTTCTTTTATTTGGGGATTGTTTCTTTGTCTTCCCATTGTTTGTGAGACTCTTCTTGTTGGCCTCAGCTTCTAAAATTGATCTGTTCTGATTCCCTGGGTTTATACTGTGAACTTCTGTGGTATCCTGCCTGTGAATTTCAGTGGTGCAGGCTCCTTCAAGTATCTTGATGTTCTCCATTTCCACCTACTCCTTTTATTGTGTATGTGTAATCAGTTGTAGGAGGAGGCAAAATGGTTTATGACAGCATAAGAGTTTTTTATGATATTTACAGTCAAAGCTGGTAGAGAGGAGATAGGTGATCTTTAGACTGTATATTGTATTAACCGTATTCTTCAGCCCAACTTGACACTTTTACGAGAGGATGGACAAAAGATAAGCCTCTTGTTGGGGAGGGAAGTCTTGTTAGTTGTAACTAGAAAGCAGTGAGGTTTTAGTTGGTCAGATTTTGAGGTAAGGTGAGTATAAGGAATGGTAAATAGGTGTGGTGTGTGAGCAAATAGAGGTAACCACTACAGGATAGAGTTCAGGGACCTGTACAATGAACTAAGATCCGGGAGATGTGTTGTGAACTATTTACTATTATATAGATCAGCTATTATTTACACTAATATTAGAGCAGCACTCGTATAACAATCTCTATGTGATCTGTCTGAGTAGGGGGTATAGTGCTTTAGGTAGTGTGCTAAAGGAAAACAAGTGGTGTGTAGTTTAGAGGGTTAGCAAAGCACTGTGGAGGAAAGAACAGGGGGAGCCTAATAATACAATATACCTACTCGAGACTAAGAAGCCTCTACAGAAAAAGGAGGAATACAGAGATATTATTAAAATATAAAAGAGGTGAAAATAATGAAAAAAATATACATCTCCTTGTGGCTTCTCTGCTATAGGAAGGTGAAGTTTGTTTCTTTGTCTCTACTGTTGATATGCCCCCTCCTCGTGTCCCATTCTGGTCCTTTCACAGTTCCTAGTTGTTTGTGTCTCTTGCGGGTAAAAGGAAACGAAGCAACATACAATCAAACGAAAAGGCAGGAGGGGGAGGCGAAAGCAATGAGTTTAAGAGGAAAGGGAGAAGGACCAAAACAGGGAAAAAGAAAGAAGGGGAACAAAGTATAGAAAGATAAAGCAGTGATAAAATTTAAAAAATATATAAGGTTACTAAACTAATGCACGAAAAAGTTACTAAAAAGAAAAAAACATAAAAAATTAAAAAAACCCAAAACAAACAAGTAAACAGCAAAAAAATAAATAAACAATAACACCGTCAACAGAGAAACCCTTCCCTTGTTGGTTTCAAACTGTCCAGACTGGTTTTTCTAGTTGTAGCAGGATCTCTCTGTGTGCTGGGATGTCGGCGCAAGTGCGCGCACCAGCCAGGCTACCAGATTGGGGTGTGGGCGCCTGCACACTTGCCGGGCACACTCCCGGGGCAGTCCGGGACTGCGCAACCTGCACTTCCTGATCCTAGTGGTGTCAGCCTAGAGTTCTCTGCGCCTCCGCTCGCTCAAGAAACCGTCCGGCGCTTCTAGGTCCACTAGCCCCGGCCCAAACATCTCTGCGCCAGTATGGGCAAGAGTCCGGCAATGCACTTCCCTGGACTTTATGCGCAGGCCCCAAAGTCTCCACGCCAAACCGGCAGGGAGCTTCTTTCACTGCGGCGCCTCTCCGAACTCTCTGCGCCTGCGCACTCGTCCTTCTGGGACCGGGTAACCGGCAGTGGGCTTCCCAGTCCCCTGGTGGTGGCTCAGAGGCCTCCGCTTCCATCAGGCCTTCTGGGACCCGGAGTAACCAGCAGGGCGCTTCCCTTTCGTGTGACTAGTCCCCAAATGCCTCCACTTTCCCCCTGGCTCGCTGCAAGGCCGGATAGGGAGCAAGCCAAGCTGCCCTGGCAGGAGAACACCTCAGTCCACTTTCAATAAAAAAACAAAACAAAACAAAACAAAACTCTCTGGACAGCCTGTCTCTCATTCCCGCTCAGTCCCCTACCAGACCCGTGAGGCCAATGCGTCTCTGGATTCTCCCAGGCTTGCGATCACAGAGTCTGCAGTTGAACCAGGCCCTGTGTCTTTGTACCCTTCCCCCAAAATGCAAGCTGGCAAGCAGACAGGTCTCTGCCTGGTGTTGTCCAGTTTGGCTTATACGGGAAGCGGGGGAGCTGCTGGCCCGCGCTGGTGGCCACTGGAGCCGCTGGGTGCCCAAGCTCCTGTGGTAGACCTCTCTGGTGTTGGTCTCAGACTGATGGTTCTGGACCCCGGCCGTAGAGGCAGCACCGGGGCCACCTGGCCTGGGTCGCCAGCCCGTGCTGCTGCTTTGTCTTTACTCTGGTCCCCAAAATCCCACTGACCTGCCGCTTTCTGGTGTTTCAGCGTCCAACAGAGTCTCTGTTCTTTTAATTTCACAAATGCTGGATAACTGATGGATTAGTGCGCTGCTTTTGTATAGATCTGCCAGGATTTTCACCCACGAGTGCAGGAGCTAGAATCCGCTCCCTCTTACTCCGACGCCATCTTCCATATGTTCTAGGGATGTGCCTCTTAAGGCCCAGGGGCTTTGGGGGCTCTGCCCCTGGGAATCTGGTGTCCTGGCTTGGTCCAGAATGCATCTGGGGCTTCATACTTCCTGGGCAGGGGGCAGAACCTGGGACAGGAGGGGAGCCTGGTACTGGCTCAGGTGGCAGGCTCAGCCACAGAGATGATGTTCTGTCACAGCTTCTGATTGTGCTGCTCAGGACCCAGACTCTAGGGGACATTTCACAGCCCCAGAGGTGTTTCTGGACTTCGTTATCCCTGTGTCCCCAGACCCGCAGTACTTGGGGAAGCTGCCTAGATGAAAGGAAGGATGGGGAAGGAAGGTCATGGCTGAACAAGAAGATGCAAAGCCTGTATTCCAAGATGATTACATGGAGTACAACATAAAATGTCCCCAGAGACATTTGCTGGAATGCAACGTGCAGTGCCCTGGATGAGAATCGAAGGAAGTGAGTTGGCTCTTGGTTCTCCTTCTTAAAATCTATGTGTTTACCTGTAAGATGTAGATGATATGTGTTTTTTGAGTCTCAGCTTTGTTCCTTGTAAAATGGAGATAATTCTTGCCTCATATTTTCCATACAAAATAAATGAGATAAAAAAATAGGCATTAGTAAAGGAAGGAGCTAGACCTGTTCTTTTTTGTTGTTAGTTGATTTTGTCCATTAGATTCCACATGTTAGTGAGATCATATGGTATTTGTCTTTAACTGCCTGGCTTATTTCACTTAGTGTAATGCTCTCCAGGTCCATCCATGCTGTTGCAAAAGGTAAAATTTTCTTTTTTTACAGTTGAGCAGTCTTCCATTGTATAAATGTACCACAGCTTTTTTCTCCTTTATTTAATTATTGTTCAACTACAGTTTTCTGTCTTTTACTCCCAGCCCAGCCCACGCCCCCAGCGCTCCCCACCTCCCTCCCATTTCTACCCTTGTTAGTTTTGGTCCATGTGTCCTTTATACTTGTTCTTGTGAATCCTTCCCCTTTTCCTCTGAAATTCCCTTCCCTCCCCTCTCTGGTCCCTTTCTGCCCATTTTCTATTTCAATTTCTTTGGTTATATTTTGCTTGATTGTTTGCTTTGTTGTTTAGGTTCCCGTTAAAGGTGAGATCATATGGTATTTGTCTTTCAGTACCTGGCTTATTTAACTGAGCACAATGCTTTCCAGTTCCATCCTAGCTGTTGCAAAGGGTAGGAGCTCCTTCTTTCTTTGTGCTGCATAGAATTCCATTGTGTATATGTACCAAAATTTTTTCATCCATTCATTTACTGCTGGGCACCTAGGTTGCTTCCAACCCTTGCTATTGTAAATTGTGCTTTTATGAACATTGGGGTGCATAGGTTCTTTGATATTGATGTTTTAGGATTCTTAGGATATAATCCCAGCAGTGGAATTGCTGGGTCAAAAGGCAGGTCGATTTTTATTTTTCTGAGAAAATTCCATACTGTTTGCCATAATGGTTGTACCAGTCTGCATGCCCACCAACAGTGAACTAAGGACCCCTTTTCTCCACAAACTCTCAAATCATTGTTTGTTGCTCTGTTTATGATGGCTGTTCTAACTGGTGTTAAGTGGTATATGATTGTGGTTTTAATTTGCATCTCTCTGATAGCTACCGATATTGAGCATCTTTTCATGTGTCTCTGGATCCTCCATATGTCCTCCTTGGAGAAGTGTCTGTTCAAGTCCTTTGCCCAATTTTTAATTGGGTTGCTAGTCTTCTTAGAGTGGAGTCGTGTAAGATCTTTGTATATTTTGGAGATTAAACCTTTGTCTGAGGTATCATTGGCAAATATGTTTTCCCAAACAGTTGCTTCTCTTTTTACCTTAATACTATTTTCTTTAGCCAAGCAGAAGCTTTTTATTTTGATGAGATCCCATTTGTTTATTCTTTCCTTTATATTCCTTGCTCTAGGGCACATATCAGTAAACATGTTGCTGCGTGAAATATCTGAGATTTTTCTGCCAATATTCTCCTCTAGGACTTTAATGGTGTCACGGCTTATATTTAAGTCTTTTATCCACCCTGAATTTATTTTGGTGTATGGTGTAAGTTAGTGCTCAAGTTTCATTGTTTTGCATGTAGCTGTCCAGTTCTCCCAACACCATTTGTTGAAGAGGCTATCTTTACTCCATTTTATGTTACTGCCCCCTTTGTTGAATATTAATTGACTGTAGAGAGTTGGGTTGATTTCTGGGCTCTCTGTTCTGTTCCATTGGTCTATGAGCCTGTTTTTATGCCAGTACCAGGCTGTTTTGAATACAGTGGCCTTGTAATACAGTTTGATATCAGGTATTGTGATCCCTCCTGCTCTGTTCTTCTTTCTTAAAAGTGCAGCTGCTATTCAGGGTTGTTTATGGTTCTTTATAAATTTTTGAAGTGTTTGTTAAATGTCTGTGAAATATGCCATTGGTACTTTAATAGGTATTGCATTGAATCTGTAAATTGCTTTGGGTAGTATGGACATTTTGATGATGTTAATTCTTCCAATCCATGAACACGGTATATGTTTCCATTTGTTTGTGTCTTCCTTGATTTCTTTCTTCAGTGCTATGTAGTTTTCTGCATACAGGTCTTTTACCTCTTTGGTTTGGTTTATTCCTAGGTATTTTATTTTATTTTTTTCTATATTGAATGGGATTTTTTCCTTGATTTCTGCTACTGCTGTTTCATTGTTGGTATACAAGAATGCCTTTGATTTCAGGATATTAACTTTGTAACCCGCTGTTTTACCAAATTCATTTATTAGTTCGAGCAGTTTTTCAGTAGAGTCTATAGGATTTTCCATGTATACTATCTTGTCATCTGCAAACAATGACAGTTTTTTTTCCTCCTTTCCGGATTGGACACCTTTTGTTTCCTTTTCTTTGATCGCTGTGGCTAAAACTTCCAAAACTATATTGAATAGAAGTGGTGAAAGTGGACATCCTTGTCTTGGTGCTGATCGTAGTGGAAAAACTTTTAGTTTTTGCCCATTGAGTATGATGTTGGCTGTAGGTCTTTCATATATGGCCTTTATTATATTGAGGAATACTCCCTCTATTCCCACTTTGCTGAGTGTTTTTTTTTTTATCAGAAATGGGTGTTGTACCTTATCAAAAGCTTTTTCTGCATCTATTGTATGATCATGTGATTTTTGTCTTTGCTTTTGTTTATGTGATGTATTACATTTACTGATTTGCAAATATTGAGTCAGCCTGGTATCCCTGGGATGAATCCCACTTGGTCATGGTGTATGATATCTTTTTAATGTATTGTTGGATGCAATTTGCCAATATTTTGTTGAGGATTTTAGCGTCTATGTTCATCACCAATATTGGCCTGAAGTTTTCTTTCTTCGTTGTGTCTATATCTGGTTTTGGAATTAGGATGATGCTGGCTTCATAAAAAGAATTTGGGAGTCTTCCATCATTTTGAATTTTTTGGAATAGTTTGTAAAAAATAGGGGCTAGCTCTTCCTTAAATGCTTTGTAGAATTCTGCTGTGAAACCATCTGGTCCAGGGCTTTTGTGTGATGGGAGTTTTTTTTATCACTGCTTCAATTTCATCTGCTGTTATTGGTCTCTTCAGGCTTTCTGCTTCTTCTTTGTTGAGATTTGGAAGATTATATTTTTCTAGAAATGTGTCCATTTCCCCTAGGTTTTCAAATTTCTTGGCATACAGTTCTTCGTAGTACTTTCTTTTCTTTTTTTTTTTTATAATTTTATTTGGTTACTTTTCAAGTACATTTTTTTCCTCTCCCCCCCCCCCCCGCCCGGTCTCCCCCCCCTCCCTCCCATTTCCCCCCAGTCCTCATCTCTGTGTCATTCATACTTATTCCTCAAAATCCCTCCCCCTTTTTCCCCTTAAGTTCCCTTCCCTCTCCCCTCTGGTCGCTGCCCACTTGTTCTCTATTTCAGCGTCTTTGTTTTTATTCTGTTTGCTTATTTGTTTTATTCTTTAGCTTCCTGTCAAAGGTGAGATCATATGGTATTTGTCCTTCAATGCCTGGCCTATTTCACTCAGCATAATGCTTTCCAGTTCCATCCATGTTGTTGCAAAAGGTAGTAGCTCCTTCTTTCTCTCTGCTGCATAAAATTCCATGGTGTATATGTACCACAATTTTTGGATCCATTCATTTACTGATGGGCACCTAGGTTGCTTCCAACTCTTGGCTATTGTAAATTGTGCTGCTATGAACATTGTGGTGCATAGGTTCTTTGAAATTGATGTTTTAGGATTCTTGGGGTATAATCCTAGCAGTGGAATTGCTGGGTCAAAAGGCAGGTCAATTTTTATTTTTCTGAGAAAATTCCATACTGTTTTCCATAATGGTTGTACCAGTCTACAATCCCACCAACAGTGAACTAAGGTCCCCTTTTCCCCACACCCTCTCCAACATTTGTTGTTTGTTGCTTTGTCTATTATAGCCATCCTGACTGGTGTAAAGTGGTATCTCATTGTGGTTTTAATTTGCATCTCTCTGATAGCTAACGATATTGAGCATCTCTTCATGTGTCTCTGGATATTCTGTATGTCCTCTTTAGAGAAGTGTCTGTTCAAGTCCTTTTCCCATTTTTTAATTGGGTTCGATGTCTTCCTAGAGTGGAGTCGTGTAAGTTCTTTGTATATTTTGGAGATTAAACCTTTGTCTGAGGTATCATTGGCAAATATGTTTTCCCATACAGTTGGTTGTCTTTTTAATTTAATACTGTTTTCTTTAGCCATGCAGAAGCTTTTTATTTTGATAAGATCCCATTTGTTTATTCTTTCCTTTATATTCCTTGCTCTAGGGCACATATATGTAAAAATGTTGCTGCGTGGAATATCTGAGATTTTCTTGCCAATGTTCTCCTCTAGGACTTTAATGGTGTCATGGCTTATATTTAAGTCTTTTATCCACCTTGAATTTATTTTGGTGTATGGTGTAAGTTGGTGCTCAAGTTTCATTTTTTTGCACGTAGCTGTCCAGTTCTCCCAACACCATTTGCTGAAGAGGCTATCTTTACTCCATTTTATGTTACTGCCCCCTTTGTGGAATATTAATTGACTGTAGAGGGTTGGGTTGATTTCTGGGCTCTCTGTTCTGTTCCATTGGTCTATGTGCCTGTTTTTATGCCAGTACCAGGCTGTTTTGATTACAGTGGCTTTGTAATACAGTTTGATATCAGGTATTGTGATCCCTCCTACTTTGTTCTTCTTTCTCAAAAGAGCAGCTGCTATTCGGGCTTGTTTATGATTCCATATAAATTTTTGAAGTGTTTGTTCTATGTCTGTGAAATACGACATTGGTACTTTAATAGGTATAGCATTGAATCTGTATATTGCTTTGGGTAGTATGGACATTTTGATGATGTTAATTCTTCCAATCCATGAACACGGTATATGTTTCCATTTGTTTGTGTCTTCCCTGATTTCTTTCTTCAGTGCTGTGTAGTTTTCTGCATACAGGTCTTTTACCTCTTTGGTTAGGTTTATTCCCAGATATTTTATTTTTCTTTTTGCTATATCGAATGGGATTTTTTCCTTGATTTCTGCTTCTGCTGATTCATTGTTTGTATACAAAAATGCCTTTGATTTCTGGATATTGACTTTGTATCCTGCTGTTTTGCCAAATTCATTAATTAGTTTGAGCAGTTTTTGGGTAGAGTCTATAGGATTTTCCATGTACACTATCATGTCATCTGCAAACAGTGACAATTTTGTTTCCTCCTTTCCTATTTGGATGCCTTTTATTTCCTTTTCCTGCCTGATCGCTGTGGCCAAAACTTCTAATACTATATTGAATAGGAGTGTTGAAAGTGGACATCCTTGTCTTGTTCCTGATCTTAGTGGAAATGCTTTTAGTTTTTGTCCATTGAGTATGATATTGGCTGTAGGTTTCTCATAAATGGCCTTTATTATATTGAGGAATGTTCCCTCTATTCCCATTTTGCTGAGTGTTTTTATCATAAATGGGTGTTGTACCTTATCGAAAGCTTTTTCTGCGTCTATTGATATGATCATGTGGTTTTTGTCTTTGCTTTTGTTTATGTGATGAATTACATTTACTGTTTTGCGAATGTTGAACCATCCTTGCATCCCTGGGATGAAACCCACTTGGTCATGGTGTATTATCTTTTGGATATATTGTTGGATGCGATTTGCTAATATTTTGTTGAGGATTATAGCATCTATGTTCATCAGCGATATTGGCCTGAAGTTTTCTTTCTTTGTTGTATCTCTATCTGGTTTTGGAATTAGGATGATGCTGGCTTCATAAAAGGAGTTAGGGAGTTTTCCATCCTTTTGGATTTTTTGGAATAGTCTGTGAAGAATGGGGGTTAGCTCTTCCTTAAATGCTTTGTAGAATTCTCCTGTGAATCCATCTGGTCCAGGGCTTTTGTGTGATGGGAGTTTTTTGATTACTGCTTCAATTTCTTTTGCTGTTATTGGTCTATTCAGGTGTTCTACTTCTTTTTCATTGAGTTTTGGGAGATTATATTTTTCTAGAAATGTGTCCATTTCCCCTAGGTTCTCAAATTTCTTGGCATACAGTTCTTCATAGTAATTTCTTACAATCCTCTCTATTTCTGTGGTGTCAGTTGTAATCTCTCCTCTTTCATTTCTGATTGTGTTTATTTGTGTCCGTTCCCTTCTTTTCTTGATGAGCCTACTTAAAGGCTTGTCTATTTTTTTTATTTTTTCAAAGAACCAACTCCTGGATTCATTGATCTTTAGAATTGTACTTTTAGTCTCTATGTCATTTAGTTCTGCTCTGATCTTAGTTATTTCCTTCCTTCTACTTGCTTTGGGCTGTTTTTGTTGTTGTTCCTCGAGTTCTTGTAGGTGTAGAGTAAGTTCATTTGTTTGAAATGTTTCTGTTTTCTTTAGGTAGGTCTGTATTGCTATAAACTTCCCTCTCAGGACTGCCTTGGCTGTATCCCATAAGTTTTGGGTTGTTGTGTGATCATTTTCATTTGTTTCCAGAAACTTTTTGATTTCTTCCCTAATTTCATTCTTGACCCATTCATTGTTTAATAGCATACCGTTCAGTCTCCATGATTTTGGGTGTTTTGGGTTTTTTTCTTTGGGGTTGGTTTCCAGTTTCAGTCCCTTATGGTCAGAGAAAATGCTTGGTATGATTTCAATATTCTTGAATTTGTTGAGGCTTGTTTTGTGCCCTATCATGTGATCTATCTTTGAGAATGTACCATGTGCATTTGAAAAGAATGTGTATTTAGCTTCTTTGGGGTGAAGAGCTCTGTATATATCAGTTAGGTCCATTTCATCAAGGGTGTTGTTTAATGCCACAATGTCTTTGTTGATATTTTGTTTGGAAGATCTGTCCATTTTTGATAGTGGGGTGTTAAAATCCCCCACTATAATTGTGTTGCTGTCTATATCTTTCTTGAATTCCTCTAAGATTTTCTTGATATATTTTGGTGCTCCTATGTTGGGTGCGTATATATTTATGATGTTAATGTCTTCTTGGTGGATTCTTCCCTTGAGTATTATGAAGTGACCTTCTGGGTCACTCTTTATGGCTCTTTTTTTGAAGTCTATTTTGTCTGATATGAGAATTGCTACCCCAGCTTTTTTTTCTTGTCCATTTGCTTGGAAAATTTGTTTCCAGCCTTTGATTTTTAGTCTGTGGTGGTCTTTTGTCCTGAGGTGGGTCTCTTGTAGGCAGCATATGTGTGGGTCATATTTTCTTATCCATGACGCTATTCTGTGTCTTTTGATTGGAGCATTTAATCCATTTACATTTAAGGATATTATTGATAGGTACTTATTCATTGCCATTTTTGTACCTGTGTTCCTCTCTGTCTGTCTCTTTTCCTTCCTTTCCTTAAAGCAGACCTTTTAGTATTTCTTGTAGAGCTGGCTTGGTGGCAGCAAATTCTTTTAGACTTCTTTTGTCTTGGAAGCTCTTTATTTGGCCTTCTATCTTGATTGAGAGCCTTGCTGGGTAAAGTAGCCTTGGTTGTAGGCCTCTGTTTCTCATTACTTGGAATATTTCTTGCCAATCTCTTCTTGCTTGGAGTGTTTCCATTGAGAAGTCAGTGGCTAACCTTATTGGGACGCCCTTGTATGTTATTTCTTTTTTCTCCCTTGCTGCCTTTAAGATTCTCTCTTTGTCTTGGAAGTTTGCCATTTTAATGAAGATGTGTCTTGAAGTGGGCCTCTTTGGGTTCCTCTTGAATGGGACTCTGTGAGATTCCTGGATTTGTGTGACTTTTTCTTTTGTCAAATTAGGGAAATTTTCTCTCTTTACTCTTTCAAATATGTTTTCTATCCCTTGTTCTTCTTCTTCTCCTTCTGGTATTCCTATTATTCGGATATTATTACGTTTCATATTGTCTTGCATTTCTCTTAATCTCTCTTCATTCTTTCTGAGCCTCTTTTCCCTTTCCTGTTCTTTCTGTGAGATGCTTTCTACTTTGTCCTCCAATTCACTAATCCGATCTTCTGTTTCATCCACCCTATTTTTAATGCTTTCCACCGTGCTTTTTAATTCAGAAATTGTATTCTTCATTTCCTCTTGGCCCTTGCTAATAATTTCCATTTCCTTTTTCATGTTGATATAGTTCACAGTGAGATCATTGTAACTTCCCCTGTAGTTTCTGGTAGCTGATTGTGAGCTCTTTGAACTTCCTGATCACCAGTGCTTTGAATTCAGTATCTGATAGTTGACTTGCCTCTGTTTCATCTAGCATTCTTTCTGAGGATTCCTCCTTTCCTTTCATTTGGGGATTGTTTCTTTGTCTTCCCATTGTTTGTGAGACTCTTCTTGTTAGCCTCAGCTTCTTAGATTAATCTGTTTTGACACCCTGGGTTTATGGTATGAACTTTTGTGGTGGAATGCCTGTGAATTTCAATGGTGCAGCCTCTTTTGGTTATCCTGTTGTTCTCTGCTTCCACCTACTCAAATATGCAGCAACTTGTGGCTTCTCTCCTACAACAATGTGCAATTTGTCTCTCTGGCTCTACTATTGGGAGGCCTCTTCTATGGGTCCAGCTCTGGTCTTTTTATATTTTCAAGTTGATTGTGACTCTTGTGGGTAAAAGAAATGATAAGGAAAGAAATAAAAGGAAGAAAGAAAAAAATGGTAGGGGAATGTAAGAAAGAGCAATAAGTTTAGAAAGAAAAGAAAAAGAAATAAAACAGGAAATCCGGGAAAAGAGGACAAAAGTATGGAAAGAAGAAACAGTAATAAAGTTTAAAAGAAATAACAGATTACTTTAAAAAAGCAAAAAGATAAAGAAAAGGAATGGAGAGGGGAGAAAGGTAAATAAAAAAAAAAGAAAGGACAAAAATAAAATAAAGAAAAAAAAAACCCAAAAACGCACCAAAATAATCTCTCAAAAAAAAAAAACCCTCAGAAAAAGGAATGTCACTTGTTGGCTTCAAACTAGCCGAACCGGTTTTTCTGGTTGCAGTTGGCTGAGGGTTGATTGTTGTGATTTTTTTTTTTTCCAGCCAGCCCCTCTCAGGATCCAGATACTTGGCGCCTCTCCCCCAGCTCCCTACAGTGGGGAGCTAGGACTTTCTCGCAGCGCTCCCTTCCCAGGGGTTACTGCCATAGTCTGGTTTGCTGTGTTTGCAGGCACCTGCACCGACCTAGTTGCCTGGTTCCCTCGGGATTGAGCACAGGCCTGTCCCCGTTCAGTTGGGAGGCCGCAGACCCTCTGCCCAATCCTGGGCTCGCTGCCAAGCTGGGTGTGAAGCAGAGCAGGCTGCCGAGTCTACTGGATTCAGAGCCCCAGACTGCACCTCTGAGTTCTCCTGGGCTGGCAACCACAGAGTCTTTGGTTGGGGCCCTTTGTCCTCCGTACCCTCTCTGTAAACTCTATCAAACAAGTCTCTCCTGGCCCCCCACCTTGCTTGGCCGGAAAGGGAGGGGGTTGAGGGTCTCAGCTCTTTTCCCAGGACCCCTCAGCGTCCCGGGCTTCCAGACAGTCTGAGGGGGGTGGACTGGAAGCCGGGAGCCGATCTGAGGACTGGGCGCAGACCTAGAAACTTTGTGTGCTTATCATGGCACGCTGCGTGGTGTGTATCCCTTCTGTTCCTGTGTTTGTCTGGGTCCCCTGGCCAACCTCTGGCAAAAAACCAAAACAAACAAACAAACAAAAAAAAAAAACCCCAAAAAGACCCCTAGGGATGTAGCAGCACCACGCCGGGTGCTGGTCCCAGAACTGTGTGCAGGCTGAAATCTCCTCTGCTCCCCCCTCATTGGGTCTCTTGGCCGGTCTGGGCCCAAAAATCCTAGGGAGGGAGCTTTCTGGGCGCTGAACGTTGGCTTAGGCGCCCTCAGGCACTTGCCCAGACAAACTGCATGTGGAGCGACTAGATCCCCAATTTGCGCGCAGGCTGAAGTTTCTTCCACACCTCTTTGCCTGGGCCACTCGGCCTGCCTGGCAGGAAAATTCCAGGGGAGGGAGCCGTCCGGGCGCTGAACGCTGTCCCAGGCGCCTTTGGGCACTCTCCCAGACACAGTTCCCACCAGGCGCTGAACCTCCGAGCTATGCACAGACTGAAATCACCTCTGCTCCCCTCTGGTTGGGCCACTTGGCAGGTCCCCGGCCCAAAAATCCTAGGGAGGGAGCTTTCCGGGAGCTGAATGTTGGCCTAGGCACCCTCAGGCACTTGCCCAGACAAACTGCGTGTGGAGCGACTAGATCCCCAACTTGCGCGCAGGCTGAAGTTTCTTCCACACCTCTTTGCCTGGGCCACTCGGCCTGCCCGGCAGAAAAATCCGAGGGAGGGAGCCGTCCGGGCGCTGAACGCTGTCCCAGGCGCCTTTAGGCACTCTCCCAGACGCAATTCCCACCAGGCGCTGAACCTCCGAGCTATGCACAGACTGAAATCACCTCTGCTCCCCTCTGGTTGGGCCACTTGGCAGGTCCCCAGCCCAAAAATCCTAGGGAGGGAGCTTTCCGGGCGCTGAATGTTGGCCTAGGTGCCCTTAGGCATCCGCCCAGACACCCTGCGTGTGGAGCTACTAGATCCCCAACTTGCGCGCAGGCTGAAATTTCTTCCACACCTCTTTGCCTGGGCCACTCGGCCTGCCCGGCAGAAGAATCCCAGGGAGGGAGCCCTCCGGGCGCTGAAGGCTGTCCCAGGAGCCGTTGGGCTCTCGCCACAGGGCGCTGGTTCCCCTGCCCTGCACCGGCTGTTTCTCCCTGCTCCGTCCCAGAGACTACTGTACCGCTGCTGTCTCCCCTACCGTCTGGTTCCTCCGTGACCGATGAGGTTTCTGGTCTCTTATTTTCATATATGCTTGGCAACTGCTGGCTTGCTGGCCTCACCTCCTCAGATCGGATAGATTTCTGTCTCTTTTGTACTAAGAACTGGTATCTACTCCGTCCTAGTCCACCGCCATCTTGAAACCCCTGGCTCGTACTTTCTTACAATCCTTTGTATTTCTGTGGTATCAGTTGTAATCTCTCCTCTTTCATTTCTGATTGTGTTTATTTGGGTCCTCTCTCTTCTTTTCTTGATGAGCCTACTTAAAGACTTGTCCATTTTGTTTATCTTTTCAAAAAACCATTTCCTACATTCATTGATTTTTAAGAATTGTGCTTTTAGCCTCTATGTCATTTAATTCTGCTCTGATCTTGGTTATTTCCTTCCTTCTACTTGCTCTGGTCTGTCTTTGTTGTTGTTCCTGGAGTTCTTGCAGGTGCAGGGTTAGGCTGTTTATTCAAAATGTTTCTATCTTCTTTAGTTAAGCCTGTATTGCTATGAACTTCCCTCTCAGGACTGGCTTTGCCGTGTCCCATAAGTTTTGGGTTGTTGTGAGATCATTTTCATTTGTTTCCAGAAACTTTTTGATTTCTTTTTTAATTTAATTTTTGACCCATTCATTGTTTAAAGCATGCCATTCAATCTCCATGATTTTGAGTGTTTTGGTTTTTTTCCTTCAGGGTAGTTTCCAGTTTCAGTCCCTTGTTGTCTGAGAAAATGCTTGGTACGATTTCAATTTCCTTGAATTTGTTGAAGCTTGTTTTGTGTCCTATCATGTGGTCTATCTTTGAAAATGTTCCAGCTCTGGTTGGTATAGCTCTGTAGATTGAGTGCGGGCCTGGGAACCAAAGGATCATGGTTCAATTCCAAGTCAGGGCACATGCCTGGGTTGCAGGCCAGTTTCCAGCCGAGGACGCATGAGAGGCAACTACACATTGATGTGACTCTCACTCTCTCCTTCTCTTCCTCTCTAAAGAAAAATAAATTAAATCTTAAACAAAGAAAATGTTCCATGTGCATTTAAAAAGAATGTATACTTAGCTTCTTTGGGATGAAGGGCTCGATATATATCAGCTAAGTCCATTTCATCTAGGGCATTGTTCAATGCCAGAATATCTTTGTTGATATTTTGTTTAGCAGTTCTGTCCATTTTTGACAGTGGGGTGTTAAAATCCCCTACTATAATTGTGTTGCTGTCAATATCTTTCTTGAAGTCCTCTAAGATTTTCTTTATATATTTGGGTGCTTCTATCTTGGGTGCATGTATATTTACAATGTTTATGTCTTCTTGGTTAATTCTTCCCTTGAGTATTATGAAGTGACCTTCTGGGTCTCTATGGCCCTTTTGTAAAAGTCTATTTTGTCTGGTATGAATATTTCTACCCTGGCTTTTTTTTTCTTGTACATTTGCTTAGAAAATTTGTTTCCAGCCTTTCACTTTTACTATGTGTAGGTCTTTTATCCTGATGTGGGTCTCTTGTAGGTAGCATATGTGTGGGTCATGCTTTCTTATCCATTCAGCTATTCTGTGTCTTTTGATTGGACCATTTAATCCATTTACGTTTAAGGTTATTATTGATAGGTACTTATTCATTGCCATTTTTTGTACCTGTGTTTCTCTCTGCCTCTTTTCCTTCCTTAAAGCAGTCCTTTTAACATCTCTTGCAGAGCTGGTTTGGTGGAGGCATTTTCTTTTAGACTTCTTTTGTCTTGGAAGCTCTTTATTTGGCCTTCTATCTTGATTGAGAGCCTTGCTGGGTAAAGTAGCCTTGGTTGTAGGCCTCTGGTTCTCATTACTTGGAATATTTCTTGCCATTCTCTTCTTGCTTGGAGTGTTTCCAATGAGAAGTCATTAGCTAACCTTATTGGGGCTCCCTTGTATGTTACTTCTATTTTCTCCCTTATTGCCTTTAAGATTCTCTCTTTATCTTGGAATTTTGCCATTTTAATTGTTATGTGTCTTGAAGTGGGCCTCCTTGGGTTCCTCTTGATTGGGACTCTGTGATTCATAGATTTGTGTGACTTTTTCTCTCATTAAATTATGGAAATTTTCTCTCATTACTCTTTCAAATATGTTTTCTATCCCTTGTTCTTCTTCTTCTCTTTCTGGTATCTCTATTATTTGTATATTATTACGTTTCATATTGTCTTGCATTTCTCTTAATCCCTCTTCATTCTTTCTGAGCCTGTTTTTCTTTTCTTGGTCTTTCTGTGAGTTTTTCTTCTACTTTGTCTTCCAACTCACTGATACGATCTTCTCCGTCATTGATTCTGCTTTTGATTCCTTCTACTGTGTTCTTTAGTTCAGAAATTGTATTCTTCATTTCCTCTTAGTCCTTGCTGATAGTTTCTATTTCCTTTTTCATGTTGGTATAGTTTGTAGCAAGTGCATTATAGCTCCCCTGTAGTTTCTGATAGCTCATTGTGAGCTCTTTGAACTTCCTGATAACCAGTGCTTTGAATTCAATATCTGAGAGTTGACTTGCCTCTATTTCATCTAACACTCTTTCTGAGGCTTCCTCCTTTCCTTTCATTTGGGGATTGTTTCTTTGTCTTCCCATTGTTTGTGAGACTCTTCTTGTAAGCCTCAGCTTCTTAAATTGATCTGTTCTGGCTTCCTTGTTTTATGGTGTGAACTTCTGCAGCGGAATGCCTGTGAAATTCAGTGGTGCAGTCTCCTTTGGTTATCCTGGTGTCCTCCATTTCTACCTACTCCTTTTTTTTGTGATCAGTTGGAGGGGGAGGAAAAATGATTTATGACAGCGGGAGAGTATTTTATGATATTTACAGTCACAGTTGGTAGAGAAGAGGTAGAAGATCTTTAGCTTATATATAGTGTTAACCATAATCTTCAACCCAACTTGCCACTTTTAAGAGAGGATGGACAAATGATAAGTCTCTTGTTGGAGAGGGAAGGCTTGTGAATTGGATGTAGAAAGTAGTGAGGCTGCGGGTGGTCAGATTCTCAGGTAAGGTGAGAGTAAAGGATAGTAAATAAGTGTAGTGTGTGAGCAAATAGAGTTAGTCACTCCCGTAATAGAATTCAGGAAACTGTGAAGTGGACTAAGATCCAGGAGATATGTTGTGAAGTATTTACAGTTGTATAGAAGAGCTATTATTTACAATAATATTAGAGCAACAATCATATGACAGAGTCTATGTGATCTGGATAACATGAATTGGTGGTGTAGAACTTTGGGTAGTGTGCTAAATGAAAACAAGTGGCGTGAAGTGTAGAAAATTGGCAATACACTATGGAGGAGAGAACAGGGGAAACCTGTCAAATGATACAATATATCCACCCAAGGCAAAGAAGTCTATAGAGAAAGAGGAGAAATACAAAGATACCATTAAAATATAAAAGATGTGAGAATAATGAAAAATAATAATACAAATATGCAGCAACTTGTGGCTTCTCTGCTATAGCAAAGTGAAATTTGTCTTTCTGTTTCTACTGTTGGGATGCTTCCTCTTTGGGTCCAACTCTGGTCTTTTTGCAGTTCCAAGTTTGTGTCACTTGTGGGTAAAAAGGAAAAAATAAGGCAGGAAAAGGGAGATAAAAGTGATAAGTTTGGAAAGAAAGGAAGAAGGAATAAAACAGAAAAGAAGAAAAGAGAGGAATAAAGTATTGAAAGATAAAACAATAATAAAATTAAAAAGATAAAAAAATTACTTAAGAAACACCAAAGAACAAAAAGCAAAAACAAAAACAAAAGCAAAACATTTCCTGTTGGTTTCAAACTCGCCAAACCAGTTTTTCTGGCTGCAGCAGGCTGAGGGGCTATTGGTGTGGTATTTCTGCAAGCGCTCTCCCAAGAGCCAATCCTGCACCTCAACCTGTTGCCTCTCTCAAGCCCCACGAAGGGAATCTAGGTCTTCCTCATAGCACTCTTTCCCCAGGAGTCATCATTGTGGGCTGGGTTGCGGGGAATGTATGCGCACACGTGCTGGCCAGGCTGCCTGGGTCCCTTGGGTTCGGGCATAGACCTGTCCCAGTTCTCTGGGTGAACTCTAGGCCCTCCACCCAACCTCTGCTTCACTGCCAGGCTGGGTGGGGAGCAGGCCAAGCGGCTGTTAGCTGTCGCAGAGGAATCCTTCAGTTTACTTTCCAAAAACTTTCTCCTTTAGAAAGCCTGCCTCTCAGTAAAGCTTAATCTCCCAACCAGACCAGTGACTATCAGTGCCAGAGCCGGACACTGTGCCTCTGAATTCTCCTGAGCTGGCCACCACAGGGCCCTCAGTTGATCTCGGCCCTTTGTCCTTAGTGCCCTCTCTGCAAACTCTAGCAAACAAGTCTCTCCCAGCACCCAACCTTGCTTGGATAGGGAGAGAGGAAGCTGATAACCCAGCTCTCTCCCTAGGACCCTTTAGCAGGCCTGGGGCTCCAAAAGAGTCTGAGGTAGATGCACCGGGGAGCGGGGCTCTGGGCGCTGTTCACCAAAAACGCTGCACCAGCTGAGGCCTCTGCTGCTCCTGTCTTTGCTTCGCTCCCTGAGACTTTACCGTACTGCAGGCATCTTCTTACCGTCTGGCTTTTCTGTGTCCCTTACACTATTTGCGTTGTTCCTCCATAGATTGGCCAGGATTTTCGCCCATGTGTATTGGGAAATGGAATCCACTCCGTCCTGCTCCATTGCCATCTTGGAAAAGGCCTATTTGTCCATTGTACCCACAGTTTTTTTTTAAAAAGATTTTTATTTATTTATCTTTAGAGGAGAAGGGAAGGAGAAAGGGAGAGAAATATCAATGTATGGTTGCCTCTCATGAGTCCCCTGCTGGGAACTGGCCTGCAACCCAGGCATGTGCCCTGACTGGGAATCGAACTGCGATCCTCTGGTTCGCAGGCCTGCACTCAATCCACTGAGCTACACCAGCCAGGCCCACAGCTTTTTTAATACATTCATCTATTGATGGGTAGCTGGGAGGTTTCCAGATTTTGACTATTGTAAATAACACTAAATGAATATAGGGGTGCATATATGCTTTGAAATTAATGTCCTGAAACTCTTAGGATATATTCCCAGAAATGGAATCACTGGGTAATAAGGCAGCCCTACTTTTAACTATTTCACATAAGTCCATACTGCTTTCCACAGGGACTGCACCAGTTTGCATTTTCACCAACAGTGCATGAGGTCTCCCTTTTATCCACAACCTCTCCAGCACTTGCAATTTGTTGATTTGGTTATGATGGCCATTCTGATTGGTGTGAAGTGGTATCTCATTGTGGTTTTAATTAGCATCTGTCTGATGACTAGTGATGCTGAGCATCCTTTTATGTGTCTCTGGGCCTTCTGTATGTCCTCCTTGGAGAAGTGTCTGTTCAAGTCCTTTGCCCATTTTTTAATTGGGTTGTTTGTCTTCCTGGAGTGGATTCGTGTAAGTTCTTTATATGTTTTGGAGATCAAACCCTTGCCCAAGATATCATTGGCAAATATGTTTTCCCATATGGTTGGTTCTGTTTTTATTTTAATGCTGTTACCTTTACCCATGCAGAAGCTTTCTATTTTTACAATATCCCATTTGTTTATTCTTTCCTTTATGTCCCTTGCTCTAGGGAACATATTTGTGAAAATATTGTTGCGTGGAATATCTGAGATTTTCCTGCTTATGTTCTCCTCTGGGACTTTTATGGTGTTGTGAGTTATATTTAATTCTTTTATCTACCTTGAATTTCTTTTAGTATATGGCATAAGTTGGTGATCGGGTTTCATTTTTTTACATGTAGCTGTCCAGCTCTCCCAACACCATTTGTTGAAGAGGCTATTTTTCCTCCATTTTGTGCTTCTGCCCACTTTGTCGAAAATTAATTGACCATAGAGACTTGGGTTTATTTTTGGATTCTCTAAGTATTTCATTGGTATATGTATCTGTTTTTATGACAGTACCAGGCTCTTTTAATTATTGTGGCCTTGTAATATAGTTGATATCTGGTATTGTGATCCCTCCTACTTTGTTCTTCTTTCTCAAAATTGTTGCGGCTATTCAGGGTTGTTTATGGTTCCACATAAATTGTTGAAGTGTTTGTTCTATGTCTGTGAAATATGTCATTGGTACTTTAATAGGGATTACATTGAATCTATAAATTGCTTTGAATAATATGGACATTTTGATGATGTTAATTCTTCCAATCCATGAACATAGTATATACTTACATTTTTTTGTGTCTTCTTTATTTTCTTCTTCAATGTTGTGTAATTCTCTGAGTACAAGTATTTTACCTCCTTAGTTAGGTTTATTTCTAGGTACTTGATTTTTCTTTTTGCCGTAGCAAATGGGATTATTTTTCTGATTTCTGTTTCTGATATTTCATTGTTGGTGTACAAAAATATTTTAGACTTCTGAATATTGACTTTGTATCCCACTGCTTTGCCAAATTCACTTATTAGGTTGAGTTGTTTTTTGGTGGAGTTTATAGGGTGTTCTATATACATTATTGTGTCATCTGCAAACAATGACAATTTTTACTTCCTCCTTTCCAACTTAGATGCCTTTTTTTCATTTTCTTGTCTGATCACTGTGGCTAGGACATCCAATACTATGTTCAACAGAAGTGGTAAAAGTGGATATCCCTGTCTTGTTCCTGATCTTAGTGGGAATGCTTTTAATTGTTGCCTGTTGAGTATGAGGTTAACTGTAGGTTTTACCTTTATTGTATTGAGGTATGCTCCCTCTACTCCCAATTTGCAGAGTGTATTAGGATAAAAGGGTATTGTACCTTATCAAATGCATTTTCCACATCTACTGCTATGATCATGTGATTTTTGTCTTTTCTTTTGTTTATGTGATGTATTATGTTTATTTATTGGTGAATATTGTACCATTCTTGCATCCTTGGGATGTATTTTACTTGATCATGATGTATGATCTTTTTAATATATTACTGGATGCAGTTTGCCAATATTTTAATGAGGATTTAATGTCTATGTTTATCAGTGATGTTGGCCTGTGGTTTTCTTTCTTTCTTGTATGTATCTTTATCTGGTTTTGGGATTAGGATGATGCTGACATCATAAAAAGAGTTTGGGAGTCTTTCCTCTTCTTGGATTTTTTGGAATAATCTGAGAAGGATAGTGGTTAACTCTTCCTTAAGTGTATTCTAAAACTCTGTGAAACCCTTCAGTCCACAGTTTGTGTGTGCCAGAAGTTTTTTGATTACTGCTTTGATTTCACTAGCTGTTATCAGTGTTTTCAGGCTTTCTGCTTCTTCTTGATTAAGTTTTGGAAGATTATATGTTTCTGGAAATCTGTCCATTTCACCTAGGTTTTCAAATTTCTTGGCATATTGTTGTTTGTAGTAATTTTTACAGTCCTTTGTATTTCTGTGGTATCAGTTGTAATTTCTCCTTTTTCATTTCTGATTGGTTATTTGGATCCTCTTTCTTTTTCTCTTGATGAATCTGGTTACAGGCTTAGTCAATTTTGTTTATCTTTTCAAAAAACTAGCTCTTGGATTTATTGATACTTTGGACTGTTCCTTTTGTTTCTGTGTCATTTAATTCTGCTCTGACCTTGATTATTTCCTTCCTTCTACTTGCTCTGAGCTTTGTTTGTTGTTGTTCCTCCAGTTTTTGTAGGCATACGGTCAAGTTGTTTGTTTGAAATGTTTCTATCTTTTTCAGGTAGGCCTGTATTGCTATGAACTTCCCTCTCAGGACTGCCTTCACTGTGTCCCTTAGGTTTTGGACTGGTGTGTATTCATTTTCATTTGTTTCCAGAAATGTTTTGATTTCTTCCTTGATTTCATTCTTGACTCTTCCATTGTTTAATAGCATGCTATTCAGTCTCCATGATTTTGAGTGTTTTTGTGTTTTTTCCTTGAGGTTGGTTTCCCGTTTCAAGCTCTTGTGGTCTGAGAAATTGGTTGATATAATTTTAATTTTCTTGAATTTGCTGATGCTTGTTTTGTGTCCTATCATGGTGTCTATCTTTGAAAATGTTTCATGTGCACTTGAAAACAATATATATTTTGCTTCTTTGGGATGAAAGGTTCTACATACATGAGTTAAATCCATTTGCTCTAATGTGTCATTCAGTTCCATAATATCCCTGTTGGTATTTTGTTTGAAAGATCTATCCATTGTTCACAGTGGGGTGTTAAAATCCTCTACTACACTGGTGTTGCTGTCTATATCTTTCTTTTTTTAAGTATTGTTTATTGATTATGCTATTATGGTTTTCCCGATTTTCCCACTTTATTCTCCCTCTGCCTTCCACTCCCAACCCTTCAGCATTCCCACCCCTGACTTCATGTCCATGGTTTGTACATATAAGTTCTTTGGGTTCTCTGTTTCCTATACCAGTGTTTACCTCTCCCCATCTATTTTATGCCTACCAATAGTGCTTCTTCTTCCCTGTCCTTTTCTCCCTAATCCATCCTTCCCCCTCCCCACTGAAATCCCTCTATGTGATGTCCATTTCTCTGATTCTATTCCCGTTCTAGTTGTTTGCTTGGTTTTTGTTTTCATTGTTTTTTCTTTTCTATTAGGTTCATTTGTTGATACTTATGAGTTTGTTGTCATTTTATTCATATTTTTTATCTTTTTTCTTAGTTAAGTCTCTTTAATATTTCATATAATAATGGCTTGGTGATAATGAACTCCTTTAACTTGACCTTATCTGGGAAGCACTTTATCTGCCCTTCCATTCTAAATGAAAGTTTTGCTGGATAGAGCAATCTTGAGTGTAGGTCTTTTGATTTCATGACTTCGAATACTTCTTTCCAGCCCCTTTTGCCTGCAAGGTTTCTTTTTGAGAAATTAGTTGATAGTCTTCTGATAACTCCTTTTGTAGGTAACTGTCTCCTTTTCTCTTGCTGCTTTTAAAAAAAATTGTTTTTGTATGTTCTAAACCATTTTTTAAAACATTTTATTTATTTATTTTTAGAGAGGGGGGAAGGGAAGGAGAAAGAGTGGGAGAGAAACACCAATGTATGGTGGCCTCTCATGTGTCCCCTACTGGGGACCTGGCCTGCATCCCAGGCATGTGCCTTGACTGGGAATCGAACCGGCAACACTTTGCTTCACAGGCCTGTGCTCAATCCACTGAGCTACACCAGCCAGCGCTCTCTTGCTGCTTTTAAGATTCTCTCTATCTTTAATCTCGGGTAACTGAATGATGATGTGGCTTGGTGTGTTCCTCTTTGGGACCAAATTTTTTAGGACTCTCTGGGCTTCCTGGACTTCCTGGAAGTCTATTTCCTTCACCAGATTGGGGAAGTTTTCCTTCATCATTGTTCAAATAAGTTTTCAATTTCTTCCTGTTGTTCTTCTCCTTCTAGCATCTCTATAATTTGGGTATTGGAATGTTTCAGGTTGTCCCAGAGATTCCTCAGCCTCTCTTCCTTTTTTTTTTGAATTCTTGTTTCTTCATACTGTTTTGGTTGGATCTTTATTTCTTCCTTTTGTTCCAAATAATTGCTTTGAGTCCTGGTTTCCTTCCTGTCACTGTTAGTTCCCTGAATATTTTGCTGTATTTTGTTTTGGGTATTTTAATTTGTTTTTTCATTTTTTTGACCAAGCTCAATAAGTTTTGTGAGCATTTTGATTACCAAGGCTTTAAATTCTCCATCATATAGGTTGACTATCTCCTCATTGCTTAGCTCTCTTTCTGAAGTTTTTTTAAAAAATTTTATTTATTTATCTTTAGAGGGGAAGGGAAGGAGAGAGGGAGAGAAACATCAATGTATGGTTGCCTTTTGTGCATCCCCTGCTGGAAACTGGCCTGCAGGGAACCAGCCTGCAACCCAGGCATATGCCCTGACTGGGAATCGAACCACGATTGTCTGGTTCATAGGCCCACGCTCAATCCACTGAGCTACACCAGCCAGGTCTTTCTGAAGTTTTGCTACGTTTATTCATTTGGGCCATATTTCTTTGTCTTGGCATACTGGTCTGGTTATTCTGGTTGACTGTTTCTTGAGTTCCTTGGTAGTTGGAGTTCCATGCAATTTAATATTCTGCCACTTCTGGTTGTTTACTGATTTTAGATTGGTTGTTATCCTCCTTTTGGTTGTGCAAGGAAGTGAAGGGTTTCTATGTAAGCCTTCATCTTCACCGGAACTCCCTGTCTATATCTTTTTTTGAATTCCTCCAAGATTTTTCTTATATATTTGGGAGTTCCTAGATTGGGTCCATATATGCTTACAATATTTATGTCTTCTTGGTGGATTATTCCCTTAAGTATTATGAAGTGTCCTTCTCTCTCTTTTTATGGCCTTTGTTTTGAAGTCTATTTTTTTCTGATATAAGTATTGCTACCCCAGCTTTTTTTCCCTGTTTGCTTGGAATATTATTTACTATTTTTAGACAAAGGGAAAGGGAGGGAGAAAGAGAGGGAGAGAAACATTAATGTGTGGTTGCTTTTCATGCACTCTCTACTGCTGTCCTGGCCGGCAACCTAGGCATGTGCCCTAACTGGAAATCCAACTGATGACCTTTTGGTTTGTAGGCTGGTACTCAATCCACTGAGCCACACCAGCCAGGGCACTGTTTTAATTTTTTAATTCAATGTTTTGTTTACATATGAAACTGACTATTACATTTTAGGCTATTATTTTATATATACAGATGTCATTATTGGCTTTTAGATTTATACTTTTAATGGATAAGCAAAAATAAAATAATTAAAATCATTTATATGGGTACAGAATTAGTACTACCATGTATAATGTACATCCTTATTTTCCATAAAAAATTTGGGCAAAAACGTGTGCATTATACACTGTAAAATATGGTAGATAATTGATATATAAATAGATAAAGTAGAGATGTGCAGACAGACACAGTCAGATAGCTCTGTGTCTCATTTTCCTCACATATGAAATAACTCCTATTTAATATGATTTTATTATGGCCATTAAATGACCTAATGCATTCGAGCCCTTGGAACAGTTCCTGGCATACAGTAAGTGCTCAATAAATTGTTTTCTTGAGTGCAATAATGCTGTGGAGTAAGATATGTTGACCTGATATGATAATCTCTTTCGCCATCTTGTGGTTAGTGTATGCCTTGCAGGGAAATTAATTCTAATAACAAGCATGTTTTTAATACTCTGCATAAGTATTAGAGTTCTGGTCTTATGGGATGGTGGACCTATGACTTTTAATATCAAAAAGAATATAGAATTCCAGTCAAGATGGTGGCATAGGTAAATGCAGCTTGTCTCCTTGCACAAGCACATCAAAATTACAACTAAACTATAGAACAACTATCACTCAAAACCATTACAAATCAAGTTGAATAGAAGTCTGACACCTATGGAATTAAAGAAAACACATTAATCCAGACTAGTAGGAGGGGCAGAGATGTGGAATGGACTGGTCCCACATCTAAATTTGGTGGGTAAAAATTCAAGAGGGATATCTCACGGGCAAGGAGTCCCAGTTCCATACCAGGACCTCCAGTCCAGGCTTCCAGTGCTGGAAGATAAGTTCCCATAACTACTGGCTGCAAAAACAGTGGGGATTAAGTTGGTTAAAGACACTTGCAGAGTGTCAGGGAGATCCTCTTAAAGAACCCACAGGAGGACTTACCCTGACTCACTCCCTCTGAGCTCCTGCAACAAGGTAGCTGCTTGAAAGGCACTAGTGGTATACAGGAAGAAATAAATGTGTCTGTCATCAAGGAAAGAGCTGGTGAACAGCTTTCTCTCAGAAAGAAAGGTAGGCGTATGCCATTGCTCCTTTTCTGAACTCTCCCCCACACTGAACCACAGAGTCAGGAGGTGGGTGCCAAATCTGAGCCTCCATCAACCTAGCTCACACTGTTTACTCTACCCTGGAGATCCCCTGAGGCTCTTTCCCACCCAAATTACAGGCTTACCCAAGCTGTTAACAGTGGATTTTCCCTATGAATGGCTGGTCTTGGCTCCTGTTTCACAACTTCCTAAATCCTCTCCAACAATCAACAGCCAGCCAGTGAGTCCCCAACCCCCATACCTATTGCAAAGTGGCCCAAGGCACAGCACTAGTAGCATCCAGCCTAGGTTCACAATGTGGCTTCACTTGGAATCTCCAAGCCCAGCAAAAGTAGCAGACATCTTAAGATTGCTTTATACCTCATGCAGGGTGGTCCTAGGCAGAACACAGGTGGGGGCTAAGCTTGACCTGCACTACCTGGGAAATCCCAGGGTCTGCACACTCACTGGACAGCTACAGACCATGTCTGAGCTCAACCACCTGCCCCTGCACAGCTGATCCTCCATAGAAGACAGAGGTTCAGTGGTCACAGCCAGTCATTGAAGTTGACTGGCCTGGGTAAATCCCACCCAGTGATGTGCCAACAGCAATCAAAGCTCAACTATAAGAAGTGGATGTAGTGATCCCACACAAAGAGCACACTACGAGTACCCAGCTTGGGTTATAGGGGAGGCTATGCCACTGGATGCTATAGGAATCTACTACATTAGGCCATGCTGCCAAGATGGGGAGCTCTACATAATACATAGAAACAAACACAGAGAGGCTGGCAAAATGAGGAGACAAAGAAACATGGCCTAAATGAAAGGATATGTTAAAACTCCAGAAAAAGAACTAGATAAAGTGGAGATAAGCAATCTCTCAGATGCAGAGTTCAAAACATTGGTTATAAGGATGCTCAAGGAAGTTAGTGAGGACCTCAACAACATAAAAAAGATCCAGTCAGAAATGAAAGATACACTAATTGAAATAAAGAAAAATTTACAGGGAAACAACAGTACAGTGGATGAAGCCAAGAATCAAATCAATTCCTTGGAACTTAAGGAACCAAAAAACAACCAATCAGAACAACAGAAGAAAAAAGAATTCCCCCAAATGAGGATAGTATAAGCAGCTTTTGGGACAACTTCAAGTAGACCATCATTAGCATCATGTGGGTACCAGAAGAAGAATAGAAAGAAGAAGAAATTGGGAATTTATTTGAAAAATAATGGAAGAAAACCTCCCTAGTTTGATGAAGGGAATAGACATGCAAGTCCAGGAAGCACAGAGAGTCCCAAACAAGATGGATGCAAAAAGGCCAACTCCAAACACATCATAATTAAAATGCCAAAGGTTAAACATAAAGAAAGAATCTTAAAAGTAGTGAAAGAAAGGCAGATAGTTACCTAAAGGGGAGTTCCCATAAGACTGTCAGCTGATTTCTCATAGAAACTTTTCAAGCTGGAAGGGATTGGGAAAAATATTCAAAGTTATGGAAAGCAGGGACCTGCAGCCAAGATTGCTCTACCAAGCAAAGCTATCATTTAGAACTGAAGGGTAGAAGGTTTTTAATTTGATGTAGTCCCATATGCTTATTTTCCCTTGCCCTAGGAGATATATTGGTAAAAACATTGCTGCATTGGATATCTGAAATTTTACTGTCTATGTTCTCCTGTAGGACTTTTATGGTATCATGGCTTCTATTTAACTCTTTTATTCATGTCAAGTTTATTCTGGTGTATGGTGTAAGTTGCTGGTCTAGTTTCATTTTTTTAGCAAGCACTTGTCTAGCTCTCCTAACCTCATTTGTTGAAGAGACTATTTTTACTCCGTTTTATGCTCCTGCCCTCTTTGTCAAATATTGATTGACTGTAGAAACATGGGTTTATTTCTGGGCTCTTTATTCTGTTCCATTAGTCAATGTGCCTGTTCTTATGGCACTACCAGGCTGTTTTAAACACAGTGGCCTTGTAATATAGTTTGATATCACATATTGTAATCACTCCTACTTTGTTCTTTCTTGAGATTGTTGAGGCTATTCAGGGACATTTTTTCTTCTATGTAAGTTTCTTTAAATTTTATTTAGTTATTTTTCAAGTACATTTTTTTGTCTATTTCTCCCATCCCAGCCCCCACCACCGCTCTATGCTCACCACATCCCTCCCATTTCCACCCCCATTAGTTCTCGTCCCTGTGTCCTTCCTATTTGTTCCTCCCAATCCCTCCCCTTTTTTCCCCTTAAATTCCATTCCCTCTCCCCTCTGGTCACTGTCCTCTTGTTCTCTATTTCAGTGTCTTTGTTTTCATTCTGCTTGCTTCTTTGTTTTGTTGTTTAGCTTCCTGTTAAAGGTGAGATCATATGGTATTTGTCTTTCAACACCTGGCCTATTTCACTCAGCATAATGCTTTCCAGTTCCATCCATGTCGTTGCAAAGGGTAGTAGCTCCCTCTTTCTCTCTGCAGCATAGAATTCCATTGTGTATATGTACCACAATGTTTTGATCCATTCATTTACTGATGGGCACCTAGGTTGCTTCCAACTCTTGGCTATTGTAAATTGTGCTGCTATGAACATTGTGGTGCATAGGTTCTTTGAAATTTAATGTTTTAGGATTCTTAGGATATAACCCTAGCAGTGGAATTGCTGGGTCAAAAGGCAGGTCGATTTTTATTTTTCTGAGAAACTTCCATACTGTTTGCCGTAATGGTAGTACCAGTCTGCAATCCCAACAACAGTGAACTAAGGACCCCTTTTCCCCACAACCTCTCCAACATTTGTTGTTTATTGCTTTTTTTATGATAGCCATCCTGACTGGTGTAAAGTGGCATCTCATTGTGGTTTTAATTTGCATCTCTCTGATAGCTACCGATATTGAGCATCTCTTCATGTGTCTCTGGATGTTCTGTATGTCCTCCTTGGAGAAGTGTCTGTTCAAGTCCTTTTCCCATTGTTTAATCGGGCTAGGTGTCTTCTTAGAGTGCAGTCGTGTAAGTTCTTTGTGTATTTTGGAGATTAAAACTTTGTCTGAGGTATCATTGGTAAATATGTTTTCCCAAACAGTTGGTTGTCTTTTTAATTTAATACAGTTTTTTTAATCCATGCAGAAGCTTTTTATTTTGATGAGATCCCATTTGTTTATTCTTTCCTTTATATTCCTTGCTCTAGGGGACATATCAGTAAACATGTTGCTGTGTGAAATATCTGAGATTTTCTTGCCGATGTTCTCCTCTAGGACTTTAATGGTGTCACACCTTACATTTAAGTCTTTTATTCACCTTGAATTTATTTTGGTGTATGGTGTAAGTTGGTGCTCAAGTTTCATTTTTTTTCATGTAGCTGTCCAGTTCTCCCAATACCATTTGTTGAAGAGGCTATCTTTACTCCATTTTATGTTACTGCCCCCCTTTGTCGAATATTAATTGACTGTAGAGAGTTGGGTTGATTTCTGGGCTCTCTGTTCTGTTCCATTGGTCTATGTGCCTGTTTTTATGCCAGTACCAGGTTGTTTTGAATACAGTGGCCTTGTAATACAGTTTGATATCAGGAATTGTGATCCCTTCTACTTTGTTCTTCTTTCTCAAAATAGCAGCTGCTATTTGGGCTCATTTATGGTTCTTTATAAATTATTGAAGTGTTTGTTCTATGTCTGTGAAATATGCCATTGGTTCTTTAATAGGTATTGCATTGAATCTGTAAATTGCTTTGGGTAGTATGGACATTTTGATGATGTTAATTCTTCCAATCCATGAACACGGTATATGTTTCCATTTGTTTGTGTCTTCCTTGATTTCTTTCTTCAGGGCTGTGTAGTTTTCTGCATACAGGTTTTTTACCTCCTTGGTTAGGTTTATTCCCAGATATTTTATTTTTCTTTTTGCTATATCGAATGGGATTTTTTCCTTGCTTTCTGCTTCTGCTGATTCACTGTTGGTATACAAAAATGCCTTTGAATTCTGGATATTGACTTTTTAACCAGATGTTTTGCCAAATTCATTAATTAGTTTGAGCAGTCTTTGGGTAGAGGCTATAGGATTTTCCATGTACACTATCATGTCATCTGCAAACAGTGACAGTTTTGCTTCCTCCTTTCCTATTTGGATGCCTTTTATTTCCTTTTCTTGCCTGATTGCTGTGGCTAAAACTTCCAATACTATATTGAATAGAAGTGGTGAAAGTGGACATCCTTGTCTTGTTCCTGATCTTAGTGGAAAAGCTTTTAATTTTTGCCCATTTAGTATGATATTGGCTGTAGGTCTCTCATATATGGCCTTTATTATTTTGAGAAATGCTACTTCTACTCCTACTTTGCTGAGTGTTTTTATTGTAAATGGGTGTTGTACCTTATCAAGAGCTTTTTCCGTGTCTATTGATATGATCATGTGGTTTTTGTCTTTGCTTTTGTTTATGTGATGTATTACATTTACTGATTTGCGAATATTGTACCATCCTTGCATCCCTGGGATGAATCCCACTTGGTCATGGTGTATGATCTTTTGGATATATTGTTGGATGCGATTTGCCAATATTTTGTTGAGGATTTTAGCGTTGATGTTCATCAGCGATATTGGCCTGAAGTTTTCTTTCTTTGTTGTGTCTCTATCTGGTTTTGGAATTAGGATGATGCTGGCTTCATAAAAAGAATTTGGGAGTTTTCCATCCTTCTGGACTTTTTGGAATAGTCTGTGGAGAATAGGGGTTAGCTCTTCCTTAAATGCTTTGTAGAATTCTCCTGTGAAACCATCTGGTCCGGGACTTTTGTGTGATGGGAGTTTTTTGATTACTGCTTCAATTTCTTTTGCTGTTATTAGTGTGTTTAGATTTTCTGCTTCTTTTTCATTGAGTTTTGGAAAGTTGTATTTTTCTAGAAATGTGTCCATTTCCCCTAGGTTTTCAAATTTCTTGGCATACAGTTCTTCATAGTAATTTCTTACAATCCCTTCTATTTCTGTGGTATCAGTTGTAATCTCTCCTCTTTCCTTTCTGATTGTGTTTCTTTGTGTCCTCTCTCTTCTTTTCTTCATGAGCCTACTTAAAGGCTTGTCTATTGTGTTTATCTTCTCAAAGAACCAACTCCTGGATTCATTGATCCTTAAAATTGTGCTTTTAGTTTCTATGTCATTTAATTCTGCTCTAATGTTGGTTATTTCCTTCCTTCTGCTTGCTCTGGGCTGTCTTTGTTGTTGTTCCTCGAGTTCTTGCAGGCATAGGGTTAGGTTGTTTGTTTGAAATGTTTCTGTCTTCTTTAGGTAGGCCTGTATTGCTATAAACTTCCCTCTCAGGACTGGCTTCGCTGTGTCCCATAAGTTTTGGGTTGTTGTGAGATCGTTTTCATTTGTTTCCAGAAACATTTTGATTTCTTCCCTAATTTCATTCTTGACCCATTCGTTGTTCAATAGCATACCATTCAGTCTCCATGATTTTGGGTGCTTTAGGTTTTTCCTTTGGGGTTGGTTTTCAATTTCAGCCCCTTGTGTTCAGAGAAAATGCTTGGTATGATTTCAATTTACTTGAAATTTTTGAGGCTCGTTTTGTGTCCTACCATGTGGTCTATGTTTGAAAATGTTCCATGTGCATTTGAAAAGAATGTGTATTTAGCTTCTTTGGGATGAAGGGCTCTATATATATTAGCTAAGTCCAGTTCATCTAGGGTGTTGTTTAATGCCGCAATATCTTTGTTGATATTTTGTTTGGAAGATCTGTCCATTTTTTCACAGTGGGGTGTTAAAATCCCCTACTATAATTGTGTTGCTGTCGATACATTTCTTGAAGTCCTCTAAGATTTTCTTGATATATTCGGGTGCCCCTATGTTGGATGCATATATATTTACGATGTTAATGTCTTCTTGGTGGATTCTTCCCTTGAGTATAATGACATGACCTTCTGGGTCTCTCTTTATGGCCCTTTTTTTGAAGTCTATTTTTTCCGATATGAGAATTGCTACTCCAGGTTTTTTTTCTTGTCCATTTGCCTGGAAAACTTGTTTCCAGCCTTTCACTTTTAGTCTGTGATGGTCTTTTGTCCTGATGTGGGTCTCTTGTAGGCAGCATATGTGTGGGTCATGCTTTCTTATCCATTCCGCTATTCTGTGTCTTTTGATTGGAGCATTTAATCCATTTATGTTTAAGGTTATTATTGATATGTACTTATTCATTGCCATTTTTGTACCTGTGTTCCTCTCTGTCTGTCTCTTTTCCTTCCTTTCCTTAAAGCAGTCCTTTTAGTATTTCTTGTAGAGCTGGGTTGGTGGAGGCATATTCTTTTCATCTCTTTTGTCTTGGAAGCTCTGTATTTACCCTTCCATCTTGATTGATAGCCTTGCTGGGTAAAGTAGCCTTGGTTGTAGGCCTCTGGTTCTCATTAGTTGGAATATTCCTTGCCATTCTCTTCTTGCTTGGAGTGTTTCCATTGAGAAGTCAGTAGCTAACCTTTTTGGGGCTCCCTTGTATGTTACTTCTATTTTCTCCCTTGCTGCCTTTAAGATTCTCTCTTTGTCTTGGAATTTTGCCATTTTGAAGATGATGTGTCTTGAAGTGGGCCTCCTTGGGTTCCTCTTGATTGGGACTCTCTGTGATTCCTGGATTTGTGTGACTTTTTCTCTCATCAAATTGGGGAAATTTTCTCTCATTACTCTTTCAAATATGTTTTCTATCTCTTCTTCTTCTCCTTCTGGTATTCCTATTATTCGGATATTATTACGTTTCATATTGTCTTGTGTTTCTCTTAATCCCTCTTCATTCTTTCTGAGTTTCTTCTCATTTTCTTGTTCTTTCTGTGAGATGCTTTCTACTTTGTCCTCCAACTCGCTAATCCTATCTGCCGCCTCATCTATCCTACTTTTGAAACTATCTGCTGTGTTCTTCAATTCGGAAATTGTATTCTTCATTTCCTC